>NC_092389.1:41379426-41979426 GCF_030028105.1 Mobula birostris
ACTGTATAAAATTTGAATTGTAACCCTGCGTTGGCAGAGACATTGTGAGGAACGGCTCCCTGTGAATTCACGAAATAAAGGCGGTACTGTAACTAGTTTCGAGGTCTTTGCCTACTTTGTGTTTGATCGGTACTAGACTCTCGATGGAGGTATGGAGGGATGGGGAGTTTCTGTGCTAACATATGAGCATTATACATTCCTCTAAGAAGGCAATTAGCTACCAGCATTAACTACGTTCTTGGGTATTAGCACAGACATGCATAAGGCACATTTGTGCTTCACACAAAAGAGAAATAAAAATAACAATGTCATTGTGATAATTGCAGTGATTCTACATCTGGCAATTATTATAACACTGAGACAAAGGTAGTTCAACAGAAATTGTTGCATAGATATTGACATAATTTATTATCCATTAAGTTACACTGCCTAAATCTATATTAATTTAACCCAGGCAACCTGTTCATATTCTATACCTTAACAGTATGGTCCTGGTCAATTTTGACCCGGCCCAAGAATCCCCTCATAACGAGTGTCTATACCAAATCTTGAACCACAGATCTATTTAAAATGTATAAATAGCCTATCTGACATTAATAAATGGGTGATTAATCCTTAATTAATGTTTCAGAGATCTAAAATCCATTTCAATAGATACGGGTCAAATTTGACCCAGAACAGCCTCAATGTACAAAAATTTGTAGCACCTGTACAAAGGTATAAAATTTTTAAATATTTTCATTTTTGTGCATTTTGGGTCACTTTAAGAAAAGTCATCAAATTTAGGCTAAAAAAATGGCACTTAGGGTGTTTTTACTGCTGTCAAATTTTAAAATGGGTCAAATTTGACCCAACAGTACGTAAGGGTTAAGCTAAGAGCTAAAGTTGGATAAAACCTCTCTTGGCAGCTGAATTGGCACAATAATCTGTGTACTGTAAAACTTTGTGAGCAAAGTAAAAGGCTCCATGGAACCTTGCCATTCCATCAAGGATAAGAGAATAATTAACAAATATTGCCATGGATAAATTTACTAAAAGCACTTTGAAAATGGGAGAGTCTAGCACCAGAGGGCACAGCCTCCAAATACAAGGACACCCCTTTAGAACAGAGGTGAGGCACTCCACAATGCTTCGCCCACTGCTGTACTGTACACTGCTATCTTGGCACCAGAATGTGTGGCGACATTTGCGGACTGCCCCCAGCATATCCTTTTGTTGTGTTGGTTATTAACGCAAAGGACGCATTTCACTGTATGTTACAATACACATGTGATAAATAAATGTATCTGAATCAGTCTGAATGGATGCTCAGGTAATCAACAATGATATTTGGAAAATCATCATAGTTACGAAATTAATAATGATGTCAATATGTGCTTACAAAGAGGATCTGAGTATCTTCCTTCTTAAACCCTTAACACTGAATTTTCTCCATTTCTTGTCTCACCTCAAAATCTGATATCAGTCATTAAGTGTGACAATGCCAGGAGCACTCTTCCCAAGACCAAGAAAACAATCCAATGAGTCTTGCAACATTGAACAATTCAGCAGAGACAAAGATCCTTCGGCCCACAATGGCTGTGCCGGAATTTGATGCCAAATTAACCTGATTCCTTCTGCCTACACGTCCCATATTCCCCCACTCCCTGCATAAACATATATCTGTTTAAAAGCTTAAACACCACTGTCATGTCTCCCTCCACCACAACACTTGGCAACACGGTCAGGCACCCCCACCACTCTCTGTGTAAAAAAACTTACCCTGCACATCTCCCTTATACTTTCCCTCTCCTTCTTGCATTGACCTTTCTAACCTAGGGGAAAGATTCTGACTGTCTATCTTATCAATGTCTCCCATCATTTTATATACACCATTCAGGTCTCTCCTCAGCCTCCAGAGAAAACAACACAAGATTTCCAAACTCCTCTTATTCTTCCAAGCTCTCTAATCCAGCCAACATCTTGGTCAATCTCTTCTGCACCTTCTCAAATGCCTCCACAAGATTTTCTGGTCAAGGGTTCTTCAGTCGACATCTCCCAGATAGCAAATCTCTCCAATTATTTCACTTTTTCCACACCTTCTGCTTGATCTTTTCGTCTTGTTTGTGTTAGGGAAACTGTTGGAGCGTGTGACGTACAGTTTGAATGTCAATCGAAGGATCCAGCACTGCTGTGACCAGAGAGATGCCTTTTGGAGATCAGAAACAGGGGTGCCAAAAAGGACCAAGAACAGGAGCTGACTCGTGGAAAAGACCAGAGATGAGGCTTAGGGTCACGAACGACTCCACCTTGAAGCGGCAAGGAAGATTAAAGCATTGGTGTGAATGCGGATGGGGTCAGCGATGGCTCTCAACAGAGATGGTCAGCAGCCAGATCAGTGCGTTGAGCTCTGAATTGGCGGCGATCAGACACGGATCAGCAATTACTCTTTACAGAAAAACTGAGCTCATGTGGCTGCTCTCCTCATATGCAGATGAAAAGATGCTTCCCCTATTCTGAGATTTATATGATTACTGGACTGTATTGGTTTCCTTCAGTTTTTCGATGTTTTCTTTCTTGTGGACAATTGGCGGGTGGGTGATCTTTTCATTTTTGTGTGTAAGAGGTGTGGTTGGGGGTTTGGTGCTACTGTCACTGTCCTTTTCTGTAAGTGAGGGAGTCGGGGATTGTTATTGTTGCTGCTATTTTTGCTGCGGGCGAGGAGGGACTTTTGGGGTCTGTGAGTTTTGTTTATTTTACTTTTCGTGCTGGGGTGAGGTGGGGATGATGTCTTTTCTTTCATCAACACCCATAGTCTTTCTGCATTTCATGGCTATCTGGACCAGAGTCGTATTGCACGTGCATACTTTGACAATAATTGCACCTTTGATCTGTCCTGTTACGAGGCAACCAGAAGTACACACAATACTCCAGAGTGCAGCCTGACTAACGGTTTATACAGCTACAACATGACTTCTTGGTTTGGTGCTGGGCAAATAACCTCTCCCTTAATGTCAACAAGAGAAAGGAGATAGTCATTGATTTCAGGAAAATTCGCACCACTGACACTCCTCTTTACATCGGTGGCACAGCAGTGGCAACTGCGAGCAGTTTTAAACTCCTGGGAGTGCACATCACACACAACCTCTCATGGTCCCAGAACCCATCCTACACAGTCAGGAAAACTCACCAATGCCTCCACTTTCTGAGGAGGCTGAAGAGAGCTGGAGTTTGCACACCTATACTCACATCATTCTACAGATGTGTAGTAGAGAGCATCGTAACATGCTGCATCACTGCACAGTACGGAAACCGCTCGCTGGTGAACAGGAAGGCTTTACAAAGGGTAGTTGAGACTGTCCAATGCATCACTGGCACCAGTCTGCCCACCATAAAGGGCACATATACACAGAAAGGGCCAGTAACACGAAGGATCCGACCCACCCAGCACATGGAGTGTTTGTCCCATTCCCATCAGGGAGGAGGCTACATAGCATCCACACCAGGTCCACCAGACTCAAAAGCAGTTACTTTCCCTAAGCAGCAAGGCTGCTCAACACCTCCACTCACTAACCCCACCACTACTTCATTATTTCCTGTCAGTCACCTTATGTACAGCCTAGAGTCACTTCATGGACATACAATCAATCTGTGTATATAAGCTATCTTATGTATTTATATGTATTGTGTTTTTATTATTATTATGATTGTGTTCTTTATCTTTTGTGTGTTTTTTATATGCTGCATTGGATCCGGAGTAACAATTATTTTGTTTTCCTTTACAATGGTTTACAGGAAATGACATTAAATAATCTTGAACCTTGAATGCCCCAATCAGTGAAGGCAAGACTGCCATATGCCTCCCTTACAACCCTATCTACATGAGCTGCCATTTATTAACTTCCCAGAGATGACATCCTGCAGCCAAATTGTAACTCACTAGCAATAAAGACCTTGAAATGTCCAAGAAATGGGACAAACTGTTTATAACAGTTACATGCGGGAGGCACTGCAGCATAGCAGCTAATGTCATGCTGCTCCAGCACCAGCGACCCCGGTTCAAGGTTCAATCCCATCACTGTCTGTAAGGAGGTTGTACATTTTCCCTGCGACCACACGGGTTTCCTCTGGGTGCCCCATTTCCCTCCCATAGTCCAAAGACTTACAGGTTAGGGTTAGAGAGCTGCTGGCATGCTATGTTGGTGCCAGAAGCGTGGCAACACTTGCGGGCTGCCCCCAGCACAATCCTCACCGACATATGCTGTGGAATTTGCTGCTTTGCAGCCGTAGTACTGAGCAATACATAAAAAAAATACTATAAGTTACAGTAAGAAATATATAAAATATATGCAATTCCAAAAAGAGACCAAAATAGTGATGTCCCTGGGTTCTCCAGTTTTCCCTGACATTCCAGAGACATACGCTAATTGGACTCGTGGTGGAATTGGGTGGCATGGGTTTATTAGAATGCAAGGGCCTGTTACTGTGCTGTATCTCTAAATAAAAGATAATAAATACAAAAATTTGTTTTGTGCGATTATTTTTTTTAAACCAGCAATTTGGCAGCTTCCTTTGTCAACTTGGGGTGTCGGAGTTCAGAGTTCAATTCCAGCATCATCTGTAAGAAAGTTTGTACGTTCTTTTTTTCAGTGTGTGGGTTTTCTGCGGATGCCCCGGTTTCCTCCCGCAGTCCAGAGAGATCAGGTTAGTAGGCTAATTGCCCATTGTAAGTTGTCCTGTCATTAGGCTAGTGTTAAATCAGTTGGTTGCTGGGTGGCACCGTTCGGTGGGCCGGAAATGTCTGTTCCATGCTGTACCTCTAAAATGAAAAGGAGAATAAAAACCTGTACAGGTATTTCACAGCTATGTCGCAGCTCGAATATGAGTAACATTGTATAATTTAGTCAATCTTTGCAACATTCAGAATGAGCAGGAAAAATGTAAAGTATAATGGGAGATTGGTTCTCAAATTGTTAATGGAATCAGAAGAGGTAATTTTTAAATTGCTTGCGAACAGTCCTAAGTTAAAGATCATGTTGTTTCAGTTCACAGTTCTTCAATTTGTGCCAGAGGCTATGTTGGAAATATGACCAGTTAAATATAATACTACATATGTACCTGGCACCTCCAATCTTTGAGAAGCAGTCAAGGATACACGAGGAATAAAAAGTAATAAATATGTTTCCAACATATATTGCATGAAATCAATCTATGTCACATACAAAAGTGGATGCCAGATGAATTCAAAATAATATACATTACATTTATGATTTTTTTGTATCTATATTCTACAACAGGATAAGTGGATATTGAAAAAATGTAATAAATTACAATTGTTCAATGAATTATTTCAGATGTTTATTTACCCTTTTTTTAATCAAGCAGTTGTGGTTAGTTATGCTGTTATGTTTTGATTGAAAGGCATACTGTAAGTTTCTAAAGAGGCATGGTAGTGTAGATGTTGAGATGTTTCCACTGGTGGGTTTGAATGAGCAACAAAGGCACAAAATAAGAGCATGGCACTTAAAACTGTAGCGTGTAGAAATTTCTTTGCAGAGGGTGATGAATCTCAATGGGATGTGGGGCCTAGATTACTAGAGTTCTTTAAAGAGAAGGTAGATACATTTTTTGAGAGTTCATGGGTTTGGCCAATCAGCCATGATCATACTGAATCCCATTGAGTATGAGGGATCTTGTTGAAACCTACCGAATATTGAATGGCCTAGATAGCGTGGAGATGGCGTTTCCGATAATCAGGGAAACTTAGAACCCGAGGGCATAGCCTCAGAATACAAAGTTGTACTTTTAAGCAGAGATGAGGAGGAATTTTTTTTGAGGAGGGGGAGGAGGGTGGTGAATCTGTGGAATTCATTGCCACATATGGCTGTGGAGGCCAAATCATTGGGTATACTTAAAGTAGAGGTTGCTAAGTTCTTTATTAGTAAGGGCATCAAAGTTTTTGAGGAGAAGGCTCCTCTGTCTTATGAATGGTGAGGGAGACTTGATTCAGTTTATATTTTCTTGTGTTCTTCTGTGAAGACCAGAGACCAGAAACCTGAGTTCAAATTGCTCCACAGCAGCTGTTGAATTTAAACTCCATGAATAATCTGGAATTAGAAACAATAAATATTCATGATAGGAATGGCTAGAAACTGATTAAATTATCAAACAAACCCTTCTGGTTTCCATGGTTCCTCAGGGAAGAAATCAGCTGTTCTCATCTGGTCTGGCCTACGCGTGAGTCCTGATCCACACCTACTGTCCATACCAACCACATACACCCCTATATTATTCACTTTTTAAAGTCCTCTGACCTGCTGTAGGAAGGCAGAGAAGTTATTGAAAGTTGATCATAGGCTATTTTCTAAATGGGAAGCAAATTCAGAAATTGGAGGTGCAAAGGGACTTGGTAGTCCTGGTGCAGGGTTAACTTGCAGGTTGAGTCAGTAGTAAGGAAGGCAAATGCAACGTTCATATGTATTTCAAGAGGATTAGAATATAAAAGCAGAAATGTAGTGCTGAGGCTTTATAAGCATTGGTAAGACCACACTTGGACTATCGTAAGTAGCTTTGAGCTTTTTATCTCAGAAAGGATGTGCTGAAGTTGGACAGGGTCCAGTGAGAATAATCCAGGCAATGAAAGGGTTAACATACAAATAGTGTTTGAATGCTCTGGGCCATACTCACTGGAGTTAAGAAGAATGGGGTGGGTGGGGAAATCCCATTGAAGTCTACTGAAAGGCCTAGATAGTATAGACATGCAGAGGATGTTTCAAACAGTGGAAAAGTCATGGACCAGAGGGTACAGCCTCAGAATAAAAGGATGACCCTTTAGAACAGAGATGAGGAGGAATTTCTTTTGCCAGAGGATGGTACATCTGTGGAATTCACTGCCATGGAAAGCTGTGGAGGCCAAATCACTGGGGATATTTAAAGTGAAGGGTGATAGGATCTTGATTAGTAAGGGCTTCAAGGGTTACGGGGGAGAGGCAAGAAAATGGGCACATTTGGACGGAGGTGTAAAGATTTTTACTGCTCATGTATATGAAGGACGTAAGTAATAAAGCCAATTCAATTCAGAGGGAAAATAAATCAGCCATGACTGATTGGTGGAGAAAACTCCATGAGCCGAATGGCATAATCCTACTGCTATGTCTAATGGTCTTATGGCCATAGCCTGAGATGGAGGGGAAGCTTGGGATGGACAATAAATACTGGCCTTGCCAGCAATGTCAACATTTTGTTTTTAAACATACTCCCATTAGTATTTACCCTCAAGGATACCAGAGAATATGGGGATGCTCTCCTTGTTAAGATGGGTTTCTATGTATTGTCTCTAGTTCATATCTGGACTGACACTAGTTAGAATATTGAACATAGAACAGAACAGTAGAGCACAATACAGGCCATTCGTCTCATGATGTAGTATGCAACATTTAACCTCCTCTAAGATCAACCTAACTCTTCAATCCTACACAGTCCTCAATTCTTCTATCATTTCTGTGTCTCTTGAAGAGTTTCTTAACTATGTCTAATGTATCTGCCACTACCACCATCCCTGGCGGGGCATTCCATACACCCACCACCACTCACTGTGTAAAAAACTTACCTCTGACACTCTCCCTATATTTTCCTCCAATCACCTTAAAATTATGCCTCCACATATTAGCCATTTCTGCTCTAGGAAGAAGTCTCTGGTTACCCGCTTGATCTATGCCTCCTATAATCTTGTACTCCTCTGTCAAGTTACTAGTTTATTTTGTTTTCTTGACCTATTACTCAGTTAATGAAATTCATAGCTTTGTTATCCACAGGGAATGAGCCACCATCATCATAAAAAGCAAAAGTGAAAAAAATCATCATCCCAGCCAATCCATCAATTTGAAATTCTATTTGTAGCTTTTTCAGCATTACGGACAAAAATGTTGGCAAGGAAGTGGGAGGCAGAAGGGCCTGTTTTTGCACTGTACAACATGATGATTGCTTCAGAGGAGAGCTGCAAAATACTTCAGGTTCATAATGCATAATTCATGATGGCTTGCAAAACTACTTCATACCAGAGGGGAACCAGAGGAAGATGATGGGCAGGAGGTATGCAATGCATAATTCATGATGGTTTACAAAACCACTTTACACCAGAGGGGAACCAGTGGGAGGTGATGGGTAGTTGAGGAGAAGAGAAGGGGGTGAGAGGGTAACCAGACTGGGGAATTGAAACAGAGAGAAAGTGGGGGAAGGGGGGAAGAAATTACTGGAAGTTAAAAAAAAATTAGTTTTTGTGCCATCAGGTTGGAGGCTACCTAGATGGAATATGAGGTGTTGTTCCTCCTACCTGAGTTAGGCCTGATCATGGCGGTACCGGAGGCCACGGGCTGACATGTTGGAACGGGAATGGGAGGTTTAATTGAAATGGGTAGCCACCAGGAGATCCTCCCTTTTGTGGCAAAGGTGCTCAAGAAAGCAGTACCCAAACCTGCATTGGATCTCACTGATATACAACAGAGCACTGGATACATAAGATGGCCCTGGCAGACTCGCATCTGAAGTATCACCTCACCTGGATGGATTGTTTGTGGCCCTGAATGGTGATGAAGGAGGAGGTGAAGGGACAGGGGTAGCAGTTGTCCTGCTTGCAGAAGTAAGTACCAGGATGAAGATACAGTACAATTGCCTAATAGTTATATACTTTTTGAGCTCATCAGAAGCTGCTGTGTGAAGTGTCCATATTCAATCCCACATTTTTTAAATTTGTTTTTAATTTAGAGGTATCAGACCCTTCGGGGCCAATGAGCCAATGTGCCTATTTACACAATTAACCTACTAAACTGCATGACTTTGTAATTTGAAAGGAAACCAGAGCACTCGGAGGAAACCCACACAGTTATGGGGAGTATGTACAAACTCCTTACACACAGTGGTGGGAATTGAACCTGGATCACTGGACCTGTATTATGTTGTGCTAACCACTACCTTAATCATGCCACCCAATTTATTTAATAATTTATTTTATTTTATTTATTTGAGGATATAGCACAATAACAGGCTCCTCCAGTCCTGTGAGCCAGCGTCACTCCTTTACGCCCATGTGACCAATTCACCTACGAACCTGTATACCTTTGGACTGTGGGAGGAAACTGAAGCACCCAGAGAAAACCCAAGTAGGCATGGGGGGAATGTACATGTGATAAATAAAGCCTGGTTTATACTTCTGCGTTAACTGGACACCGTAACCTACGCAAGTGGCTTATGCATGTTGTGAGCATTTATACTTGTACGTTGGTGTGTCTGCGTCGCTCGGCAATTTGCGCACGTCACGCATGCGCACTCACCTGACCGCGCAAGGCTTCATGATCATGGTAGTCCCAGGGTAAACAAGATGCAAGCGTCTTTTTTCGTGCGAGATGTGTCCTCCATAATTTCGGAGGTCTGTAAAGCTTTATGGAAAGCATTGCAGCCAGAGTTCCTTCCCTGCCCTTCAGTCACCCAATGGGAAGCTATTGCAGCGTAGGAGGAAATGCGATGCTACCAAGCGGACCAATCACAGTTCTTACGGTCTGTGTTGCTGCGACGCGCGGTTACATTTTGGGAGATGTGCGCGTTGTGGCAACGCAAGCTCTCGCGTTGAGTTCTGCGTCGGCTTTGTGGCGACGTGTTGATGCAGAAGTATAAATCAGCCTTAAAGCTAATCTTTATCTTTCACCTTGATAAAATAAAACAGACCAAAGTTTATTCAATTTACATTCTACTAGCCCAGAAGTCAAGTGATGCAATGATAAATTGTTCCCAGGAGTTCAAAAGAAATCAATCACTGTCAATAGATCTGCATCAGACCCTGAATGAAGCAAGATATCACCTGTGGTGAGAGACCAGGGCACTTGTTCCTCCCCAACTACACCATTGTTCTTCAACATTTCTCTCCTTCCACTAATGAAGAACACAAAAAGCCAATAATATTTGCATTATTCCCATTGCTTTTTCTTATACACCATTCTCAAATACTTAAACTTGTCTAGACACTGCAAGAAAAGACTTATGAGGATGTTGCCAGGACTAAAGGTGCCTGAGCTAGGTTGGCCAGGCTAAGTCTTCATTCTTTGGAACATAGAGAAATGAGGACAGTTTTATGAAAGAAATGTTTATATATATCTGAAAGCCATAGATTAGGTGGATGGTAATAGAGTTTTCCCCAGGGTAAGGGAGTCAGTCCAAAACTAGCCAACGTAGATTAAGAGTGACTAGGGAAAGATTTAAAAGGGGCTAGAGGAGCAACTTTTATATGCAGAGGGTGGTGAGTATAAGGAATGAACTGCCGGGGAAGTGGTTGAAACAGGTACAATAATATTATTTTAGAAGTACTCAGACAGGTACATGGAGGGGCGGGACTTAGAGAAATATGCACCAAGTGCAGAAAACTGGGACTAGTTGGATGGGTACCGTTGTCAGTATGAACCAGTTGGGCTGAAGGGCTTGTATCTGTGCTGTATTGCTCTGTGACTCTACAACTGCAGACTGAATATTATTGTTCCAGGACTGGCTTACATCAGACATGCAAACTGGGAGCTCACTTGCAAATGTTGGAAAAGAGCCATTTTGATTCTACCCTTGGGCAATTGGATGGTGCAGTGAGGCTCTAATTATCTTTCCAACCCTACACAAACTGACTGAACATCTGCTGGCTGTAAGTATTTAGGAAGCTTCATCCAAACTGCAATGCTGAGTGCAACTCTAACTTGCAGGATCGTGCATCAGATTGTACCTGGGTACCTGGAGAAAGTTGTGACTGACTCAAACTGAACCACATGAAAGCGTAACTGGGAAGTATTAAAGTTTTTATTCACACAGCAAACCTTCAGGAGAGAGTCCTAGTGAATCTCACTCTCCTGACATAATGTTTTATACTTCTCCAATATGAAGATAACAATTAGCTACAGATTCAAATGCTATAATCATGTAATTTTTACATTTTGAATATATTTCCAAAATCATATATTTATCCAGGTGGTACATCCAAGCAAGTAGAACCCCTTTATGTATTCAACAACAGTGTATGTTCAAAAAGCCTCTGGGTACAAACGCCTAACACCCAAGTTGTGGGAATGCATATCTGGCACCAGAAGCTTGGCGACACTTGCAGGCTGCCCCCAACACATCCTTGGACTGTGCTGGTCATCAACGCAAATCAAAGATTAATTTTTACTTTCAAAACACGCATGCACACTGCAACTCTAATATTCATCTTCTCCAGGTAGCCAAGAAATACAGAAAAAAGTCATCAGCCCCCTCCCTGTACAAAAAGAAAAATGAAACAAAGCTAGCAAACCCCCAAAACCCCACTCCCTCCCACGCACAAAAAAACAGACCGACCGCCCACACAAGAAATGTCGACTAGAGCATCAAACCTCAGCCTCCAACCCCCTCCCAGGCAAAAAGCAATGATAATAACATCAAGCAACACACATAAGAGTTGCTGGTGAACGCAACCCTTTGAAGGGTCTTGGCCCGAAACGTCAACTGTACCTCTTCCTAGAGTTGCTGCCTGGCCTGCTGCGTTCACCAGCAACTTTGATGTGTGTTGCTCGAAATTCCAGCATCTGCAGATTTCCTCGTGTTTGCAATAATAACATCAAATCCCCAGCCCGCACCTTGCAGAGAAGAACAGTGACAATAACATCAAACCCCCAACTCCTTTCTCACACACAGACACTAACAGATCGCCCACACAGAAAAACACCAACAAGAACATCAGACCCCAAATCCCCAACCCCTCCCTCTCACACAAAAGCGAACACATCGCCCACCCGAAACCCCAACCTGCCAATCAGCAACAAGAATGAAAATGCAGAAAATGGAAGGCAAATAATGCATTTCACTGTGTTTCAATGTACTCGTGACAATTAAAACGAACCTGAGGCTATGTCCACACTACGCCAGATAATTTTGAAAACAAAGCTTTTTCTCTTCGTTTTGACCTTCCGTCCACACTGAAATGGCGTTTTCATCTCCTGAAAATGGAGATTTTCAAAAACACTCTCCAGAGTGTGTAAATTTGAAAACGATTGTTTCGCACTGTAGTGTGGACAGGGTAAACGGAGAGATTTTAAAACGTTGTCATGACAACACCACAACAACAATGCTTTTTCTGCTTCTGCTTGGGACTGCGCAAGCACTGCCGGACGGCTGTTCTTGGTTCTTGGTTCTTGATTCTCCAAAATATTCCGTATGGAATTTAAACTGGAGGTGGCTTTCAAGCTGGTCCTCTCGGTTTCTCTGTTTGCATCCTCTGTTCTTCTGCCTGTACCCTCTGGTCTCCCAGTCTGCGGTAGTCGTACCCTCGATCTCCTGTACCCCGGGGTCTCCAAGCCGGCACTGTCGCTGACTGACCACCGCTGTTATAACGCACAGTCGGTGTGAACGGTGTGAGAGTTTAATTGTAAAGTGAGCTTTTTTGACTAGATCCCCTAAATTGATTTGATTGAATCTATCTTTAAAAATATTAATGTCAGAAATATTGCGCAGGTCTGGCAGCAGAAGATTCCACTCTCTTGGTTCTTGGTTCTTGATCCTCCAAAATATTCTGCATGGAATTTAAACTGGAGGTGGCGGAGGGTGGGTTTAAGAAGGAGGTTTTTGAAGAAGAAAAGCTGCCTTAAATTTAATTGGGTTTGGTTGTATGACTGTGTTAGGATTAATATTATTCCATGCTTTAATTGTGCGGGGGAAAAATGAATTGCTGTACACATCTGACTTGGTAGTTAGTATTTCAAATTGAGTTGAGTGCCCTCTTCTGCTCCTAATAGGTTTGGGTTTGATGTGGGATTGGTAGCCTATGTCGAGTTGACCATTTAACATTTTGTAATTGTTGATAATGTTGATCTTGGGTAGAGGACGGCTTCATGCGTGTGTTGTTTACTTTATTGTCTACGTTAATAGCTTGTTTGGAATTAAACATCTCCACTGCTTTGCTGACTTTGTAGTTATTTGTAACTCACAGAAACAGCTTGACTTCGGTGTCTGTCTAAACGAAGAAGTCCTGTCTGCTTTCTCCAGCGGAGGTTTTCTTTGAAGACATTGTTGAAAACTTTCTTTCGCTGTTGTTGTAGGTACTCTAGTTTTTGACCAATGGAAATAGCACAACGCCGCCGCAGAAACATAAATATTATACCGTTTCCTCTTCGCTTGTTTTCCATAGATGTGTCTGTGCATGCCCAGTAGGAGGAGATTCGCCTAAATATCCGTTTTAATGAGGACAGAGGTATTTTGAAAAACGCCTAGTGTGGACGTCTGTTATTTTTACTCGAAACCGGCATTTTCAAAATTATCCGGTCTAGTGTGGACGTAGCCTTAAGCTTAAAACTCTGAGTCAACTAGCTTTAAGTAAGTTGATGGATCCTTTTTGTATTTGATTGGTCATTAGCTATGGACAAAGCATGGCACGATAAAAGCAAGTCTGTTAACCAATCACGGACAAACATAATGACTAAGTCGTCTCTCTGATCTTGCAGCAACTGGCTTGCAGAAATTCCTCCTTAAAAAACTGACAGACATTTCAGCAAGGTCATTAAATTCAGTCACAGGAAGCTTGTAACATTTCTCCCACTCTTGCAATTACCTCAAAGAGAAAAACTTTTGGTCAGTATTAAATGAATAGAAGATTATGATCAGATATCTGTACTCTTTTACAGCTTTTCCATCATTGATTCACATTCTCTGACCAAGTCGAAGTCTTCAGCAAGGAGCCATCTCAACCACCTGGGTGAGATCTCCAAGAGAATTGTCAGGTTACCAGAAACAGTACAAGAGCTTTCTCTTCCCCAGTTTCACAGAAATCCTGCTCTTAATCCTGCTCTCTAATCTTGCTGGTTAGAGAGGAGATTAACGCAATAGAAAGGAAGGACATAAGCCGGAGGATGTGGAATCGATATGGGTAGAGCTGCATAACACTAAGGGGCAGAAAACGCTGGTGGGAGTTGTGTACAGGCCACCTAACAGTAGTAGTGAGGTCGGAGATGGTATTAAACAGGAAATTAGAAATGTGTGCAATAAAGAAACAGCAGTTATAATGGGTGACTTCAATCTACATGTAGATTGGGTGAACCAAATTGGTAAAGGTGCTGAGGAAGAGGATTTCTTGGAATGTATGTGGGATGGTTTTTTGAACCAACGTGTCGAGGAACCAACCAGAGAGCAGGCTATTCTGGACTGGGTTTTGAGCAATGAGGAAGGGTTAATTAGCAATCTTGTTGTGAGAGGCCCCTTGGGTAAGAGTGACCATAATATGGTGGAATTCTTCATTAAGATGGAGAGTGACATAGTTAATTCAGAAACAAATGTTCTGAACTTAAAGAAGGGTAACTTTGAAGGTATGAGACATGAATTAGCTAAGAGAGACTGGCAAATGACACTTAAAGGGTTGACGGTGGATATGCAATGGCAAGCATTTAAAGATCGCGTGGATGAACTACAACAATTGTTCATCCCAGTTTGGCAAAAGAATAAATCAAGGAAGGTAGTGCACCGGTGGCTGACAAGGGAAATTAGGGATAGTATCAATTCCAAAGAAGAAGCATACAAATTAGCCAGAAAAGGTGGCTCACCTGAGGACTGGGAGAAATTCAGAGTTCAGCAGAGGAGGACAAAGGGCTTAATTAGGAAGGGGAAAAAAGATTATGAGAGAAAACTGGCAGGGAACATAAAAACTGACTGTAAAAGCTTTTATAGATATGTGAAAAGAAAAAGATAGGTTAAGACAAATGTAGGTCCCCTACAGACAGAAACAGGTGAATTGATTATGGGGAGCAAGGACATGGCAGACCAATTGAATAATTACTTTGGTTCTGTCTTCACTAAGGAGGACATAAATAATCTTCCGGAAATAGTAGGGGACAGAGGGTCCAGTGAGATGGAGGAACTGAGCGAAATACATGTTAGTAGGGAAGTGGTGTTAGGTAAATTGAAGGGATTAAAGGCAGATAAATCCCCAGGGTCAGATGGTCTGCATCCCAGAGTGCTTAAGGAAGTAGCCCAAGAAATAGTGGATGCATTAGTGATAATTTTTCAAAACTCTTTAGATTCTGGACTAGTTCCTGAGGATTGGAGGGTGGCTAATGTAACCCCACTTTTTAAAAAAAGAGGGAGAGAGAAACCAGGGAACTATAGACCAGTTAGCCTAACATCGGTGGTGGGGAAACTGCTAGAGTCAGTTATCAAAGATGTGATAACAGCACATTTGGAAAGCGGTGAAATCATCGGACAAAGTCAGCATGGATTTGTGAAAGGAAAATCATGTCCGACGAATCTCATAGAATTTCTTGAGGATGTAACTAGTAGAGTGGATAGGGGAGAATCAGTGGATGTGGTATATTTGGATTTTCAAAAGGCTTTTGACAAGGTCCCACACAGGAGATTGGTGTGCAAACTTAAAGCACACAGTATTGGGGGTAAGGTATTGATGTGGATAGAAAATTGGTTGGCAGACAGGAAGCAAAGAGTGGGAATAAACGGGACCTTTTCAGAATGGCAGGCAGTGACTAGTGGGGTACCGCAAGGCTCAGTGCTGGGACCCCAGTTGTTTACAATATATATTAATGACTTGGATGAGGGAATTAAATGCAGCATCTCCAAGTTTGCGGATGACACGAAGCTGGGCAGCAGTGTTAGCTGTGAGGAGGGTGTTAAGGGGATGCAGGGTGACTTGGATAGGTTAGGTGAGTGGGCAAATTCATGGCAGATGCAATTTAATGTGGATAAATGTGAAGTTATCCACTTTGGTGGCAAAAACAGGAAAACAGATTATTATCTGAATGGTGGCCGATTAGGATAAGGGGAGGTGCAATGAGACCTGGGTGTCATTATACACCAGTCATTGAAAGTGGGCATGCAGGTACAGCAGGCGGTGAAAAAGGCAAGTGGTATGCTGGCATTTATAGCAAGAGGATTCGAGTACAGGAGCAGGGAGGTACTACTGCAGTTGTACAGGGCCTTGGTGAGACCACACCTGGAGTATTGTGTGCAGTTTTGGTCCCCTAATCTGAGGAAAGACATCCTTGCCATAGAGGGAGTACAAAGAAGGTTCACCAGATTGATTCCTGGGATGGCAGGACTTTCATATGATGAAAGACTGGATGAACGAGGCTTATACTCTTTGGAATTTAGAAGATTGAGGGGAGATCTGATTGAAACATACATAGATAGAAACATACATAGAAAATAGGTGCAGGAGTAGGCCATTCGGCCCTTCGAGCCTGCACCGCCATTTATTATGATCATGGCTGATCATCCAACTCAGAACCCCGCCCCAGACTTCCCTCCATACCCCCTGACCCCCGTAGCCACAAGGGCCATATCTAACTCCCTCTTAAATATAGCCAATGAACTGGCCTCAACTGTTTCCTGTGGCAGAGAATTCCACAGATTCACCACTCTCTGTGTGAAGAAGTTTTTCCTAATCTCGGTCCTAAAAGGCTTCCCCTCTATCCTCAAACTGTGGCCCCTCGTTCTGGACTTCCCCAACATCGGGAACAATCTTCCTGCATCTAGCCTGTCCAATCCCTTTAGGATCTTATACGTTTCAATCAGATCCCCCCTCAATCTTCTAAATTCCAACGAGTACAAGCCCAGTTCATCCAGTCTTTCTTCATATGAAAGTCCTGCCATCCCAGGAATCAATCTGGTGAACCTTCTTTGTACTCCCTCTATGGCAAGGATGTCTTTCCTCAGATTAGGGGACCAAAACTGCGCACAATACTCCAGGTGTGGTCTCACCAAGGCCTTGTACAACTGCAGTAGTACGTACAGTAGTAGAAACGTATAAAATCCTAAAGGGATTGGACAGGCTAGATGCAGGAAGATTGTTCCCGATGTTGGGAAAGTCCAGAACGAGGGGTCACAGTTTGAGGATAAAGGGGAAGCCTTTTAGGACCGAGATTAGAAAAAATTTCTTCACACAGAGGGTGGTGAATCTGTGGAATTCTCTGCCACAGGAAACAGTTGAGGCCAGCTCATTGGCTATATTTAAAAGGGAGTTAGATATGGCCCTTGTGGCTAAAGGGATCAGGGGGTATGGAGGGAAGGCTAGTACAGGGTTCTGAGTTGGATGATCAGCCATGATCATACTAAATGGCGGTGCAGGCTGGAAGGGCCGAATGGCCTACTCCTGCACCTATTTTCTATGTTTCTATGTTTCTAAAAACATGAGATTGTTGAGGCCCAAAGATCAAATGTGTGATCATCAAATCCTGAAGGTCACACCCATGATCAGCAAGTCGTTGAATCCTGGGATTGAGGCCCAAATGTCAAACCCATGATCAGCGAGTCCGGGAGTCAATACCCTGAGGTCAGCGAGGTCCGGTGGTCAAAGCCAAAGGTTGAAATCCAGAATGCAGTGAGTCCAGAGGTAGAGGCACAGATGTCAAAGCAGCTGGGTCAGCTTGTCCAGAGGTGAA
Source organism: Mobula birostris (assembly GCF_030028105.1). Taxonomy (NCBI): domain Eukaryota; kingdom Metazoa; phylum Chordata; class Chondrichthyes; order Myliobatiformes; family Myliobatidae; genus Mobula; species Mobula birostris. The sequence continues at coordinate 41,396,847 of NC_092389.1, forward strand.
AGGCCCAATATCAGTGAGATTCAGAGTCCAAAACCACAGACTGGAGGTCCGGCAGTGGCCTACCCTGGGGTTGGAGGCCTGTCTGTGAGTGTGGGTGGGTGGGAGGATGGAGGCCTGGAGGCAGCCTGCTCTGGAGTTGGAGTCCTGTCTGCGTGTGCTCTCTTGTTCTTTTTCATTGGTGGTGTTCTCAATGTTGCTTGTGTTGTTCTGCTTAATATTGTGAGCATGCTATGTTGGCTCCAAAATGTGTTGTGACATTTGTGGGTTGCCCCAGGCACATCCTTTGGTGTGCTGGTTGTTAACACAAACTCTTCTGGCTTCTTCCCCTTCCTTTCCAGTCCTGATGAAGGGCCTTGACACACAACAGCAATGTTTATTCCTCTCCGTAGATGCTGACTAACCTGCTGAATTCCTCCATCATTTTGTGAGTGTTCCTCTAGATCAGGGGTTCCCAACATTTTTTATCCAATGAAGCCTTACAATTAACCAAGGGGTACATGGACCCCAGGTTGGAAACCCCTGCTCCAGATCCTCAGAGATGATGACACCGAGGAACTTGAAACTGCTTATCCTCTCCACAGCTGATCCCTCAATGAGTACTGGTGTGTGTTCTCCTGATATCCCCTTCTTGATGTCCACAAACAATTCCTTGTTCTTCCCGACACTGAGTGCAAGGTCATTGTTGCAACATCATTCAACCAGCTGATCTATTTCACTCCTGTACGCGTCCTTGTCACCATCTGTGAATCAGCCATCAACAGTTGTGTCAACGGTGAATTTATGGATGACATCTGAGCTGTGCCTAGGCTAAGCATGTTGATTGTCGGCAAGGAGGAGTTGTTATTTCCGATCTGTACTGACTGTGGTCTCCCAATGTGGAAGTCAAAAATCCAATTGCAGAGAAATGTATAGAGGCCCAGGATTTGGGGCTTGTTAATTAGTATTGAGGGAATGATGGTGTTGAATGCCAAGTGGCAATCAATAACCAGCGGTCTGACAGAAGTATTGCTGTTGTCCAAGGCTGAGTGGAGAGCCAATGAGATTGCATCCACTGTAGATCTGATGTGGTGATAGCCAAATTGCAGCTGGTCCAGGTCCTTGCTTAGACAGGGGTTGATTCTGTCCATGATCAGTCTCTCAAAGCAGTTCACTTCATCACAGTAGATGCGAGTGCTTCTGGAGATCGTCATTGAGGCAGCTCACCCTGCTCTTCCTGAGCACTGCTATGATTGATGCCATTTTGAAACAGGTGGGAGCCTCCGAGTGCAGCAGTGAGAGATAGAAAATGTTTTTGAACACTCTAGCCAGTTGGTTGGCACAGGGTTTTAGTGCCCTGCCAAGTACACCATTGGGACCTGATGACTTGTGAGCATTCATCCTCTTAAAACACAAGAGATTCTGCAGATGCTAAAAGTCATCGTGATGAAGGGCCTTGACCCATTAATTTTGACTCTTTATCCCTTTCCATAGATGTATGATCTGCTGCGTTTCTCGAGCATTTTGTCTGTCTTACTCTGGATTTTCACTCCCAATGAAGGGTCTCAGCCCATAATGTTGACTCTTTATTTCTTTCAATAGATGTTGCCTGATCTGATAAGTTCCTCCAGGATTTTGTGTGTGTCACCCTTTTGAAAGCGTGTTCTGCCATCGGTCTCTGAGACAGAATCACAGGGTCACCAGATGCTGCAGGGATTTACACAGTCATTCTGCATTTTAAAGTTTGCATAAAAGGGCAGAAAAGAGAACAATTCCTTCAAAGAAAGCATGAAAATTGCTTCGCCCGCATTATTCAATAACCTACTCAGAATGAGGCAAAGAGGTGTGAAATGGTTTGAGTGCTTTGGGAGCCAGAATGTTTGTGTCTGTCGTACGTACTTTGTCACTTAATCCCTCCAAAACTCTATGAGCTGCTGTAATTTAATTGCAGTCCTAAATTGAAAGCAGTCCAATTCCACTTGTGCCTTGCTTCCAATTTGTTATTTTATATTGGCTTCTGCCCTCTGCTGAGATTCATAAAAGTACGGCCTTCCCATCAAATCCTTGCCAATGTTCAAACAAAGTGAACGCCCGTGCCAATTACTTGGTAAGGGATATAAACCATGAAGGCAGCCTTCACCTCAAATAGAAAGATTAAACTCCTCTATTTTACATTCCCTCATGATCATCTCTTACAGGGAAGGATCAGGAATGTAGCTCTGTGATAATAGGAGTGCATGATTAAGCAAATGGCATTTTTCTGTAGTAAAAATGCTTGTTCTCAAAACTCCTGGCATTGGTTTCAAACATTCAAAAAACCAGCACATTTAAAAATAATGAAAATTCATCTTGATGTTGGAAATAAATTCACTCTTAAAATATAAGGGCTTCTCAGATGTTTATAAATTAGCTGACATACTGTATACTCAGTAGCCTGTACTTAATAACATGGCTACTTGAGTGTATGTTCATGATTATCTGCTGCTGTAGCCCACTTCAAGGTCCGATGTGCTGACCATTCAGAGATACTCTTCCGCACACTACTGTTGTAACGTGTGAGTTACTGTCACCTTCCTGTCAGCTTAAACCAATCTGGCCATTGTCCTCTGACCTCTCTCATTAGCAAGGTATTCCCCACAGAAATACTGCTTACTGAATTTTTTTAATACCTTTTTGCTCCATTCCCTAAAAAATTCTAGAGATTTTTGTGCATGAAAATGACAGGAGATCAGCAGTTTCTGAGATACTCAAACCATCCCATCTGGCACCAACAGTCATTCCATGGTTAAAGTCACTTAGATCTCACTTCTTCCCCATTCTGATGTTTGGTCTGAACCCCTTGACCAGCTGGAAAAATAGGCCGAAAAATGGCAGATGGAATTTAATGCAGACAAGTGTGAGGTAGTATTACACTTCGAGAGGATCAATCAGGGTAGGTCTTACACAGTGAACGGTAGGGCACTGAGGAGTACTGTAGAACCAGGGGATTTGTAAATACAGGTCCATATTTCGTTGAAAGTGGTGGCACAGGCAGATAGGGTCATAAGAAAGATTTTGGCAAATTGGCCATTATAATTCAAAATACTGAGTACAGGAGATGGGATGTGATGTTGAAGTTGTATAAGACATTGGTGAGGCCTGATATGGAGTATTGTGCGCAGTTTTGGTCTCCTACCTACAGGAAAGATGTAAATAAGGTTGAAAGAGTACAGACAAAATTTACAAGGATGTTGCTGGGTCTGGAGGACCTGAATTATAAGGAAAGATTGGATAAATTAGGATTTTATTCCTTGGAACACAGAAGATTGAGAGGAGATTTAATAGAGGTAAACAAAATTACGAGGGGTATAGACAGGGGAAATGCAAGCAAGCTTTTTTCACTGAGGTTGCGTGGGATAACAACCAGAGGTCATGGGTTAAGGGTGAAAGGTGAGCAGTTTAAGGGGAACATGAGGGGAAACTTCTTCACTCTTCACTCAGAGGATTGTGAGAGTGTGGAATGAGCTGCCAGCACAAGTGGTTCACGCAAGCTCGACTTCAGTGCTTAAGAGAAGTTTGGACAGGTAAATGACTGGTACGTGTATGGAGGGCTATGGTCCCGGTGCAGGTTATTGGGAGTAGGAATTTTAAATGGTTCTGGCATGAACTAGATGTGCCAAAAGGCCTGTTTCTGTGCTGTACTTTTCTCAAAATCTTTGACTCTATGTCTGCGTGCGTTTATACATTGAGTTGCTGCCACAGGATTGGCTGATTAGATACTTGTTTTAATGAGCAGGATTACCTAATAAAGTGGCCACTGAGTGAAGATTATCAGACATATAATTATTGTTTTATTCATGGTTTATGCCTTGATTAAAGGGATAGAAGATACCAAGACATAACTATTGAGCAGAGCTGCTTGTAATCTTTGCCTCTGTCTTCACTGTGGAAGACACTAGCAGTATGCCAGAAGTCCGAGAGAGTCAGGGCGCAGGAGTGAGTGCCATTGTTATTACAAAGGAAAAGGTGCTAGGCAAACTCAAAGGTCTTAAGGTAGTTAAGTCACCTGGACCAGATGGACTACATCCTGAGAGAGGTTGCTAAAGAGATAATGGATGCATTGGTTATGATCTTTCAAGAATCACTTGATTCTGGCATGGTCCTAGAGGACTGGAACATTGCCAAGGGAGGAAGGCGAAAGAAAGGAAATTATAGGCCAGTAAGCTTAACCTCAGTGGTTGGGAAAGTGTTGGAGTTCATTATTAAGGACAGGGTTTCTGGGTACTTGGAGATAAATGATAAAATAAGACAAAGTCAGCATGATTTCTGTGAAGAGAAATCTTGCCTGACAAATTGTTAAGAGTTCTTCAAGGAAGTAAAAAGCAGGGTGGACAAAGGAGAGGCCGTGGAAGTCATTTAATTGGATTCTCAGGTGGTGTTTGATAAGATGCCACACATGAGGCCACTTAACAAGATAAAATCCTATGGCATTACATGAAAGACACAGGCATGGATAGAGGAACGGTTGACAGACAGGAGGCAGTGAGTGAGAATAAAAAGGGGCCTTTTCTGGTTGGCTGATAGTGACTAGTGGTGTTCCTCAGGGGTCAGTATTGGGACTGCTACTTTTCACATTGTTTGTCAGTGATTTAGATAATGGAATTGATGGCTTTGTGGCAAAGTTTGCAGATGATATGAAGATAGGTGGAGGGGTAGGTAGTGCTGAGGAAGTAATGAGATTGCAATAGAACTCAGAAAAATTGGAATTTGGGCAAAAAAGTGGCAGATGGAATACAGTGTTGGGAAATGTATGATAATGCATTTTGGCAAAAGGAACAATAGTATAGACTATAATCTAAATGGGGAGAAGTTTGAAACATCAGAAGTGCAGAGGGACTTAGGAGTCCTCGTGCAAGACTCCCAGAAGATTAATTCATAGGTTGAGTCGGTGGTAAAGAAGGCAAACGCAATGTTGGTATTTATTTCAAGGGGAATAGAATATAAAAGCAAGGAGATAATGCTGAGGTTTTTAAGACACTAGTCAGGCCGCACTGGGAGTACTGTCAACAGTTTTGGGCTCCTTATCTCAGCAAGTGTGTGTTATCATTGGAGAGAGTCCAGAGGAGGTTCATGAGGATGATTCCAGGAATGAAGGGGTTAATATGAGGAACTTTGGGCCTGTACTCACTGGGATTTAGAAGAATGTGTGGGGATCTCATTGAAACCTACCAAATATTGAAAGGACTAGATAGGTTGGATGTGGACAGGATGTGTTCTATGGTGGGGATATCTAGTACTAGAGGGCACAGCCTCAAAATTCCTTTAAAACAGAGGTAATGAGGAATACCTTTTAGCCAGTGAATAGTAAATCTGTGGAATGCTCTGCCACAGACTGCGATGGAGGCCAAGTCTGTGCGTATAGTTAAGGTAGAAGTTAATAATTTCCTGATTAGTCAGGTCATCAAAGGATATGGCAAGCAGGTAGGTGTATGGGATTGAGTGGGATCCAGGATCAGCCATGATGGAATGGCAGAGCAGACTCAATGGGCTGAATGGCCTAATTCTGCTCCTATGTCTTATGGTCCTATGATAATTGCTGATAAAATTAGAGTGAAGAACACAATTAGGAACCTTGATTTCAAAGGCCCAGGCACTGAGCCTCAGAGCTAGGATGTCATCTTGCAACTGTACAAAACAGTGGCTAAACAATTGTTGAAGTATTGTGTATGAATTCTCATCGCCTCCTTATGTGGATGTGGTAGCAGTAGACCAGGAATGCAGAAGAGATTCACCACAATGTTTGTTTATTTTTCCATTTATTTAGCATGGTAACAGACACTTCCAGCCCAATGAACCTATGCTGTCCACTGAAATGTGGGAGGAAACCAGAGCACCTGGATGAGACCCACATGGTCATGGAGGGAGCCAAACAGGGGTGGAAATTCAATCCAGTTGCCAGCACAGTAATAATGTTACAGTAACCACTATGCTGCTGTGTCTGCTATGTTGCCTGGATTGGAATATTGTAGGTACAGGAGGGGATTAGATAGGTTGAGCTTATTCTCACTGGACTAGAGCAGGCTGAGGAGCAACCTTACAGAGGGTTATAACATGATAAGGGGCAAGCATAGTTCAAAGTAAAATTTATTATCACAGTACATGCATTTCACCACATATACCCAGAGATGCTTTTTCTTCAGGCATATTTAGCAAATCTATAGAACTATAACTGTAAGCAGGATCAATGAACAAACTGTGCAAATGCAGATAGAAATAAATAACAAGAGCATAAAATAACAAGATAAAGAGTCCTTAAAGTGAGACCATCGGTTGTGGTAACACCAGGAATAGAATGAGTGTAGTTATCCTCTTTTGTTCAAGAGCCTGATGGTTGAGGAGACTGGTAACTGTTCTTGAACCTGGTGGTGTGAGTCCTGAGGCACTTGTACTTTCTACCCGATGGCAGCAGTGAGAAAAGAGCATGGCCTGGCGGGTGAGGATCTTTGATGATGGATGCTGCTTTGCTATGTTAACATTTTATGTAGATGTGCTTAATGGTTGGAGGGGGGCAGAGTTAGGCTTTACCTATGATGTACTAGGCTGAATCCATTACCTTTTGTAGGATTTTCTGCTCAAAGGCATTGGTGTTCCTATGCCAGCCCGTAATGCAGTCAGTCAGCACACTTCCCACCACACACCTATAGAAGATTACCAAAGTTTTTGATGACATTCTGAACCTCTGCAGACTCCTGAGGAAGTAGAAGCACTGTTGTTCTTTTCAGGAAAGAGGAATCTTTAACTTGAGGTTTAAGATGAGAAAGAATATATGAGAGGTCAGTTTTCCCCCCCCACATAGAGGACAGTGAATATCTGGAACAAGCTAACAGAGGTGGTGGTGGAGGCGGAGGCAAATACAATTATAGTATTAAAATGATCACTGGAGTGGCCCCAACCTTCTCCATGAGACCCTCAAGACATAGGAGCAGAATTGGGCCATTGGGCTTATCAGGTCTGCTCTGCTATTCAATCATGGTTGATTTATTATCCCTATCAACCCCATTCTTCCACCTTCTCCTCGTAACTTTTGACACCCTTACAAATCAAGAACTGCTTTAAGTATAACCAATGACTTGGACTCCACAGCTGTCCGTGACAATGAATTCCACAGATCTGTGGATTCTCAGGTGTCCCACATTCAAGACTAATCATTGAATTTGACCATCTTTGAGCATATCCACCTGTTCTATTACTGTGAGGTGATACATCAATTAAAATCACATCAAAAATTAAATTCTGAGCATTAGAGATAGAACATAGAACAGTACAACAGTACAGGCCCTTCAGCCCATAATGTTGTGCTGACCTTTTAAATTATTTGAGGATCATTCTAACACTTTCCACATACAGAAACCATTTTTCTATCATCCATGTGCCTATCTAAGAGTTTTTCAATGCCATTAATGTATCTGCCTCAAATACTATCCCTGGCAGATGTTCCCTGCACCCACCACTGTGTGAAAAGCCTACCTTATACTTCCTTCCAATCACCTTAGAATTATCCATCTCCACCCTGGGAAAAGTTTTCTGGCTGTCCACTTGATCTATGCCTCTTATCTAGTACACCTCCACAAGTCACCTCTCATCCTCCTTCACTCCAAAGAGAAAAGCCCCAATTCACTCAACCTATCCTCATAAGACACTCTCTAATCTAGGCAGAATCCAGGTAAATCTCCTCTACACCCTCTCAAGCTTCTACATCCTTCCTATATGAGGTAAGCAGATGTAATGCAGCAGGGATAAATGTTTAGATTCAGTTCCACTTGACAGAAGGACATCTGTACCAGTGTATAGTGTCAAATCTGCCAGCGGCAACCTTTTGAGAAGTATAACTTCTGGTTTTCAAGCAATGTCAGATTGTCTGGTTTGACTGTTACTGAGGACAGAATTGTTGTTCCCTGTATTTGAGATTGGTTGGAGAGGGGATTTAAGAATATCTCTTCCCCACAGGGATAAAAGTTTAAATTCAGTCCCAATTCCTAGAAGGACAACTATATTTCTTCAGTGGTCACTGGTGTTCCAAAAGGCAAAGCATAGACAAAGGTAGAGTTACAGAGTCATGGAACAGTACAGAATCAAGCCCTTCAGCCCATCTAGTCTATGCCAAACTGTTACTCAGCTGAGTCCCATTGACCAACACCTGGGCCATAGCCCTCCATACCCCTTCTATCCATATACTTACCCAAAATTCTCTTAAATGTTGCAATCAAACCCACACCCTTCACCTTCACTGGCAGTTTGTTCCACACTTGCCCACAAAGGTAGACAGTAGATAGGGTGATGATAGGGTGCTTCAGACCACAGAGTGCAGGAGCTGGGACATCTTTTTATAGCTCTCACTATTTTGGACATGCCCTCCTCCCAGTACCACCATCAGGCAGGAGAGGCAGGAGCCTGAAGGCACAAACTCAGCAACTGCCTTTCCCTCTTCTCCAAAAGTATCTATTCCTCAAAATTTTTTTGGAACTTCCTTATCACATAACTCTTGTTTGAAATTACCAGTGCAGGTTAGTAGAATGTAGCCGACTACTTAAACAACAAGGAGTGTGAATGATTCAATATCAAATTCTATAAAATGGGTAATGTTAGGTCTTAATTGAAAACATCATATTAGACAGGGGTCACATTCATTCGATGATTCATAACCATTTTTTGTATTGCAGAAGAGTAATTAGATGCTTTTAGATTAATTTTTCAGTTAATAAATTAGCCCTGTTAATGCTTAAGCACAAAAATTATCATTCAATTGTGTACTTCTCACTGTCTCAGCATAGCAGCCAACACAAAGACCCTTCCCACCCCAGACATTCTCCTATCTCCCCTCTCCCACTGAGCAGAAGATACAGAAGCCTGAAACCACATACCACCAGGCTCAAGGAGAGCTTCTATTCCACTGTTACAAGGTTTTTGAATTGACCACTTTTACGTTAAAGATGAACCCTTGGTCTCATATTCTACCCCTTGTGGTCTTCACCTTGCTGTCTGTCTGCAGTGCAGATAGCAAAGTCAAATTACAAGAAAAATAATGATTCTGCACCTTAATCCAACAAAGGCACCTTTGACAAACAACCAAGGTGCAAAAGACAAATTGTGCAAATAAAAATAATACAAAGAACATGACACCATAATAGCAGAACCAGGCCATTCAGCCCATCAAGTCTGCTTCACTATGTTATCTTGGCTGATTTATTTTCCCTCTCAATCCCATTCTCCTGCCTTCTCCCCTTGACTTTTGATGCTCTTACTAATTAAGAACCTAACAACCTCCACTTTAATTATACCCAATGACTTGGCCTCCACAGCCATATGTGGCAAAGAATTCCTCTAGCTAAGGAAATTCCTTCCCATCTCTATTCTAAAGGAACATCCTTGCATTCTGAGGCTGTAGCCATAATTTATTTCTTTTAGCGCAATGACTCTCCTAACACTACTTATTGACTCATGGCTTACCTATGCACATTGATCTGTTGTTTTGCATTCTGCTATTCTCCCACTACAAAGTGTATACACCAGTTTACCTCACCTCTGCATGCGTGCTTTTACTTAATTGAGATGTTGTTCTACAGACACAACAAATTGGCAATGAATACATACCTGAATATCAGCAGATATCACTAACTGCACCAACAGTTACAAGAGAGACAACAAGAGGAAAGAGTGAACCAGTACAGAGAAGGCTGTCATAGATACTAGCAAAGGGATGCATTGACCAGGGCAACCGAGGAGAACCCAAGTGCAGGACACCAACACATCAACTGAGTTGGGAATGCTGGCGTAGACATGAACATGGAACAGCAAACCAGAGGAATCCTTACAAGGAGACAGGATCTACAGGGACTATCTTGAAACTAGAACAGAACTTGGAACTAAACTTAGAACCAATGATTCTAAGCAGATGAGAGAACAAAGTATTACACAAGAATAGAACAACAAACTGGCAACCTGGGTAGTGACACCATGGTACTTATTTCACAGTCTCTGATGCAAACCAGGTGTACCATAATTAAGTAAACTAGCAGCAGTTGGAAATCAAATGGCTGAAATTAGGGCATAATCAGGGAGAAAGGAGCGTTAAAGGGGAACAACCAAACAGAACCATGACAGTATCCTCCCTCAACGGGAGCCTCCTGGCGATCCCCCAGGCTTGTCTGGATGGTCCCGCTGGAAATCTCGGATGAGAGAAGGGTCCAGAATGTAGGAGCCGGAATGTTCCTCCAGGCCGTACCCCTCCCAGGCAACCAGGTACTGGTGACCCCTGCCCCAACGGCGGACATCCAATAACCGCCGGACGGTGTATGCCGGATGGTCGTCGATGATCTGGGGGGGGCGGTGGGGGTTCGGTCGGAGAGCACAAGGGACTGACAGAAACTGGTTTTAACTGAGAGACGTGAAATGTAGGGTGGATCCGCATAGACCTCGGTAGTTTGAGCTGGATTGCCATGGGGTTGATAATGCTCTCAACCTCGAAAGGCCCCAGGAAGCAGGGGGTGAGCTTCTTGGGCTGGTTCTTCAGAGGAATGTCTCTAGACGAGAGCCACACCATCTGCCCAGGTCGATACTCAGGAGCAGGGGTACAATGGCGGTTGGCAATTTTCCGGTTGCAGTTGGCTGAGCGAAGCAGGGCCGTGCGTGTGTCTTCCCAGATTTTTTGGCACCTGTGTATATGGGCCTGGACTGACGGCAATGCAATCTCTTCTTCCTGGGCGGGAAACAGCGGGGGTTGATAACCAAGAGAGCATTCAAAAGGAGATTTTCCGGTCGCGGTGCTGACCAGAGAGTTGTGGCGTATTCTACCCATGCGAGATGGTTGCTCCAAGTAGACGGGTTGTTGGCTGTTATACAACGTAATGCTGCCTCCAACTCCTGGTTGACCTGTTCCGTTTGCCCGTTGCTCTGTGGGTGAAAACCGGACGATAGGCTAACTGAGGCACCAAGGGCTCGACAAAAAGATCTCCAGACTTGCGAAATGAATTGAGGTCCCCGGTCAGAGACAATATCCGGAGGGATTCCGTGAAGTCGGAAAACGTGGGTGATGAGAAGGTCTGCGGTCTCCTGCGTGGAAGGGAGTTTAGGGAGGGCTACAAAATGCACTGACTTGGAGAAATGGTCCACCACAGTTAGTACGGCAGTGTTTCCACGTGACGGGGGGTAGCCCGGTGACGAAATCCAGAGTGATGTGTGATCAGGCACGACCAGGGACAGGCAGGGGACGAAGCAATCCCGCAGGTGGCCAACGGGAGGCTTTTCCATGGGCGCAGACGGAACATGCAGAGACATAGGAACAGGTGTCAGCGTCCATGGAGGGCCACCAGAAATGTCTCTTCAGAAGATTCAGAGTCCGATCGATTCCGGGGTGGCAGGCGAAACAAGAAGTGTGCCCCTACTGGAGAACCTGCGATCGGACAGAATCGGGTACAAAGAGGCGATTGGGAGGTCCGATGCCTGGGTCAGGTTGACTCTGTTGGGCCTCTTTGACTCTGGACTCGATCTCCCAGGTGAGGGCAGCCACTACACAGGATGATGGAAGGATGGTCTCGGGGTTGGGAAGGTCCTCCTCGGAAGCGTATTGACGGGAGAGAGCATCGGGCTTCCTGTTCTTGGATCCCAGATGATAGGTGAGGGTAAACCTGAACCAGCCAAAAAATAATGCCCAACGGGCCTGGCGAAAATTCAGGCGTTTGGCGGTCTGGATATATTCAAGGTTCTTATGGTCTGCCCAGACTATAAGCGGGGTGTTCCACCCCCTCCAACCAGTGTCTCCATTCTTCCAACGCCAGCTTGACCGCCAGTAGCTCCCGGTTCCCCACGTCGTAATTTCGTTCAGTGGGAGACAGTTAGTGAGAGGAGAAGGCACAGGGATGTAGTTTCTGATCCGGGCCCGAACTTTGGGACTGTGCCGCTCCCACCCCGGAGTCGGAGGCGTCAACCTCCACAATGAATTGACAGGAGGGGTCCAGTTGAATCAGAACGGGAGCGGACGTGAAAAGCCTCTTTAGTTCCGCGAATGCTGAGTCCGCCTCGGAGTTCCAAAGGAAAGGTGTGGGAGGTGAGGTAAGTCGGGTAAGGGGAGCCGCTACCTGACTGTAGTTTCTCATAAACCGGCGATAGAAGTTCGCAAACCCCAGGAACCATTGGAGTTGCTTGCGGTCCGTGGGTTTGGGCCACTCCGCCACAGCCCGGATCTTCTCGGGATCAGTTCTCACCTGTCCGCTCTCGATGATATAACCTAGGAAGCTGACAGAGGGGACGTGGAATTCGCACTTCTCCGCCTTTACGAACAACTTATTCTCCCCCAGTCTCTGCAGGACTTGACGGACATGAAGAACGTGTTGCTGGGGATTGCTGGAAAAGATTAGGATGTCATCCAGATAGACAAACACAAAGCGGTTAGTAAAGTCTCTTAGTACATCGTTAATCAAGGCTTGGAAGACTGCAGGGGTATTGGTGAGGCCAAAAGGCATGACCAAGTACTCGAAGTGGCCTAATGGGGTATTGAATGCCGTCTCCCACTCGTCCCCCTCCCTTATTCGGACCAGATGGTGGGCGCTTCGTAGGTCTAACTTCGAGAAGATGGTGGCTCCGTGAAGTGATTTGAACGCAGAACTTACCAGAGGCAGTGGGTACTTGTTCTTTATGGTTATATGATTTAGGCCTCAGTAGTCAATGCAGGGACATAGTGAACCATCCTTCTTCCCCACGAAGAAGAACCCTGCGTCCACCGGGGAGGATGAGGATCGGATGATGCCCGCCTCGAGAGATTCACTGATGTAACCCTCCATTGCTTTCTTCTCTGGCCGGGACAAGTTATACAGGTGACAGGTGGGCAGAGGAGCTCCGGGGAGAAGGTCGATAGTACCATCGTATGGTCGGTGCGGAGGCAGGGAAAAGGCACGTTGTTTACTAAACACGTGTTCCAGGTCGTGGTACTCCACTGGAACCCTGGACAAGTCAGGGGGTTCAACTGCAGGTGAGGGCGAGGTGGTCCTTACAGGGGAAAGGGCCGACTGCAGATAAGTGGCGTGACAAAATGGACTCCAGCTGGCTATCTTCCCGGTGGACCAATCAATATAAGGGTTATGGCAGCTTAACCAGGGGTACCCAAGAACTATTGGAGCTTGAGGAGAGGAGATTAAGTTAAATTGTACCTGTTCCCAATGGTTCTCAGAGAGAATCAAAGACAGTGGTGGGGTACAGTGAGTGATTCGGGCCAGACGTCTTCCATCCAGTGCCCGAGCTTCCAGAGGGGTGGTCAACGGCTCTCGAGGAATTCCGGCCTGGGAAGCTATGTCTTCATCCAACAGATTCTCCTCAGCACCGGAGTCTATCAAGGCAGACAAGGACAGAGACTGTTGGTTGTAGTTTACAGTGGCTTGGATTTGCATCCGGGATTGGGGGACAGAAGAGAATGTGGTCTGACTCACCAGGGTCCCCCTTTCTACTGGTGAGCCCTCCCTTTTGGCCAAAGAGAACAGGTAGCATGAAAATGACCAGATCGACCACAGTAGAAGCATTCCCCGGCTCTTAATCTCCGGAGCCACTCGGAGGGAGAAAGACAGCTCCGTCCCAGCTGCATTTGTTCCTCTCCCATGGTGGTGGAAACGGCCGGGACGGACGCTATTCTAGGAGTGGGAGGAGGAGAGAGGTTAGGGCTCGGAGTAGATGGTGAAGCGTGCCGTGGGGTGGCCAAAGGACGACCGGTTCTCTCCCTCTGTCGTTCTCGGAGTCAGTTGTCCAGCCTGGTGGCTAGGGAAATCAATGAATCCACGCTGTTAGCGTCATCCCTAGTCGCCAACTCCTCCTTTACCTTGTCACAGAGGCCTTGCCGGAATACCTCCTGGAGTGCCTCATCATTCCAGCCGGAGTCGGCCACTAGCGTCCGGAACTCCTCGGAGTATTCTGCAACACTACGTGAGCCTTGATGGAGGGTGAGTAGCCGCTTAGCGGCATCTTTACTGCAGATGGGATGGTCAAAAATCTTCCTTATTTCTGAGATGAAGGTGGGGAAGGAAGAGCAGGTCTCTGGCTGACTATCCCAGATCGCGGTGGCCCACGCTAAGGCATTTCCTCGTAATAACCCCATAGTGTAAGCTATTTTAGATCTGTCCGTGGCGTACATGGTTGGCTGCTGCTCGAACACCAGGGAGCATTGTAGCAGAAAAGCCCGGCACTTCCCCAGATCCCCGGCGTAGGATTCTGGCTCAGGTACGTGCAGCTCTCTTAGCGGACATGTTGTTGACGCCTCGGGCGTCGTCACCACAGACTGTCTGGGCTGGTCAGACGGAGTTCCCAGAGTCGACGGGGTAAGATGGGTGGACACTCGGTCAACCTGTTCATTGACCTTTCTTACGTCTACTGACTGGGAACGGAGGTTTTCCATGACTTCCTGGAGCAACCGATCGTGCAAGCGGGATCTACAGGGACTATCTTGAAACTAGAGCAGAATTTGGAACTAAACTTAGAACTAACCGTTCCAAGCGGACGAGAGAATGAAGTATTACAGGAGAATGAACCAACAAACTGGCAACCTGTGTAGTGACGCCATGGTACTTATTTCACAGTCTCTGATGCAAACCAGGTGTACTGTAATTAAGTAAACTAACAGCAGTTGGAAATCTAATGGCTGAAATTAGGGCATAGTCAGGGAGAAAAGAGCGTTAAAGGGGAACAACCAAACGGAACCATGACAGGATGCTTGAGAAATAGTGCATGGTACACAGTGAGAGATGCAAAACGAGCAAAGTTAAAGTGAAAATATGTGATGATGGCCTTAGTTGGGAAAGCTGATGAATTTGATAGTGCTAATCAGGACTTAGAATCGTACATCGAGAGGGTTGAACTGTATTGTAATGCAAACGACATGGATGAGGTAAAGAAAGCCACTATGCTTCTCAGTTTAATGGGTTCTAAAACGTACAGGCTCTTATGCAACCTAGTAACTCCTGAAAGGCTAGCAATCAAAATTGTTACAATTTTACAAAATCATCTGGACCCTAAACTACTAGTAATAGCTGAGATATTTAGATTTCACAAAAAGAACCAGCCAAAGGATGAAAGAACTTCTGAATGCATGGCAGAATGGTGCAATCTACCTGAATACTGTGACCTTGGAGATGGACGTCCTGATGCCTTAAAGGACAGCATTGTATGTGGCATGCATAGTCAAAGCACTCAGAAGAAACTAATGTCAGAAAGAGAACTAACCTTCAAACCGGCATTGACCATTGCAGTATCATTAGAGAGTGCAGCAAAGGATGTGGCAGAACTACAGGAAAAGAGTTTAGAATGTGAAACACACAAAATGTCCCTGAATGGCGCAAAAAGCCAAAAAATGTTATCGATGTTGCAAATCTTCCCATGATGCAAATGACTGTAAGTTCAAAGGAAAAGTTTGCAGGAAGTGTTACAGACAAGGCCACATAGAGAGAGTGTGCAAGTCAGACAAAAAGCACAACCAAGAAGGGAAAAAGCACACAGAGTGAAAAGTTTCAAACACAAAACTAAGCAAATGCATAAATGACTCAATGTAAAAATGAATCTGACAACAAAGAGTCTGACAAAGGTGAGCTGTTATGCTTAGAACCTAATAGCATTACTGAAGCAGATCGCAAAATCATATGGATTACAACAGATGTACCTGGTGTAAAACTGAAAATAGAGCTGGATACAGGGTCAGCTTCGTCTGTAATTCCTGAGGCTGACTACAACAGACTATTTTCTAAGCTACCATTAGAAAAGACCTCAGTGATGCTGAAGACCTACACAGGCAAAAAAGTGAAAGTAAATGTGACATACAGGGCAAAACACAGCAGTTAGAGCTTCAGGTGGAGGGCCAGAATTTTTCGGACGTGAATGGTTGAGAAAAATCCAACTGGACCAGCACTCAATCAAAACTCTCAATGTGTCATCAACAGGCAATGGCAGCCCAAATGGTAGCACTAACCAGAGACTGGCACGGCTGCTTAATGATAATGAGAAGCAGTTTGAGAAGGGGAGTGGTAAACTCAAAGGCATGAAGGCCACAATTGAACTGGATGAAACAGCAACACCAAGGTACTATAAAGCGCACCCAGTGCCTTACACACTACATCCGAAAATGAATACTGAACTTCAGAGCTTGAAGGTGTCTGGCATTCTCTCCAAGATTGAGTGGAGTGATTGGGCCATGCCCAATGTCTCGGTGATCAAGAAGGGGAAGGCCAGAGTTGTTCACATATGCAGGGACTGTTCCTGAGCTGCGTACTGTGGGGTATTCCCTGCCACAAATAGAAGACATTTTTGAATCTATGACAGGTGGTATTCAAAGATTGACTTGTCACAAACCTATCTGCAAATGGCGATTGAGGAGTCAAGCAGGAAGTTCCTCACAATCAATACCACAAGGGACTGTTCCAGTATAATCGTCTCATCTTTGGCATTGCATCATCTCCAGCAATTTGGAAAAGAGCAATGGACCAAGTGCTCCAAGGTATCCCAGAGACACAATTGTGACTGGCAAGAATAATGAAGAGCACCTCCAGAACCTTGGTAAAGTGCTTACCAGACTGAGTGAGTATGGTCTGCACACAAAGAGAGAGAAATGCGAGTTTTTCAAGAATGAAACCTCATATCGTGGACATGTCATTGACAAGCATGGCTTACATAAGTTGCAAGAGAAGATTGAAGCAGTGATGCAGGCACCCAAACCGGAAAATGTGTCACAACTCAGGTCATACTCGGGCCTGGTAAACTACTACCACAGGTTTCTGCCAAACATCGCTACAGTACAGCACCCATTGCACGCACTGTTGCAGACAGGAGCAAAGTGGGAATGGTCAGAAAGCTGTGAAAAGAGATTCATGGAAGCAAAGAGACTAATAACTTATGATGAACTGCTCACCCATCATGATCCAACTCTGCCCGTCAGACTGGCTTGCAATGCATCCCCTTAGGGCATTGGAGCCGTTTGTCACACACTGTGAAAGATGGATCTGAACGTCCAATTGTATTTGCTTCAGTCACAAACAGGAGAAAATCTGCAGGTGCTGGTAATCCAAGCAACACACAAAAAGTGCTGGAGGAACTCAGCAGGCCAGGTAGAATCTATGGAAAAAAAGTACAGTCAATGCTTTGGGCTAAGACCCTTCTCATCTACTCCTCATCTTTTTTCTCCAGTCCTGCTGAAGGGCCTTGGCCCGAAACGTCACCTGTACTCTTTTCCATAGATGCTGCCTGGTCTGCTGAGTTCCTCCAGCATTTTGTGTGTGTTGCTTGTTCTTGCTTCAAGATTTCTGACGAGTGCAGAACACAACAATGCACAGATCGACTGAGAGGCCCTCAGTCTAATATGAGGAATAAAGAAGTTCCACCACTACCTCTATGGACAAAGGTTCGCTCCAGCCCCTTGTGTCCATTTTCAGTCCCAGAAAGGGAATCCCAGTGATGACTGCAACGTTGGTTGCAACATTGGGCGCTTTTTCTAGGAGCCCATTCTTATGACATAGAGTTCAAGGGTACCAAACAACACAGCAATGCTTGTCATGTCTTCCGCTATTGGCAACTGAAGAAGAAAAGTTTTCATTCTGTGACCCCAGCAAAGGTGTTCCACACCACATGGTGGGCCAGTTGCCAGTAATAAATTCTGAAATTAAAAGGGAAACTAGGTCTATGACATCACCATACAAGGAAGGCTAGCTCATGGTAATTTTATGTTTCCAGAGTTCTCAGTGATATGAGACCAACTGTCAGTATGTCAAAGAACCCTGATGTGTGGATCCTCTGTTGTGGTTCCCTCTAAACTGTGCACCAGAGTGTTAGAGAATCTGCATGAAGGACACCTGGGTACAGTCAAGATGGAGAGTCTCTCCTGGAGCTGCATGTGGAGGCCGGGAATAGATAAACAGATCGAAAAATTACTAAAAACTGTTTGGGTTGCCACTAAGTTCAAAATGCACCCCCCCACGGTCTCCGTTACACCTGTGGGAATGGCCGTTGTCACCATGAAAAGGAGTACATATTGTCTTCACTGGGCCATTCATGGACTCCATGTTCCTGATTGCTGTGCATGCTCATTCGAAGTGGCCAGAGGTCATACCAATGAAGTCAACCATATCAGAAAAGACTCTTTCCGATCTGAGGACTATCTTTGCCAGAAATAGCTTATCTGAACAAATTGTGAGTGACATTGGATCACAATACACATCAGAAGAGTTCAGACTATTCATGAAAAATAGCATCAAACATTTCCAGTCAGCTCCTCACCACCCAGCAATGAATGGTTTTTCCAAACCTTCAAGAACTCCATTAGGATTATGGGCAAGGAGGGCAAGGTGAACAGCTTCCCTGTTGTGTATCAGAACTCTGTTCATGTGATGACAAGTCAAACACCTGCAATGCCGTTCATGAGCAGGAACCTGAGATCTTGCTTAGACCTCCTGAAACCAGACCTCCAGAGGGAAGTGCAGCCAGTTGGCAAGTGAAGCAGCAAGGAACTTTGAGATTGGGCAGGAAATCCTAGCACATGATTACCAAGAAGACAAGTGGACACCCGGTAGGATAGCTACAAGATCTGGAACACTGATGTACACAGTGGATGTTGGAGATCAAACATGGAGACATCACGTGAACCAGATACTGGATGCTCAGCTGAAGAACACAACCGACTTGACTGCATCCAACCAGGCAGGCACATTGCAGCCATTGGCCTTACCTCTCAGTGATGATCATGCCAGGAACAGCAATGTGACACTGGCTACTGAGAACGTTGCTTTTGACATGGCACCAACCAAACCTGCTAGCACTACACAGGTCCAGAGGCGCTATCCTGAAAGGAACAGAGCGCCACCCAAAAGACTGAGCCTTTAGAACTGTGAAGTTAGTTATGGACTGTTATTGTGAAAGTATGCTTATTTGAATATGGGTTTATGAAAGGGAAAGTGAATGTCTTGTTACATATACAGTTTTATATTACATTAATCTAAAGGGGGGAGAAAGTGTAATGTATAGATCTATATCTCTTTTAGCGTAATGACTCCCTTAGCACTAATTATTGACTGATAACTTACCCATTCACATTGATCTCATGTTCTGCGCACACGTATTCTGCTGTTTTCTCACTTCAAAGTGAATACATCAGTTAACCTCACCTCTGCATGCATGTTTTTATTTAACTGATATGTAGTTGTACAGACACAACAGTAGCCTCTGGTCCTAGACTCCCCCACTATAGAAAACATCTTCTCTATGTCCACTCAATCTAGGCCTTTCAATATTCAATAGGTTTCAATGGGATACACCTTCATTCTTCTAAACTCTAGTGAGTACAGGCCCAGAGCCATCAAGTGCTCCTCATACATTAACCATTTCATTCTTGGGATCATTTGCATAAACCTCCTCTGGACTCTGAACAATGTCACAACATCCTTCCTTAGATAAGAGGTCTAAAGCTGATCAAAATACTCCAAGTACTTTATACTGAATCCTCACAAGAAAATGAACCTTAGGGTAGTATGTGGTGACATTTACATACTCTGACAATACATTTACTCGGAACGTTGGAGTTGTAAAGAAGTAACATTTGATCTATAGGGACCTCCAAAACCCAGATTCGCAATGTGCTATAAAGTCCACTTACAGGTCTTTGAAAAACTGCTCCAGGGAAGGCAGAATCAGTCAGACAGATAGATGTGGAAGATAGAGACACATGAAGTTGAAAGCTTGAATGCAAATGCATGAACAACTCAGGAGAATGCACTCCACACTGGCAGGGGTTGTTGGAGGCAGACTTTCAGCATCCTTTGCTAAGATCTGTTCTATAGCACGGTGCAAAGGTGTAAACATAGTGATGAGCCAGGATCCAAGAATTTTATGTCAGCAATGACAATATAACTGAGAGTCTGAATGTGAGATTGAAGTATACATTCATTATAAAAATGCATGTTGTTCCACTCCTGTTAGCAGGAGGCCACTTAGCACTGCGAGCAGCAGCAGAACACGGACAGAAATAGGAGCATTCCTGCATGGAGCATGAAATCTGCATTTAAGCAATAAGTAGCAAGAAAGGGTATTGACACAGCAGGGAGTGACAGTAAACACAATGACAATGCTGAATGTTCCTGCTGTTCTCCTGGTCTTACGTGCTTCAGTCTCCTCCTGAGAAGGACATATGGCTTTTGTATAAATGGCTTTCTGTTGAGTGGTTGTAGCTAGTGAAGGAGCAACTAATGTTGCAGCCAGCCAGACGCTTCAGGAGGCCTGATTAATGCAGCCTTCTCGTATCATATGCATGAGGTGCATCGGTCTGCGTCTTTGCTCAGTCTACACTGTAGGTGGCAGCAAGGAAGAGAAGGCTCACGTTACAAGCAGGCTTCAAGCAATCTGCTGGGGGATCTCAGCAGGTCGAACAGTCCCTGTGGAAGGGAAGGAATTGTGGACATTTCAGGCCAGAACCTCCAGCAGATTGTTTACTGCTCTAAGTTTCCAAAATCTGCAATCTCTTGCATCTGGAAACAATCGTATATACAGGCTATCAATATCATGCAGGATCCCACCCACCCTGGCAGTTCCATATTCTCACCAACCTCTGTGTGAAAAAAAAGTGTCACACAGCTCCCTTCTAGATCCTTCCCATCTCGCTGTAAGCCTATGGCTTTCATAAGAAAATATCAGAATCAGGTTTAATATCACCAACATATGTCGTGAAATTTGATGTTATGTAACAGTAGTGCATTGCAATACATAATAATAGAAAAGCATTGAATTACAGTAAAAAAAATATATTATTAACCTACCAACCAGTGTGTCTTTGGAGTGTGGGAGGAAACCAGAGTACCAGGAGGAAACCCAAGCGGTCACAGGGAGAACGTTCAAACTCCTTACAGACAACAACAGGAATTGAACCTGGGTCACTGGCACTGTAAAGCATTGTGGTACTGTGCTGCCTCAAAAAAAATATATATATTAGTTGAATTAAATAAGTAGCAAAAATAGAAATTAAAAAATAGTGAGGTATTGTTCATGGGTTCAATGTCCATGAAGGAATCTGATGGCAGAGGGGAAGAAGCTGTTCCTGAATCACTGAGTGTGTACCATTCTCCTGATGGTAGCTAGAACCGAGGGCATGTCTTCGGTGGTGGGGGTGACAGGAATGAAAACGATTTGTTTTGAGAGTTAAAGTACAGTTAGAGGGGAAAAATATCATTGCACATCAAGACACATATACAGAAAGGTGACAGAGAAAGACCAGTCATATCTTGAAGGAACCCACTGACTCTGCTTAGGGACTGTTTGTCCCAATCCCATCAGGAAGGAGGCTACGTAGCATCCACCCCAGGATCATCAGACTCAAAAACAGTTATTTCCCCCTAACCGTAAGGCTGAATAACACCACCACCCATTAACCCACCCCACCATCACTGTATACATATCACCCAGTGTCATTTTATGTACATACAATCAATGTATATACAGTAATAGTTATTTGTACATTGTGTTTGATAGGATTATATTTATATTTATTGTGTGCTTTTGGTACTTTATTGTGTTTTTATTGAGTTTGTTGCTTTCTGCACTCTGGTTGAATGCCCTGTTAGAAATACTATTCTGTAGATTTGTTCAGTATGCCCACAACAAAAATGAATCTCTGGGTTGTATATGGTGACATTTACGTACTTTGTTAGTAAAATTTACATTGAACTTCGAACTTTTTAATACCGCATCAGATCCGGAGTGACCATAATTTTTGTTCTCCTTGAAACTCATGTGCAGAAGAATGATAATAAACAAACCTGAATCTTGAATCTTGAATCCTCGGCTGTGAAAACGGCAAACCCATCGTCATTTTAAAAAAGTTTATACTTATACTTGGGTGGTGGGGTGGAGATACGTCTCTACCAAAGGAGGTGTAAGGTGCTCCTTCCTTCCGCTAGCCTGCAGGTCACCCTTGGGCAAGGTGTAGCACCTGCTTATCCCTCCTGTCAGGGTCACGTGAAGCGATGGTAGAAGGAGGTGGATGGTCATGTGTGCAGCTGGTGCATATCACAAGTCCTGGTTATGTGACCATTGACACCAGACAGACAATCTCTGAAGAGTATTGATAATGACTGGGCTTACCATCTTGTAAAGACACTGCCCAGAAGAAGGCAATGGCAAACCACTCCTCTGAAAAAATTGTCAAGAGCAATTATGGTCATAGATAGACCATGATCGCCCACAACATACAACATGACACATAACGATGATGATACTTATGCACATACACTTATAAACATAGTGTTTTATAGCTATTTGCTTTCACATTTTAATTACAACAAAAGTTGGGGCAATTGGGAAGCTCCTCAACAGAACCAAGCTCATCCTTCCTTCAATCTGATGGAAGCTGGTAGCACCTTCAGATGTGAAGGTCAGGAGGCCAAGCTGACATAATGGACCTTTCATTTCACATCTGCCCAGCCAGGTTTCTCTCAACTCTCCCTACTCTACAACAGTGGTGTCACACAAGAAAGGATCATGACAAGACGTGAAAACATGGAACGCTTTCCGTATCGCACAACCAGCCTGTCAATGAACGCAGGCATTGGTGATGGAACTAGCACTCAGAATCAGAATCAGATTTATTATCAATAATTTCAATGCCATGAAATTAGTTGCTTTGCAGCAGCAGTACAGTGCAAAAACATGAAATGAATATAAATTGCAAAAATAAATGGTGCTAAAAATGTGACAATGACGTAGTGTTCGTGGGTTCATGGACAGGTCAGAAATTTGATGGCAGAGGGAAGAAGCTGTTTCTGAATCATCACATGGTGGTGTAGTGGTTAGCACAATGCTTTACAGTACGGATGATCCGAGTTCAACTCCCACGGCACAGGAGCATAGAGGTTAGCACAGTGTTTTACAGTACAGACGACCCGGGTTTAATTCACACTTCCTGCCTGTAAGGAGTTTGTGTGTTCCCTCCATGACTGCGTGGGTTTCCTCCCACAGTCCAAAGATGTACCGGTTAATTGATCATTATAACTTGTTCCGTGTTTAGGCGCAGATTAAATTAGGGGGATTGCTGGGCAGTGCAGCTGGAAGGGCCTATTCTGCACTGTATTTCAATAAATAAATAAAATTTCAAAAATTAATCCTCAAATTAGTATATGGTGACACATACATATTTTGATAATAAATAACTTGAACTCTTCTTCTCACAGACAACCAGCAAAAGGATATGTGTTTAGCCCACTGCAGTACTCTAATTTCACTGCTCTGCACTCTCTCTAAAATATATTATACTTTTTTGTGTTTCTTACAGGGCAGTGGAAACATATTTCCCCATTCTCTTCTATCTTGACTGGTCTTGTCCACTCACTCTGGTTTTCCCACAAAGCTTCTTACATCCTCTTCCCTATTGATAGTTCCATCTTGTCTAGGGTGATTGGGTCCTGATGGAGATGGCGATTAGGGTCAGAAGGTTGAGGTTTGGTGGTTGTTGGGGTGTGGTGATGGTGGAGGTCGGTGGTAAGGTTTGGATGTGAGGGATGGTCAGAGTTTGGACAATCAGTGGGTGTGAAGGATGGTGGGGAGTCAGGGTGGGAGGTCATGGGATGCTGGGGGTGTGGACTGTGCTGGATGGTAGGGATTGGTTTTCAGCTGACACACTGGTGATGGCGGATGTGAGTGCTGAGAGATATTGGGCTGTGAGGGTGGTGGGGAGGTTGATAACTATCAGTCTCAGTAGATAGAATTAAGCTCTCTTCATCCTTTAATTTCATTTTCAATTTACGATTGAAAAATTTTCCTCGTCATTGATGTTAAACTAATCCAACCTTTAGTTGCTTAAGTAAGCACATCTTTCCTTCTGAACACTGATATTAAATAAAATATTCTACAATCCAAACACAAATCAGTTCTCAATAGAGTTATGAAGTAATTTTTGATCATCTCAACAGCTTCCCCTGTCATTTGCTTCAGGCTTCTCTGACATATGCAATTAGCTGTAGCTATTTTATTCCCTTTTACCTTAACTAAATTTGTTTTTCTTTATTCACTCCTTTGTCTTGTCCTTAAATAAGTGAGCATTAATCTCCTCGCCCCACCCGTCTGGAAAAGTCTCCTCCTCTGAAGCAAAATACTCATTATAAAAATGATCTGTGTCATCAATACAAAATATTGCAAGTCGGTTCCAGTGACTAATCGGGGGGAGGGGGGGGAGAGATGTGTGGCTTTGATTGTTGTGTGGACCAGGCCCTCGTGCCATGGTGTCGTCTGTTACATTCACCCAGGGAAGGAGATGCCAGAGGCAGTGTGGGAGAAAACAGAGGCATGGTGGGTGCATTTGGAATCCGTGTTGGATTGGGGGCTGACACCTGCCCAGCTCTCTCGTCAGTGCTGCTCCCTAATGTTCGCTCCCTGGAAGACAAGCTGGATTGCCTTTGTCTGCAGCTGGGGAGATGAGGAACTGCTATGTGCTTGTTCTTGCAGAAACGTGGCTCCAGAACAGCATCCCATGCACCAACAATCTTCAGACCATGCCACTCAGGGACTTGTACTAATTTTGTTTTGTGACTGTATATACTTTCATAACCCTATGTGTTGTGCGCTGTGTTAGATTGTCCTCCTCATCATCATCATTATGTGCTATGTTGTATGGCATCTGCAATTATAGTCTTTCTATGACCATGGTTGGTCTTGCCAAACTTTTAGTCATAGTCATAGTCATAGTCATACTTTATTGATCCCGGGGGAAATTGGTTTTCATTACAGTTGCACCATAAATAATAAATAGTAATAGAACCATAATAGTTAAACAGTAATATGTAAATTTTGCCAGTAAATTATGAAATAAGTCCAGGACCAGCCTATTGGCTCAGGGTGTCTGACCCTCCAAGGGAGGAGTTGTAAAGTTTGATGGCCACAGGCAGGAATGACTTCCTATGACGCTCAGTGCTGCATCTCGGTGGAATGAGTCTCTGGCTGAATGTACTCCTGTGCCCACCCAGTACATTATGTAGTGGATGGGAAACATTGACCAAGATTGCATGCAACTTAGACAGCATCCTCTTTTCAGACACCACCGTGAGAGAGTCCAGTTCCATCCCCACAACATCACTGGCTTTACGAATGAGTTTGTTGATTCTGTTGGTGTCTGCTACCCTCAGCCTGCTGCCCCAGCACACAACAGCAAACATGATAGCACTGGCAACCACAGACTCGTAGAACATCCTCAGCATCGTCCCGCAGATGTTAAAGGACCTCAGTCTCCTCAGGAAATAGAGACGGCTCTGACCCTTCTTGTAGACAGCCTCAGTGTTCTTTGACCAGTCCAGTTTATTGTCAATTTGTATCCCCAGGTATTTGTAATCCTCCACCATGTCCACACTGACCCCCCGGATGGAAACAGGGGTCACCGGTACCTTAGCTCTCCTCAGGTCTACCACCAGCTCCTTAGTCTTTTTCACATTAAGCTGCAGATAATTCTGCTCACACCATGTGACAAAGTTTCCTACCGTAGCCCTGTACTCAGCCTGCAAAAGTAGTTTAGCATTGCCTTCTTCTAGGCAATGTCTTCACAAGATGGGTGATCCCAACCCATTATCAATGCTCTTCAGAGACTGTCTGCTAGACAGCACATACAAAATGCTGGAGGAACTCAGCAGGCCCGGCAGCATCTATGGAAAAAAGTGCAGTCGACGTTTTGGGCCATGAACTTAGGCTGTTCTTGGCCGGAATCATGATATACTCTTTTCCATAGATGCTGCCTGGCCTGCTGAGTTCCTCCAGTATTTTGTGTGTGTTTGGATTTCCAGCACCTGCAGGTTTTCTCTTATTTGTGATTGTCTGCCTGACGTCAGTGGTTGCATATCCAGGACTTGTGATCTGCACCATCTGCTCATATGGCCATCCACCACCCACTCCCATGGCTTCACATGACCCTGATCGTGGCGGCGGGAGGCTAAGCAGGTGTTACACCTGTAGGTTAGCGGAGGGAAAGAGCACCTTACACCTCCATTGGTAGAGATGTATCTCCACCCCTTCACCCCTGTGAGATTGTATGTACCATGTTTTACACTTTGGTCCCAGAGGAAGGAGGTTTTGTTTAACTGTATACATGTGTATGGTTGAATGACAATAAACTTGAATTTGAACTTGATTACCCTGCCACTTCATGCCCATTCTATCTCATGCCAAGTGACTGATTTGCTGTTCCTTGACATTTCCCCTCATTAGAGTACAGACGACTTCTCAAGAGTGTTTATTTGCCTGTCAAATATATTCTGAATTTATGAAAATCACAGATAATATTTAAACTTTTTCTTCCACCAATAACTTATGAAGTAAGTTCATATAAAGTTGTTACATATTCTTCTGAAGCATTGATTAGCAGACCACAAAGTTCACTTTGTAAAAGAATCCGGAAATCCCAACAGTTTTCAACAATCTTCAGACTCGATTCTAAATGACTTTCGCCTGAAGATGCTGGATAAAGAGATTGATGTTTCATAGAAATGAAACAATCACAAAGAAGGCATACCAGCAGCTCTAACTCATCTGGAGTTTGAGGAATTTTGATATGTCACCACAGTCTCTTACAAATTTCTATAGATGCACAGTGGAGAGCATTCTGACTGGTTGTACCATAGCCTGGTATAGAGGCTCCATTGCAAGAAGCTACAGAGGGTTGAAGACTCCACACTGAATATCCCCTCTGTCATCAGATTTTTGAACTATCCATGGTCCTTGTTATTCCTTGTTTCACACCATTTGCTTAATTAAATAATTTATAATGATTTGATGTCTTTGTAAAGTGCTGCTGTAGTGTACAAACAATAAATCTCCTGTCATCCAAGTTAGTGATAATAATCCTGATACTGATGCTGAACCTTTGCCAAAATTTGATAAGAGGTCAAAGATGGCAGAAAAAGGTATGTTACAACACTCCCCTGGGGGCTACTGATTGTTCACCAGCCTAACCGCATATTGGTCTGGAACAGTGGTGGCAATTTTACCATGGTATCAAACTTAATAAGGAATCTTGGTCCACTGGTGGCTGGAGGCCGAAGGTTATGAACTGTCTGGGGTTAGAGCTCTGTGTACCTACTGTCCGTGGGTGGTTGGGAGGAAGATGGAACGGGAGCTAGCTTTGTTGTTGTTGTTTTGTTGCTAGTCGTGTTATGCTCTGCGTGGTTCTGCAGAGCATTGTGGGCATGCTATGTTGGTACTGGGATGTGCAGCCTGACCCCCCAGTACGCACCTCGGGAGTGCTGGTTGTCAATGCAAATAATGCATTTCACTGTATGTTTTCATGTACATGTGACAAGTAAGCTTCAATCTTGAATCATTTAGATAAATTTAATGTGGGATCATTTTACATCAGGTAATACAACAAGTTCTACAGTGAAACAATAGAGCTTTAATTGATCCAAGAGGGATTACAAGTATTTCTGAATATTTCTACCCTTAATTAAGGATCTGCAAGATTTTTGGTAAAGAAGTGTTACAGACCAGCGAGACTTGTTATAATTATGAATGAACAATGATCAAAGAGACAGTATGCAAAAAAAACCCAACAAAGAAGCCAAAGTGAACAGGGCTTTGGACTTCATTTTGAGATTTGTTTTGTTATTTTCAAGCAGTATTCACAAGAATATCATAAGACACATGCAATCAACAAGAACTACTCTTATGATGGAGAAGACCATGTCACCCTCTAATCCTTTTATCCTCTTACTGGAAGCATTGTACGTAGAAGAAATCACTATTTTATATAAGAATGTAATAAATCTCCTGTTATCTGTGGGTTCAGCATACTTAAGTGGGAGGTTGAATAGCCAGAGGTGGTGGTCCATGTAGGTACCAGTGACATGGGTAGGATAAGTAACAAGGTTCTGTATAGGGAGTTCAGGGAGCTAGGTGCAAAGTTAAAGTGCAGGACCTCCAGGGTTGTGATCTCAGGATTGCTACCTGGGCCATGTGCCAGTGAGACCAGAACCTGGAAGATCTTACAGTTTAATACTTGGCTAAGGAGTTGGTATAGGAGGGAGGGCATTAGATTTTTGGATCATTGAACTCTCTTCTAGGGAAGGTGGGACCTATACAGAAGGAAAAGCTTGCACCTGAACTGGAGGGGTCTAATATCCTAGCGGGAAGGTTTGTTAATGCTGCACAGTGAGGCTTAAACTAGAGTTGCAGGGGGATGGGAACCAAAGTGCCAGAACAGTTAGTGGAGAGTTTGTGGAGGTAGATGTTGATAAGGCCTCAGACAAAGTCAGGAATCAAAAGGTTGAGCAAAGTGCAGCTAATGTCCTGAGTTGTGTATATTTCAATGCAAGAAGTGTTGTAGGAAAGGCGGATAATAGTGCTGAAGATGAGGTAGTTGGTTTACAAACCGAGACAATGTGTAGTGAGCAGAGGCTTTTGAAAAGGCAAAATTGCAGTCAACAGGATGAGTTGCAATGTAAGAGGCAGACAAAATCGAAAAGGGTTAATACAGGACTGAAGCACATGACAGAGGAACTTGCCCAGGTGGATTGGAGGGGGATACTGGTGAGGATGATGGCAGAGCAGAGGTGGCTGAAGTTTCTGGGAATAGTTCACAAAGCACAGGATAGATATGTCCCACAGAAGTTTTTCTCAAATGGCAGGGGTAGGCAACCATGGCTGACAAAGGAAGTTAAGGACTGCATAAAAACCAAGAAAAGGGCATATAATGTGGCAAAATTGAGTGGGAAGTTGGATGATTGGGAAGCTTTTAAAATCAAACAAAAGGCAACTAAAAAAGCTGTAAGAAGGGAAAAGATGAAAAATGAGGACAAGCTAGCCAATAATATAAAGCAGGATACCAAAAGTTTTTTCAATTATATGACTAAGAGGGAGGTGAGAGTTGATATTGGACCACTGGAAACTGATGCTGGTGAGATAGTAGTGGGGGACAAAGAAATGGCAGATGAACTTAATGGGTACTTTGCATCTGTCTTCACTGTGGAAGGCACTAGTAGTGTGCCAGAGGTCCATGAGTGTCAGGGAGTAGGAGTCATGTCATTACTATTACAAAGAAAAAAGTGCTAGGCAAACTCAAAGGTCTTAAGGTGAATAAGTCATCTGGGTCAGATTGTCTACATCCTAGAGTCCTGAGAAAGGTTACTGAAGAGATAACAATAACATTGGTCATTATCTTTCAAGAATCATTTGATTCTGGCATGGTCCCAGAGGATTGGAATATTGCAAATGTCACTCCACTCTTTAAGAAGGGCAGAAGGCAAAAGAAAGGAAATTATAGTTGGGCACATTTTGGAGTCTATTATTAAGGATGTGGTTTCGAGGTACTTGGAGACTGATGATAAAATAAGTCAAAGTCAGTATGGTTTCTGTGAAGGGAAATCTTGCCTGGCAAATCTGTTTTTCGAGGAAGTAGCAAGCAGGGTGGACAAAAGAGAGGCAGTGGATATCATTTACTTAGATTTTCAGAAGACATTTGATAAGGTGCCACACATGAGGCTGCTTAACAGGTAAAATGACATGGCATTACAGTACAGATACTGGCATGGATAGAGGAATGGCTGACAGGCAGGAGGCAGTGAGTGGGAGTAAAAGAGGCCTTTTCTGGTTGGCTGCCAGTGGCTAGTGGTGTTCCTCAGGGGCCAGTATTGGGACTGCTACTTTTCACATGGTTTATCAATGATTTAGATAATTGAATTGATGTCCTTGTGGCAAAATTTTCAGATGATATGAAGATAGGTGGAGGGGTAGGTAGTGCTGTGGAAACAATGCAGCAGGATTTAGACAATTTGGACAATTTAGACAAATTGGAAGACTGGTCAAAAAAGTGGCAGATGGAATACAGTGTTGGGAAATGTGAGGTAATGCTTTTTGGTAAAAGGAACAACAGTACAGACTGTTATCTAAATGGGGAGAAGGTTCAAACATCAGAGGTGCAGAGGGACTTAGGAGTCCTCGTGCAAGACTCCCAGAAGGTTAACTTACAGGTTGAGTCTGTTTTAAAGAAGGCAAATGTAATGTTTGCTTTTATTTCAAGGGGAATAGGATATAAAAGTAGGAAAATAATGTTGAGCCTTTATAAGACACTGGTCAGGCCGTACTTGGAGTATCATCAACAGTTTTGGGCCCCATATCTCAGAAAGGATGTGTTGTCATTGGAGAGAGTCCAGACGATGTTCATGAGGATGATTCTGGGAATGAAGGGGTTAACATATGAGGAGTGTTTGGCAGATTTGGGCCTGTACTCACTAGAGTTTAGAAGAATGCGTGGGCATCTCATTGAAACCTACAGAATGTTGAAAGGACTAGATAGGGTGGGTGTGGAGAGGATGTTTCCTATGGTGGAGGTGTCCAGAACTTGAGGGCGTAGTCTCAAGTTTGAGGGGCAACCCTTCAGAACAGAGGTCAGGAGGAGTTTCTTTAGCCAGAGAGTAGCAAATCTGTGGAATACTCTGCCACAGGCTGGCAAGCCTTTGCATATATTTAAGGTGGAAGTTGATCATTTCTTGATTGGTCAGGGCATTACAGGATATGGCAAGAAGGCAGATGTATGGGGTTGAAGGGGATCCAGGATCAGCCATGATGGAATGGTGGTGCAGACCCGATGGGCTGAATGGCCTAATTCTGCTCCGGTGTTTTATGGTCTTATGGACTGAAGATGTTGTATTTGAATGCACACAGTATACGGATTAAGACAGATGAACTTGCAGCATCTTTACATATTGTCATGTATGATGTTGTAGGCATTATTGAATCATGGCTGAAAGAGAATTACAGCTGGGAACTTCATGTCCAAGGACACACATTGTATCAAAAGGACTGGCAGGAAGGCTCTGTTGGTAAAAATTGAAATCAAATTATTAGAAAAAGGTGACATAGGGTCAGAAGGTGTTGAACCATTGTGGATAGAGCTAAGGAACTGCAAGGATAAAAAGACCCTGATGGGAGTTATATACAGGCCCCAAAACGGTAGTAAGGATGTGGCCTACAAATTATAATGGGAGATAGAAAATACATGCCAAAAGGGCAATGTTACAATAGTCAGGAGCAATTTCACTATGCAGGTAGATTGTGCTGAATTCCAAAAGGGGGAATTTCTAAAATACCTACAAGATGAGTTTTTAGAGCCGCTCGTGTTTGAGCCCACTCGGGGGTCAGCTATTCTGGATGGAGGTTGTGCAATGAACCGGAATTGATTAGAATTGATGAGTTATACAGCTCTAGTTACATGCACATGCAGTTCAACTCTTTGAGTGATTATGCAGAAAGTTTGAAGTTAATAACTCATCTCCTTCTACTTTAGGCCATGAACTTATCAATCGCCCCTGCTGTGGACCACTTTCTGGAGGTCCAAGACGTCGACTTCTACAAAGAAGGGATCCGTATGCTCCACGACCACTGGACTAATTGCATAAATGTAGGAGGGGACTATGTTGAAAAATAAATGTGCTAGGTTTTCTAAAATTGACTCCTTCTACCTTAGGCCACGAACTTATCAATCACCCCTCATATCATTCCACTCTTCAAGAATGGAGAGAAGCAAAAGAAAGGAAACTATAGGCCAGTTAGTCTGATATCAATGGTTGGGAAGATGCTGGAGTTGATTATTAAGGATAACCTCAGGGTACCTGGATGCACATGATAGAATAGGTCATGGTCAGCATGGTTTCCTCAAGGGAAAATCTTGCCTGACAAATCTGTTGGAAGACTTTTGAAGAAATAACTGGCAGAGTAGACAAAGGAGAATTGGTTCATGGTGTGAACTTGGATTTTCAGAAGGCCTTTGACAAGGTGCCACACATGAAGCTGCTTAGCGAGCTACGAGCCCATGGTATTACAGGAAAGATTCTAGCATGGATAAAGCAGTGGCTGATTGGCAGGAGGCAGAGAGTGGGAATAAAGGCAGCCTTTTCTGACTGACTGCTGGAGACTAGTGGTGTTCCACTGGGGTCTGTGTTGGGACCGATTCTTTTAATGTCATATGTCAATGATTTGGTTAATGGAATTGATTCTTCTGTTACAAAGTTTGCAGACAGGTGGAGGGGCAGGTAGTTTTGAGGAAGTAGAGAGACTACAGAAGGACTTAGACAGATTAGGAGAATGGGCAAAGAAATGGCAGATGGAATACAGTGTCGGGAAGTGTATAGTCATGCACTTTGGTAAAAGAAATGAAAAGGTTGACTATTTTCTAAATGGAGAGCAAATATGAAAAATTGGGACAAATCCTTGTGCAGGATTCCCAGAAGGTTTACTTCCAGATTGAATCAGTGGCGAGGAAGACAAATGCAATATCAGCATTGATTTCAAGAGGACTAGAACATAAGAGCAAGGATGTAACGTTGAGACTTTATAAAGCACTGGTGAGGCCTTACTTGGAGTAATAAGAACAGTTTTGGGCACCTTCTGTTAGAGAGGGGGCTGGCTGGTGGTGTCATGGCATCAGCACTGGACTTCAAGGCAGATGGTCCTGAGTTCAAACCCAGCCGGGTCCCACCCTGGGCAGCAGCAGTATCTGCGCGGAAGAAATACCTGGCAACCTACTTCCATATCTTACCATGAAAACCCTATGGACCCTATGGTCCACGAGGTCACGAAGAGTTGAGCTTGACTTAACAACTGAACACCCACAAATCTTAGGGAGGATGTGCTTAAACTAGAGAGGGTTCAAGGGAGGCTCACAAAAATGATTCCAGGATTGAAAAGCTTGTCATATAAAGAGCGTTTGATGATCCTGGGCCTGTATTGACTAGAATTCAGAAGAATGAGCGATGACCTAATTGAAACCCATCAAATTGTTAAAGGCCCTGATAGACTGGATGTATAGAGGATGTTTCCTATGGTGGGAGAATCTAAGACCAGAGGACACAGCCTCAAAATAAAGGGGAGTCCTTTTAAAACGGAGGTGAGGAGGAATTTCTTTAGCCAGGGGATGGTGAAACTGTGGAATTCTTTGCAGAGGTTGACAGAATCTTGATTGGTCAGGGCATGAAGGGATATGGGGAGATGGCAGGAGATTGGAGCTGAGAGGAAAATTGGATCAGCCATGATGAAATGGTGGACCAGATTCGATGGACCAAATGAACTAATTCTGCTCCTATCTCTTATGGTTTTATGATCTTATTCATTGCAGAAAGAAATCTGCAGACTGCATTGGTATCATTATTGTTATTTTTTTCTTTCATTTTGTATTTGTGCAACTTGTTGTCGTTTGCACACTGGTTGGTGCTGTTGCACTGATTTGCACACTGGTTACACCTAGTTGGTGCTGTCTTTCGTTGATTGTACTATGGTTTTAGGATTTATTGAGTATGCCCACAGGAAAATAAATCTCAAAGGTTCCAAAGGTTTCAAAGATACATTTAATGTCAGAGAAACAAATACAATATACATCCTGAAATGCTTTTTCTTCGCAACCATCCATGAAGACAGAGGAGTGCCCCAAAGAATGAACGACTGTTAAATGTTAGAACCCCAAAGCCTCCCCATCTCCCCTCCCTCCCATGCATAAGCGGCAGCAGTCACCGAGCACTCAAGCATGAGTAAAGCAACAGCAAAGACACAGACTTGCAGTTATCCCAAAGACTACATTGTTCACCTGGCATTCAGCATGTCACAGGATCTCTTTCTTCCTAATAAGCGATGTCTCCGTTTCACAGCGAGAGGGGAGACATAACAAACAACTCGCTGGTTTACGATGTTAAAAGTCCGTTGCGTCACTTTTGTCAAGCTTTGTGCCCAAAGATCTCAGGTCTCTGGGCACACAGCCAAAGATGTTCCAGCTCCCATGACACATCGATCCAGGACACCATCCTTTAATCCTTCCGTCTCCAGAGCCCCGAGATCCTAGGCCCCCAAAGCTGAGTCGAACTCTTAGGTCGAGCCCTTAGCCTGCTGAACAACGGCCAGTTGTGAAACCCTGAGACCGAGTCTCATTCCCACTAAGAACTGAAGTCAGCGTGTAACTCCAGGTCAGAGTCTTCAAAAGAATCATGAAAGGGAAAAATAAAGGGGCGTATATGGTGACATTTATTATCAAAGAATATATACTAACTTTGAACTTAGAAATTTGAAGAAGAGAGGGAGGCAGAAGAAAGGAAACCATAGGCCAGTTAATCTAACCTCAGTGGTTGGGAAGATTTTGGAGTCAATTGTTAAGGATGAAATCTTAGCATATTAAGAGGTACATGATAAAATAGGCCAAAGTCAGCATGGTTTCCAAAAGGAAAAATCTTGCCTCTCAAATATGTTGGAATTCTACGAGGAAATAAGAAACAATATAGTCAAAGGATAATCAGTGGATAGTTTGTACTTGGTTTTCCAGAAGGCCTTTGATAAGGTGCTGTTCATGAGGTTGCTTTTAAAACCCTACAGAGAGCAACTAAAAAGAACCATTAGGAGGGAAAAGATGAAAAGCTAGCAGACAATATCAAAGTGGAAAGTAAAAGCTTTTTCAAATATGTATAGGACCGCTAGAAAATGAGGCTGGAGAAATAATAACGGGAGACAAGGAGATGGCAGATGAACCCAATGAGTATTTTGCATCAGTCTTCACTGTGGAAGACACTAGCAGTATGCCAGGTGTTGAAGGGTGTGAGGGAAGAGAAGTGAGAACAGTTACGATCACAAGGGAGGTGTTCAAAAAGCTGAAGGATCTAAAGGTACATAAGTTACCTGAGCCAGATGAACTGCACCCTAGGGTTCTGAAAGAGGTAGCATTAGAGATTGTGGTGGCATTAGAAATTATCTTTCTAAAATCATTGGGCTCTGGGATGGTGCCAGAGGACTGGAAAACTGCAAATGTCACTCCGCTCTTGAAGAAAGGAGGAAGGCAGCAGAAAGGAAATTATAGACCAGTTAGCCTGACCTCAGTAGTTGGGAAGATGTTGGAGTTAATTGTTAAGGATGAGGTTATGGAGTACTTGGAGACACGGAACGAGATAGGACAAAGTCAGCATGGGAAAATTCTGCCTGACAAACCTGCTGGAACTCTTTGAGGAGATTACACATAGGATAGGTAAAGGGGATGTAGTGGACGTTGTATATTTGGATTTTCAGAAGGCATTTGACAAGGTGCCATACATGAGGCTGCTTACCAAGTTAAGAGTCCATGGTATTACAGGAAAGTTACTGGCATGGTTAGAACATTGGCTGACTGGTAGGAGGCATTGAGTGGGAATAAAAGGATCCTTTTCTAGTTAGCTGCCAGTGACCAGTGGTGTTCCACAGGGGTCAGTGTTGGGACCACTTCTTTTTATGCTGCACATCAATGACTTAGATGATGAAATAGATGGTTTTGTTGCCAAGTTGCAGACGATACGAAGGTTGGTGGAGGGGCAGGTAGTGTTGAGGAAACAGGTAGGCTGCAGAGGGACTTAGTCAGATTAGGAGAATGGACAAGAAAGTGGCAAATGAAATACATTGTTGGAAAATGCATGGTCATGCACCTTTGGTAGTAGAAATAAATGTGCAAACTATTTTCTAAATGGGGAGAAAATCCAAAAATCTGAAATGCAAAGGGACTTGACAGTCCTTGTACAGAACACCCTGAAGGTTAACTTGCAGGTAGAGTCTGTGATGAGGAAGGCAAATGCCATGTTAGTATTCATTTCAAGAGGTCTAGAACACAAGAGCAGGGGTGTGATGTTGAGGGCACTGGTGAGGCCTCACCTTGAGTATTGTGAACAGTTTTGGGCTCTTCATCTAAGAAAAGATGTTCTGGCACTGGAGAGGGTTCAGAGGAAGCTCACAAGGATGATTCCAGGAATTAAAGAGTTATCATACGAGGAACGTTTGATAGCTCTGGGTCTGTATTTGGAATTTAGATGGATGGGGAGGGGGGAATCCCATTGAAACCCTTTGAATGTTGAAAGGCCTAGACAGAGTAGATGTGGAAAGGATGTTTCCCATGGTGGGGGAGTCTAGGACAAGAAAGCACAGCCTCAGGATAGGGGAGAGTCCATTTAAAACAGATGCAGAGAAATATCTTTAGCCAAAGGGTGGTGAATTTGTGTAATTTGTTGCCATGTGCAGCTGTGGAGGCCAGGTCATTGGGCGTATTTAAGGCAGAGTTTGATTGGTTCTTGATTGGACACGGCATCGAAGGTTATGGGGAGAAGGACCTGAAGGTGGAATCTCATGTGGATAAGGTGGTGAAGAAAGCTTTTGGTATGCTGGCCTTTATTAATCAGAGCATTGAGTATTGGAGTTGGCATGTAATGTTAAAATTGTACAAGGCATTGGTAAGGCCAAATTTGGAGTATTGTGTACAGTTCTGGTCACCGAATTATAGGAAAGATATCAACAAAGTAGAGAGAGTATAGAGAAAATTTACTAGAATGTTAACTGGGTTTCATCACCTAAGTTGGGTCTTTATTCTTTGGAGCGTAGAAGGTTGAGGAGGGACTTGATAGAGGTATTTAAAATTATGAGAGGGATAGATAGAGTTGACGTGGATAGGCTTTTTCCACTGAGAGAAGGGGAGATTCAAACAAGAGGACATGAGTTAAGAATTAGGGGGCAAAAGTTTAGGGGTAACATTAGGGGGAATCTCTTTACTCAGAGAATGGTAGCTGTGTGGAACGAGCTTCCAGCAGAAGTGGTTGAGGCAGGTTCGATGTTGTCATTTAAAGTAAAATTGGATAGATATATGGACAGAAAAGGAATGGATGGTTATGGGCTGAGTGCAGGTCGGTGGGACTAGGTGAGAGTAAGCATTCGGCACAGACTGGAACAGCCGAGATGGCTTTTTTCCATGCTGTAATTGTTATATGGTTATATGATTATAAGGACGGGGAGTGGGGCTGAGGAGGGGAGAAAAGGATCAGCCATGATTGAATGGCAGAGCAGACTCGATGGACCAAATGGCCTAATTCTCCTCCTATGTCTTATGGTGTTACATACAAGTAGAGCTGTGCCCATGACTCTCCCCCGTTAAACTCTGGTCTAAAATTTTGGTTTCTACTCCAGTGTAAGTAGGGGGAATAATGGATTGAAAAATGTGAGATCTCTTGGATTTGAAAAGAGAGATTAAAGATTGGCTTTATTTGTAACTTGTATATCAAAACATTGAAACATACAGTGAAATATGTTGTTTGCATCAATGATTAATATAGTCTGAGAATGGGCTGGGGGCAGACCATAAGTGTCACCATGCCTCTCTCAGCAAGATAGCATGCTCACAATTTACAAATCCTAACCCACACATCTTTGGAATGTTGGGGGGAACTGGAGCACCTGGAAGAAAGCTACATGGTCGTGGGAAAATGTATAAACTTCCTCCAGACAGCAATGGGAATTGGACTTAGCTTAAATCATTACGATAATGACTATGCCCAAGCCTCCTGCCATCTTTGAGGGAAGTGTAAAAAGTCCCATGGAATGATTTCAAAGTAATGTTTATACTGGAGTCCTGGAATCAATGTGTTATCACCATGACAGAATCAAAATAAATTATTTGATCAAACAAAGTCAGTCCAAAATCTTCAGATGCTAGAAATCTGAACTAAAAGCAAAAAAAAAATCTGGTTCAGTCCAGATGAAAGTCCTTGAGTCAAGGTGTTGACTGTCCATTTCCCTCCATAGATACTACCTGACTAGTTGAGCCCCTCCAATGCTTCGTGTCTTGTTCCAGAGTTTCAACATCTATGGTCTCTCGTCTCCTAAAAGCAGAAAAAGTTGTAAGCATTCAGTAGCTCAGGCAGCTTTCTGTGGAAGGAAGAAAACCAGTTAATGTTCCAATCATAAATGGAAAAGAGAGAAATCAGTCCTCTTTCAGTGGGAGAGAAGATGGAGGGGAAATGAGTAGAGCAAAGAGGGTTATCTGTATTTGCGTAACCCCAAGACAGGGCAATTTCAAGCATATTATACTCCTCTGTTTGTGTCATGTTTCAAGCTGCAAAGTACATTTATTATCAAGAAATGTATAAATTATACAACCTTGAGATTTGTTTGCTTATAGGCAGCCATAAAGCAAGAAACCTGAAAGAACCCAATTAAAACAAAATAAAGACCAACACCCGATGCACAGAGAAAGGGGAAAAAGAACACAAATCATGCAAACAATAGAATCTAGCAAGAACACTCTGAACCAGAATGAGTCCTTAGAACCGAACCCCAGAGCAGCCCAGAGTAGGCCCAAGGCCTCGGTATCAGTCGATTGTATTAGCGGGCACGGAGCACAGCAGCCGGGGCAGTCTTCATTGCCCTATGTGTTGCTGATGGGCGAGGCCGTGGATATTTTCTTGCTTAGGAGCCTAGAACCAGGGGTCACGGTCTCAAAGTATGAAATAGGCTCGAGAAATGAAGAGCAATTTCTTCACATGAAGGTGGTGGATGATTGGAATTCTACATCCAGTGTTTGGTGATGGCCTCTGTGCAGAGAAAGACACACACACAGAAGTGGAAGGAATCGCTCAGTGAGATTCAAGAAGAACTGTGCAGATCAAAACAGAAATAATGAATGCTAGGCCAACATGGCCACTAACTTAAACTCAAAAACTGAGATGTAATGCCATCAGAAGCAATAAGTTAATATTAAATTAATACTGCTTCTTACAGTGTCAATCTAAATTGTAATCTTCTTACCTGGAATGTGGACTAAGGTAAACTGGGAGTATTGCTATTGCTGTACTTCAGACAAGACTGAAACAAAAGGAAGAGAGTTAAATACAACCAAAAAGAAACTCTAATTGGCTGGAATATGCATTCTCATCTGCATGATAGTCGCTCACTTTGAGTTGCCCAACCTCCACAGCAGCATCCATATTTGTGACACAGTCACTGAATTCATTCCAAACATATGCCAGAGGAAGTGGTTGAGGGAGATACATTAAGTACATTTAAGATGTATGTGGTCATCTATATGGATGACAAGAGTTGAAAGGGATACAAGCCAAGTGCTGGGAACTTCCCCACCATCAAGGATATATTCAAAAGGTGATGCCTCAAGATGGCAGCATCTATCATAAAGACCCTCACCAGTCAGGACATGCCCTCTTCTCATTGCTACCATTAGGGAGAGGGTAGGAGTCTGAAGACACACGCTCAATGTTTCAGCAACAGATTCTTCCCTTCTGCCATCAGATTTCTGAACGGTCCATGAACTCATGAGCACTTCCACACCATTTTGCTCTTATTTTGAACTTTTTTTATATTTATTTCTTATTGTAATGTTCTTATTGTCAATTTTTATGTATAACACTGTACTCCTGACACAAAACAATGAATTTCACGGCATACTGTATGTCAGTGATAATAAACCTGATTCTGATTCTAATATAGAAAAGCCAATTTAAATGAAATGAAAATGATGATGTGACGAAAGGTGATCTGTTATGGTTCCAAAAACCATAAATTTTAACATGTAATAACCCTGATTCTGATACTGAAGTAGGTTAGCTTGAACATACACTTAGGGGCCACTTATTCTGCACAGAAGTGGAACATGTTGTGGTTTTGTGCAGCTCTACTCCATCCACTTCAAGGTTCAAAGTGTTGTACATTCAGAGATGCTGTTCTGCACACCAGTGCTGTAATGTGTGGTTATTTGAGTTACTGTCACCTTCCTGTCAGCTTGAGCCAGTCTGGCCATTCTCCTCTGACCTCTCTCAGTAACAAGGCGTTTTTGTCCACAGAACTGCCGCTCACTGGATAATTTTTGTTTCTTGCACTATTCTCTGTGAACACTCCAGACTGTCGTGTGTGAAAATACCAGGAGATCTGCAGTTTCTGGGATACTCAAGCCATCCTGTTGTTTACTCTGAACACCAGCTAAACCTCTTGACCATGTCAGCATGTTTTCAGGCATTGAGTTGCTGTCACATGATTGGCTGATTAGATATTTGCATTAACGAGCAGGTGTACAGGTGTTCCTAATAACTTGGCTACTGACTCTTGGTATGTCTTGGTCAGCATGGACATATATGGGCTGAAGGGCCTTTCTCCATGCTGTACAACTCTATTTCTGAATATAGAGGAAACTGAAGAAAACTTGCACAGGACAGGACATTAGTGCTTGCAACAAGAAATTAACCACACTGTCACTGAATGGTGGACGCTCTGGATGGGCTGAATGGCCTATTTGTGCCCCTCTTTCTCAAACTTTTAAATTCATATTCATAGACATGGTAAAAGTGTGCCTGCTTTGCAGATTTTCAATCTAATTGAAGGGGAGGAGGGGAGGAGAAGATGGCGGCGCAGCGCAGCGCGCGCAGCCACTTCGAAATGATATTGTATTTATAAGTAGGTACCGTGCACAATCCTGATTTGATGGAGACAGATGTGAGAAGCACGGAGGAACATCTGGAGAAACTTCTGAAATGCCCGCTTTGCTGCCGTTGTTACTGTGTGATCGAGAATCTCCGGAGGGGAAGGCTCCAAATCCTCGGCTTTGCTCATTGCCTGTTGCCAGGGCCGGGGTTGAAGCGCTCGGCAGAGGTGGTGCTCGGTGCTCGGTGTCAGAGGGCTGGTTGGAGGCTTGAAGTTTTCAGACAGACTCAAGAGCCGGCTGTGGTCGGGTGCTGATTCGGCAAGTTTGCAGCGCTGGAAGCTCATGGCAGGGAGAGTTTTTCTTCCTTCTACCGTCTGCGTGAGATGATGGGACATTCAAGAGACTTTGAGACTTTTTTTTACCATGCCCATGGTCTGTTCTTTATTAAATTATGGTATTACTTTGCACTGTTGTAACTATATGTTATAATTGTGTGGTTTTTGTCAGTTTTTTTAGTCTTGGTTTGTCTTGTGTTTGTGTGATATCATTCTGGAGGAACATTGTATCATTTCTTAATGCATGCATTACTAAATGACAATAAAAGAGGACAGCATGTTCTCATAATCTAATCTAATCTAATCTAATCTAATATTTCCAAGGCATGCTTCATTTATTTGTACACTGCTGTACTTAAAACCATTGATATCTGTAGCAATGCCCATCTAATGGGATTTAATATTAAAACATAGGCAGCATTTCCAGACTGAAATTTACTTCCCCCTGTTAGTTCATGGAAAACATGCAACATTCACACTCTGCACAGACTCCAGCCGCAGCTCTCTCAGGGCCGCTCATTTAAGTGGATGATTTGCTAGTTTTCATTCCTGAATAACACAACGTAACATATCGCCTGCCACTGACATTCATCTGTAGCCGAGGTAAATCACAGCCGTTAATCTGCCCTGCTTCATCCAAGTCAGGAACGTTCATATCGTGACCCGGTTAATCCGAAAGGAGACCAAACCTGACACCACGCGCCAGACAAGAATGGCTGACTGGTGCGACATGCTAAAAAAAAATCCAAGATGCACATCCAATGCACAATCTTACAGCTGGTGCTGAGGGAACTTTATCATGACTTTAGGAGCAAAGGTAAGAGGGAAGGATGGGAAACAGGAAATGATTCAAAGGGTCATTTATTATCAAAGTATACAACTTTGAAATTTTTCTTCTCCTGATAGCCACAAGACCAAGAAAGGAAAGACTGGCACCCAAATCCCCACTCCCCGCACGTAAAAGCAAACAAAAACGGAAGAGGCACATCGACCCCCAAATCCCCCTCCCTTGCACACACCAAAAAAATGAGAAAGTTAGGGCGAAAAACACAGAATATTAAAAGACCATAAGACTGAGAAAAAGTCCACAGTCGAAGTCTACATCCAAAACGCAGAAAATGTGAGCAACAGTACCCTCTCCGCTGTAGAACGATCTCACCAGCGATAAAAAGGTAGCCTCCCCTCTCCGTGGCAGAGGTCAACAACCTTGTGACCTGGGAATCGGCAGTCATGCAGAAAAGAAAATATACATAGTCATACAAACAAAAAGTACAGGAACAAATCCTTGAACCACAGTAGTCTGTGCTTTGTATGATACGAAGTTTAACTAATCCTTTCTGCTAGCACTTCAAAGGTTTCAAAGGTAAAACTTAATGTTGGAGAAATGCGTACAATATACATCCTGAAATGCTTTTTCCTCGTAACCATCCATGAAAACAGAGGAGTGCCCCAAAGAATAAACTACAGTCAAATGTTAGAACTCCAAAGTCCCCCCAGCTCTCCCCTCCCGAGTGTAAGCGGCAGCAAGCAACAATTTCCTCTGCCCCCACCGGCAAAACAAAAAGCATCGACACCCACCACTGAGCACTCAAGCATGAGCAAAGCAACAGCAAAGACACACTTGCAGCTACCCCAAAGACTACTTGTTCACCCAGTATTCAACATGCCACAGGCTCTCTCTCTCTCTCTCTCTCTCTCTCTCTCTCTCTCTCTCTCTAATAAGGGAGAAAGAGATGTCTCCATTTTCCCAGGGAGCGGGGAGACATAATAAACAACTCGCTAGTTTACGATGTTAAAAGTCCTCCATGCTGCTTTTTTCGAGATCTGTACCCAAAAGTTCAGGCCCACAGCAGATATCCAGATTCCTCCGATGACACCCAGGTCTCCTGTCGTGACATCGACCCTTGATCCCGTCCATCCCCAGAGCTCCGACATCCTAGGCTTCCAAATCCGAGCTGGAATCTTAGGCTGAGCCTTTGACATGCCGGACAGCAACGGCCGGTTATGAAACCCCGAGAGTGGGTCCCATTCCCGCAAAGAACCATAGTCAGCGTGTAACTCCAGGTCAGGGTCTTCAAAAGGACCCTGAAAGGGAAAAATAAAGATATAAGATGGAAATAGAGCTGTTTCTGAAGATGCAAGCAAAGGAGTGGCCGTTTAGTGCTATCATCACTCTGCTCTGCACTTGATCGGCGTTG
Source organism: Mobula birostris (assembly GCF_030028105.1). Classification (NCBI taxonomy): domain Eukaryota; kingdom Metazoa; phylum Chordata; class Chondrichthyes; order Myliobatiformes; family Myliobatidae; genus Mobula; species Mobula birostris. Next base: position 41,439,554 of record NC_092389.1, read on the forward strand.
TTGTATTAGCTACATTGGTATGCAGCTTCTTGCAACCCTGTGCATTGGAGCCTACCTATCAGGCTGTGATGCAACCAGTCAGAATGTGCTCCACCAATCATCTATAGAAATTTGTAAGAATCATAGGTGACGTGCCAAAACTCCTCAAACTCCTGATGAAATATAGCCACTGATGTGACTTTTCATAATTGCATCGATGTGTTGGGCGTAGGTTAGATCCTCTGAGATGTTGACAGCCAGGAACTTGAAGCTGCTCACTTTTCCACCGTTGACCCCTCGATGAGGATTGGTGAGTGTTCTCCCAACTTCCTCTTCCTGATGGCCACAGTCAAAGGCTTACTCTTGTTGATGGTGAGTGCGACACCACTCAACCAGACAATCCTGTATGCTTGCTCATCGATATTGGCTTCATACCTCTCATATACTAAAAGATGAACTCTTTATCTTCATATCTACCTTTGCACATTATCTGTTCACCCTTCTCTATAACTACAACACTATATTCTCTGTTCTGTTTTCTCTGTACCACCTTATTGTACTAATGGAATAATCGGTCTGGACGAAGCACAAAGCTAAAGGTTTTCACTTTATAAGTGACAATAATAAACCAATGTCAATATCAATTCTCAAAATAATTCATCCATTCAGAACATGACCTCTTCTCATTGCTACCGTCAGAGAGGAGGTACAGGAGCCTGAAGACACACACTCAATATTTTAGGAATTACTTTTTCCCCTGTGCCATCAGATTTCCGAATGGAAGATGAACTTGATGAACATGACCTAACTATTTTTGCTCTCTTTTTACAGTATAAATTTCAATATATTCTCATTGTAATTTATCGTAATTTTTACGCATTTGTGTATTATGTATTATGACTTCAGGAAGTGGAAAGTGCAGAACCCACACCAGTCCTTATTGAGGGGACCGCAGTGGAAAGGGTGAATTTAGTAACTTTATGCTGCAAAACAAACGCATTTCATAACACGTTAGTGTTAATAAAGCTGATTCCGATTTTAATTGCGACAATGTTGTGAGAGAGTGGAGTGTTGGACTCTGACTCAGAGCAGAGAAACTAGCAAACTTATCTCCCTCCCAACCTCCTCCTCCCTCTTTCCATTCACCCCTAGCCCCACCCTTCACTCTCCCCCTGCTTACATAAGCAACAATGGGATAATGGTCGGGTCCATTTGTTGAAACTAAGCCATCCATAAAATGTCCTGCTTCAGAGGTAAGAGTGCTACTATGACTCACGAGTGGACATCCACTCCTCTTCAGATTCATGCAGACGAACATTGGGTGGCAAGTGCTCAGAGATATTGCATCCTCCACCACTTAACACCTCTGCTAGGAAGCTACAAGAACACAACAAAATAGAACCAGGAGAAGGCCACCAGACCCCACAAGCCTGCTCCACCATTCAACATGATCATAATTGATGAGATAAGGAGTTGTCTATCCCAGCATATGAAGACAGACTCCGGCGGATTGAGCGGACGAGACCAATGGAAGTTCCAATGGTCAAGAAGGTGGTCTCTGCAAGTGTTGTGGAACGTGTAGAGCAGGACAAGACACAGAAGATGTCCTAGCCATCCACTGCGCCTAGTCCCATCTCCAGCCGTCTCGACTCTGTCTTGCCACTGGATCCAGATGGGAATTGGGAAGAGAGAGTGACTCTCTCTCTGTGCAACTCTCCCTCACTTAAATCCAAATCAAGCGCTAGTCTCGACACCATCAAGCCGGCTGGTGGCTCAGTGACATCAGCGCCGGACTCCGGAGCGAAGGTTCCCAAGTTCGAATCTAGTCGAGCCGCTCCCGGGCACACTTTCCATCTGTGCTGGGTTGAGTGTTGAACTAGCAACTCGACCTCGTAAAAAGTACTAATGCTGTCGAGGTCTTCATCAATGATGATGGGCAAACCTTACAGTTGATCTGTACTGGCCTCAACTCCTTCTCTGTGTCAGAATGCCAGACCCTCAATTTCTTCATCTTTCAAATAGTTCCCAATGTATGCTTTAAATATATGCAATGCTCTCGCCTTCAAGGGCAGAGAACTCCAGAGAAAAAACACTCTCTGAGAGAAAAAAAAATGATAGGTACCTCAGTTTTAAATGAACCCCCCCCCACAATATTTCCGAGTTTTGTACCCTTGTTCATGCCTCTCCTACAAGTGAAAACCTCTCACGATTTCCCCTACCAATCACCCTTAGCATCTTATATGCTTTAATATGGTCACCTTTCATTGTTCTAAGGAACAGAGACCTAAACCATCGGACACCTTTGATAGGACAGCAGTACAGTTCTATACACAAAAATTACCTGAAGTTACAATAAGAAATATATTCACAAAGAAGAGAAAATCTGTAGATGCTGGAAATCCGAGCAACACACACAAAATGCTGGGGGAACTCCACGGGTCGGATAGCACCTATGGAAAGGCCGAGACCCTTCACCAGCATGAGAGAAAAAAAAGATGAGGAGGGCAGAGTAAGAAGGTGGGGTAGGGGAGGGGAGGGAGAAACACAAGGTGATAGGTGAAACTGGGAGAGGGAGAGATGAAGTAAGGAGCTGGGAATTTGATTGGTGAAAGAGATACAAGGCTGGAGAAGGGGGTATCTGATGGGAGAGGACAGAAGGCCATGGAAGAAAGGGAAGGGGGAGGAGCACAAGAGGGAGGTGATGGGCAGGCGAGGAGATAGGGTGCAAGAGGACAAAAGGAATGGGGAATGGTGAAGGGGGGTGTGTGTGGGGAGAGTGCATTACCGGAAGTTCACAAATTCGATGTTCATGCCATCAGATTTAGACTACCCAGACATTTTCAGAAGACAGCCCTCAGCCCCTCCAGATGATCCATAAGGTTAGACTAATTTCAAAAGTGTTAAGCTAAACAGAAGCAAAAATGGACAGTGCTATACTTATCTCAAGAAATACATATTAGAATGTGGATTTTATATTACTCAATTATTTTATTTTTTATTCAATCATTCATTCCTTTTCCCCCCACTTAAATGAGAATATATACATGGGAGGAATACACAGGGAAGTCTTTTCTGTGTAATGGACATAGATTTTTTCACTTACTTTTATGGGTACTGTAGTGGGGGCCCTCAACTCACAGGGAGGAGAGGCTATTCCCCATGGCTAGATGTTTCCTCTAGCTCAACCCAGGGTCATCTACTAGAGACCTCAGCCTTGCAATCACACCTTCGTTACCTTTTTTTTCCATTCGCGTTTCTTGGCTCTTATTTGTTCAGGGAATAGATCGATTATGTTTTATTCTGCTAATTTCAATGATATACTGACAGATAAATACACATGACTAAGGACAAAGTAAAATTCATTTCTTTTAATGTCAGTGGGCTGTTAAATCCAGTCAAATGCAGTAAAATTCTATCAAAAATGAAAAAAGAACAAGCCCATCTAGTATATTTACAGGAAACTCAATAAGTGATAATGAGCAAGGAAAACTAAAGAGAATGGGCTACACCAATTTGTTTTTCTCCTCATATAAATCAGGACATAGGAGAGGAGTTGCTATTCTCATCTCAAGCAAGCTAAATTTTGAAAAAGTATTCGAAATGGGAGATAAGGATGGCAGATATATTCTGGTAAGGGGGAATACAGATGGAAATTCAGTTACTCTATTGATTATATACGCACCCCCAGGAAGTGAGATTAGTTCCTTCCAGAAAATTACTAATACCATGGTAACAGAAACAGAAGGTCTCTTGATATGCGCGGGAGACTTAAATTTACAATTACAACCAACGTTAGGCTCTTCTAATAGAAAAACCTATGAAACAAAATCCTTACGTAAGAGAGTTAACACACTTTTTGAGGATGTTGGTCTGATTGATATATGGAGGGACCTTTTCCCAGACAGAAAGGATTACACTCATTATTCTGCCCCCCCCCATTCTGTATATACAAGAATAGACTATTTCATAACATTTGGAAAAGATAAAGACAAAATAATCACCTGTGGAATTGGGACAATAGATGTAAGTGACCATGCACCTATACATTTATCTGTTGATTTTGACCTACAACCAAAGTATACTATTTGGAAACTAAATTCAAGTCTACTCAATGATTCCTACTTTAAGGAACAAATTAAAAAAGAAATTGGTCTTTACTTAGAATTCAATGATAATGGAGAGGTTTCACCTCCCATTCTATGGGATACTCTGAAGGCTGTCTTAAGAGGGAAAATTATAGCGATATCTTCATATAAGAAAAAAATAAAGAATAAAACATTAGAAGAATTACAAAATAAGCTGAAGGAACTAGAAAAATACACAAATTGAGTTTGGCACAGGATACATTAGAGGAAATTTAAAAAATTAGGAGTGAAATTTATAGTTTGGCGCCACAAGACATCAGGAAAAATTTAATGTTTCTGAAACAAAGACACTATGAAAGTGGATCTAAATCTATGAAAATACTGGCATGGAAACTGAAAAAAAAAGATAGCAGAAAATACAATTCATAGAATTAGGGAACCAAGAAAAAAAGTGAAAAAAAAATAAGCTAAGTGAAACTCAAGAAGTTTTTGAAATGTTTTACAAAACTCTATATTCTAAAATTCCAGGGGGAAGCATAACCCAAATTGACACCTTCCTGAATTCTCTTGAGTTACCTACTTTAAGCAAAGAACAAAATAGAACGATGACTGCTGACATAACTGAAGCTGAACTAAAAACTGCAATTAGCAGGCTTAAATTAAGCAAGTCACCAGGATCAGATGGATATTTGGCAGAGTTGTATAATGAATTTAAAAATGAGTTAATTCCTGTTTTATTCCCCACACTGAACTGGACTCTAAAAAAGGTGCAAATGCCACCCAGCTGGAAGGAGGTGATAATCTCAGCTATACCGAAAAAAAGGCAAGGATAAAATGGAATGTGGGTCATTTCGACCAATATCTGTTCTTAATGTGGATTATAGATTATTTACCTCCATCATGGCCAATCAATTAGAAAAGTTTCTACCCACACATAATGATCAGACAGGTTTTATATAACAACGCAAAACACAAGACAATATACGAAAGACACTTCACCTTATGGATCATATACAAAAAGATAAAATTGAAGCAATAGTGATAAGCGTGGACACTGAAAAGGCATTTGATTCAGTTAATTGGAATTTTCTTTACAGAGTTTTACATAGATTTGGTTAACATTAGATTAGATTATTAGGTTAGATTAGATTATGAAGACACGCAGTCCTCTTTTATTGTCATTTAGTAATGCATGCATTAAGAAATGATACAATATTCCTCCAGAATGATATCACAGAAACACAAGATAAATCAAGACTGAAAAACTGACAAAAACCACATAATTATAACATATAGTTACAACAGTGCAAAGCAATACCATAATTTGATAAAGAACAGACCATGGGCACGGTAAAAAAAGTCTCAAAGTCTCTCGAAAGTCCCATCATCTCACGCAGACGGTAGAAGGAAGAAAAAAACCTCTCTCTGCCATGAACCTCCAGCACCGCAACTTGCCGATGCAGCACCCTGGAAGCATCCGACCACAGCCAACTCTTGAGTCCGTCCGAAAACTCCGAGCCTCCAACCAGCCCTCTGACACCGAGCACCGAGCACCAACTCTGCCGAGTGCTTCGACCCCGGCCCCGGCAACAAGCAATAGGCAAAGCCGAGGATTTGGGGCATTCCCCTCCGGAGGTTCTCGATGGCACAGTAGCAACGGCAGCGAAGCAGGCATTTTGGAAGTTTCTCCAGATGTTCATCCGTACCTCTCACATCCGTCTCCATCAAATCAGGATTGTGGACAGCCCCTACTTAACAAATACAATATCATTTTGGAGTGGCCGTGCGCGCTGCGTTGCGCCGCCATCTTCTCCTCCCCTCCTCTAACATGACACAATTATTAAAACTATACAGGCACTATATGACAACCCTACTGCTAGGATTAAAATCAATGGATATTTATCAAATAGTTTTACCCTAGAAAGGGACACGAGATGGGGTTGTGCATGGTCACCGCTACTCTTCGCATTATACCTGGAACCACTAGCTCAATCCATCAGAGAAAATGAAGATATCAGGGGAATTACTATTAAAGGGACAGAGCATAAATTGAAGTTGCTGGTGATCGCAGCAGGCCAGGCAGCATCTCTAGGAAGAGGTACAGTCAACGTTTCAGGCCGAGACCCTTTGTCAGGACTAACTGAAGGAAGAACTAGTAAGAGATTTGAAAGTGGGAGGGGGAGGGGGAGGTCCAAAATGGTAGGAGAAGACAGGAGGGGGAGGGATGGAGCCAAGAGCTGTACAGGTGATTGGCAAAAGGGATATGAGAGGATCATGGGACAGGAGGTCCGGGGAGAAAGATGGTGGAGGGGAAACCCAGAGGATGGGCAAGGGGTATAGTCAGAGGGACAGAGGGAGAAAAAGCAGAGTGAGAGAAAGAATGTGTGTATATAAATAAATAACAGCAGGGGTGAGGGGGAGGTGGGGCATTAGCGGAAGTTAGAGAAGTCAATGTTCATGCCATCAGGTTGGAGGCTACCCAGACGGAATATAAGGTGTTGTTCCTCCAACCTGAGTGTGGCTTCATCTTTACAGTAGAGGAGGCCGTCGATAGACATGTCAGAATGGGAATGAGACGCGGAGTTAAAATGTGTGGCCACTGGGAGATCCTGTCATACCTTCTCCCTGGGCCTCCTGTCCCATGATCCTCTCATATCCCCTTTGCCAATCACCTGTCCAGCTCTTGGCTCCATCCTTCCCCCTCCTGTCTTCTCCTATCATTTTGGATCTCCCCCTCCCCCTCCCACTTTCAAATCTCTTACTAGCTCTTCCTTCAGTTAGTCCTGACGAAGGGTCTCGGCCTGACACATCGACTGTACCTCTTCCCAGAGATGCTGCCTGGCCTGTTGCGATCACCAGCAACTTTGATGTGTATTGCTTGAATTTCCAGCACCTGCAGAATTCCTCGTGTTTGAGAGCATATATTGACCTGTTACGCGGATGACATTTTGATCTATCTACGGAAACCAACGTACTCTTTACCTAAATTGATGCAATCCTTTGAACAATATGGTCAATTATCAGGATACAAGATCAACATAGATGAAACCCAATTACTTTCACATGACTATAGCCCACCAAGAGAAATTGAAAGTAGATATCCTTGGGCACGGCAGAGTCTTTCAAATATTTGGGCATCATTATGCCAAAAGATTTGGTAAAATTATCAGAATGCAATTATCTGCCTATATATAAAAAAATTAAGGAAGATATAACAAGATGAAACCTAATTCCTTTTTTCAGTCTCAGTTCAAAGATTGAATCCATTAAAATGAATATACTACCCAGACTACTATATCTCTTTCAGACCCTACCAATAGAGATTAACCAAAATCAATTCAATGAATGGAAAATGTTATCAAGATATATATGGCAAAGTAAAAGACCTGGAGTTCATCTCAAAACATTGCAATTAGCCAAGGAAAAGGGAGGATGGGGTCTACCTTCTCTTAGAGATTATTATTTTGCAGCACAGTTGAGAGCTGTGATATGCTGGTGCAACCCATCATATGACGCTCAATGGAAAACATTGAGGAGAGGATACTTTCCATCCCCATACAAGCAATTTTTGGCTGATAACAACCTACAAAGTTACATAAGTGCTATTGATAACCCATGGGTGAAATGGACTCTTAAAATATGGAAAACTATTATAAAAGAACATAAACTACAGGGAGATATTGCAATTCTTAAATGGTGTGCATATGACTTGGATTTTACGCCGAATAAACTGGATGCTAGATTTAAGGACTGGACAGCTAAAAGAATAACTGTTCTTTACAATATAATGAAAGAAAGAACACTATTCAGTTTTGAAATGCTTAAAGAGAAGCACTTATTAGAAAAACAAGACTCTTACCGGTATTTACAGATGCGACAGTATGTTAATAGGAGAGCTTAAAATGTAACCAAGGCAGGTACATGTCTGATAGAGCTATTTAGAAAAGCATATAATTCAGATAACGGTAGTAGAATAATTTCAAACGTGTATAAGGGTTTGTCAAATCTTAAAACACATTCGACTTCATACATTAAAACAAAATGGGAGAAGGAAGGAGGGATAATAATATCTGAGGAAGACTGGACAATAATATGGAGGTATCAATGGAAGTGTGCCATTTCACAGAAATGGACAGAGTTTGGATGGAAAAACTTGATAAGATATTTTATTAAACCCTCTCAGAAATCCCATTATGATAGTCACCTCCCTGTTTGCTGGAGAAATTGTGGAAATCAAAATGCAAACCATGATCATATTTTCTGGGATTGCCCCATTATCAAATACTATTGGAGTGGGATACACAATGTCCTACAAGACATCTTTAAATGTGAAATACCCTTAGAAAGTAAGGCCATATATTTTGGGTATATACCTCAAGAATGGTTGAAAAGAGATAAATATTTAATGAATATACTGCTGGTGGCTGGTAAAAAGACCCTTACCAGGAAATGGTTATCACAGGAGAGCCCAATCTTAAGCGCATGGATGGAAATTACAATGGACATTTACAAAATGGAGAAAATAACAGCATCTGTTAATCATAAGTTGGAACAATTTGATTCATACTGGGAAAAATAGTTCAACTACATAGCACCTCATAGGCCTGATTTTATTCTCACAAGTCAATGAATATGTTGTAAAAAAAAGATCACTCCCTACTTGTACATAGTTTTCTCCTTTTACTTGTTCTTTCTTTCCTCTCTTTTCTATAGGTGTATACCTCAGATAAATATTATGTGGAGATTTGTGTCAAATATGATTATATGATATATATGTACAGTATCTGAAATACATCTTATGGAAATGTCTGTTTGATGGTGAACTTCAATAAAAAATAAATTATAAAAAAAAAATAGACTACCCAGACAGAATATAAGCTGTTGCTCCTCCTGAAAAAGTTTTAAGGGAATTGGGGGATTCTCAGATTCCTGTAAATAATGGGTTAAGGTTGAATACCGATTATACCTGTGTATTCTGGTTTGAGAATGGCTGCAGTGTGTTTGAGCAGCTGCTTCTTTTCAGTGAAGGAGGAGGAGAAAATGGCAGCGCGTGCAGCTTCTCCGGTGAATGATATCTGTAATCTGTCAAGTAGGGGACCGTGCACAATTCTGATTTGATGGAGACAGACGTGAGAGTACGGAGGAACATCTGGAGAAACTTCTGAAATGTCCGCTTTGCTGCCGCTGCTACTGTGTGGTAACTGGAATCTCCAGAGCAAAAGGCCCTGAATCCTTGACTTTGCTTGTTTCGGCGGCCGGGGCGAGGTTGAAGGCGCTTGGCAGAGGATGGCGCTCGGGAGGCTGTATCGGAGGGGCTGGTCGGAGGCTTGAAGTTTTCGGATGGACGGACTCAGTGTTGGCTGTTGTTGGGTGCTTCCAATGCATCGGCAGTTGTCAGTGCCTGGAGGTTTATGGCAGGGAGTTTCTCCCTTTTGCCGCCTGCTATCGGGGACTCGGGAGTCGATCGGGACTTGAGACTTTTCATAACCATGCCCATGGTCTGTTCTTTATCAAATTATGGTATTGTTTTGCACTGCTGTAACTATATGTTATAATTATGTGGTTCTGTCAGTGTTAGTCTTTGGTCTGCCCTGTTTTCTGTGATATCATTCCGGAGAAACATTGTATCATTTCTTAATGCATGTATGCATTTCTAAATGACAATAAACGAGGACTGAGTGTTCTCATAATCTATAAAAAATAAATCTAAGATAAGGATTAAAAACTCACAAAACCCACAAGAGGATGTCTCCTGGGTTTTCACACCTTTTGGTTTCGACAAGGGGTGGAGATAAGGCAGGACCTTCCTTTCATTCCTTTCTTAATTTCGGTAGAGTCTCTTATCTAAATTATTAAGTTCTGCTCTATTTGAGCAGCCGGAATGTCTATTGATCTGACTGTACTTTTGTACTGAAATGTTAAAAGATCAATCTGTCCTGCTAACATGTAAATGCTGTGCATCCAGACAAAGACATGCAGGATGTGAGAATTACTTATACTCTGTTCTCTGTTTACCTCTGCCTGATGCAATTAAGTATTCCTTGTCAAGTACGTTTACCTTTGTTTTAGGTGAATAAATGGCCTTTGTCTCGGACTATCACTGTTGCTGAGCATTCATGAGAAAGATGGTATAAAAACTCCATATCTCTGTGCTTCGAGAGAGAGACTTCCGTGGCTGAGTCTGTAAGAAGGAGGCTTCTCTCTTGTAGCTTGCTACCAATAGAGGTGGAAAACAATCAACTGTGGTACTTGTTTCATTACATCAGGTTCATCACCGTTAACACTCCAACTTGAGTGTAGCCTCATTGCAGCAGAAGAGGAGGCAATAGACTGACACGTCAGAATGGGAATGGGAAGTGGAACTAAAATGGGTGGCAACTGGGAGATCCCACTTTTTCTGGCGGATGGAGCACAAGTGCTCAGCAAAGTAATCGATATCGGGTCTCATTGATATACAGGAGGCCACACCGGGAGCACCGGACACAGTGTATGACACCAACAGACCCACAGGCAAAGAGTCACCTCACCTGGAAGGACTGTTTGGGATCCTGAATGGTAGTGACGGATATAGTATTCATGGGTTTGTGGACTGTTCAGAAATCTGATGACAGAGGGAAGAAACTGCTCTTAAAATATTGAGTGTGAGTCTTTTACCCCCTCTGATGTTAGTGATAAAAAGGGGTTATGTCCTGGGTGCTGGGGGTCCTTAATGATGGATGATGCCTTTTTGAGGCATTGCTTTTTGAAGGTGTCCTTGATGGTGGGGAGGCTGGTGCCCATGATGAAGCTGGCTGAGTTTACAACCCTCTGCAGCTTTCGGCGATCCTGTGCAGTGGCAATTCCATGCCAGATGGTGATGAATTGAGTCCTGATCAAGGGTCTTAGTCCAAAATGTTAACTGTTTATTTCCCTCCAGACTTGCTGAGTTCCTCCAGCATTTTGCGTGTGTTGCTCAAGAGTTCATAGAAACATAGAAACATAGAAAATAGGTGCAGGAGTAGGCCATTCGGCCCTTCGAGCCTGCACCGCCATTTATTATGATCATGGCTGATCATCCAACTCAGAACCCCGCCCCAGCCTTCGCTCCATACCCCCTGACCCCCGTAGCCACAAGGGCCATATCTAACTCCCTCTTAAATATAGCCAATGAACTGGCTTCAACTGTTTCCTGTGGCAGAGAATTCCACAGATTCACCACTCTCTGTGTGAAGAAGTTTTTCCTAATCTCGGTCCTAAAAGGCTTCCCCTCTATCCTCAAACTGTGGCCCCTCGTTCTGGACTTCCCCAACATCGGGAACAATCTTCCTGCATCTAGCCTGTCCAATCCCTTTAGGATCTTATACGTTTCAATCAGAACCCCCTCAATCTTCTAAATTCCAACGAGTACAAGCCCAGTTCATCCAGTCTTTCTTCATATGAAAGTCCTGCCATCCCAGGAATCAATCTGGTGAACCTTCTTTGTACTCCCTCTATGGCAAGGATGTCTTTCCTCAGATTAGGGGACCAAAACTGCACACAATACTCCAGGTGTGGTCTCACCAAGGCCTTGTACAACTGCAGTAGTACCTCCCTGCTCCTGTACTCGAATCCTCTTGCTATAAATGCCAGCATACCATTCTCCTTTTTCACCGCCTGCTGTACCTGCATGCCCACTTTCAATGACTGGTGTATAATGACACCCAGATCTCGTTGCACCACCCCTTTTCCTCATCGGCCACCATTCAGATAATAATCTGTTTTCCTATTTTTGCCACCAAAGTGGATAACTTCACATTTATCCACATTAAATTGCATCTGCCATGAATTTGCCCACTCACCTAACCTATCCAAGTCACCCTGCATCCCCTTAACACCCTCCTCACAGCTAACACTGCCGCCCAGCTTCGTGTCATCCGCAAACTTGGAGATGCTGCATTTAATTCCCTCATCCAAGTCATTAATATATATTGTAAACAACTGGGGTCCCAGCACTGAGCCAACACCAACTGGATTATAGCTCCCATCATATGTTCAGCTGGCCAGTGCTGAGTTCAGACAAGGGTTTCTCTCTGTCTTGAGTAAAGGAAGAAATGAGCCAGATCATCAAGGTTGATCAGAAAGGAAGAGGAATGTAACTTGTCTACCAGTGTAACACTGCCCTGCAGTCAGTTAAAGACTGCATGTATTAACTGACATTCACTACATGCCAAAAACTTCTTTGTCTCACCAATGAAGTACTTACACCTAAAATTGATCAATAATTATGAGTGAGAAATTTATTGCAACCAATATAATTGATAAGCCAAGCTGGTGGTGCAGTGGCATCCGACCAGACTTTGAGGCAAGTGGTCCCGGGTTCGAATCCAGTCAGCTCCCATCCATGCTGTGTTGAGGGTTGAGCTAGCAACTCTGACTCGTGAAAAACAAATGAAATGATAAAGAAACACCAAGGTTGCGCCCAACTTGGTCAACTATGGGTTGAGTGTGTGGTAAAGAAGGCAAATGCAATGTTGGAATTTATTTCAAGGGGAATAGAATATAAAAGCAAGGAGATAATTCTGAGCCTTTATAAGACACTAGTCAGGCCACACTTGGAGTATTGTCAACAGTTTTGGGCCCCACATCGCAAAAAGGACGTGTTGTCACCGTAGAGAATCCAGAGGAGGTTCACGAGGATGATTCTGGGAATGAAGGGGTTAACCACGGATGAGTGTTTGGCAGCTCTGGGCCTGCATTCACTGGAATTTAGAAGAATGGGGTGGGGGAGGGATCTCATTGAGCCCTACTGAATGTTGAAAGGACCAGATAGGGTGGATGTGGGGAGGATGTTTCCTATGGTGGGGGTATCCAGAACTAGCAGGCTCAGCCTCAAAATTGAGGGGCGACCCTTTAGAACAGAGGTAAGGAGGGATTTTCTTAGCCAAAGAGTGGTGAATCTCTGAAATGTTCTGCCACAGACTTCGGTGGAGGCCAAGCCCATGGGTATATTTAAGGCAGAAATTGATAGTTTCCTGATTGGTCAGGATATGGCGAGAAGGCAGGTGTACAGGGTTCAGTGAGATCCTGGATCAGCCATGATAAAATGGTGGAGTAGACTCGATGGGCTGAATGGCCTAATTCTACTCATACTGTATGTCTTATGGCCTAACTCCTTAACTCAAGAGATTCTGCAGATGCTGAAAATCCACATTAACTGACACAAAATGCTGGCAGACCTCAACAGGTCAGGCAGCATCTATGGAGAGGTATAAGGAGCCAATATTTTTGGCCGATACCCTTCAACAGAACTGGAAAGGAAGGGGGAAAAGCCAGAATAAGAAGGTGAGGGGAGGAGAAGGAATGCAAGAGGGTAAGAAGGAAGGCATCCAGAAGGAGGTGATAGGCAGGTGAGGAACAGAAAAGGGGTAAGAGAAGATCCAGAATGGGGAATGGAAAAATAGAAAAGGAGAAATTACCAGAGGTTTGAGAAATTGTTCTGTTTAGAGGGAGCTGGGAATATAGAACCAATTCTACTGCACAGAAGCAGGCCCTTCAGGCCATCTAGTCTGTTACTCTGCTTAGTCCCATTGACTCGCACCTGGATCAAAGCCCTACACACCCCTCCCATCCATGTACTTATCCAAACTTCTCTCAATTATTGAAATCAAATCTGTACCCAGCACCATCTGAATGGAACCTCAGGTTCCCCTTAAATATTTCATCTTTCACCCCTTATCCCATGACCTCTAGTTCTAGACTAGCTCAACCTCTGTGGACAAAGCCTGTACTAATTTACTCTATATATACTCCTCATAATTTTGTTCTCCTCTATCAATATTGCCCCTCTTTCTCCTATGCTCCAGGGAGCAAAGTCCTAACCTCTTCAACCTTTCCCCATAACTCTGGTGTTCAAGTCCTGGCACCATCCTTGTAAATTTTCTCTGCACTCTTTCAATCTTATTGAGGTCTTTCCTGTTGTTAGATGACCAGAAATGAAAACAATACTCCAAATTTGGACTCACCATCTTCAACATAACATCCCAACTCCTACACTCAACATTCTGTTTTATGAAAGCCAATGTGCAAATAACTCTCTTTATGACCCTATCTACCTGTGATGCCACTTTCAAGGATTTATGGTTCTATATTCCCAGCTCCCTCTGTTCTACAACCCAGCTCAGTGCCCTACCTCTCACCACGTAAGACCTACCCTGGTCTGTCCTTCCAAAGTGCAACACCTCACACTTGTTTGCATTAAACCAGTGCAAATAAAGTCCTGCTGAAGGGTTTTGGCCTGAAATGTTAACTGTACTCTTTTCCTTGATGCTGCCTGGCCTGCTGAGTTCCTCCAGCATTTTGTGCGTGTTGCTCAGATTTCCAGCATCTGCAGACTTTCTCTGGTTTGTGCAAAGAATGTCTGCTGGTCCAAGTGAATGTTCTGGTAACTATGCAAAACATTTCACACATCTCCCTAGCAACGAAACACTAATAGGGTACAATAATTGATTTCATTAAGAAAACTAGTGCAGTGTTCATGCTGAGAACATTCATGTTACAAGATAAACTACTCAGTGCCTGGCAACTGACAGGGTGGAGAGAAAGATTCTTCAATTAGAAGAGAAACAAGCTGGGTTTTAACGATCAATGGTTTGTACTGCTACAGCTATAGTGTAGATCTTGTAAGATGTTTATCAATGAGGTATTTGCATTTAGCTACTCTTTGAACTAATTCATCAATAACTAAATTTGTGCAAATTGAGGCAAGAACTGATTTTTCATGGACAATGAAGAGTGCTGATGGTGACTGTAGCTACAGTTGAGATAACCCACATCTTGGATTCCGCCACACAGATGAGTCTGGCTTGTGAAAGCTATGAAGTCATTGGAAAGTCAGGAGGTGAATTGTTGCCCAGTTGTGATACAAAAAGAGAAAGTGAGTTCCTGGAAATCCTTCAAGTTCAAGCTCATTATCAAGGGCAAACATAACTAAGGTGGAAATGCCATGAAAATTATGTCTTTTGCAGCACAACAAGCATGGCGATCATAAATTACAAAAACTTAAAATGACAGAAATTTTGCATATATTACAATAAACAAAAGTTAACATGCGCACATTAGCGTAACGGTTAGTGCAAATCTATGACAGCATGGTGAAATGGGTCTCATTCTGCTGCTCCCTGTAAGGAGTTTGTACTTTCCCTGAATCAGAATCAGTTTTATTATCACCGACATATGCTGTTACTTTGCAACAGCAGTACAGTGCAATACATATACTGTATTTGTTACTCTAACATACAATAAGAAATGTCAAAAAATAATAAGTATTGCAAAAAGAGAGCAAATGAGTAAAGTATTCTTCATGAGGTGGTGTCCCTGAGTGCTCAGGTTTCCTCCCATATTCCAAAGGCATATACTGTAGGTCAGCAAGTTAATTGGTCACGGGTGTAATTGGGTGGCGTGGGCTCATTGGACTGGTAAGGCCTGTTACTGTGCTGTATCTCTAACTAAATAACTAACTAATGCAAGAAAGGGAAGGAAGAGGAGCACCAGAGGGAGGCAATGGGCAGTTGAGGAGAAGATAAGGAGTAAGGGCAGAACCAGAATGAGGAATGGAAACAGAGAGAAGGGATGGGGGTAGAAATTACCAGAAGTTAGAGAAATCGATGTTCATGCCATCAGGTTGGAGGCTACCCAGATAGAATATAAGGTGTTGTTCCTTCAACCTGAACGTGGCCTCATTGTGTCACGGAGGAGGCCATGGAATGACATGTCGGAATGGGAATGAGGAGGTGGGTAGCCACTGGAAAATTTTGGCTTCTGTAGCAGATGGAGCTCTGTGTCAGAAACTGGTTCAAACCCTCTGCCTGCCCGGTGGCACTGCTAAGAACCCGGTTGAAGGCTCAATCCACTCTTTGTTGGTTCTCAAACCAACAAAACAACTAAAGCAATCACATTGCCATGTAGCTCAACAATGCAGGGTTCGACCTGAAACATCATCATTTCCTTTTCTCCCACAGATGCTGTTCAATCCGCTGGGTTCCTCCAGCAGACTGTGTGTTGCTCTGGATTCCAGCATCTTCAGTCTCCTGTGTCTCCAAGGCAAAATAAAGTGGCTGCTTGTGAGAGCTGCTGTTGGGCTTGTTGGGTGAATTGGTATGGACCTCAAAGCCTACATTTTGGTCAGCAGAGGGAGTGCCAGTCATTGGGTCAGGCAGCATCTGTGCAGGCAGCAGAATGGTCAATGTTAGAGGCCAAGACCCTGCATCAGGTATCCTGATGAGCAATGGAATCACTTGGGCACAGAAGGCTGTGGACCAGAACCTCGACAATGGATTTAATATGGAAGAGTGCGCTTAGCCCAGCAAGGATGAGTTTTGCTGAAAGACCCCATTCCATGGGTTGTGTTTTTTATACATACAGTGGGTTACTAAGAACAAACCATATTCTGGAAGAATTAAAACTAGGACTTTTATTTACAACAGCAAACTGCAACCACGTTTTTATCATACAAGTTTCTAGATCATTCTCCCATTTTTGCGCATGCTCCGAACTCTGTCCCTACTGTTCTTACACGTGACACGTGATATCACCACATCTTCCTTTCCTTAAAAAGAAAAACAATTAGCAACATTAGTCCAAACAAATGCATAAGTTAACATGTCCCTACCAGTCTCTCTGGGGGTTTACAAACACGAGTAGACCTTCCAAGTGGTTCACACAGTTCTTGTGTTTCGTTGTTATTTTCATGTTTTGTCTGGTCTGCATCAGTTAACTGAAACTCTGAAGTTGGCTCTTTCGTAATGTCTTTTCGATTCCTTAACACTGCTCCTTCTTCTGTTTGGACCATGTATGATCTGGGTTGTACTTCTTTAAGTACTGTAGCTTTCTGTGTTCATGTCTTCATTTTGTCTCGTATCCTTACTTCATCTCTTTGATGCAGCTCAGGTAATGGATGAGAACATCAGTCAAAGTATGCTTTCTGCTTTGCTTTGTGTTCATTTTCCATCTTTTCACTTGTTCACCTCCCTCTGTTCTCAGAAGGCTCTCATCTATTGGCAGATTCGATCTCAACCGGCGTCCCATCAAGAGCTGAACATGTGAAAATCCACATTCAAGTGGAGTACTGCGATAGGTTAACAAAGCTTTATAAAAATCACCTCCACTATCTTCTGCTTTGGGCATCAGTTTCTTGATAATTCCTACCGACTTCTCTCTCTTTCTTTTTAAATCTTTTTATTGAGTAAGTATACAAAAAGGTAAGCCATAAAGGCACTAATACACTGTTAGAATATAATAAAATTACAGGAGATATTAATACAAAAAAAATGATACAAACAATGTAATTTAAACATAACATACTAAGGTAACATAATAGTATACTAATTTTTATATATATATACCAATAGAGAAAAGGAAAAAAAAAACCCCCAAAAAAACCACCGTGCAACTAACTAAAAGCAAAGCAAAGCAGTGGGCTAACTTGGAACCAAGCAGAGTTAAAAAACTTAAGATCACGTCCTCAATTCCGACCTCCCGACTTCTCAACCAATCTATTGGACTGAAGGAAAAATAGACTAGATGTTGTATGAACAAAGCCCCATTCATGAGCAAAATGTCTCATACATTCACCATTGAATTGTGGACCATTGTCTGTGAAAACATCAGGTATACCATGTCTGGAAAAAACTGATTTCATGCATGTAATTACATTCTCTGCTGTTGTTCTGCTCAAACCACACACTTCAGGACACAATGAGTAGTAATCTGTTAGTAATAGATAACCTTTGTTGTCAGTTACAAAAAGATCAACATCTACCTTCTGATAAGGTCTCTGAGGATGAGGATGTGGATGCAGTGGCTCCTTAGGGTTGCTGGGTTGGTATTTAAAGCATATTTGACAAGAAGACACCAATTCTGCAATCTCTTGATTCATCCTGGGCCAAAACATCACTTCCTGCGCCCTTCTCTTACATTTTTCAATACCTAGGTGGCCTTCATGAATTTTCCCAAGCATTTCTTTCCAGAGACTTTTAGGAATCACAATTCTGCTACCTTTGTACAATATCCCATCCACAACAGAAAGATCTGATCTGTGGTTCCAATATTCTTGTACTCCTGAGGTACAGTCATGCCTATTATCTGGCCTTCCAGCCATCACCACTTGTATTACCTGACCGAGAATTTTGTCCTTCTCTGTCTCAAGATGCAGTAGTTCCAACTTTTTGGGAGCAACAGGTACAGTCTCTATGATCATATCAATAAATGCCTGAACATCAATAGTGTCCCTGTGACTGTCTTTTGTTGTTGGACCCACAGCTCTGGAAAGTGTGTCAGCCGCGTACATGAATTTTCCAGGTGCGTAGGACACATTCAATGCATATCTTTGCAATTTGATCATCATTCGCTGAATTTGCAAGGACAGTTGCTTAAAGGTTTGTGAAACAATGCAATCAGAGGCTGATGATCGGTTTCAACATCAATAGATCGCCCTGACACAAACTGATGAAATCTCTCACAAGCAAACATAATGCTGAGCAATTCTTTTTCAATTTGGGCATACCTTGTTTCTGGATCGGATAATGCACAAGATGCATATGCCACTGGTAGTCATTCTTGATCATGTTTTTGGAGTAATACTGCCCCTAAGCCTGCCTGAGGTGCATCACATGAGATTTTAATGATCAATACCAGCTACTTGAGACATCACCTTTTGAAGATGTCCTCAGCATCATAGAATTTCAACACAGGTTGTTTGTTGAACACTTTCTTGAGATTTTGCCATGCCTTCTCCTGTTCGTGATTCCAGCTCCATTTGTTTTTCTTTTCTGTTAGCTGCCTCAATGGAGCAAGCTGTTCCAAAAGACTGGATATGAATTTTACCATGTAGTTGACCATTCCCATAAACCTTTGAACATCCTTTTTACATTGCGGTCTTGGCGCGTTCTCATTAGCAGAAACCTTCAATAGATCAGGACGCACACCCTCTTTGCTGATAATATCACCCACAAAGGTAAGTTCGGTCACTCCTAGCTAACATTTGTCTTTGTTCAACTTCAGGTTTGCCTTGTGTGTTGCCTCTAAGACTTGTCTAAGTCTGGTGTCATGCTCTTGTTTAGATGAACCCCAAACAATAATATGGTCCATGGAAGTATCCACGCCCTCAATGTGCTCATGTAGCATGTGAATAGTTTAATGGTACACTTCAGGAGCTGATGCAATTCCAAACAGAAGCCAAAGAAAACAGTATCTGGAAAAAGGAGTGTTAAAGGTACACAACTTTGAACTCGGTTCATCCAGTTTAAGTTGCCAGAATCCAGAGGATGCATCTAATTTTCAAAGTACTTTGCATTAGCAAACTATGACATAATTTCTTCATGAGTAGGCAATTTGAAATGCTTTCTTCTAATGCTTCGATTCAAGTCTCTTGGACCTAACCAAATCCTCAGTTTTCCATTTTTCTTATCAACAATGACAAGCGAATTGACCCATTCAGTCAGTTCATCAATTTTTTTATGACTCCTAACTGCTCCATTCTGTCAAGCTCTGTTTTCGGTTGATCACGTAATGCAAAAGGTACTTTTCTACATGGATGTACTACGGGTGGCACTGTGTTGTCAATTTTAATCATGTGCTCTCCTGGAAGACAACCAAGCCCTCTGAACAAGTCCTCATACTTTTTCAAGTCACTGTATTCTGACTCTGTGTCACTATCCAGGAATAAATGATTATGTATCTCAATTGCATCATCACCCATTACGTGGAGTAGAGTGGCAGCTTTCATTTTTTCCCATTTTTTATCAGCCCCGATCGCTGATAAATACATTTCAAAATGCTGTTTAAATCTTTTCCAGTTTTCAGCTACGTTTCCAGTCAGCTGAAATGCTGATGGGGGTTGCAAAACTTCAATTTTTAAAGCTGTTACCAAACAATGAAAAAGTTCATGCTCTTCTTTTTTCAATTATCTTCGCTTCTCCCGTGTTAGTGAAACGTATTATTCTTCCAGACCGACTTCTGACACCATGTTGTGTTTTTTATATGTACCGTGGGTTACTAAGAACAAACTATATTCTGGAAGAATTAAAACTAGAACTTTTATTTACAACAGCAAATAGCAACCACGTTTTTATCATACAAGTTTCTAGATCATTCTCCCATTTCTGCACATGTTCCGAACTCTGTCCAATCACGTTCTTACACGTGGCATGTGATATCACCACACCATGATGTACAATTCAACATCTGTAATGACTTTCTGGGTAGAGAATTCTAAACACTTACTGCTCTCTGAGAGATTACTCCATATTTTCACCTTAAATGAACAACGCCTTGTCCCGAAACTCTGTCCACGAAAATCAAGGACATCTTCAAAACGTGATGTCTCAAATAGCTGGTATTGATCATTAAGGACCCCCCACCACCCAGGACATGCACTCTTCTCATTGTTACCATCAAAGAGAAGGTATAGGAGCCTGAAGACACACACTCAACGTTTTAGCAACAACTTCTTCCCTCATCCGTGAGGTTTCTGTGCAGTTCTTGAACCCATGAACACTACCATTTTTTAACTAATTCATTTACGGGATGTGGGTGTTGCCAGCTAAGCCTGCATTTCTTGTCCATCCCTAGTTGCCCTTGAGAAGGTGGTGATGAGCTGCCTTCTTGAACCGCCGCAGTCTCTGAGGTGTAGGTAGACCCACAGTGCTGTTAGGGAGGGAATTCCATGACTTTGACCCAACGGCAAAGAAGGAATGGTGATATGCTGCCGAGGCAGGATGGTGAGTGACTTGGAAGGGGATTTCCAAGTGGTGGTGTTCCCAGATATCTGCTGTTCTCGTCCTTCTAGATGGTAGTGGTCGTGGGTCTAGAAGGTGCTGTCTTAGGAACTTTGGTGTGTTGTTGCAGTGCCAACTTGTAGATAGTACACACTGCTGCAAATGTTCATCGATGGTAGAGGGATTGGACATTTGTGGAAGGGGTACTAATCAAGTGGACTGCTTTGTACTGGATGGTGTCAAGCTTCTTGAGTGTTGATGGAGCTGCACTCATCCAGGCGAGTGACAAGTATTCCATTACACTCTGGACCTGAGCCTGGTCGATGGCGGACAGGCTTTGGGGAGTCAGGAGGTGAGTTACACGCCGCAGAATATACCTAGCATTTAACTTGCTCTAGTAGCCATTGTGTTTATATGGCTACACCAGTTCAGTTTTCTATCAATGGTAATCCCCAAGATGTTGACAGTAGAGGATTCAGTGATGGTGATGCCACTGAATGTCAAGGGATGATGATTAGAGCTTCTCTTGTTGGAGATGGTCATTGCCTGGTACTTGCGGGCCTCAAATGTTACTTGTCACTTGTCAGCCCAAGCCTGGATATTGTCCAGGTCCTGCTGCATTTGGGTATGAACTTCCTCACTATCTGAGGAGTTACGAATGGTGCAGAACATCGTGCAGTCATCTGCGAACATCCCCACTTCTGACCTTACGATGGGAGGAAAGTCATTGATGGAGCAGCTGAAGATGGTTGGTCCTCGGACACTTCCCTGAGGAACTCATGCAGTGATGTCCTGAGGATGAGATGATTGACCTCCAACCACCGCAACCATCTTCCTTTGTGTCAGGTCTGATTCCAACCCTAATTCCCATTGACTTCATTTTAGCTGGGGCACCTTGATGCCATACTCAGTCAAGTGCTGCCTTGATGTTGAGGGTTATCATTCTCACTTCACCTCTTAGTGAGGTGTTTGAACCAAGCAGGTGATGAGGTCAGGAGCTGAGTGGCCTCGATGGAACCCAAACTGGGCATCTGTATTCAGGTTATTGCCGGGTAGGTGCTGCATGATAGCACTGTTGATGACAACTTCCATTGCTTTGCTGACGATTGAGAGTAGGCTGATAGGTCAATAATTGGCTAGGTTAGGCTTGTCCTGTTTCTTGTGCTTAGGACATACCTGAGCAATTATCCACATTGCCGGGTAGATGCTGGTCTTGTAGTTGTACTGAAATAGCTTGGCTAGTGGTGCTTTTAAAAACGTAAACATAAGGAAGAGGAACCAGCAACTTTGATGTGTGTGGCTAGTGGTGCAACAAGTTCTGGAGCACAAGTCTTCAAGACTATTGCTGGGATTTTATCTGGGCCAATGGCCTTCACAGTACCCAGTGCTTTCAGCCGTTTCTTGATATCACTTGGAGTTAATCAGATTGGCTGCATACTGACATCTGAGATGCTGGGGACTTCTGGAGGAGGCTGAGCTGGATCATCTACTGGGCATTTCTGACTGAAGATTGTTGCAAATGCCTCAGCCTTATCTTTTGCACAGCTGTGGGACCACTTAGCTTTGCCTATTATTTGCTGCTTATGGTGTTTGGCATGCAAGTAGTCCTGTATTGTGGCTTCACCACGGTGATGCCTCATACTGAGGTATACCTGGTGCTGTTCTCGGCATGCCCTCCTGCACTCTTCATTGAACCAGGGATGATCCCCTGGCTTGGTGGTAATGTTAGAGTGGGAGGTATGTTGGGCCATGAGGTTACAGATTGCAGTTGAGCACAATTCTGCTTCTGCTGATGGCCCACAACGCCTCATAGATGCTCAGACTTGGGCTGCTAGATCTGTTCGAAGTCCAGGGTGACACCTCATATTGAGGTCTGATGATTGAGGCCTCACTATTTTTGCTCTCATTTTTGCACTACTTATTTATTTTTTATATACATTATGACATCTTGTAATTTTTGTGTATTGTACTGTACTGCTGCCACAAAACAACAAATTTCACGACATACGTCAGTGATCATAAACCTGATTCAGATTCGGATTCTGATTCTAAATCGAGATTCCCACACAAGAGGTAATATCATCTCAAAATTATTCTGTTAAAGCCCCCTTGGATTCTTATATTTTCCAGTACAATAGAAGCACAATGATAGGTGGAGTTGTGGATAATGAAGTAGGTTTTCAAAGCTTGCAGACAGATTGAGGCCAGTTAGAAGAGTGGGCTGAAAGATGGCAGATGGAGATTAATGCTGAAAAATGTGAGGTGCTACATTTGGGTAGGACTATTCAAAATAGGACATACATGGTAAATGGTAGGGCATTGAAGAATGCAGTAGAACAGAGTGATCTGGGAATAATGGTGCATAGTTCCCTGAAGGTGGAATCTCATGTGGATAGGGTGGTGAAGAAAGCTTTTAGTATGCTGGCCTTTATTAATCAGAGCATTCAGTATAGGAGTTCGGATGTAATGTTAAAATTGTACAAGGCATTGGTGAGGCCAAATTTGGAGTATTGTGTACAGTTCTGGTCACCAAATTATAGGAAAGATGTCAACAAAATTGAGAGAGTACAGAGAAGATTTACTAGAATGTTACCTTGGTTTCATCTCCTAAGTTACAGAGAAAGGTTGAACAAGTTGGGTCTTTATTCTTTGGAGCGTAGAAGGTCGAGGGGGGACTTGATAGAGGTATTTAAAATTATGAGGGGGATAGATAGCGTTGACGTGGATAGGCTTTTTCCATTGAGAATGGGGGAGATTCAAACAAGAGGACATGAGTTGAGAGTTAAAGGACAAAGTTTAGGGTAACATGAGGGAGAACTTCTTTATTCAGAGAGTGGTAGCTGTGTGGAATGAGCTTCCAGCAGAAGTGGTTGAGGCAGGTTCGATGTTGTCATTTAAAGAAAAATTGGATAGGTATATGGACAGGAAAGGAATGGAGGGTTATGGGCTGAGTGCAGGTCAGTGGGACTAGGTGAGAGTAAGAGTTCGGCACGGACTAGAGGGGCCAAGATGGCCTGTTTCCGTGCTGTAATTGTTATATGGTTATATGGTTGAAATACAATGATGTACAGTTACACTTGAAAATAATGCTTCATTGTTCTTAGTAACTGACCGATGCTATTTTAACTTCAAAAACCTCATTAATTTCCTTATAAACTGACATTTTATTTTACACAATGTGTAACAAAACAAAACGACAAACCCTTTAAAAATTACAGTTGGCATTTCATACATGTAGAGTCTAACATGCACCAGGGATTATGTGAAATAGTTCCAGTAAAGGGACCAGTAAAATTAAAATTAATTATTACACAAATACCCCATTAAGCTCATTCCATCCACCAGACTGTGTGTAATTCGTAACATCATTGCTCCTATCAAATGATTTTCTATTTCTCTTGAGGGAGCTGAATGAGTAACTATAATATTTGTAAGAAAAACTTCAAAATTTCTTCTTGATGCTTAAAGCTAATCCAGTAAAATCCTCGGATATCAATATCCATTATCCAGCTTGTGCATTTGCATTGCTTCAGTGATATTTCCATGGGCTGTAACAGAGGTATGAACAGAATTCATGATCACCTGCTTCTGTATTTACCCATTACAGTCTTCAGCTCTGCTCTCACTCCACAGCCAGCATTATCTACTGAATATTGCAAGGCCGAGATAAAGTGGACGTTGAGAGGGTGTTTCCCATAGTGACAAAGTCTAGGGCCAGAGGACACAGACTCAGATTATGATTATATAAAAGCAGGCATTTACCCTATCTATTTTACTGATGTTGGGCAAGACTTATACTAGAGGTAAGCTGTGGGAATGTTATGTTGGCACTGAAAGCATAGCAGCACTTATGAGCTGCCCAGCACAATCCTCACTGATTTGATTTGATGCAAACAATGCATTTATTTCACTGGATGTTTCAATGTGCATATCACAAATAAAGCTAACGTCTCGAATTTCTCTCTACTGCACTGCTGCTGTAAAAAGTTAATTACCAATGGCATTAGCACCCAGTGTGTATGTACCTATATCTATGAACCAGGATGTGATATTCCATCATTATTGCTCTTCTGAAAGAGCTCACTCACATGTCAGATCCTGTCCTGTACAGATCTGTGCCATTCCCTTACATATTCCTTTGTTTTTGCTTCGGTGAAATATGAAGAACCACGTTGTCTAACTTAGAAATGTTGTGTCAGCCAGTCAGGAGTGGAATCCCATGGAACATTCTCGAGAGCTGTACAGGAAGACTGGTGTACTTTGGGGTCTTTTGACGGGAGGTGCAGAGAGAAGAGCACTAAGGAAGACGCTTGGGGGATCCCATCCGAAGGGGTGACCCTATTGTAAGCAGTGCTTGGCAAGGCAGAGGATTCCAAGAAGGGAAGTTCTACCTGTGGTTGGTGATGAGAATTCAGCACCGTAAGTAAAGCGATACACCCGGCTACTGCAGAAATGAGCTCCAACGTTTATGTGCACATTTAGACTGGGTTAACTGTAATGGGCCCTTTTATCTTTCTTTTTCTTTCTCTGTTAACTGTTCGATAAAGTTGAGAATTGGTAAATATACTTTCTTTATAATTTTATGCTGGTGTACAATCTGTCATTTCTGGGCTACCGATAACTGTGTATGGGCGTATTTACATAGCATTCATTCAGGTGTTGAGTTCCTTAAAGGCAGAAAACTCATTGGTCATGTCTGTGAGAAAATGTTTTTGGCGCGACGACAGCCCAGTGGAGATTATGATGAGGATTAGGCACACGTTCCAGGACAAAGGGAGAAACTTCGTTCTTACATTTTCTGGCTAGAGAGACAGCAGCATTGCTTGTGCCATAAAGGGGCCATTCAACTGGCTGAGATCAATCGATTAAGGATGTATTCACAACACAAGTGCAAAGTTATCAAAACTTAAAGCAAATGACACAGCAGGTTATTTTTATCTTTAAATAACAGTTGTGAAGGGAGCGCTGTCCCATGACATGATTGCTTCAAGAATTCGAATGACTCACAAGACGCGCCCCCCTCGCTCATTGTTGAGCTGATCAGAGAAGCAAGAGAGGAGGAAAATATGATGGAGGAGCAGGAGGCCTCCACCAGTTGGACAATGTCCTCCATTGCTGAAGCAACCCCTGATGCCACACAAGCAGGGGTTTTGCAGGATGTAGTGAAAGACCTGCAAGCCAAGGTATCTCATTGATGTTGGCTAGTGCTGCCACCAAGCATGACAAGTCCGGTTGGGAACCAGACCCACCTGTAGGACGTACTAAGCAGAGGGATGCTGCTGAAAGGGGCTGTTTGATAAGGGAAGTGACCAGTATTTTCTGTTACAACTGTGGAGAGGATGGGCATTTCAAGCGGGAGTGTGAAGGACAGGAAAACCTTCAGAAAGTAACCCAGCGGTTGGTTAAACAGAAAAGGAAGTTAGGAAATTTCCGAGGGACTCAATAAGGGAATAGCCTTGTGTCTCAGAGAGAACAGTTCCAATCAACGTATCAAGGAGAACACTTGTGTGCAAAACTCTAGTCCTGAAGCCTTATTGTTATAAAGCTCGGATGCATCCAAATGGATTGAGGGTACTTATGTTAGAGCCATGCATGACACAGGTTCTCAAGTTACTCTACAGATCCTATTATAACTAGTATTTGACACATTTACCATTCACACCATTCAGTGCCGTGGAAATTTGGGGCCTTAGCGTTGATGACTACCTGTATGATAGTGACTTGTCGTTAAAACTGGAGTTTTCGGAAGCAGATGTTGGAGTAGCTGAGTCCCTTGGTTACATTAGTGTTGGTCTGTCCAGATCTGGTTGAATCAGAATGAGAATCAGAATCAGGTTTATTATCACTGGCATGCTTCGTGAAATTTGTTAACTTAACAGCAGCAGTTCAATGCAATATTGATAATATAGAAAAAAATAAATAAGTAAATAAATTGCAGTAAGGATATACATAAAAAGATTAAAGATCATGCAAAAACAGAAATAATATATATTTTAAAAGTGAGGTAGTGTTCACAAGTTCAATGTCCATTTAGGAATCGGATGGCAGAGGGGAAGAAGCTGTTCCTGAATCACTGCGTGTGTGCCTTCAGGCTTCTGTCCCTCCTTCCTGATGGTAACAGTGAGAAAAGGGCATATCCTAGATACTGGAGGTAGCTAATAATGGACGCTGCCTTTCTGAGGTACAGCTCCTTGAAGATACTACGGAGGCCAGTACCCAAGATGGAGCCAACTAAATTTACGACCCACTACAGCTTTTTTCAGTCCTGTGCAGTAACCGCCCCATACCAGACAGTGATGCAGCCAGTCAAAACACTCTCCATGGTACATTCAGGGAAGTCTTTGAGTGTTTTATTTGACAAACCAAGTCTCTTCAAACCCTTATGGAGTATAGTCACTGTCTTGCCTTCTTTATAGCTGCATCAATACGTTGCATACAGGTTAGATCCTCAGAGATATTGACACCCAGGAAACTGAAATTGCTCACTCTCCCCATTTCTGATCCCTCTATGAGGATTGGTGTGTGCTCCTTCGTCTTACCCTTCCTGAAGTCCACAATCTGCTCTTTCATCTTCCTGATATTGAATGCAAGGTTGTTGTTGCGACACCACTCCACTAGTTGGCATATCCCGCTCCTGTACACCCTGTTGTCACCATCTGAGATTCTACCATCAATGGTTGTTTATAGTTGGCATTTGAGCTGTGCCTAGCCACACAGTCATGGGTGTAGAAAGAGTAGAGCAGTGAGCTAAGCACACACTCTTGAGGTGTGCCAGTGTTGATTGTCAGCAAGGTGGAGATGTTATTTCCAATTCACACAGATTGCGGCCTTCCGGTTAGGAAGTTGAGGATTCAGTTGCAGAGGGAGATGCAGAGGCCCAGGTTCTGTAGCTTTTCAATAAGAACTGTGGGAATGATTGTGTTAAATGCTGAGCTATAGTCAGTAAACAGCACCCTGACATACTGTAAGTACTTGTATTGTCCAGGTGATCCAAGGTCATGTGGAGAGCCAGTGAGATCACATCCATAGTAGACTTATTGTGGTGATAGGAATATTGTAGTGTGTTACAGATTCTTGCTGAGACAGGAGTTAATTCTAGCCATAACCAACCTCTCAAAGCACTTCATCACCACAGATGTGAGTGCTACTGGATTGGAAGACTTTACAGTAAAAAGAATAGGTTCTGACATGTGAGTCAGAGTTCTGATGACGGAAGTAATGGCTTAGTAGTCATGTTTGGGTTCCTTAAGGTTGTTATAGCCAAGGGATGGTAATGGGGAAAAGTTCCCACCACTTATTAAATGCTTCCAATGTGTGCCTCAGATAGTCTCTAACAATCAAAACTAGTTCTTGGCCTTCACGTGCAGCTTAGCTACTAAGAGGCCCCGTAGAACTGTTTCTACTGATAGGAGAAGGGGCAAAGGTGGGTTACTGGTATCTTAAAACCAGTCGCTTCAGGCAGATGGGGCTTGTCAGCCATGGTTGCTGGCTCACCTAGAAGGACAACCCTGATCTCAAACCTCCCCTGCCTTGCAGCTATACCCACACATGGGGAAGGCTTTGGGAGTAAACCATGAGGGAAAAATCCAGAGCTGGAGTTCTTAAGGCAGTGCTATGTTGAGTTCACTGCTGACTGGCAACTCCTGCAATGCTGCTGGTCCCAAACCATATCAGTCACTGCTATTTCTTTGGTTCCATCGGATTCATGGAGAGGGGGAGAACATGGACAACAGCTTGCTCTCCACATTGTACTGCACTGGCTTGCAGATCTAGACAGTGAAGATGCATCATCCATGGTTGACCCTGAACAACAGATACCTCGGGTCATGGTTGTAAGGGCAAGTAGTGTTGAGGAAGCAGGGAGTCTGCAGAAGGACGGACAAATTAGGAGAATGGCAACGAAGAGGTGATAGAAATGTAAGGTCATGCACTTTGGTAGAAGAATTAAAGATGTAGGCTATTTTCTAAACAGGGAGCAATTCAAAATCAGAGGTGCAAAGGTGATGAGTGTTTGATGGCTCTGGGACTGTACTCACTGGAGTTCAGAAGAATGAGGAAAGAAATCATTGAAAACTGATGATTATTAAAAAGCCAAGGTAGAGTGGATGTGCAGAGGATGTTTCCAATAGTGGGAGAGTCTAGGACCAGAGGACACAGCTCTGTTCTAAGTCCACTTAGAACAGAGATGAAGAGGAATTTCCTTAGCCAGACGGTGGTGAGTCTGTGGAATTCATTGCCGCAGATGGCTGTGGAGACCAAGTCATTGGGTACAATTAAAGCAAAGGTTGATAGGTCTTTGATTAGTCAGTGCATCCATAGTTGTGGGAGAATGCCAATGAATGGTGTTGAGAGAGATAATTAATCAGCCATGATGGAACAGCAAAGCAGACTCAATAATTAAGCTGAATAGCCTAGTCAGTGCAGTAATGTAGAAAGCAATCTACAAATAACATGATCCCCAAACAATATTGGCATACTTGGCAAAATAGAGTAAGCCATGGTTTACTCGAAGGACGAATGCTGGCCTGCACACCACAGACAGGATCGTTGTAAGGACGACTGTATGGTTTCTCATGTCTATTTGAGTGGACAGATGGAGCCTCAGTTTAATATCTC
The DNA here is from genome assembly GCF_030028105.1 of Mobula birostris. Taxonomy (NCBI): domain Eukaryota; kingdom Metazoa; phylum Chordata; class Chondrichthyes; order Myliobatiformes; family Myliobatidae; genus Mobula; species Mobula birostris. Next base: position 41,468,964 of record NC_092389.1, read on the forward strand.
ATTCAAAAGATAAACACAGAGAAAGATTTATCTCCTGTGTTTTACAAAGTGACCTGGAACTTATTTGTTTATTTCAATTCATTTCTGATGCTATCTACCGTAGCTCCGTGACAATAAATATTGATCATTTAGTTGTTGACTTACATAGTGAAGATGCTGGTAAATACACATAAATCTTATGTTATATGCAGAGACTCGTCAAATTCCTAACAGTCACATGAAATCTCATATGATGGATATACCTTTTCATGAAATGGATTGGTTTAAGAACATTGCTTCAATTTTAAGATTGTAAAGTTAAAATGCAAATTCAATAAAATATGGCTTTATTATGAAAAAAGAGCTTCTTCGAAAACCAAACATCCTTTTTCAGTATTACCTGGCAGATGTCAATGTTAATGAACTTAGAGTCAATCTGTAACAATGCAGCACTTGTTTTCAGTGCCAGAGCAAACCGGTAAATAAATATATCTTCCTTAAGATTGCATCGTTATTGCATAGGATCTCATACAGCAAGCAATGTGCTGGAGGAACTCAGTAGGTCATGCATCTTCTTTGGGAGGAAAGGAATTTTTTTGATTGGACACGGCATCAAGGTTTACAGGGAGAAGGCTGGGGAGTGGAGCTGAGGAGGGGAAAAAAATCAGCCATGATTGAATGGCAGAGCAGACTTGATGAGCCAAATGGCCTAATTCTGCTCCTATGTCTTAGGGTCTTATGGTCTTATTGACAATTTCTTTCCTCCCACAGATGCTGCTCGACCACTGATTTCCGCCAGTAGATTGCTTGTTGCTCCAGATTCCCGTATGTCTCCAGAATCGCATACAACTTTGTTCTATTCATGGACATAAGTAAAAATTTTACTTGCCTTTTGCTGTTGCTAAAAACTCTTCTGATCAATGCTGAATAGATTTTCCATAAAATTGACAAGTTTCACCGTTAGAGTCATAGAAAATTGCAGCACTGAAACAGACCCCTTAGCCCATCTAGTCTGTGCCAAACCACTTAAATTGCCTACTCTCATCCACCTGCATCTATTGTGGTGATAGGCAAATAGCCCTCCATACCCCTGCCATCCACGTACCTATCCAAACTTCTCTTAAACATTGAAATCAAAAATGCATCCACCACCTGCGCTGGCAGCTCGTTCCAGACTCTCATGACCTTCTGAGTAAAGAACTTTCCCCTCATGTTCCCATTAAACTGCTCACCTTTCACTCATAACGCATGACCTCTGCTTGTAGTCCCACCTAACCTCAGTGGGAAAAGCATGCTTGTATTTACCCTATCGAAACATCATAATTTTGTATACCTCTATCAAATCTCTCCTCAATCTTCTACAATCCAGGGAATAAAGTTCTAACCTTTCAATCATTCCTTATAACTCAGGTCCTCCAGTCCCAACAACATCTTTGTAGTCTTTCAACTTTATTTATATCTTCCCTGTAGGTATGTGACCAAAAGTGACCAGTATTTCAAATTGGGCCTCAACAACGTCCTATACAAGTTACACATAACATCCCATCTCCTGTAGTCAATACTTTGATCTATGAAGGCCAATGTGCCAAAAGACTCTATACTTTATACTTTATTGTCGCCAAACAATTGATACTAGAATGTACAATCACCACAGCGATATTTGATTCTGTGCTTCCCGCTCCCTGGATTACAAATCGATAGTAAGTATTAAAAATTTAAATTATAAATCATAAATAGAAAATAGAAAAATGGAAAGTAAGCTAGTGCAAAAAAACCGAGAGGCAGGTCCGGATATTTGGAGGGTACGGCCCAGATCCAGGTCAGGATCCGTTCAGCAGTCTTATCACAGTTGGAAAGAAACTGTTCCCAAATCTGGCCATACGAGTCTTCAAGCTCCTGAGCCTTCTCCCGGAGGGAAGAGGGACGAAAAGTGTGTTGGCTGGGTGGGTCGTGTCCTTGATTATCCTGGCAGCACTGCTCCGACAGCGTGCGGTGTACAGAGAGTCCAAGGACAGAAGATTGATTTGTGTGATGTGCTGCGCCGTGTTCACGATCTTCTGCAGCTTCTTCCGGTCTTGGACAGGACAACTTCTATACCAGGTTGTGATGCACCCTAGAAGAATGCTTTCTACAGTGCATCTATAAAAATTAGTGAGGGTTTTAGGGGACAGGCCAAATTTCTTTAGATTTCCCAGGAAGTAAAGGTGCTGGTGGGCCTTCTTGGCAGTGAACTCTGCTTGGTTGGACCAAGTCAGGTCATCTGTGATATTGACCCCGAGGAACTTAAAGCTTTTGACCTGTTCCACTTGCGCACCACCGATGTAAATTGGGTCATGCGGTCTGCTACTCCTTCTGATTTTTTATGATCCTACCTTATGATACCACTTTTAATGAAATATGAACCTGTATTCCCAGATCCCTTTGTTCTACCACACTTCTCAGTGCCCTAATGTTCACTATATAAGACTATCCTGGTTGGTCCTACTGAAGTGCAACACCTCGCACTCATTTTTGGCTGACTCCCAGGAATTTTATTGGTTACTTAGTAACTGAAATTTTTCAGTAGGGAATTCTGTAGAGACAAATCTAATAACCCAAATGGCTGTAACACAAGGGGTACCTGTGTAACCACTTGTGTAAATTAATTAATTACCTAATTCACATTAGGTTAGTCTGTTTAGTTCAGATCGTTTTCTGATATAAAGTAAAACTAACCTTGGTATGGGAAAGGTTATTCAATCACTGGCGTGGGACACTCAGACAATGGACCCTATCTTCTCAACCTCAGTTCCCCAGAAAGCCCAATTCCTGGTCCATGTTTCACCACAAACATAATTTATCCTGCTGTTCATTACAATGGCAGAGGTGAAACTTGTAGAGAATTCCTTGGTTATCTCATATCACCAAGGTAGAAAATGCTGCAGAACTAATAATGGTAAGCGTATTAATATGGCTGGTAATCATAGGAATGTTGGGTTGTAATGTTTTTTCCTGTGCTTCATGCCTCTGACTCTATGACTATGCGTTTAAACTCAGTCATCATCATCATCATCATTATGTGTCATGTTGTACGATGTGGGCAATCATGGTCTCTCCATGACCATGATTTTCCTTGGCAAATTTTTATACAGAAGTGGTTTGCCCTTGCTGTTTTCAGGGTAGCATCTTTACAAGACAGGTGTCCCAGCCATTATCAAGACTCTTCAGAGACTGATTGCCTGACGTTAGTGGTCGCATAACCAGGACTTGTGATGTGCACCAGCTGCTCATACAACTTCACGTGATCAAGGTCACATGAGGTCAGAAGAAGCAGGTGCTACATCTTGCCCAAGGATGACCTGCAGATTAGTGGAGGGAAGGAGCACCTTACATTTCCTTTGGAAGAGACGTATCTCAACCCCACCACCCATACACTTGGTAGCCACTTTTTTTTAGACACATCTGCTCATTAATGCAAATATCTAATCAGTTAATAATATGGCAGCAACTCAATGCATAAAATCATTCAGGCATGGTCCAGAGGTTTCAGTGACATTTAAACCAAATAGCAGAATGGGGAAGAAATGTGATCTAAGTGACTTTAGCCATGGAAACACTGTTGGTGCCAGACAGGGTGGTTTAAGTATCTCAGAAACTGCCGAACTCCTGGTACCTTCATGCCCAACAGTCTCCAGAGTTTACTGAGAATGGTGTGAAAATCAAAAAAACATTCAGTGCGCTGCAGTTCTGTGGGCAAAAATGAAGTCCGAGGAGAATGGTTAGACTGGTTCAGGCTGACCGGAAGGCAACAGGAACTCACATATCCTCACGTTACAACAGCAGGAGCATCTCTGAATGCACAACACATCCAATCTCGAAGCGGATGGACTACAACAGCAGAAGACCTTGAACATGCATGTACAATCAGTCACATATTATTTAGTACAGGAGGTACCTATTAAAGTGGCTATTGAATGTATAAACAATTTCCATGTCTGGAGATGGTAATTTACCTTAATATTGTTAATTAAAAATTGTATCAGAGGTTTTTCCACTTGAAAAAATTGCAACAGGGTACATTCTGTAGTTTCAGCATATCTCTCTCCTCCAATAAAACCAATAAATTCCATGGGACAATGCCCATTAAAATCTTGAAATTCTCATTCCCAGAAACACGAGAATCTAATACAATAGAGCTTTGTGTTAATCTCAAACTGTAAAAAGAATTACAACAGCCCAGCCTAGTTATGAATCACCAAGATGAAGGCAAGTAGTTTACAGACAAGGCACTTAATATAACATTGTTACAAGCGCATTTATTGAATTCTGAGTTAATGAAAACTCTCAAAAGTTTTCCATTGAATTTTTATGGTTGCAGTGTAATAAGCAATGAATCATAGTGATCCTCGAGCAAAACTTTATGAAGAATTGCAACAAATAACCAGAACTTGATTGTTTCAAAACAGATATGGTTATGAATTAAAAAGCAGGGTGATGTAAATATCAGGATGCAGAAATGGAGTCCCAAGAGCAAGGCTGGTTGCAAGGCAGAATTTCAGATGGTGATGAGGAGATGTACAGGAATGATACAGATTAGCTGGTTGAGTGGTTTCACAACCTCGCACTCAACATCAGTAAGACCAAGGAATTGATTGTGAACTTCAGGAAGTGGAAGGCAAGGGAACACATACCAGTCCTCATGGAGGAATCAGCAGTAGAAAGAGTGCGCAGTAGAGTATAAACATCTCTGAAAATCTATCCTGGGCCCAACATATTGATGCAATTACAAAGAAAGCACGACAGTGGTTATATTTCAATTGGAATTTGAGGAGACTTAATATGTCACCAAATCCCTTTTAAGTTTCTACAGATGTACTGTGGAGATCATTCTAATTGGTTGCACCACCATCTGGCAGGGTGGAGCCATTGCACAGGATCGGAAAACTGCAGAAGGTTGCAAACCCAGCCAGCTCTGTCATGGGCATCCATGACCTCCCCAGCATCAAGGACATCCTCAAAAAGGTGGCATCCATTATTAAGGACTCCATCACCGAGGACATGCCCTCTTTTTATTGCTACCATCAAGGAGAAGGCATAATAGCCTAAAGACGCAGACTTAATGTTTTAGGAACAGCTTCTTCCCCACTGCCATCAGATTTCTGAATGGACAACGAACCTATGTACACTACCTCACTGTTTTTTTTTCTTGTTTTGTTCTCTTCTAATTTATATATATATGTGTATATTTCTGCATATCTAATTTATTTACATGTGTATACACATATTTCTTATTGTAACTTAAGTTATTATTATGTATACTGCTACTACAAAACAACTTACTTCAAGGCATATGTCAATAATATTAAATCTGATTATGATTCTGAGTTTTGTGTGTCCCCACAAAATCAGAAACCTTGAATAAACCCAGAGATCTGCAGTCTGCTGAGGGCCAGATCAGTAACATTCAGATCTGGTGACCAAGTAAAATACAAGAGGTCCAGGTATGATCTCTGGAAAGGCATCTCACATGCAAAGTAGCAATTTTGGACTGAACATGAATCACTGAAGGATGCTTGGCAGCTGTGGCAGGGCCTGAATGTTATCCCTTCCTACAAAGCGAAACCAAGCTATGTGGGTGTTAACAAGGTTTTGCTCCCAGATGAGCACAATGCCTTTTCTGCTCACTATGAACTGTCATAACATAAAGGCACTTTCACGAAAACACACAGGCTCTGACCATTTTGTGATTTCAGTCTCTGAAGCCAACGTGAGAGCATCCTTCCAAAGGGTGAACCCACGGATAGCATCTGGGTCAGACGCGGGAACCTTCCTCTTTGGAAGTCTGAGGTATTCACCTGCTTCAAGCGGGCTTCAATTATACCTGTAACTAGAAAGAACCTGGAAACTTACCTTAATGACGATCATCTAATAGAGCTTACATCCATGGTGATGAAGTGCTTTGAGAGGTTGGTGATGAAACATATCAACCCCTGCCTGAGGAGAGACTTCCATCTGCTCCAATTTGCCTACTGTTACAACAGGTGAACAGAAGATGCCATTTCACTGGCTTTTCACTCAACCATGGAACACTTAACAGTGAAACTGCATACATCAGGATGTTCTTTATCAACTACAGCTCGGCATTGAATACTGTTATCACCTGAAGACTCATCAATAAGCTCCAAGGCCTAAGCCTCGATACCCCTTTGTACATCTGGATCCTTGATTTCCTCACTTGCAGGCCCCAGTCAGATTGGATTAGCAACAACATCTCCTCCACAATCACCATCAGTACAGATGCACTACAAGGCTGTGAGGTTAATCCCCTGCTTTACACTTATGACTGTGAGGCTAAGCACACCTCTAATTCCACAGTTAAGTTTGCTGACAACACCGCTGTCATTGGCCGAGTCAATGGTGATGAAGAATCAGCATATAGGAGGAAGATAGAAAATCTGGCTGAGTGGTGCCACAAAATCAACCTCTCCTCAATGTAAGGAAGACTAAGGAGATGATTATTGACTTCAGGAGGAGGAAACTGGAGGTCCATGAGCCAGTCCACACGGGTAAATCCCTCCCCACCATTGAACACATCTACATGGAGCATGGTCACAGGAAAGCAGCATCCACTATCGAGGACCGCCACAATCCAGGCTATGCTCTCTTCTCACTGTTGCCATTAGGAAGAAGGTACAGGAGCCCCAGGACCCATGTTGCCATGTTCAGAAACAATTATTATCCCTCAACCATCAGGTTCTTGAACTAAAGTGGATAACTTCACTCAACTTTACTCACCCCAACATTGTACTGTTCCCACAACCTATGGACTCAGCTACTTTCAAGGACTGTTCATCTCATGGTCTCAATATTTATTGCTAATTTATTATTATTATTACTATTTCTTTATTTTTATTTTTTTTCAGATCAAGCTGGTAAAACCTGAGGTACAGATATAGCCAAGTACACTCATTTCTCAATTGCTAAGAACTTTCAGACTATTCTAGTGGTGTTTAGCATTGTGGCTTTCTGGAGATTTGCATAGATATTGTTATGTAGCCCTAAATGTTTAATGTTATTGTGTAGTGTCTTTGGGATGATACCAGTTGTAGATATTACTATCAGGACAATTTATACCCTGTTCATGTTCCATAGTCTTTCAATTTCCTCTTTTCACTCAGCATATTTCTGATGTTTTTCACTGATTGATTTCTGTATGTTATGGATGTTTAGAATGGCTATATCTATTAAGCAAGTTGTTCTTGCTTGTTTATCCTGTAATGTTATATCCTGAAGATATTATGGGTTGTTCTATCTGTTATAATGGATCAGTTGTAATATAATTTGTAGGGTTCTGATTCTAAAACTGGATCAGGCTTGTATGTCCAGCAAGGTGTGATTTATTTGATGAGTTCGTATTTTAAAGCATGATTTTGGAGAATGATGTTTGGCACTTGATTCAGTTAAACTGATGCATGATGTTGTAACATGTTAGATTGTTTTTGGTTTCTCTTGGCATTTTCTGCATTTATTGCCATGAATTGTGTAGTGGAGTGTGCAATTACTGGCTGCATCATGGCTTGGTATGGAAACGACAATGCCTGTGAATGTAAAACCTTGCATTCAGCCCAGTAAGACACAGGTGAAACCCTCCCATCCATTGAGCACATTTGTATGAAACATTGTCGTAGGAAAGCAGCATCCATCATTAGCGATCCTCACCACCCAGGCTATGCTCTCTTCTCGCTGCTGCCATTGGGAAGAAGTTACCAGAGCCTCAGGACTCACACCAGCAGGTTCAGGAACAGTTATTTCTCATCAGACTCTTGAACAAAAGGTGATAACTACAGTCAACTGCCCATCCCACAACCAATGATCTCACTTTAAGGACTCTTATATTGTTATATCATGTTCTCATTATTTATTCCATATATTTAAATTTTCATTTGCACATTTGTTGTCTTCTACACTCTGGTTGACCCTTCATTGATCCTGTTATTGTTACTAGTCCATAGATTGGAGGGATAAGAAGGTAGGTAGAGGAGGTGGGGTAGCTCTGCTGGTAAAGAATGGCATCAAATCAGTATAAAGATGTGGCATAGGATCAGAAGGTGTTGAATCTTTGTGGGTTGAGTTAAGAAACTGCAAGGGTAAAAGGACACTGATGGTAAATCTCCAATCAGTAGCTGGGATGTCACCTACAGATTACAACAAGAAATAGAAAAGGTATATCAAAAGGGCAATGTTATGATAGTTATGGGAAATTTTACCATGCAGGTAGATTGGGAAATCCTGAAAATCAGGATTGGTAATGGATCTCAAGTGAGTAAATTTGTTAAATGCCTATGAGATGGCTTTTTAGAGCAGTTTGTTGTTGAGCCTACTAGAGCATCAGCTATACTGGATTGGGTGTTATGTAATGAACTAGAGGCAACTAGGGAGCTTAAGGTAAAGGAACCCTTAGGAGGAAGTAATCACAATATGACTGAGTCCAACTTGAAATTTGATAGGGAGAAAGTAAAGTCTGACGTAGTATTGTTTCAGTGGAGGAAAGGAAATTACATAGTGGTCTGAGAGAGGAGTTGGCCAAAGTAAATTGGATGGAGATGCTGGCAGGAATTATAGCAGAGCAGCAATGGCTTGAGTTTCTGGGAAAAAATGAGGTAGATGCAGGATAGATCAAATCCAGAAACAAAGAATTACTCAAATGGCAAAAAAGTACAACTATAGTTGACAAGGGAAGTCAAAGCTAATGTAAAAGCAAAACAGAGGGCATACAACAAAGCAAAAATTAGCGAGAAGATAGAGAATTGCAAAGCTTTTAAAGACTTACAGAAAGCAACTAAAGTAATCATTAGGAAGGAAATGATGAAATATGAAAGCAATCCAGCAAACAATATCAAGGTGGATAGAAAAAGCATTTTCAAGAAAGTAAAAAATAAAAGAGAGATGAGAGTGGATATAGGACCCCTATAAAATGAGGCTGGAGAAATAATAACGGGGAATAAGGAGATGGCAGATGAACTAAATGAGTATTTTCTATCTGTCTTCACCATGGAAGACACTAGCAGTGTGCCAGGTATTGAAGGGTATGAGAGATGAGAAGTGAGTGCAGTTACTACTGCAAGGGAGAAGGTGCTCAAAAAGCTGAAAGACCTACAGGTACATAAGTCACCTGGACCAGATGAACTGCACCCTAGGGTTCTGAAACAGGCAGCAGTAGAAATTGTGGAGGCATTAGTAATGATCTTTCAAGAATCATTGGACTCTGAGATGGTGCCAGAGTACTAAAAAATTGGAAATGTCACTCCACTCTTGAAGAAAGGAGGAAGGCAGCAGAAAGGACACTATAGACCGGTTAGCCTGACCACAGTGGTTGGGAAGATGTTCGAGTCAATTGTTAAGGATGAGCTTATTGAGTACTTGGTGACACCAGACAAGATAGGACAAAGTTAGCATGGTTTCCTTGAGGGAAAATCTTTATAGACGAACTTGTTGGAATTCTTTGTGGAGATTACAAGTAGCATAGGTAAAGGGGATGCAATGGATGCTGTATATTTAGATTTTTAAAAGGCCTTTGACAAGGTGCCACACATGAGGCAGCTTACCAAATTAAGAGCCCATGATATTATAGGAAAGTTACTGACATGGTTAGAGCATAGGCTGATTGGTAAGAGGCAGTGAGTGGGAATAAAAGGATCCTTTTCTGGTTCGCTGCCAGTGTCTAGTGGTGTTCCACAGGGGTCAGTGTTGGGACTGCTTCTTTTTATGCTGTATGTCAATTATTTAGGTGGTTTTGTTGCCAAGTTGGCAGGTGATATGAAGGTTGGTGGAGGGGCAGGTAGTGTTGAGGAAACAGGAAGGCTGAAGAAGAACTTAGACAAATTAGGAGGATAGGTAAGAAAGTGGCAAATGAAATACAATGTTGGAGAATGCATGCTCATGCACTTTGGTAAAAGAAATTAATATGCAGACTATTTTCTAAATGGGGAGAAAATCCAAAAACCTGAAATGCAAAAGGACTTGGGAATCCTTGTGCAGATCACCCTAAAGGTTGACTTGCAGATTGAGTTGTTGGTGAGGAAGGCAAATGTAATGTTAGCATTCATTTCAAGAGGTCTAAAACATTAGAGCAGGGGTGTGATGTTGAGGCTTTGTAAGGCACTGGTGAGACCTCACCTTGAGTATTGTGAACAGGTTTGTGCACCTCATCTAAGAAAAGATGTGCTGGCATTGGAGCGGGTTCAGAGGATGATTCCGGGAATGAAAGGGTGATCATACGAGGAATATTTGATAGCTCTGGGTCTGTACTCGCTGGAATTTAGAAGGATGAGGGGGGATCTCATTGAAAAATTGCAGAAAAGCCTAGACAGAGTAGACGTGGAAAGGGTGTTTTCCATGGTGGGGGAGTCTAGGACAAGAGGGCATAGCCTCAGGATAGAGGGGTGCCTATTTAAACAGAGATGTGAAGAAATTTCTTTAGCTAGAGGGTGGTGAATTTGTGGAATTTTGGCCCAAATGGCCCATTTCTGTTCCTATGTCTTATGGTCTTATGATTTTCTGAGTATGCCTGCAGAAAAATGAATCTCAGGGTTGTATGTGGTGACATATACAGTATGTACTCTGATAGTAAAATTTACTTTGAACTTTGAATCCTGTTTTTGTTGATGAAACTATATTGTTAGATGTATTATCGAACTGTTGTGCAATTTTTTTACATCCGGTCATTCTCCTTCTGTCCTAAGTAGTATTGATCTTCTTCCTATTATTATTATTGTTTATTTTTTCTCATCTCAAGGTGGTAAAACCTGAGGTATGGGAATAGCCAACTACAATCATTTGTCATTTGCTAGGAATTAGTGGTGTTTAGTATTGTGGCTTTCTGAAGATTTACATAGATATTACTGTGTAGCCCTAATTGTTTAATACTATTGTGTAGTGACTTTGGCATGATACTTGTTGTAGATATTACTATCGGGACAATGTATACCCTGTTCATGTTCCAAAGCCTTTCAATTTCTTCTTTTAATTCAGCATATTTCTGGTGTTTTTTATTTATTGACTCTATGTTATGTGCGTTTGGAATGACTATATCTATTAAATATGTTGTTCTTGCTTGTTTATCCTGTATTATTATATCCAGACAATTATTATGGATCATCCTATCTGTAATAACCGATCGGTCATGATATAATTTCTGGTTTCTGATTCTAAAACTGGATCAGGCTTGTACTTATAGAAAGTGTGATTTATTTTATTATTTTGTATTTTAAAGCAAGATTTTGATTAATAATGTTTGCCACTTGATTGTGCCTGTGTAAGTAATCAGATTGTGTTAAAGTGCTACAGAATCCTGTGATGTGTTGGATTTTTCTTCGTCTTTCTTGGCATTTTCTATATTTTTGAATTTGTTGGTCTTTTATTATGTATTTTTGATACTTTTTTGTGTTAACCACCTGGTCCTGTATTGCCACAAGGAACCCTTCTGTTTCTGGGAAGAAGTCTCCAACTCTGAGCCATAATTATTATCATCATTATTATTAATAATAATATTATTTGTGTTTCTTTGTGTTTACTGTAAGAAATGAATCTCAAGATTGCATATGGTAACATAAATACATTTTGATATTAGATTTACTTTGAAAAACAAATCCTACATATCATCTCCGCTATTAAACTTTGTGGAAAATTCTTCTTATTAATCTTGAAATCTTGCTCATAAGAGATCAAGATTCAGATTTATTTATCATATGAACATCAAAACATACAGTGAAATGTGTTTTTTAAGTTAACAAGGGTGTGGTGGGGGCAACTCACAAGTGTTGTCACACATTCTGAAGCCAACAAAGCGTTACCCACTATGCTTGGCTGAACAATACAGAGCACAAGACGTTCATCATGGATGCAATGTCAAAGGACAGTTGGTCAGGAAGGGACTGAGCTCTGAGGCTGCAAGTGTTTTCCAGCATCTTGTTTGCTTTCTCGTTTCCATCATCAAGGACCCCCATCATTCAGGACATGCTCTCTTCTCTCTGCTGCCATTGGGATGGAGGTACAGGAGCCTTAGGTCCCACATCATCAGTTTCTGAAACAGTTATTACCTTTCAACCATCAGGTAACTTCACTCACCTCAACTCTGAACTGATTCCAGGTAACTATGGTCCCACTTTCAAGGATTCTACAACTCATAGTCTCGGTATTATTTATTTATTAACTTATCATAAATAATATTTCTTTGCATCTGCACAGTTTTATCTTCTTTTGCACGTTGGTTGTTTGTCAGTCTTTGTGTGTAGTTTTTCATTGACTCTGTAGTATTTCTTTGTTCTGCTGTGAATGCCTGCAAGAAAATTAATCTCAAGGTTGTACATGATGACATATATGTACTTGGATAATATATTTACTTTCAACTTTGAACAAGTGTTGCCATGTTTCTGGTACCAACATAACATGCTCTTTACTAACCCTAACTCGTACATCTTAATAATGTGTGAGGAAACTGGAGCACCTGGAGAAAGCCCATGTATTCACGGGGAGAACATGCGAATTCCTTACAGACAGCAGTAGGAATTTTAGGCTGATCTTACAACTGGCGCTGTAAAGTCTTATGCTAACCAATATGCCTCATTCCGACTGAGTTGCCAATCACAGTCTCTCCAAAAACTTTATCAGCCCATCATCAAGACTCGGAGGCTATAAGAAAATAAGATGCAAAACTTAGAAGGAGAAAAAAAAGATGCAGAAATATATTGAGTGTGAGCTCCCTGATAACTGAGCAAAGAGTTGCAGCATTTCTAAAGTGGGCAAGATTAATTTAGTTCTACACCACATCCAATTAACAATACATTTTCTTCTTTAGGGAGTCCAGGGTGTATTTCTTCAATTTCTTTTAAAAATACATGAAGCCTTTGTTTAAAGCTTCTCATATTTTTAACAGATAGTAAAATATCCATGGTCTATGAGTGATCGAGCCAAATGTTTAAGGTCTCCATATTTCCCAATTTCCTACAGTGAGTTTATAATGTGAAACACTATCTCTTTGCTTGTTTAATCTGCCAGGTGAATCAATCTAGTGCAAAATATTTATTTGGTTGCTTGACCTGCAAAGCCCTGGCAGGGAAATAACAGTGACAGCTAGTAGACAGAAAGTTGTTCATCCTTTAATTCAGTCTTCACTTCTCCTGGGTATTTTGAGGTACAATATTTCATCTCCAGCCATAAGGAACTAGCTATATTAAATCTGTGGAAACAAAGTGCAATCAAACCACCAGTTATTCAGTACCTACCTGATCATCTTCTGGCATGTTGTTGGATTTCCCTTCAGGATCGCAACATCCAAAGACTTGCTTGTAGGAAATTCTTGGCCCACACTGGGATCTGACACATTCTTCTCAGGAAGACGCTGGAGAATGTTTACCAGCTGAGTTCTGGAATTTCTTTATCAAGATACAAAAACCTCTCTCAGAAAACATCTTCAAATCTCCTTCCACACTTAATCCACCATTGAAGAAAAGTAAAATCTGTAATTCCTAGAAAGAAAGTGGGGAAAGTAACTCTAAATATCTAACTCACAAAAACATTGCAAGCATTCCCGAACATCCCAGTTATTTTCCAAATTCCCTCTTCATACACAGAACCTTTCAGATGACGGATGTTCACAATAATATTTGATCATTAATGTCATTTAAATGACATTTAGTTGAGCAGCATTCAATTTACTTTTAACATCCTGTACCCAAACCAATTAGCTAAGCTTTTCTGTTTGGAGAGGAGGATGAGAGGTGATTTGATAGAGGCGTACAAGATGATAAGAGGCATAGATAGAGTTGATAGCCAGACACTTTTTTTCCAGGGCAGAACTAGCTAATACAAGGGTATGTAATTGTAAGGTATTCGTCAGAAAATATAGAGGGATGACAGATGTAGGTTGTTTTACAGAAAGTGGTGGGTACGTGGAACGCACTGCCAGGTTGGTGCTAGGGGCATTTAAGAAGCTCTTAGATAGGCATATGAATGATGGAAAAATTGAGGGCTATGTAGGAGGGAAAGGTTAGATTGACGTTGGAGTATGATGGGAGGGATCTGCTGAAATCAGCATTCCTTGTTCAAAATCCCAAGGTAACATTAGCTTTCATTATCAGGTGAGAAGCCTAGTCCTGTCTGGGTATGACACCACGTCATTCATCATCTCATACAAATGCCACCTGCTTGCTGCTGAGAGGAACACAAACCATATATTCTCCATCTTTCTCAGTGGACGTTCCCAGCTTCCTGTTCATCTTGAAGGTGGAGTTATCTGCCATCTGTGGAAGATCTTTGAACTATTTATCATCAAAGAAAACCCTCCAATTATCCTGTGAACTTGACAGGCCTTTCAAGTTTACCCCAGGATTCATGGCTGATCCGCATATTTTCATGATATGAACCTTTTCTCTATGACAGAATTTAAACTAATTGGCTTGTAGTTTCCTCCCTTTGTTGGATTAGGGTGCAGAATTTTCATTTTTCTTGTATTTTCCTAGTAGTTTAACTTTCCTATGCTTGCTTGTATTTCTATATAATCACCTATATAGGTGTAATTGTTCAGTAAGCTTTTCAGTAATTGTAGCACAGCTGCTTTTGTATCTTTTTTTAGAAGATTCTCAGCTTTTTTCTCTCTGTAGCAAGTATCACCCAGATTAATTGTTATCACTGAAGTATTATTATCTTTTCAGTCGCAGATGGTTTGTATATAAGATGGCCATGGCCATAAGTAACAAGTTTATGCCTCATTCTTGACTTCCAAACCTCTAGATCTCAAAGACACCAGGATCCACTGTCTCTACTGAATGAAAGAAAATATATCTGCTACTCTTCTATCCAATGAAACTCTCCTGAGATATAAGTATTTTGGAAAATCATTACTAATGATCTATCTCACAAATCGTTTCTTTCAAGATGCTAAGGTAAAGATTTCCAGGACCCTGTCCCAAATAATGTATTGAGAAAGCAGATCAGCTAAGTTCCTATTGAATGGCGGACCAGGTTCACATGTACTTTCTCTACAGCAGGAGTTCCCAACCTGGGTTCCATGGACCCCTTGGTTAATGGTAGGAATAAGAAAGGCTTGGAACGCCTGCTCTACTGTGCCCTTTCTGACCCGTGGGGACAAAAATGATATGTATAATATCCCACATGCAGTCTCACAAGGCCCTGTTATCAAATCTTCCTGGAATAAAGTCCAACATTTGTCTTTCTAATTACTTGTTACATCTACACTTTGGCTTTGAATAATTTCTTTACAGTGAAACCCATTACCACTTTGAACATCATCATTCTTTCAGTGCTGGAGGGGTTAATTATTTGCTGCGTGCATATCAAACTTTCAATTATCATTCAGGGATATGCAAAATCCTCCAGCAAGATTCAGATTCACATTGACTTACCTTTTCTCACTGCTGCCATCAGATAGAAGGTAGAAGAGCCTCAGGACTCACACCACAAGGTTCAAGAACACTAACTACCCCACAAGCAAAGATATGACATAAGGACACTTTATCTTGTTATTTCATGTTCTTGTTATTTATTGCTGTTTATTTATATATTTCATTAGCACAGTTGTTGTCTTCTGCACTGGTTGATCTTTCATTGATCCTGTTACAGTTACTATTCTACAGGTTTTATTCCCGGGAAATGAATCACAAGGTTGTATACGGTGACATATATGTATTTTGATGATAACATTTACTTTGGACTTTGAACATTTACACTGAAATGTATAGTGAAATGCTTCATGTGCATTACGAACCAACACACCCAAGGACGTACTGGGGGCAGCACCCAAGCGTCACCACGCATTTCAGTGTTAATGTAGCATGTCCAAAATGTTCAGCAGAACAACACAACACATCACAGCACACAAAGCGGCAGAAACAACAATAACAGGACAATATGAGAAAACAACAAAAAAGCAATCTCCACCCACCCTCACAGCCTCTCAGATATGAAGAAGTGGAGGTCATTTTCAGAGGCTGTGAAACAATAGCATCCGTGGTAATTTCTCTGGGTGGTGAGAGGGCACGGATGCACCTGCTGATTAGCTAGCTCACAGTGATGCCATACAATTATTAGCCATTCACAGTTGACGTTCCTGATGGCTTCTGCCTTTTCTGTTCATTTTATGTTGCTTCCCCAGAGATATTCTACAGGGAATGTTTGCTGCCAAACCTCTCCACACCATTCCTAACAAAGATCTGACAATATCATTCAGTACACGAATAAAGCTTGCTGAAGTCTCATGCTACATCTTTAATAATAGATGTTAATATTTTATTTTATTAGCGATACAGCATGAGGCAGGCTTTCCCAGCCCTTTCGACCAAGCTACCCCAGCAACACCCTTCAAACCCCAATTAACCCTTATCGACTCATGGAACTATTTACCATAACCAAGTACCCAACCAAGTATATCCTTGGAACACTCACAACACGCTGGAGGAACTCAGCAGGTCGGGCAGCATCCGTGGAAAAGATCAGTCGACGTTTCGGGCCGGAACCCTTCGTCAGGACTGTAGAGGGAAGGGGCAGAAGCCCTATAAAGAAGGTGGGGGGAGGGTGGGAAGGAGAAGGCTAATAGGTTCCAGGTGAAAAACCAGTAAGGGGAAAGATAAAGGAGTGGGGGAGGGGAAGCAGGGAGGTGATAGGCAGGAAAGGTGAAGAAGGAATAGGGGAAAACACAATGGGTAGTAGAAGGAGGCGGAACCATGAGGGAGGTGGTAGGCGGCTGGGGGAGGGGGCAGAGTGACAGGGATAGGGGAAGGGAGGGGGAGGGAATTACCGGAAGTTGGAGAATTCTATGTTCATACCAAGGGGCTGGAGACTACCTAGATGGTATATGAGGTGTTGCTCCTCCAACCTGAGTTTAGCCTCATCATGGCAGTAGAGGAGGCCATGTATGGACATATCTGAATGGGAGTGGGAAGCAGAGTTGAAGTGAGTGGCTACTGGGAGATCCTGTCTGTTGTGGCGGACGGAGCGGAGGTGCTCGACGAAGCGGTCCCCCAATCTGCGTCGGGTTTCACCGATGTAGAGGAGGCCGCACCGGGAGCACCGGATGCAATAGATGACCCCAACAGACTTACAAATGAAGTGTTGCCTCACCTGGAAGGACTGTTTGGGGCCCTGAATGGTGGCAAGAGAGGAGGTGTAGGGACAGGTGTAGCACTTACGCTCACAGGCATAAGTGCCGGGTGGGAGATCCGTGGGGAGGGATGTGTGGACCAGGGAGTTGCAGATGGGCTGATCCCTGCGGAAAGCGGAGAGGGGTGGAGAGGGAAAGATGTGCTTAGTGGTGGGGTCCTGTTGAAGATGGCGGAAGTTACGGAGGATAATGTGCTGGATCTGGAGGCTGGTGGGGTGGTAGGTGAGGACAAGGAGAATTCTGTCCTTGTTGTGGTGGCAGGAGGATGGGGTGAGAGCCGAAGTGCGGGTTCACTTGTGCTTACAGGGATAAGTGCCGGGTGGGAGATCCATGGGGATCTCACCCCATCCTCCCATTTAAATGGCTGTGGGGGCTCTTCGTGCCGGTTGTTGGAGAACTGGGAGACCCAGAGTCTCCCAGGGAACTACATCTGCGTGAAGTGCAGCCAGCTGCAGCTCTTGGAAGACTGTGTTAGGGATCTGGCTTGTATGGGAGCGTGAGGAGATAATTGATCAGAGTTACAGGGGAGTAGTCACCCGAAGTTGCAGGAGGCAAGAAGCAGGGTGACTGTCAAGAGAAATGGAAATAGGCAGTTAGAGCAGAGCACCCCAGTGGCCATTCCCTTCAAAATCAAGTAGACCAGTTTGAATACTTTTGTGGAGATGACCTCCCAGGACAATGCCATGGCGACCGGGTTACAGGAACTGACCATGGGTCCGTGGTGCAGAAGGGAAGGAGAGAGAAGAAAGGAGTGGTCATGATAGGGGACTCGATAGTGAGAGGAACAGACAGGAGATTCTGTGGATGTGAACAGGACACCTGGATGGTACTTTGGCTGCCAGGTGCCAGGGTCAGGGATGTCTCAGATCACGTCCACAACATTTTGGAGAGGGAGGGGGAGCAGCCAGGTGTCTTGGTACATATTGGTACCATTGACATAGGAAGGAAAAGCAAAGAGATCCTGAAAAGAGAATTTAGAGAGCTAGGTAGAAAGCTGAGAAGCAGGACCTCCAGGGTAGTAATTTCTGGATTGCTGCCTGTACCACGCACTAGTGTGAGTATAAATAGGATGATTTGGCAGGTTAGTGCGTGGCTGAGATGCTGGTGTAGGGGGCAGGGCTTCAGGTTCTTGGATCATTGGGATCACTTCTGGGGGAGGTATGACCTGTTCAAAAGGGATGGGTTGCACCTGAACCAGAGGGGCACCAATGTTCTCGCAGGGAGGGTTTGTTAGAGCTGTTGGGGAGGGTTTAAACTAATTTGTCAGGGGGGTGAGAACCGGAGTGAAGGGACTCAGGATAGGACGGGTGGTAAAAAAGTAAAGATAGCATACAGTCAGACTGTCAGGAAGGGCAGGCAGGTGATGGGACTTAGTTGCAGCCAACAGGCTGAGTATCAAATCATTAGGGATGCAGAATCAGAAATGACAGCAAATATGGTACTCAAGGTGTTGTATCTAAATGCACGTAGTATAAGAAATAAGGTGGATGATCTTGTTGCACTATTACGGATTGCCAAGTATGAAGCTGTGGCCATCACTGAATCGTGGCTGAAGGATGGTTGTAATTAGAAACTGAATATCCAAAGTTACACATTATATCGGAGTGATAGGAAGGTAGGCAGAGGGGGTGGTGTGGCTCTACTGGTTAAGAATGGCATCAAATCAGTAGAAAGATGTGACATAGGATCAGAAGATGTTGAATCTTTATGGGTTGAGTGAAGAAACTGCAAGGGTAAAAAGACGTTGATAGCAGTTATATAAAGGCCTCCCAACAGTGGCTGTGAGGTGGACCACAGGTTGCAGCGGGAAATAGAAAAGGTGAGTCAAAAGGGTCAAAAGGCATGTCCCGTCCTCAACCCTCCTCCTCTTCATGGACACCCCGCTCTGGATCTCTTTATTGCTAGCTGCCAACGGGACATCAACCATCTCGAAATCACTATACCTCGTTCCAATTCCAACCTCACTCCTTCCGAACACTCTGCTCTCCACTCCCTCCACACCAATCCTAACCTTACCATAAAACCCGCTGATAAGGGGGGCGCTGTTGTTGTCTGGCATACTGACCTCTACCTTGCCAAGGCACAGCGACATCTCGCTGATACCTCCTCTTATATACCTCTCAATCATGACCCCACTGAGGAGCACCAGGCCATTGTCTCCCACATCATCACCAATCTTATCAACTCTGGGGATCTCCCATCCACTGCTACCAACCTTATAGTTCCCACACCTCGCACTTCCCGTTTCTACCTCCTACCCAAGATCCACAAACTTGCCTGTCCTGGCCGACCTATTGTCTCAGCTTGCTCCTGCCCCACCGAACTCATTTCTGCATACCTCGACACTGTTTTATCCCCCTTGTTCAATCCCTTCCTACCTATGTTCGTGACGCTCTGAATTTTTACGATGATTTTAAGTTCCCTGGCTCCCACCACCTTCTTTTCACCATGTATGTCCAGTCCCTGTATACCTCCATCCCCTATCAGGAAGGTCTCAAAGCTCTCCGCTTCTTTTTGGATTCCAGAGCTAACCAGCTCCCTTTTACCACCACTCTCCTCCGTCTAGCGGAATTGGTCCTTACTCTTAATAATTTCTCCTTTGGCTCTTCCCACTTCCTCCAAACTAAAGGTGTAGCCATGGGCACCCGTATGGAACCCAGCTATGCCTGTCTTTTTGTTGGCTTTGTGGAACAATCCATGTTCCAAGCCTATACTGGTTTCCGTCCCCTATTTCTCCTTCGCCACATCGATGACTGCATTGGCGCTGCTTCCTGCACACATGCTGAGCTCGTTGACTTAATTAGTTAAGTTAATAAGTTAATAAGTTTTGCCACCAACTTTCACCCTGCCCTCAAATTTACCTGGTCCATTTCCGACACCTCCCTCCCCTTTCTTGATCTTTCTGTCTCTATCTCTGGAGACAGCTTAGCTACTGATGTCTACTATAAGCCTATGGGCTCTCACAGCTACCTGGACTATTCCTCTTCCCACCCTGTCTCTTGCAAAAGTGCTGTCCCCTTCTCGCAGTTCCTCTGTCTCCGCCGCATCTGCTCTCAGGATGAGGTTTTTCATTCCAGGACGAAGGAGATGTCTTCTTTTTTTAAAGAAAGGGGTTTCCCTTCCTCCACCATCAACTCTGCTCTCAAATGCATCTCTCCCATTTCATGCACATCTTCTCTCACTCCATCCCCCCGCCACCCCACTAGGAATAGGGTTCCCCTGGTCCTCACCTACCACCCCACCAGCCTCTGGGTCCAACATATAATTCTCTGTAACTTCTGCCACCTCCAACGGGATCCCACCACCAAGCACATCTTTCCCTCCCCCCAACTTTCTCTCCCTAAATGACCCCCTTGTCCATTTGTCTCCCCCATCCCTTGCCACCGATCTCCCTCCCAACACTTATCCTTGTAGGCAGAACAAGTGCTACACATGCCCTTACACTTCCTCCCTCACCACCATTCAGGGCCCCAGACAGTCCTTCCAGGTGAGGCGACACTTCACCTGTGAGTCAGCTGGTGTGATATACTGTATCCAGTGTGGCCTTCTATATATTGGCGAGACCTGACGCAGACTGGGAGATCATTTTGCTGAACACCTACGCTCTGTCCGCCAGAGAAAGAAGGATCTCCCAGTGGCCACAAATTTTAATTCCACATCCCATTCCTATTCTGATATGTCAATTCATGGCCTCCTCTACTGTCAAGATGAAGCCACACTCAGGTTGGAGGAACAACACCTTATATTCCGTCTGGGTAGCCTCCAACCTGCTGGCATGAACATTGATTTCTCTAACTTCCATTAATGCCCCTCCTCCCCTTCTTACTCCATCCCTTATTTATTTTTATTCCCCCCCTTTTTTTTTTGCTTCTCTCTCTGTCCCTCTTACAATCACTCCTTGCCTGCTCTCCATCTTCCTCTGGGCTCCCCTCCCCCTTTCTTTCTCCCTAGGCCTTCCATCCCATGATCCTCCCCCTTCTCCAATTCTGTATCTCTTTTGCCAATCAACTTTCCAGCTCTTAGCTTCTTCCCTCCCCCTCCTGTCTTCTCCTATCATTTCGGATCTCCCCCTCCCTCTCCCACTTTCAAATCTCTTACTATCTCTTCTTTCAGTTAGTCCTGACGAAGAGCCTCGGCCCAAAACATCGACTGTACTTCTTCCTATAGATGCTGCCTGGCCTGCTGCGCTCCACCAGCATTTTGTGTGTGTAGCTTGAATTTCCAGCATCTGCAGATTTTCTCGTGTTTGCACCAAAAGGGTAATGTTATGGGAGACATGTGAGATTTTAACATGCAGGTCAATTGGGAGAATGAGGTTGGTAGTAGATCTCAAGAGAGTGAGTTTGTTGAATGCCTAAGAGGTGGCTTTTTAGAGCAGTTTGTCGTTGAGCATGCTAGGGGATCAGCTGTGCTGGATTGGGTGTTATGTATTGAACCAGAGGTAATTAGAGAGCTTAGGGTAAAAGAACCCCAAGGAACTAGTGCTCATAATATGATTGCGTTCAACTTGAAATTTGATCGGGAGAAAGTAAAGTCTGATATAGCAGTGTTTCAGTGAAGTAATGGAAATTACGGTGGTATGAGAGAGGAGTTGGCCAAAGTAAATTGGAAGGAGCTGTTGGTAGCAGAGCAG
This sequence comes from Mobula birostris, assembly GCF_030028105.1. Classification (NCBI taxonomy): domain Eukaryota; kingdom Metazoa; phylum Chordata; class Chondrichthyes; order Myliobatiformes; family Myliobatidae; genus Mobula; species Mobula birostris. The sequence goes on from NC_092389.1 coordinate 41,490,731, forward strand.
CAACAGCGTGCGTTTCCGGGAAAAATGAGCAAGGTGCAGGACAGGTGTATTCCAAAAATGAAGAAATACTCAAATGGTAAAACGGTACAACCATGGCTGACAAGGGAAATCAAAGCTATTGTAAAAGCAAAAGAGAGGGCGTACAACAAAACAAAAATTAGTGGGAAGATAGAGGATTGGAAAGTTCTTAAAAACCTACAGAGAGCAATCAAAAAAACATTAGAAGGAAAAAGATGAAATATGAAAGCAAGCTAGCAAATAATATCAAAGTGGATAGTAAAATATTTTTCAAGTATGTTAAAAATAATAGAGAAGTGAGAGTGGATACAGTACTACTACTACTACTACGTCGACTCAGGCCTAGGGGGCCGGCGTTGGGCACGATGACAGACTCTCCACTTCTCCCTCTCCCTCATCAGTGTGTTCAGCTCATCTACATTAGCCGCGCCGCTGTCTTCTAGGAGCGTGTTGACCATAGTCTTGGGAGGGCGCCCAGGGTTCATCCTTCCATGCTTGGACTCCCATATGATGTCTAGGCTGGCAGGTAGCTCGGGGTGGCATAGATAGTGCCCTGCTAGTTGCAGTCCTCTCGCCTCAATTTTAGTGGTGAGCATTGGTGATGGAGTACTTGGTGACACAGGACAAGATAGTACAAAGTCAGCATGGTTTCCTTCAGGGAAAATCCTGCCTGACAAACCTGTTGGAATTCTTTGAGGAGATTACAAGTAGGTTAGATAAAGGGGATGCAGAGAGGCTTTTGAAAGGACAAAATTTGGCTGACCATTTAGTATCAGTTGGTGGGCAACCTGATTGGGTGTTACGGCAGCAATTCTCTATGGTGGTCTATTGTCTGAGTTGAGTTTCCGAACAGTTGCCCATGCCTTCTTACTGTTCTTGGTCATGTCTGTGTTTTTTATCAGTTCCTGCCAATGCTGTTGTCTCTCTTGGCTCAGTAGGGACAGAACTGACTCTTCCATTTCAATTGTGTCTTAACCAAACGGGTCTTGGTCATATAAGTTGGCATACTCATCATAACTTTGCTTGATATCACTAGTCAATCCCTGAATATATTTGGTTCTGCAGCCTCTAGGTATGTTCTGCTGTGCTACTTTCCAGATTAGTCGGACAAATTCATCATAATGGTCAGGTTCTGGTGGTACGGTATCGATAAGTTGATAAAAGGATTCTGCGAAAGATGTCCAATTCGCTTTTCTCAGGTTAAATCTTGGTAGGTACTTTGATGGTACAGGTCTCAGAACTGGAAGGGGTTCTACCTGGACTGGAGGATATTGGGATTTGGGTATATGTTGGAGGACTGTTCGTGTGAAGGGGTTGGAGCTTGCCGAGGTAACAAAGGCAAGGTCTGGGTTGTATCTTTTTCTCCATCTGGCATTTGTGAAGGTAAGGGTGTCCTTTGACTTGTATAATAGCTCAAGGCTGTTGTTTAGAGTCCATGATACAACTTCTTCTCCATTTGCATTGTCATCTTCATATCCCCAGTTGGTGCTATGGCTATTAAAGTCACCAGTAATGAGGTACATTTTGTCCTGGAGATCTAGGTTAGGTGGCCACATGAATGGTTCATTAGGGGGTTTGTAGACCGAGATGATATTTATGTGTTTTGTTTCAACTTTCAGAAGTTCCATTGAGCCAGCTTGGATGTTTGCTGTGCTCATTACTACAGATTTCTTTTTAACAAAGATTGCACTTCCATAAGTTTGGCTAGGGGTGTCAATAGCCAAGTGCATTCCTGGCACATAGGGTTGGCTGTTGGCCTATGAAGCTTGCCAGGATTTCTGCTTTACTGTGGCTGAAGCCTTCAATGTTGTGGCTAACGATTTTCATGATTCCCAGTGGGCTGAGGGTTTATCCTTTTACCACCCACTGGATCACTTGGTCTGGCTGATTGGCAGGAGGCTGCGAGTGGGAATAAAAGGATCCTTTTCTGTTTGGCTGCCAGTGACTCGTGGAGTTCTGCAGGGGTTGGTGTTGGAACCACTTCTTTTTATGTTGTATCTAAAAGATTTGGATGATGGAATAGATGTCTTTGTTGCCAAGTTTGCAAACGATACGAAGATTGGTGGAGGGGCAGGTAGTGTTGAGGAAACAGGTAGGATGCAGAAGGACTTGGACAGATTAGAGAATGGGCAAGAAAGTGGCAAATGAAATACAATGTTCGAAAATGCATGTTCATGCACTTTGGTAGTAAAAATAAATGGGCGGAATATTTTCTAAATAGGGAGAAAATCCAGGAATTTGAGATGCAGAGGGACTTGGGAGTCCTTGTGCATAACACCCTGAAGTTTAACTTGCAGGTTGAGCCAGTGGTGAGGAAGGCAAATGCCATGTTAGTATTCATTTCAAGAGGTATAGAATACAAGAGCAGGGATGTGATACTAAGGCTTTATAAGGCACTGGTGAGGCCTCACTTTGAGTATTGTGAACAGTTTTGGGCTCCTCGTCTAAGAAAAGATGTGCTGGAATTAGAGAGGGTTCAGAGGAGGTTCATAAGGATGATTCCAGGAATGAAAGGGTTAGTAGTGCTGCCAACATCACGGCCTCTCTCCCAGATGAACTCAATAGCCTTTATGCTCGGTTCGATGTCACTAACTCTGAGCCTCCGAGGAAAGCCACCGCTACAACCTGCAACCTGATCATCTCTGAGGCTGAGGTACGCAGACGTTTCCAACGAGTGGACAGTCGCAAGGCTGCAGGACCGGACGGCATCCCAGGGTGAGTACTCAGGATGTGTGCAGCACAACTGGCAGATGTGTTTATAATGTAGAGTGCCCTCCTGCTTCAAATTATCCACCATTGTTCCTGTACAAAAAAAGACCAAGGTAACATGCCTGAATGACTGGCATCCCCTCCTTTAGACCCTGTGTACCCACGACTGTGTCGCCACCCAGAGTTCTATAATCTGCTAATTAATTTGTCGACAATACTACATTGATTGGTCTAATCTCAAACAATAATGAGGTGACCTACAGGGAAGAAGTCATCTCTCTGACACAGTGGTGTCAAGAAAACAACCTCTCCCTCAATGTCGCAAAAACAAAGGAGCTGGTTGTGGACTACAGGAGGAATGGAGACGGGCTAACCCTTATTGACATCAATGGATCTGGGGTTGAGAGGGTTAACAGCTTTAAGTTCCTCAGCATCCACATCACCGAGGACCTCACATGGTCTGTACACACCAGCCGTGTGGTGAAAAAGGCACAACAGAGCCTCTTTCAGTTCAGACGGTTGAGGAAGTTTGGTATGGGCCCCCAGATCCTAAGAACTTTCTACAGGGGCACAATTGAGAGCATCCTGACTGGCTGCATCACTGCCTGGTATGGGAACTGTACCTCCCTCAATCACAGGACTCTGCAGAGAGTGATGCGAACAGCCCAGCGCATCTGTAGTTGTGAACTTCCCACTATTCAGGACATTTACAAAGACAGGTGTGAAAAAAGGGCATGAAGGGTCATTGGGGTCCCAAGTCATCCCACCCACAATCTATTCCAGCTGCTACCATTTGGGAAATGGTACCGCAGCATAAAAGCCAGGACCAACAGGCTCCGGGACAGCTTCTTCATGTATGTGAAGGATGTAAGAAATAAAGTCTATTCAATTCAGTCATATGAGGAACGTTTGATGGCTCTGGGTCTGTACTCGCTGGAATTCAGAAGGATGGGGGGGAATCTCGTTGAAACCTTTTGAATGTTGAAAGGCCTAGACAGAGTCGATGTGGAAAGGATGTTTCCCATGGTGGGAGAGTCCAGGACAAGAGGGCAGAGCCTCAGGATAGAGGGGCACCCTTTCAAAACAGAGATGCAGAGAAATTTCTTTAGCCAAATGCTGAATGTGGTGAATTTGTTGCCACAGGCAGCTGTGGAGGCCAGGTCGTTGGGTGTATTTAAGGCAGAGATTGATAGGTTCTTCATTGGACACGGCATCAAAGGTTACGGGGAGATGGCCAGGAGTTGGGGTTGAGGAGGAGAAAGAAAAACGATCAGCCATGTTTGAATGGTGGAGCAGACCCAATGGGCAGATGGCCTAATTCTGCTCCTAAGTCTTATGGTCTTAAGGTCTTATTTAATATTACAATAATATTTGAGAAAACTTGTATATATATTGTTTGATTAAGCATTCTTGTTTATTTAAATAATTCATTATGGGTTATATGTTAAAATACATGAATTGCATACGTCATCACACTATCACATGATACGTGCGTGCCTTGTTTAAAATAAATGATGAAGTTACACCCATACTTCAGACGCCCCACGTCTTTCCTTAAGTTAGTTTAATATTTTGAAGTTGCAAAACATAACACCATGCATTCCAAGGGGTGGAGGTACAGAACACCCGACAGAATGGCACTGGAATTGAACTCCAGACTCCAGAACACCCTGAGCTATAATAGTGTCATGCTAACTGCTACTCTGCTGTTGTCTGTTTTAAGTTAATTGGCCTATAGCTTTCTACTTTCTGTATCCCTCCCCACTGAATAAAAGAACTATATTTCCTACTTTCCTATCCAAATGATCTTTAAGATTTTTTAAAGATTAGCCTTATTTGTGAAACACTCTGGTTGTGTTGGCTGCGTAAGTCTGGGGAAGACAATCTCCAGCACTGCCAAACGTGTCAGATTGAGGTGCAAGCTCACCAAATCCCCCTGTTTGTGTGGATGCTGCGTGAGTCATTACTCTGTTACGATTCAGTAGCACGAAATAACAGACAGTACACCACACACAATGAAACGATTTAGCTTTATAATTCTTAATTTGACTACAGGGTTAATGAATAAAAAGCAAAAAGAAAAGGGCCCATTTTAATGAAACAGTCTTATGTGTACAAGTTGGCGCTCACAATTTCCCCTTCGCCGATCCTCCTTCGATCTCCCTGGCCTTCATCGAATCACGGCCCCTCTCCGGGTCAAGTCCTACGACCTCTTCTCTCCAGCGTCTTCTCCCGCCGAACAAAGGACCCAGCTCACCCCGGTGTCAAGCACACAACACGAAAGCACCCTCCTGTCATTGGACAGCTCACATTCCACAGCAGCTGTTATCTCTAACCATGACCCAAACACTGCTTCTACTTAAAGACCATTACGTTAGAGTGAAACCTGTCCCAGGGTGTTACATTTGTCACATGTACATCAAAATATCGAAACATACAGTGAAATGTGCTGCTTGTGTCACATCAAATCAAATCAGCAAGGATTTACACTCTCTTCTGCCACCTGACACTCTTGAATTTCTGGCACACTGCTAGTGTCTTAGAGAGTGAAGACTGATGCAAAATACTTATTAAGTTTGTCAGCCATTTCTTTGTCCCCCATAACTATCTCTCCAGAAGTCAGTGTTTCCATGATAGTATGCCCTCAACTTACTTACTAATCCTAAATTGCACATGGAATTTGGGAGGAAACTGGAGCGTCCGGAAGAAATCCACGTGGTCACAGGGCGAACATACAAGCTCCTTACAAGCAGTAGATAGAATCAAACCCCGATCTTACAGCTGGTGCAGTAAAGCATTACACTCACTACTATTCTGCTGTAATACCTTACAGAAAATGACTACCAATGATGCATCTTTACTAGCTACTTCTTTTAAGATACGAAGGTAAAGATCACCAAGGCTCCATCAATATCCTCAATGCCACTACCCTGGTGATTGTAATTTTCCTGAGTTCCTCCCTTCCCTTCTATTCCTTATTCACAGTTATCCCTGGGATTTTATTTGTATTCTTCATAAGGAAGACTAATTCATCTGCCATTTCCTTGAATCCCATTATTAATTATCCTGACTCACTTTCGGTGGAACCAGCATTCATTTTGTTAACTCTTATTTAAAAATATTTATAGAGGTTCTCACAATCTGTTTTTGTATCTCAGGTTACCTTTATCTCATAACCTTATACAGTATTTACTTCCTTATTAATCTTTTGGTCATACTTCACTTTTTTATATTTATTCATATTTTTACTCACCTTTGCAGAATTAAATGCATTCTCTTTAAGTCCTCTTTGTTTGATTAATAAATGGTGACTGTTTGCTCAGGATTCTTCTGCCACGTTGGAATAAGGCTATAAGACACAGAAGCAGAATTAGGCCATTCAGCCCATCGAGTCTGCTCTGCCATTCCATCATGGCTGATTTATTACCCCTCTCAATCGCACTTTTCTGCCTTCTCCCGATAACCTTTGATGCCCTGACTAATTAAGAACCTACCAACTTCTACTTTAAATGTACTCAATGACTTGGTCTCCACAGCCTGTGGCAAAGAATTCCACAAATCGACTTGCTTCTGGCTAAAGAAATTCCTCCTCATCTCTGTTCTAAGTGGACGTCGACTATCCTGATTGTACCCTCTGGCCCTAGGCTCATCCATTAGGAAACATCCTCCCCACATCCACTCTATCCAGACCCTTCAATATTCAATAGGTTTCAATGAGATTCCTCCCCCCAACCTCATTCTTCTAAACTCCAGCAAGTTCAGGCCCACAACCATCAAATGTTCCTCATATGTTAACCCTTTCATTTCCAGAATCATTCTTGTGAATCTACTCTGGACCCTCTCCAAAGACAGCACATCCTTTCTTCGATAAGGGGCCCAAAAATGCTCACAATACTTCAAGTGAGGCCTCACCAAAGCCTTATAAAGTCTTAGCATTACATCCTTTCTTTTGTATTCTGGTCCTCTCAAAGTGAATGCTAACATTGCATTTGCCTTCTATACCACTGAATCAATCTGCAAATTAACCCTTAGGGAATCCTGCACAAGGACTCTCAAGCCCCTTTGCACCTCTGATTTTTGAATTTTCTCCCCATTTAGAAAATAGTCTATGCTTTTATTCCTTCCACAAAGTGCATGAATATACACCTCCTGACACTGTATTTCATCTGCCACTACTTTTCCCAATGTCCCTATTTTCAAAGTCCTTCTGTAGACTCCCTACTTCCTCAATATTCCCTGCTCTTCCACCTAACTTTGTTTCATCTGGAAACTTGGCCACAAAGTCATCAATTCCATCATCCAAATCATTGACATATAACGTGAAAAGAAGTGGTCCAACACAGACCCCTGTAGAACACTGCTAGTCACCGGCAGCCAACTAAAAAAGGCCCCCTTTATTCCCACCTGCCAGTCATCCAATCTTGCACCCATGCTAGTAGCTTTCTTGTAATACCCACATGCGGCACCTTGTCAAAGGTCTTCTGATGATCCAAATAAGCAACATCAATTAATTCTTCTTTGTTTATCCTGCCTGTTATTTCCTTAAATAATTCTAACAGGTTTGCCAGGGAAAATTTTTCCTTTAGAAAACCATGCTGACTTTGGCTGAATTTACCAGGTCCCTCCAAGTACTCCAAAACCTCATCCTTAAAAGTGGACTCAACATCTTCCCAACCACTAAAATCAGGCTAACTGGCCTATAATTTCCTTTCTTCTGCATCTCCCCCTTCTAAAAGAGTGGAGTGATATTTGGAATTTTCTAGCCTCCAGAATCTAGTGATCATTACTATTGTCTCCCCAATCTCATCAGCCACCTCTTTTAGAACCCTGGGGTGCAATCCACCTGGACCAGGTGACTTATCTACCTTCAGACTTTTCAGCCTCCCAAGCACCTTCTCCTTAGTGATGCAGTGTCTATAAAAAGTATTCATCCCCCTTGGAAGTTTTCATGTTTCATTGTTTTACAACATTGAATCACAATGGATTTAATTTGGCTATTTTGACACTGATCAACAGAAAAAGACTCCTTCATGTCAAAGTGAAAACTAATCTAAATTAATTACAAATATAAAACACAAAATAATTGACCTCAAAGTTGCTGGTGAACACAGCAGGCCAGGCAGCATCTCTAGGAAGAAGTACAATCGACGTTTCAGGCCGAGACCCTTCGTCAGGACTAACTGAAGGAAGAGTTAGTAAGAGATTTGAAAGTGGGAGGGAGAGGTGGAGATCCAAAATGATAGGAGAAGACAGGAGGGGGAAGGATGGAGCCAAGAGCTGGACAGGTGATTGGCAAAGGGGATATGAGAGGATCATGGGACAGGAGGCCCAGGGAGAAAGACAAAGGGGGAGGGACCCAGAGGATGGGCAAGGGGTATAGTCAGAGGGACAGAGGGAGAAAAAGGAGAGAGAGAGAAAGAATGCGTGTATAAAAATAAATAACAGATGGGGTACGAGGGGGAGGTGGGGCATTAGCGGAAGTTAGAGAAGTCGATGTTCGTGCCATCAGGTTGGAGGCTACCCAGACGGAATATAAGGTGTTGTTCCTCCAACCTGAGTGTGGCTTCATCTTTACAGCAGAGGAGGCCGTGGATAGACATGTCAGAATGGGAATGGGATGTGGAATTAAAATGTGTGGCCACTGGGAGATCCTGCTTTCTCTGGCGGACAGAGCGTAGATGTTCAGCAAAGCGGTCTCCCAGTCTGCGTTGGGTCTCGCCAATATATAGAAGGCCACATCGGGAGCACCGGACGCAGTATATCACCCCAGTTGACTCACAGGTGAAGTGTTGCCTCACCTGGAAGGACTGTTTGGGGCCTTGAATGGTGGTAAGGGAGGAAGTGTAAGGGCATGTGTAGCACTTGTTCCGCTTACACGGACAAGTGCCAGGAGGGAGATCAGTGGGGATGGATGGGGGGGACGAATGGACAAGGGAGTCGCGTAGGGAGTGATCCCTGCGGAAAGCAGAGAGAGGTGGGGAGGGAAAGATGTGCTTAGTGGTGGGATCCTGTTGGAGGTGGCGGAAGTTACGGAGAATAATATGTTGGACCCGGAGGCTGGTGGGGTGGTAGGTGAGGACCAGGGGAACCCTATTCCTAGTGGGGTGGCGGGAGGATGGAGTGAGAGCAGATGTGCATGAAATGGGGGAGATGCGTTTGAGAGCAGAGTTGATGGTGGAGGAGGGGAAGCCCCTTTCTTTAAAAAAGGAGAACATCTCCCTTGTCCTGGAATGAAAAGCCTCATCCTGAGAGCAGATACGGCGGAGACGGAGGAATTGCGAGAAGGGGATGGCATTTTTGCAAGAAACAGGGTGAGAAGAGGAATAGGCCAGATAGCTGTGAGAGTCAGTAGGCTTATAGTAGACATCAGTAGATAAGCTGTCTCCAGAGACAGAAACAGAAAGATCCAGAAAGGGGAGGGAGGTGTCGGAAATGGACCAGGTAAACTTGAGGGCAGGGTGAAAGTTGGAGGCAAAGTTAATAAAGTCAACGAGCTCAGCATGCGTGCAGGAAGCAGCGCCAATGCAGTCGTCGATGTAGCGAAGGAAAAGTGGGGGACAGATACCAGAACAGGCACGGAACATAGATTGTTCCACAAAGCCAACAAAAAGGCAGGCATTGCTAGACCCAAACGGGTGCCCATGGCTACACCTTTATGTCTATCCACGGCCTCCTCTACTGTAAAGATGAAGCCACACTCAGGTTGGAAGAACAACACCTTATATTCCGTCTGGGTAGCCTCTAACCTGATGGCATGAACACCGACTTCTCTAACTTCCACTAATGCCCCACCTCCCCCTCGTACCCCATCCATTATTTATTTTTATACACATATTCTTTCTCTCACTCTCCTTTTTCTCCCTCTGTCCCTCTGACTATACCCCTTGCCCATCCTCTGGGTTCCCCCCCCACTTTGTCTTTCTCCCTGGGCCTCCTGTCCCATGATCCTCTCATATCCCCTTTGCCAATCACCTGTCCAGCTATTGGCTCCATCCCTCCCCCTCCTGTCTTCTCCTATCATTTTGGATCTCCCCTTCCCCCTCCCACTTTCAAATCTCTTACTAACACTCCCTTCAGTTAGTCCTGACGAAGGGTCTCGGCCTGAAACGTCGACTGTACCCCTTTCTAGAGATGCTGCCTGGCCTGCTGCGTTCACCAGCAACTTTGATGTGTGTTGCTTGAATTTCCAGCATCTGCAGAATTCCTCGTGTTTGCGACACAAAATAATTGATTGCATAAGTATTTACCCCCTTTAAAATGACACACCAAATCATCACTGGTGCAGCCAGTGGTTTTAGAAGTCACATAATTAGTTAACTGGGGATCTGTTTTTGGAGACCTGTATGCAGTCAAGGTGTTTCAATTGACTGTAGTAAAAATGCACCTCTATCTGTAAGGTCCAACTGCTGGTGAGTTAGCATCCTGGCAAAAACATGAAGATAAAAGAGCACTCCAAACAACTCCGCAAAAAGGTTATTGAAAAACACAAGTCAGGAGATGGATGCAATGAAAATTTTCAAGTCACTGCAAATCTCTTGGAGTACAGTTGAATAATTCATCAAGAAATGGAAAGAATATGGCACAGCTGTAAATCTGCCTAGAGCAGGCCATCCTCAAACACTGAGTGACCATGCAAGAAGGGGACTGGTGAGGGAGGCCACCAAGAAACCTATGACAACTCTGGAGGAGTTACAAGCTTCAGTGGCTGAGATGGGAGAGACTGCACATACAACAACTTCTGTCACGGTGCTTCACTAGTCAAAGCTTTGTGGGAGAGTGGCAAAAAGAAAGCCACTATTCAAAAAAAACTCACATGAAATCTCGGCTAGAGTTTGCCAGAAGGCATGTGGGGGACTCTGAGGTCAGCTGGAAGAAGGTTCCATGGTCTCATAAACCAGAATTGAGCTTTTTGGCCATCAGACTAAGCACTATGTTTGGCGTAAGACAAACACCGCGCATCATCAAAAACACACCATCCCTACCGTGAAGTATCATGCTGTGGGGGTGCTTCACCGCAGCAGGCCCTGGAAGGCTGGTGAAGGTAGAGGGTAAAACAAATGTAGCAAAATACAGGGAAATCCTGGAGGAAAACCTGATGCAGTCTGCAAGAGAACTGCAACTTGGGAGAAGATTTGTTTTCCAGCAAGGCAATAATCCCAAGCATAAAGCCAAAGCTACACAGGAATGGCTTAAAAACAACAAAGTTAATGTCTAGGAGTGGTCAAGTCAGAGTCCAGGCCTCAATCCAATTGAGAATTTGTGGCTGGACTTGAAAAGGGCTGTTCACTGACAATCAGCATGCAATCTGACCGTGCTTAAGCAGTTTTGCAAGGAAGAATGGGGAAAAATTGCAGTGTCCGGATGTGCAAAGCTGATAGAGACCTATCCACACACTTTGGCCAGCTCCTCTCCCATGCCCCTGAAATTACCTTTGCCCCACTATAATAATGATACATTTGACTTTAGCTTCTCCCGTTCAAATTACAGGGTAAATTCAATCATATTATGATCACAGCCTCATAATGGCTCCTTTACCTTAAAGCATCTTAATCAAATCTGGTTTATTACACAACACCCAATTCAGAATTGGTTTTCTCTTAGTGGGCTCAACAGAAGCTACTCTTAAAAGCCATCTCATAGTCGTTCTACAAATTCCCACTCTTGAAGTCCAGCACCAGCCTAATTTTCCCAATCTATCTGCATATTGAAATACCCCATCACTATAGTAACATTGCCCTTTTGACACATCTTTTCTATCTCCCATTGTAATTTGTAGTCCATATCCTGGCTACTGTTCAGAGGCCTCTATACAACTACCATAAGAGTCCCTTTACCTTTGCAGTTTCTAAACTCTACCCACAATGATTCTACATCTACCAATCCTATGTTACCTCCTATTAAGTATTTAATCTCATTTTTTACCAACAGCGCCTTCTACCACCAGCGCCCCCCACCTATCTGCCTGTTCTTTCAATACAATGTGTATCCTTGGATGTTAAGCTCCCAACTGTGATCTTTCAGTAACAGCTTAGTGATGCCCAAAATGTCATACCTGTCAAGATCTAATTGCGATATAAGACCATCTACTTTATTCCATATACTGCATGCGTTTAAAATATAACACATTCAGTCCTGTGTTCATCACTCTTTCTGATGTTGCTCCATGTTACACTTCAACTTATCCCATTGACTGAAATGTTTCCCTATCATCTGCCTGTCTTTCCTTACATGTTCGCTACACACTCCATCGACTTGTACACCAACTGCCCCATCCTCAACCCTGTCACTATACATAATGGTCTATGTATTATAAGAACATAACAGCAAGAGATATAGGAGCAGGAGTAGGCCATCTGGCCCATCCAGCCTGCTCCGCAATTCAATAAGATCATGGCTGATCTGGCCATGGACTCATCTCCACCTACCTGCCTTTTCCCATATCCCGTAAGTCCCCTGCTATGCAAAAATCTATCCAACCTTGTCTTAAATATATTTCAGAATCAGAATCAGAATCAGGTTTATTATCACCGGCATGTGACGTGAAATTTGTTAACTTAGCAGCAGCTGTTCAATGCAATACATAATCTAGAAGAGAAAAAATAATAATAATAAATAAAATTTAAAAAATGATAATAAATAAACAAGCAAATCAATTACAATATATGTCTATTAAATAGATTTTAAAAAAGGTGTAAACAACCAGAAAGCAACACACACAAAATGCTGGTGAACGCAGCAGGCCAGGCATCATCTATAGGAAGAAGTACAGTCAACATTTTGAGTCGAGACCCTTCGTCAGGACTAACGGAAAAAAGAGATAGCAAGAGATTTAAAAGTGGGAGGGGCGGGGGAGACCCGAAATGATAGGAGAAGACAGGAGGGGGATGGATGGAGCCAAGAGCTGGGAGGTTGATTGGCAAAAGGGATACAAGGCTGGAGAAGGGGGAGTATCATGGGATGGAAGGCCTTGGAAGAAATAAAGGGGGAGGGGAGCACCAGAGGAAGATGGAGAACAGACAAGGTGTTATTGTGAGAGGCAAAGAGAGAGAGAATAAATAAATAAATAAATAAATAAATAAATAAATAAATAAATAAATAAATAAATAAGGGATTATGGATGGGGTAAGAAGGGAAGGAGGGGCATTAACGGAAGTTAGAGAAATCAATGTTCATGCCATCAGGTTGGAGGCTACCTAGACGGGATATAAGGTGTTGTTCCTCCAACCTGAGTGTGGCTTCATCTTTACAGTAGAGGAGGCCGTGGATAGACATGTCAGAATGGGAATGGGATGTGGAATTAAAATGTGTGGCCACTGGGAGATCCTGCTTTCCCTGGCGGACAGAGCGTAGGTGTTCAGCGAAACGATCTCCCAATCTGCGTCAGGTCTCACCAATATATAGAAGGCCACACCGGGAGCACCGGATACAGTATAGCACGCCAGCCGACTCACAGGTGAAGTGTCGCCTCACCTGGAAGGACTGTCTGGGGCCCTGAATGGTGGTGAGGGAGGAAGTGTAAGGGCATGTGCAGCACTTGTTCCACCTACAAGGATAAGTGCTGGGAGGGAGATCGGTGTGAAGGGATGGAGGGGGGGCGCGGGAGAATGAATGGACAAGGGACTCATGTAGAGAGTGATCCCTGCGGAAAGCAGAAAGGGGGGGAGGGAAAGATGTGCTTGGTGGTGGGATCCCATTGTAGATGTAAAACAGAAATACTGTATATTAAAAAAGTGAGGTAGTGTCCAAGGATTCAATGTCCATTTAGGAATCAGATGGCAGAGGAGAAGAGCTGTTCCTGAATCACTGAGTGTGTGCCTTCAGGCTTCTGTATCTCCTACCTGATGGTAACAGTGAGAAAAGGGCATGCCCTGGGTGCTGGAGATCCTTAATAATGGACACTGCCTTTCTGAGACACCGCTCCCTGTCCTGGGTACTTTGTAGGCTCGTGCCCAAGATGGAGCTGACTAGATTTATAACCTTCTGCAGCTTCTTTCAGTCCTGTGCAGTAGCACCCCCCCACCCCATACCAGACAGTGATGCAGCCTGTCAGAATGCTCTCCACAGTACAACTATAGAAGTTTTTAAGTACTTGTTGACTTGCCAAACTTCTTCAAACTCCTCATGAAGTATAGCCACTGTCTTGCTTTCTTTATAACTACATTGATATGTTGGGACCAGGTTAGATCCTCAGAGATCTTGACACCCAGGAACTTGAAATTGCTCACTCTCTCCACTTCTGATCCCTCTATGAGGATTGGTCTTGGTATTACTCAGGTAGCCTCCACTGCTTCATTGGGCAAAGAATTCCACAGATTCACTACTCTCTGGGAAAAGCAGTTACTCCTCATCTCCATCCCAAGCCTACTCCCCTGAATCTTGAGGCTATGTCTCAACTTGATACATAATCAAATGGCTCCTTGTGTGAGATGTGGGAAATTTGAGAGTCCGCCAGTCTCCCTGATAACTATGTCTCCCTGAAGTGCATTGAGCTGCAGCTCCTTAGAGACCATGTTAAGGAACTGGAGCTGCAGCTGGATGACCTTTGGCTCATACGGGAGAATGAGGAGGTTATAGGTAGGAGCTACAGAAAGGTAATCACCCCAAAGTTGCGGGAGGCAGGTCCCTGGGTGAATATCAGAAGAGGGAAAGGAAATAGGCAGGCAGTGCAGAGTACCCCTGTGGCCACTCCCCTCAATAATACATATACTGCTTTGGATACTGTTGGGGGTGGGAGGGTTTGTGGAACTTCACACCGGAGGATGCTGCAGCGACCGGGTCTCTGGCACGGAGTCTGCCTCTGTGGTTCAGAAGGAAAGGGGAGCGAAGAGGAGTGCTGTGGAGATTGGGGATTCCATGATTAGAGGAGCAGACAGCAGATTCTGTGGAAGTGAAAGAGACACCCGGATGGTATATTGCCTCCCAGGTGTCAGGTTCAGAGTCTCTCGAACCAGGTCCACATCATTCTAAAGAGAGAGGATGAACAGCCGGAAGTTGTGGTACCAACGACAAGTTAGGCAGAAAGCTGAAAAGCAGGAACCTCCAGGGTAGTCATCTCTGGATTGCTGTTTATGTCAGGTGTCTTATAAATCAGAACCAATATCCACCACCACATCTTTTGGGCAACTCATTCATTTCTCTAATGTTATTTGTACACAGGGCATCATTAAACAATATTGAGTACCTTCACTTCGTCTGCAACAAGTAGGATATCACGGTGGCCAACCACTCCTATTCTGACATGGCTTCCTCTACCGCTGTGATGAGACCGCTCTCAGGTTGGAGGGGCACCTAATGTTCCGTCTGGGTAGCCTCCAACCTGATAGTATGAACACCGATGTCTCTCTCTTCCAGTAATTGCTCTCCCCCATCTCTCTTTTTCCATTCCCCATTTTGGGTTTCCTCTTACTCTTTCTCTCTCTTCACCTGCCCATCATCTCTCCCTGGATCCCCTCCTCCTTCCCTTTCTCCCATGGTCCAATCTCCTCTTCTATCAGATTCCTTTTTCTTCAGCCCTTTACCACTTCTTGCAACGACCATCAGACGAGCAGACCTAGGTGTGGGGTAAACTCAGGACTCAATAGTAGAATATAACGATGAAGATTTAATTGGGGAATAATACAGGTGCAACCCTCTCACCAGGGCTTGTATAGAAAATTGGCTTGTTAGCTAGCACTGCTGATGACCATGTGACTCAGCAGTGAGAAGGCCACCTTCCAAACAGGGAAGTTGGGATGTTCCGGTTAAGGAACATTGATTGTAGTGAATGCTGTGTAAGTACTGCCCCATACACTATTATCAGTCACCAAGAAATGACAGGTCGTACACCAGCATAAAATCACAAAGTAAATATATTTTCCAATTTTTCAACTTTAACAAACAGCAAAAAGAAAAGAATAATAAAAGGGCCCATTACAGTTAAGCCAGTCCAATGAGCACATAATCGTTGGAGCTCATTTCTGAAATAGTTAGGTGTATGGCTTTACTCATACACTGAACCCACACTCTGTGTGAAAGACATCAGATACAGTTCTAACTTCCCTTGAAGACCATCTCGAATGAACTGGCTAACTCAGGAGTATTGACCGTTCCTCCTCGGAACCACTTGTCTGCACAAAGCACTTCTTACAAAGGGGACTCTCCTTTGAAAGGCATTCTGTGAGCAGCTTCCCTTGTGCCCCGCTCTGTAGCTTCCACCAAACCAGGCTACTGTCCTTCAGAAATCTCATCCACCCAGCTGTCTCGAATCTTCCATCGCATCCCACTGGGTAGAAAGTTACAGCACGTACCAAGACAATCCTGATTTGCTGACATAGCATTCTTAAGTTGGACAACACGGCTTCATATCTTTAGCTGAAGTCAAAATACTCTTACTAACAGGACACACTGCTTTTGCAGAAAATGGCTAAAATAAAAATACCTCAAAGCTTAGCAGTAGAAACCTTCACCAGGACATTACAGTCTCCTCCCCCCCCACACCCCCACCAAAAATAGTCATGTCCTCATGACCCAGGAATTTATTAAACTGTTATTAATAACACAGTATTCAAAAAAATTTTGTGATTTCATGACCACCAATCCATTTGTAAATGGAAGTAATGTACCTCACTATGGGGATTAACATCACCCTCTGTTGTCCAGCTGTATCCTCTGCCAGCCTATCTGGAGGTTTCCTGACTCTCTGAGACCTTCTTATCTCATCTTCAACTTCTTCAGCCTCAGGCACTCCTTGTTTACTAGGGAATGCCTCCCCTGTCTGTCACTCACACCTTCCAGCAACTCAGTTCCCTCTGCCTCCTTCAGCTTAAGCAGGTGCTGCTGAATGCCTTCAACCTCTGCTGGTGCTAATGGGTGAGACCTCTCACAGAAAGGGGCATCCTCTTATAGTCATAGTCATAATCATACTTTATTGATCCCGGGGGAAATTGGTTTTCGTTACAGATGCACCATAAATAATAAATAGTAATAGAACCATAAATAGTTAAATAGTAATATGTAAATTATGCCAGTAAATTATCAAATAAGTTCAGGACCAGCCTATTGGCTCAGGGTGTCTGACCCTCCAAGGGAGGAGTTGTAAAGTTTGATGGCCACAGGCAGGAATGACTTCCTATGACGCTCTGTGCTGCATCTCGGTGGAATGAGTCTCTGGCTGAATGTACTCCTGTGCCCAACCAGTACATTATGTAGTGGATAACCCTACTCTACCTCTCTAGCTACTCCTCCAGGACATAACATGACAGGTTTAGACTGGGTACACCACACAGTTCCTCATTTCTGCTTATCATCCTGCTTAGGAGGGACTTGCACCTTCTCAAGAGGGAGGCCATAAGATTTTTGGATCTTTTCAGGGAAGGTGCAACCGGTGCAATCCAGACTGTTTGTTCCTGAACTGAAGGGGGACTGACATCCTAGCGGGAAGGTTTGTCAGGGTGGGGTTTAAACTAGAGTTGCAGAGGGATGGGACCAGAGTGCCAGAACGGTTAGTGACGAGGTTGTGGAGGCAGATGTTGGTAAGACCTCAGACAAAGTCAGGAATCAAAAGGTCAAGTACGGTGCGACTAGTGTCTTGAGCTGTGTATATTTCAATGCAAGAAGTATTGTAGGGAAGGTGGATGATAGTGCTGAAGATGAGGTAGCTGGTTTACAAATAGAGGCAATGTGTAGTGAGGAGAGGCTTTTGAAAGGGCAAAATTATAATCAACAGGATGAGCTGCAATGTAAAAAGCAGACAAAATCGAAAAGGCTGAATGCAGGACTGAAGGTGTTGTATTTGAATGCGCACAGTATACAGAATAAGGTAGATGAACTTTCGGCACAGTTGCAGATTGGCAGGTATGATGTTGTAGGCAACACTGAATCATGGCTGAAAGAAGATTATAGCTGGGAGCTTAATGTCCAAGGACAAACATTGTATCAAAAGGACAGGCAAGAAGGCATTGCTCTTTTGGTAAAAAATGAAATCAAATCATTAGAAAAAGATGACATAGGGTCGGAATGTGTTGAATCATTGTGGATAGAGCTAAGGAACTGCAAGGGTAAAAACACCCTGATGTGAATTGTATACCGAGCCCCAAACAGTAGTAAGGATGTGGTCTACAAATTACAACAGGAGATAGAAAATGTATGCCAAAAGAGCAATGTTACAATAGTCATGGGGATCTTCAATATGCAGGTAGATTGGGAAAATCAAGTTGGTAATAGATTCCAGGAGGGAGAGTTTCTAAACTGCCTACAAGATGGCTTTTTAAAGCAGCTCATGGTTAAGCCCACTAGGGGATCAGCTATTCTAGATTGGATGTTGTGCAATGAACCAGAATTGATTAGGGACCTTAAGGTAAAAGAACCCTTCGGGGAAAGTTATCATAAAATAATCAAATTCACTCTGAAATTTCAGAAGGAGAAGCTAAAGTCAAACATATAAGTATTACAGTGGAGTAAAGGGAATTACAGAGGCATCAGAGAGGAGTTGGCCAGAATTGATAGGAAAAGAACACAGGCAGGGATGATGGCATTTGCTGGATGATGCTGGAATTTCTGGAAGCAATTCGGAAGGCACAGGATATACACTTCCCAAAGAGGAAGAAATATTTAAAAGGAAAGATGACACAACCATCGCTAACAAGAGAAGTCAAAGCCAAAGAGAGGGTATATAATGGAGCAAAAATTAGTGGGAAGTTAGAGGATTAGAAACATAGACACATAGAAAACCTACAGCACAATACAGGCCCTTTGGTCCACAATGCTGAACTTGTCCTTACCTTAGAAATTACCTGGGGTTACCAATAGCCCTCTATTTTTCTAAGCTTCATGTACCTATCCCAGAGCCTCTTAAAAGACCTTATTGTATCTGCAAAGGCCCTATTGTATTAGGAAGTTTTTAAAAACCAACAAAAGGTAACTAAAAAATTAATCAGGAATGTAAAGATGGAATATAAAAGTAAGCGAACCAATAATATTAAAGAGAATACCAGAAGTTTCTTCCGATACATAAGGTTCAAAAGAGAGGTGAGAGCGCTGGAAAACGATGCTGGCGAGGTACTAATGGGGTACAATGAAATGGCGGACAAATTGAATAAGTATTTTACATCAGTCTTCATGGTGGAACCACTAGCGGTGGAAGTCCCAGGTATCAGGGGTCATGAAGTGTGTGAAGTTACCATTACCATTTTGGTAGGTCAAATATGATGGCATAATATAGTATTAATGGTAAGACTCTTGACAGTGTGGAGGATCAAAGGGATCTTGGGGTCCGAGTCCATAGGACGCTCAAAGCAGCTGCGCAGGTTGACTCTGTGGTTAAGAAGGCATACGGTGTATTGGCCTTCATCAATCGTGGAATTGAATTTAGGAGCCAAGAGGTAATGTTGCAGCTATGTAGGACCCTGCTCAGACCCCACTTGGAGCACTGCACTCAGTTCTGGTCTCCCAAAGAAGGATGTGGAAACCATAGAAAGGGTGCAGAGGAGATTTACAAGGGTGTTGCCTGGATTGGGGAGCATGTCTTATGAGAACAGGTTGAGTGAACTCGGCTTTTTCTTCTTGGAGCGACGGAGGATGAGAGGTGACTTGATAGAGGTGTATAAGATGATGAGAGGCACTGATCATGTGGATAGTCAGAGGCTTTTTCCCAGGGCTGAAATGGCTGCCACAAGAGGGCAGAGTTTTAAGGTGCTGGGGAGTAGGTACAGAGGAGATGTCAGGGGTAAGTTTTTTATGCAGAGAGTGGTGAGTGCGTGGAATGGGCTGCTGACAACGGTGGTGGAGGCGGATACGATAGAGTCTTTTAAGAGACTTTTGGATAGGTACATGGAGCTTAGAAAGGTAGAGGGCTATGGGTAACCCTAGTAATTTCTAAGGTAGGGACATGTTCGGCACAACTTTGTGGGCTGAAGGGCCTGTATTGTGCTGTAGGTTTTCTATGTTTCTAAGTTTACTAGAGAGAAGGAAACTGAAAGGTCTGAAGGTAGATAAGTCACCTGGACCAGACGGTGTACACCCCAGGGTTCTGAAAGAGGTGGCTGAAGAGATTGTGGAGGCATTAGTAATGATCTTTCAAGAATTAATCAATTCTGGATTGATTCCAGATGAATGGAAAATTGCAAATGTCACACCACTCTTCAAACAGGAGAGAGGCAGAAGAATGGAAACTATAGGCCAGTTAGTCTGGCCTCAGTAGTTGGGAAGATGTTGGAGTTGATTATTCAGGATGAGGTCTCAGGGTACTTGGATGTATGTAATAAAATAAGCTGTAGTCAACATTGTTTCCTCAAGGGAAAATCTTGCCTGACAAACCTGTTGGAATTCTTTGAGAAATAACAAGCAGGATAAGCAAAGGCAAATCGCTTGCTGTGTACTTGGAAGGCCTTTGACAAGATGCCACACATGAGGCTGCTTAACAAGCTACGAGCCCATAATATTAGAGGAAAGATTCTAGCATGGATAAAGCAGAGGCTGATTGGCAGGAGACAAAGAGTGGGAATAAAGGCAGCCTTTTCTGGTCAGCTGCTGTTCAACAGGGGTCTGTGTTGGGACCGTTTCTTTACATGTTATATGTCAATGATTTGGATAATAGAATTGATGGCTTTGTTGCAAAGTTTGCAGATGATATGAAGATAGATGGAGGGTCCGGCAGTTTTGAGGAAGTACAGAGGCTACAGAAGGACTAAAACAGATTAGGAGAATAGGCAAAGAAATGGCAGATGGAATACAGTGTCGGGAAGTGTATGGTCATGCACTTTGTTAAAAGAAATGATAGTTTTGACTATTTTCTAAATGGAGAGAAACTACAAAACAATGAGGTGCAAAGAGACTTGGGAGTGCTTCTATAGGATTCCCTAAAGGTTAATTTGCAGGTCAAAGCCGTGGTGAGGAAGGCCAATGCAATGCCAGCATTCATTTCAGGAGAATTATATTATAAAAACAAGGATGTAATGTCCAAACTTTATAAAGCACTGGTGAGGCCTCACCTGGTGTATTGCGAAGAGTTTTGGACCCCTTATCTTAGAAAGGATGTGTCGAAACTCCCGGCCTGTATTTGCTGGAATTTAGAAGAATAAGGGGTGACCACATAGACGGCTATTTAATGGTGAAAGACCTCATTTGAGTGGATGTGGATTGGATGTTTCCTGTGGTGGGAGAGTCCAAAACCAGAGGACACAGCCTCATAATAGAGGGGAATCCTTTTACAATGGAGATGAGGAGGGATTTCTTTATCCAGAGAGTGGTGAATCTGTGGAATTCTTTGGCACAGGCATCTGTGGAGCACAAGTCTTTATGTATATTTGAGGCAGATGTTGATAGATTCTTGGTTGGTAACAGCATGGAGGATTATGGGGAGAAGACAGGAGACTGGGGCTGAGAGGAAAATTGGACCAGCCATGGTGAATTGGCGGAGCAGACTCGATGAACCAAATAGACTAATTCTGGTCCTATATCTAAAGGTCTTTTGGCCTATGGTCTAATCGTTGGAGCTAATTTCTGATGTAGTCGGGTGTATCACTTTACTCACTCACTGAACACATGTTCTGTGTGAAAGACACCAGCCACAGTTCAAACTTTCCTTGAAGACCATCTCGGAAGAACCGGCTGTCACAGGAGTATTGGCCATTCCTCCTTGGAGCCATTCATCTGTACAAAGCGGTTCTTCCAACGGGGATCTCTCCTTCAAAAGACATCCTGCAGATACCTTCCCTAGTGCTCCGCTCCATAGTTTCCGCCAGAAGACCCCATACCAGGCTACTGTCCTTCAGAAATCTTATCCCTCCCAGCTCTCTCGAATCTTCTCTCACAGAAAACACATGAAACCCATGCGGGTCGAAATCAAAAACGAATCACTTAAGAACGAGAAACATAAGGGATATATTCACGTAACAAGCGTCACGAGAACCACAGTGACAGCTTAATGATAAAAGTAGTCAATAAACAACTCTAATAAACTCAAATTAAAGACATTCAGGTGTGCAGAAACCAGACGCTACCCAGCGTCCCACGCTGGTCCTGAGGATTCATGACACTTTCACCTACAATCTTCCAGCTTCTCACTTCACCCCTCCTCTACCCCTCACCCTCTTATGCTGGATTCACACCCCTTACTTTCTAGTACTGATGAAGGGTCTTGCCCCGAAATACCGACTCTTTATTCGTCTCCATAGATGCTTCCTGACCTGCTGAGTTCCTCCAGTGTTTTGTGTGTGTTGCTCTGGATCTCCAGCACCTGCATAATCTCTTGTGTTTATGAACGCCAACTTTTCATCCATCATGTCAAATCCTATTAGTCATTCACAATCTGTTGTTAGAACACTTACTTACAGTTGCTATAAATGGTTTTTGGTTAAACAAGTTTTCAATGGAAAGTAAATGAAAGTCAAAAGCTGCAGGTCTGAATATCTGAGAAAAAAACAGAAAGTACTGGAAACACGCAGCAGGTCAGTCAGTATCTGTGGAGAGCAAAAAAACTTTAAACTTTTCAGGTTGAAGACTGTTTGGAGAACAATGGGTAGCAGTTTGACATAGAAGATAGTTCTGTTACGTGTTTGCAGTTGGCTGCTGAGTCACAAGTTGTGAGTGACATAGACATCCATGGTGAAGACATGAAAACTGTGCTGGGTCTGGTACTGGAGCCCCTGCTATTGCTTTACTTCCTTGTCAGGCAGCAATCGGTACTGCCCGGCATCTCTCTCCAGGTTGTTGTGAACACCTCACCAGCCAGCGTTCGCCAGCCATTCCGGTCTTGTAAACTCTGCTCCAGCCATTTTGGTACAAGCCCAGCATGTGCAATGTTATTTTTCACACAATCTTTGAACTTCTCACAGGGCCTGCCTCGATTCACCTTCCCCAGCGGAAGCTCACCATAGAGTAGCTGCTTGGGGATTTGGGAATCCTTCATGCGAATGACATTTCCTGTCCAATGAAGCTTTGCAATGTTCTGCTGCCAGAAAACAAAACTTCACATCATATGAGGCACTGATAATAAACCTGATTTCCAATTTTATCGAACGGAGAATGGAACAGCACAGGAACAGGTTCTTCAGCCCATAAAATTGGGCTGAACTAATTAAGCTAATATTGCCTAATTATACTCTCTTCCTGCACGTGGTCCATATCCTTTCATTTTGTGTGTGTTACTCGGGATTTCCAGCATCTGCAGAATCTCTTGTGTTAAGAAAAGTCTTAGAGTAGCCAGAGCAGCAGATAAAGGATTTCCTGTGTCCTTGTGTTTGAGACGCACTAAATCAGGATGTAAATCTTCATAGGAAGTCAGGCATGCACAATTAATTACGAAACTCTCAAGGTCCCTCTCCCATTATGTTCATCCATTGATCCCTGCCTGGTTCATTTAATGGTTCCACCCCAGTGTAAATGTAGTGTACAGTAATTTCCTGCAATTAACGTGCTTCCAAGTGAGCATGAAATAAAGCTCAAGACTCTTAGCTCAAGTTGCCTTTTGAAACTAAATGTTTCCAGGACGTTAAGCCTGCCTGGCCAGACCAGAGTGAATGGGAGAGACAGGAACATTCAGAAATCTGCCGCCCAGGAGTGAGAGCTCTGGTCTTAGCAAGGAGATGAAATACTGTATGTCAGCGAGATAGGAGAGAAGGAGAATACTCCACCTGTTGAGAAAAACAGTTTAGCAGCCAGGTGTGAACAGTGATATGTCTATTCTCTTCATTCCTATGACCCCGTGCATTGAGTCAAAATTGACTTGTTCTGAAAATTAACACTTTCTTTCTCTTTATTTCCCTTCCTGCATCTAATTTGTCACTAAATCCATCTTCCAAGGATCAAATTCTGAGGTTATTTCAGTATCCTTCAGTCTATTGTGCAAGTTTCAAAATTCAAAGTAAATTTCTTATCAAAGTACGTATACATCATCATATAGTACCTTGAGATTTATTTTCTGGCAAGCTTTACAGTAGACCAGATAAATACAACAGAACCAATGACAAACTACACACAAAGATTGACAAGCAAACAATTTGCAAAAGAAAACAAACTGTGCAAGTAAAGTAATAATCATCATAATAATAAATAAATAAATGAATAAATAATACTGAGAACAAGTTGTAGAGTCCATAAGACCAGAAGACATAGGAGCCATCGACTCAGTTCAGAGTTGAGGGGAGTGAAGTTCAAGGTTCAAGGTTCAAGGTTCAAGGGCCTAATGGTTGAAGGGTAGTAACTGTTCTTGAACCTGGCGGCGTGGGACCTAAGGCTCCTGTACCTCCTTCCTGATAGCAGCAGTGAGAAGAGAACATGGCCTGCGTGGTGGGGGTCCCTGATGATGGATGCTGCTTTCCTGTGGCAGCGCTTCATATAGACATGCTCAATGATGGAGAGGGCTTTTCCTGTGACGGACTGGGCTGAATCCATCACTTTTTGTAGGTTTTTCCATTTTTTGTGGGCTGTCCCCAGCATATTTCAGACTGTGTGTTGGCCATTGAAGCAAACAATGCACTTTATGTTTTGATGTTTTGATGTATATGTGACAAGTAATCAAGTCTCTCGTCAGGAGGCTCGTGTAGCTCCTGCCTGATGTGCAGAGATGCCTGTTACTCTCTCAGTCACATCAGGTCCCAGATACCCTGTTGCTCTATCACCTCATACTTACAGTAATTTATTATTTCTATTCTATGAGTGCATAAAACCTCATCGAATAGAAATGACGAGGGCAAGCCAAATGAATCACTACACTAAATGTTGACTCATCTGCAGCTGTTGAGAATGAGAGCTGAAGGGAATGTATCACAGGAACTCTCCATAATCGCTCATTGATTTTTTAATACACTTTTATTGCAGTATACCTGCTGTCCAATTTTTAGATTCCTTTTCACAATAAGGTAACATGTTTCTAAGACTGTACATTGATGAAATGATTTGAAATAAGATCCTCTGGTAAATGAAAATTGTAAGAAGCAAAGAGTCTAAGAGTTATAGAGTCATAGTGCATGAAGGGTGGGTTGAGGTGAGCTCGGGCTTATCTCTCTGCAGTGAAGGAGGCTGAGAGGTGACTTGATAGAGGTGTACAAGATGATACGAGGCATAGAGAAAGTGGACATCCAGCACCTTTTACCCTGGGTAGAAATGGCTAATAGGAGAAGGCATAATTTTAAGGTCCTGAAGAAGGGTCTTGGCCCAAAACGTTGACTGTTTATTCATTTCCATAGATGCTGCCTGACCTGCTGAGTTCCTCCAACATTTTGAGTGTGTTGCTTTGGATTTCCAGCATCTGCAGATTTTCTTGTGTTTATAATTTTAAGGTGATGGGAAGAACATATGGGGGGTTGTCATAGGTAGAGCGGTGGACGCATGGAACACATTGCCAAGGGTGGCGGCAGGTACATTAAGGGCATTTGAGGGACTCTTAAATAGGCACACGGATGAAGAATGGTCTTTGAGAGCCCACTTGATCATGTTATGTAGCCATACCATCTCAGTTTGCTCTTCTTTACCAAGGACAGTAGATCTTCATAGTGTCTCATGTGTTGGGTGATGGTTCTTCATACTTCATTGTTTGAGACATGGTCTGTATAGGAGAGGCCAAGGAGCCTTCTGAAGCATCTCATTTCCACTGCCTGGATCTTCTTTTGCAGTTCTGTTGTCAAAGTCCATGATTCTCATGTATACAAGAAGATGGAGAGCACAAGTGCATGCAGGAGTTTCAACTTAGATCCGGGAGCGATGTTATTGTCTCTCCAGATTGGTTTTAGTTTGGCCAGTGTTGTTGTTTGGGCTGTCCTTGCAAGAAATTCAGGCTTTGATCATTCTTGGTTGACGATGGCGCCAAGACACTTGAACTGTTTGATAGTCTCTCGTTCTTGTCCACTAACTGTGACTTTTGTCGTGTTAACTATTATTGCCTTTTAAATTCCATTTGGAAAATGCATGTCACAAAATGTTTTCATATTTCAGGCATGCCTCTAAGCTGCATTCTCCAAAACAGAATAACTTTTCCGTCAGTAGCTGTATGTTCTGTGCAAAATGCACTGGACTTATGAATAGTTGATGTGGCCAGCAGAGAGTTTCTACTAACATTGAACCCTCCTGATGAAACTGGAACTCTTCATTGTTTGCAGGTTTTCTTTGATCACAGTCTTGTTCCACCACACACTAACAGAGGGGCTCATTCCTTACAGTTCATAACTGACAGGAATTAGTTTAAATGCCCCTTTAATTGTCTTAGCTAGAAATAAAATGAAACCATGGCAACTCTCCAATCAATCCAGCACACTTGAACTTGGATGGTTCCAGACAAGTAGATTGCCCATATTTGGATGCTATTACTATTAAAAAGATTAAAGATTAGCTTTATTTGTAACATTTCAATTTGATTCAGGTGCATCTTGGAAACCTCCTGATGAAGTCAGAGGCTCTGGAGATGGAATAGCAATTCATCTGCTGTGGATGTACGACTATATGCTGACAACACCGCTGTCGCAGACTGAATCACAGGAGGTGACAAATCAACACACATGAGGGAGATGGAAAATCTGGCTGAGCGGTGCCACTACAACAACCTCTCACTCAATGTCAGCAACACCAAGGAGCTAATTAATTGACTTCCTTAGGAGGAAACCAAAGGTCCACGAGCCAGTCCTCACCACAGGATCAAAGGTGGAGAAGGTCAGCAACTTTAAATTCCTCAATTTGGTAGGTCTGGCATGTAAGGATAAACAAAGCATGGCAGCACCTCCACTCCCTTCGGAGTTTGCAAAGGTTCAACATGACATCTAAAACTCTGACAATCTTCTATAGATGTGTAGTGGAGAGTATATTGCCTAGTATGGAAACACTAATCCTTTTGAATGGAAAATCCTACAAAAAATAGTGGAAGTGGCCTAGTCCATCACGGGTAAAGCCCTCCCCACCACTCAGCACATCTACACGAAGCGCTGTCACAGGAAAGCAGCATCCATCATCAGTGACGTCCACCACCCAGGTCATGCTCTCTTGTTGCTGCCATCAGGCAGTGGCGGCGCTAGAGATTTTTTCTTGCTGGTGCTACAGTGGGGCTGAGTTATTCAGTGATGGCGCTGAGGGATGCACTGTATGGTAATATGTATTTGCAAGGCCAGACGTGTGGCGTTCAAAAGCCAGTTTCAAGCATTAAGTGCCTACTATAAATGCCTCTGTTGATTCACAAGCAACAGCAATTGATACATCTAATACAGAAGTGAACTGTGACAGTGTCAACAGCATTGGAGATAACCCGGGCTACACAGAGCATAAACAAACAAACCAACAGAGCATCCGACCCACAGTGCACAAGGTGAATCACACACCAATCCCGCAATCAGTGTCAAATGTGTGCTTTTCAACTGAAAAACACAACACTAACCCACAATGTCCACCGCTATTTGCATTTCATATACAGACAAGGCCAAAAGATACACTGTTAGTAAAGTCAAATAAGGCAAACAACAAATGCAAGGCTTTACCAGGAGTTGGACAAATCGTACTCTGACCATGCAATACCTCAATTAATTCAGCTACTGAATTTAAAACAAAAATCAGCAGAATCACCGCTTGGAAGTCTAAGCAAAACCAGTCGGCTTAATAGCAGGTAAATGTAATAGTTTAGGATTTGCAGGAAACATAAGGACTATGGGGTATCCACCACAAAATAATAACAATAATCAGCATTAGTCTTGGCCCAAATTTAAAAAAAGATCAACTGCACTCACCATTGATGTTTTCAGAGAAGCACAATCTGTCTGTTGTTGTGATTGGTGGCGAAAGCATCAATGATTTTCTGGATGTCAAGTGCTTTGGTCCTCCGGCTGTTTATGGCCAACAGGGCCAAGTTGCTGTTCCGAGCATCGCCGCTGCTATTCCTTAAGTAGTTTTTGACGCATCTGAGGCAAGAGAAACTCCGTTTGCATGAGGCAGATGTCACAGGCAGTGTCAGTGATATACAGATTAGTTTGTATAAATCTATAAATGCATCGTGGTAGGGTCTCATTGGAGCTAGAAATTCCACTGTGTCATTCACTGTCTGTCCTTGCTAGAGATTCAACCACTGCTCTCATATACTCATGATTTTCTTGGACAATCTTTGCATGTCCTTTGTCAAGCATATTTCCCAATCTTGAACCATCTTGTTTTCTCAATCTGAATTCGGCCCATACCTCCATAGCAAACTTATGAGCTGCACTACATGGTGGGTTTTGAAAGCTGTTGTAGCCAGTTGCGGTAATTGGTGGCAGTGAAGGTAGACTCAGAATGAAATCCATGTCCTCCACACAGGAAATTCCTGCATGCGAAGCAGAACGTAGTATCTTTCATGATCGAATATTCCAGTCAGTCAAACCAGCCACGAATAAAACTCCTTTACTGATTGTCAAACTATTGCGAGCTGCGAAGGGTACTTTTTCAATGCTAGCCAATGGGGTCCTTCCCCAGGCTGCTGGCTAACATCGCTAACAGTATTCCCACTCGCACCAAGAGCAGCTTCATCCACGTTCTCATCAGAATCCCGCTCCATTTCTTGTTCCTCTACTTCGCCCTCACACTCCTTCAATGAACTGCTGTTATCCTCATCCCCACTTACTTCTTTCTGCATGTCACTTTCAATTAAGACAGGCTCAGGATGAAACACCACTGATTCCTCTGGAAGAGGTCGTTTTCTCACTAAAAATTGATCCCTTTTTCACACCGGCCAAAATAATGCACGTGCCAGGCCGACGCTAACTTGTAAAAGCACAATGTGTGTGTGGGGCATCCGTTAGTCTCGCAAGACCATGGATCTGCACCTGGATGTATACTATCAATCTCTCATGTGAGTGAGAGTGAGTGACATTACCACCCTTAAGTGATCATAGATCAGCTTAACTGATCTGAGGATAGCAACGGCAAGACATTGACAACAAACGAAGTGTAGAGTGGATCTGAGAGAGTTTATAACTTTATTGCTGCGTGGGTGCTATGGTAATTGGGGGCGCTGTTTCACTAGATCAACTGGAGAAACAAGCTGTATTCAAAACTATACGGAGAAAGCAAAGCAGCTGCAATTTGTATGTGAAATTTCAGTTAATTTCTTGGTGGTGCTACGCTGGTGCTATTGCAATTTCTGCTGGGGATATAACACCAGCAAGCACCACTGCAGCACCGCCCCTGCCATCAGGAAGAAAGTACAGGAGCCTTAAGACTTAGACCACCAGATTTAGGAGCAGTTATTACCCCTCAATCATCAGGCTTTTAAACCAGAGGGGATAACTTCACTCAAATTCATCTACCCCATCATTGAAATGTTCCCACAACCTATGAACTCACTTTCGGCGATTCTTCATCTCATGTTCTCGATATTTATTGGTTATTTATTCATTATTATTATTTATTTAGTTTTGTATTTGCACAGCTTGTTCTCTTTTGCACACTGGTTGAACGCCCAAATTGGTGCGGTCTTTCATTGATTCTATTATGACTATTATTCTATGATGGATTTATTGAGTATGCCCACAAGAAAATGAATCTCAGTGCTGTACACGGTAACATATATGTACTTTGATAATAAATTTACAAGTATTTTGAACTTGGAAGGCTATGCTAGTGTGGTCCAGATGAAGGTTTTACCCAAATACTCAACTGTCCACTTTCCTCCAGAAGGTAGAAGATGCGTGTCAAGGTAGCATGTAGTTTGTGAAGTAGTCCACATCTTCTGCCAGTGATGCAGGGATGTGCTAGTTCCAGTGTATGGATTCAAGATTCTCAATACCAGCCTAAATGTTTCTTCTGCACTTTGACAGGAGATTCCCAAGATGGATGGGATGTACTTACAAGGAAGCCCTGGGCACAGTCGTGTTTTGGGCTGACACCGTTCATCAGGACGCTCTTGATCCCACACCTGCATGCTCTTTTCTCCACGCGAGGTATTTCTTTTCCAATGTTGTAAATTGTACTCTCCTGCTCAAAGTTTGTGAGCTCAGAGGGTGTGTGCCAGGTCAAAATTGGTTCACATTGTCCTTAGCTTTGAATGACGGAGAATGTCATAGTGTGCAGATTTGCTGAAATGGCCAAGCCTTCAACTAAGAACATAAAGGCAGAGGATACTGGAAATACTCAGTAAGTCAGTCCGCATCTGTGGAAAGAGACCAAGGACAATGTTTCATGTTGATAACCCATCACCAGGATTCTGTAAATTCTGATTTAAGCCCTTGTGGCATTTTGATTTTTGTACAATTCATTCATCTGACAACTCTTGATTTTCTATGGAAATAGGGCAGACATCCACTTTAAAATAAAATACTTTATGACCTTGCCGACTTCAATTTTGATCCTGAAAAGCCACCACTGAACAATGTAGTCTCAAAACTACAAGCAAGCTTCCTTTAATAATACAACTCTATCAATTTAAGATAACATTTCTTCACCTTCCTGCCCTCCACGTCTACATTGTTTTAGCAATTTCTTTTGTATTTCTCAGGAAAAATTAGGTTTCTTCCTCAAAATACATCAGAATTTTGAACATGCTGAGAGCTAGACCCTGTAATTAAGTTGTAAACACATGGCACTCACAGAAAAATATTCCCAGTCCATGCTCAGCCACTTCCAGCTCTTTGTAGTGGCCAAGCTTTCACACAAACAGGACAGAGAACCGAGACTTCTTTTATGCCTTTGAGGAAATGTTAACCTTTCTCCCCTGCATTTACAATATTCTGCTAACTAAGTGCACCCCCAGAAAAAAAATAAATTAGTACAATCAATGTAATATAAACAGTTATCAAATAATATACATGGATGAAAATAATGAAAGGAATAGCTTCACTCAATGCTGAATACTGCTGAATCATTCTTAATGCAAGTCAAATCCTTTTAGGATGTATCTTGGCAATTAAACAATGTATTATTCAAGTCTGTACCATAAGTAAACAAGCAATAATAAGTCCTTAGGTTAACGTATTCAAAAGGCCATTTTACCAGGACCTGGCTGATTGAAACGTTGTACAAATAGCAGAGAGTGGTGAATCTGTGGAATTCTTTGCCACAGGCAGCTGTGGAAGCGAAGTCATTGGGTATATATAACGCAGAGTTTGATAGATTCTTGACTGGTCAGGGCATGAAGGGATTTGGGGAGAAGGCAGGGGATTGAGGCTGAGCGGATAATCGGATCAGCCATGATGAAATGGCAGAGCAGTCTCGATGGGCCAAATGGACTAATTCTGCTCCTATATATTATGGTATTATGGTCATATGGTGCATACCGTATCCTTTTTTTGACATTGTGGTTCTTGAAGCCAAGGTAAAACCTGCTTTCATTAGTAGCTTTGCAAATGCCACCCTGAAGAACAAGTGTTGTGTTCTTTTTTATCTGGAGGGAGAAGCTGTTAAACAGGAACATTGTATTTCATAAAAAAAAATTCACAGACCAAATTTAATCACTTGAGTCACATACTCAGTGCAAACAGAAGATGAAAGAATGTGAGTAAGCAGTGCCGAGCAGCTTAGAGAAATATCGAAAATCCGCTCATAGAAATGTGATGGTGGAACTGGCAGTTGCTATGGAACAAAGGCTACGGGGAGAGGCAAACAGGCAGAGTTGCTTACAGCTGTAGCTGCTCTCATTTGGGCTGGAGGCAGCTTTCATAAAGTGAGCTGTAATTAAAATATTGCATACAGCTATGTACGATATCCGATCCACACAGGGATTAGCAGTAGCTGAGTGCAGGTACACTCATTGGCCACTTAATTGGAAATCCGCAGTGCCCAATAAAGAAACCACTGAGAGTACATTCACGGGCTTCAGCTGCTGTAGCCCAGCCACTTCCAGGTTCGACATATTGCATGTTCAGAGATGCTCTTCTGCACACCAATGATGTATCGCATAGTTATTTGAGTTACTGTCACTTTCCTGTCAACGTAAAACTGTCGGGCCATTCTCCTCTGACCCCTCTCATTAACAAGATGCTTTTTCCCACAGAACCGCCACTCACTGGATGTTTTTTGATTCTCATGACATTTTCTGTATACTCTAAACACAGTGTCGAAGTGAAAATCCCAGAAGATCAGCAGTCAAATTACCCCATCTGGTACCAAAAATCAATCCATGGTCAAAATCACTTAGATCACATTTTTCCCCATTCTGATGTTTGGTCTCAACAACAACTGACCCTTTTGACCATGTCTGAATGCTTTTATGCATTGAGTTGCTGCCACATGATTGGTTCATTAGATTTTGCATTAACAAGCATGTGTACAGGTGTACCTAATAAAGTGGCCATCGAGTGTAAATATCTGATTCTTTTACAACTTCTTACGATTTTCTGTTGCCTTTATTGTGGGAATTTGCTGTTTGTAGAGTCACTGATGTCCTTGACTGATCCTGGGAGAGGTGATATGGGGAAACCTGAAGAGATGGAGTGCAGTTGGCAGCAATTAATACAGGCACAAAACAAAGCAGCTAAATGCTGAAGAAAGTTGTCTCTGTTAATCTGGATGTGTTCTCATTTGCACCTATGACAAACATCTGCCTATGCACAGCGGGGAGTATCTTTATTGGTTAAATCATGGCCTGATCTGGAAACAACAACAACCAAGAACAGAAAAGCCTACAAAAAGTGGAGTATACAGCCCAGGCCATCACAGGCAACATCCTTCCCAACACTGGAGGTTACCAGGAAAGTGGATGAAGGGAAGGCAGTGGATATTGTCTACATGGACTTCAGTAAGGCCTTTGACAAGGTCCCGCATGGGAGGTTAGTTAGGAAAATTCAGTCGCTAGGTATACATAGAGAGGTGGTAAATTGGATTAGACATTGGCTCAATGGAAGAAGCCAAAGAGTGGTGGTAGAGAATTGCTTCTCCGAGTGGAGGCCTGTGACTAGTGGTGTGCCACAGGGATCAGTGCTGGGTCCATTGTTATTTGTCATCTATATCAATGATCTGGATGATTATGTGGTAAATTGGATCAGAAAATTTGCTGATGATACAGAGATTGGAGGTGTAGTAGACAGTGAGGAAGGTTTTCAGAGCCTGCAGAGGGACTTGGAACAGTTGGAAAAATGGGCTGAAAAATGGCAGATGGAGTTTAATACAGACAAGTGTGAGGTATTGCACGTTGGAAGGACAAACCAAGGTAGAACATACAGGGTTAATGGTAAGGCACTGAGGAGTGCAGTGGAACAAAGGGATCTGGGAATACAGATACAAAATTCCCTAAAAGTAGCATCACAGGTAGATAGGGTCGTAAAGAGAGATTTTGGTACATTGGCCTTTATTAATCAAAGTATTGAGTATAAGAGCTGGAATGTTATGATGAGGTTGTATAAGGCATTGGTGAGGCCGAATCTGGAGTATTGTGTTCAGTTTTGGTCACCAAATTACAAGAAGGATATAAATAAGGTTGAAAGAGTGCAGAGAAGATTTACAAGGATGTTGCCGGGACTTGAGAAACTCAGTTACAGAGAAAAGTTGAATAGGTTAGGACTTTATTCCCCGGAGCGTAGAAGAATGAGGAGAGATTTGATAGAGGTATATAAAATTATGATGGGTATAGATAGAGTGAATGCAAGCAGGCTTTTTCCACTGAGGCAAGGGGAGAAAAAAACCGAGGACATGGGTTAAGGGTGAGGGGGGAAAAGTTTAAAGGGAACATTAGTGGGGGCTTCTTCACACAGAGAGTGGTGGGAGTATGGAATGAGCTGCCAGACGAGGTGGTAAATGTAGGTTCTTTTTTAACATTTAAGAATAAATTGGACAGATACATGGATGGCAGGTGTATGGAGGGATATGGTCCGTGTGCAGGTCAGTGGGACTAGGCAGAAAATGATTCGGCACAGTCAAGAAGGGTCAAAAGGTCTGTTTCCGTGCTGTAGTTTCTGTGGTTCTATGGTTCTATACTGAGCACATTTCCATGAAGCACTGCCACAAGAGAGCATCATGGAGGACATCACCATCAAGGCCATGCTCTCTTCTTGCTGCTCCCATCAGGCAGGAGGTACAGGAGCCTTGAGTCCCACACCACCAGGTTCAGGAACAGTTATTATCCTACAAACATCAGGCTCTTGGACCATGTGTGAATAAATTCTCTCAGCTCAACACTGAACTGATTTCGCAAGTTATGGACTCACTTTCAATGATTCTACAACTCATCTTCTCAGTATTATTTACTTACTTCTTTTATTATTTGCACAATTTGTCTTCTTTTGCACATTATTTTTGTCAATCTTTGTTATGTATAGTTTTTCATAAATTCTATTGTATTTCTTCATTTTGTTGTCAATACTTGCAAGAAAATGGATCTATGTACCTTGGACAGAGGATTTCAGAGATTCACTCCACTTTGAGAGAAGAAATTTCTAAGCATCTCAGTTTTTAATAACTGTCTCCTTATTTAGTAGCTCTATCCCCACTAGTGAAAGCTTCTCAACATCTACTGTACCTTGTCAAGTCTCCTTACAATCTTACATTGAATAAACTCAAACCTCATTCTTCCGAACTCCAAAGAATACAGACCCAAACTGTCCCACCTCTTTTAATACAACAGCCCTCTCCTCCCTGGAATTAGACTGGTGAATCTGGACCTGGCCTATACCATGACCAATGCTACAATCTCCTTTTTTAGTTAAGGGAGCAAAACTGTGCAGAGTACTCCAGGCATGGGTGCGCAGACACACTAGGCAATGGTAACAACATTCCCCTATTTTAATCCCTAACCCTTTCACAATAAAGGCAACATTAGACCATGACATCATAAGACATAGGAGCAGAATTAGGCCATTCGGCCCATTGAGTCTGCTCCGTCATACCATCATTGCTGATTTATTATCCCTCTCAACCCCATTCTCCTGCCTTCTCCGATTAACCTATGATGCCCTCACAAATTCAGAACCTATCAACCTCTACCTTAAATGTACCCAAAGATTTGGCCTCCAAAGTCAGAGTAGTAGGGCTTTGGCTGATTAGGGCTTCGGTGAGCACAGGCCTAAGTAAGGTAAGGAGCTATGTTACTTCCATACCTCTTTTTTCCCTCCCACTTAAGAATAGAGGGTATGACTGCAATGCCAGTTTCCTTCTCTAGGTGTGGGATACTTTCAGCCCCCATTATGGCCACATCTGCATGAGGTGCATTGAGCCGCATCTCCTTCAAGACTGAGTTAGGGAACTGGAGCTGCAGCTCGATGACCTTAGGCTTGTTAGGGAAAGTGAGGAGGTGATCGATAAGAACTACAGGCAGGTAGTCACACTGGGGCCACAGGAGACAGATAAGTGTGTGACTGTCAGGTGAGAGAAGGGGGAGTGTCAGGTAGTAGCGAGCGCCCCTGTGGCCATCCCCCTTAACAATAAGTACTCTATTTTGAGTACTGTTGAGGGGAGGGAGCCTACCTGGGGGAAGCAACAGTGGCTGTGCCTCTGGCACTGTGCTTCAGAAGGGTAGGAAACGGAAGAGGATGGCAGCAGTAATAGGGGACTCTATAGTCAGGGGGACAGATGGGTGATTCTGAGGACACGAAAAAGAGACATAGATGGCAGTTTACCTCCCAGGTGCCAAGGTTTGTAATGTTTCTGAGCACGTCCACAATATTCTGGAATAGGAAGGTGATCAGCCAGAGGTCATGGTACATATTGGTACCAATGACATAGGTAGAAAAAAGGAGGAGGTCCTGAAAGCAGACTTCACGGAGTTAGGAAGGAAGTTGAGAAGCAGGACCTCAAAGGTAGTCATCTTGGGATTGCTGTCTGTGCCACATGACAGTGAGTATAGGAATAGAATGAGATGGAGGATAAATGCGTGGCTGAGGGATTGGAGCAGGGCGCAGGGATTCAGATTTCTGGATCATTGGGATCTCTTCTGGGGCAGGTGTGACCTGTACAAAAAGGGCGGGTTGCTCTTGAATCCGAGGGGGACCAATATCCTTGCAGGGAGATTTGCTAATGCTATTGGGGAGGATTTGCAGGGGGTGAGAACAGAAGTGAAGAGACAGAGGATGGGGCTGTTGGCTCACAAGTGGAGACAGCTTGTAGGGAGTTTGTGAGGAAGGATAGGCAGATGGTAGAGAAAAGATGCACTTACCCAGATGGTTTGAGATGTGTCTATTTTAATGCAAGGAGTATCATGAACAAGCCAGATGAACTTAGAGCATGGATCCATACGTGGAACTATGATGTTGTGGACATTACAGAGACTTGGATGTCTCAGGGGCAGGAATGGCTGCTGAGCGTGCCAAGCTTTAGATGTTTCAAAAAGGACAAGGAGGGAAGCAAAAGAGATGGGGGTGTGGCATTGCTAATCAGGGATAGTATCACGGCTGCAGAAAAGGAGGAAGACATGGAGGGATTGTCTACTGAGTCAGTGTGGGTGGAAGTCAGAAACAGGAAGCGGGCAATAACTCTACTGGGTGTTTTTTATAGATCTCCCAGTGGTAACAGGAACATCGAGGAGCAGATAGGGAGGCAGATTTGGGAACGGTGCAATAATAATAGGGTTGCTGTGATGAGTGATTTTAACTTCCCTAATATTGACTGGCATCTCCTTAGAGAAAGGGGGTTAGATTGAATGGAATTTGTTAGGTGTGTTCAGGAAAGTTTCCTGATGCAATATGTCAATAAGTCAACCAGAGGAAAGGCTGTACTTGATCTGGTGTTGGGAAATGAACCTGGTCAGGTGTCAGATCTCTCGGTGGGAGAGCATTTTGGAGGTAGTGATCACAATTCTATCTTCTTCACCATAGCTCTAGAGGGATAGGAGCAGACAATTTGGGAAACATTTAATTGGGGTAGGGGGACATATGATGCTATGAGGCAGGAACATGGGAAGCAGATGTTCTCAGGGAAATGTACGGCAGAAATGTGGCAAATGTTCAGGGAATATTTGCATGGCATTCTGCATAGGTATGTTCCATTGATGGTAGGGTAAAAGAACTGCAGTGTACAAAGGATGTAGAAAATTTAGTTAAGAAGAAAAGAAAAGCTTATGAAAGGTTCAAGAAACCAGGTACTGACAGAACTCTAATAAATTACAAGGTTTCCAGGAAGAAGCTTAAGAATGAAATTAGGAGAGCTAGAAGGGGCCATGAGAAGGCCTTGGTGTGCAGGATTAACGAAAACCACAAGGTATTCTACAAGTATGTGAACAGCAGGAGGATGTGCCATGTGAGAATAGGACCAATCGGGTCCATTAGTGGAAAAGTACGCCTGGAGTCGGAGGAGCTAGTGGAGGTACTTAATGAATACTTTGCTTCAGTATTCACCAGGGAAAAGGACCTTGGTAATTGTGGGGATGACTTACAGTGGACTGAAACACTTGAGCATATATGAATTAAGAAAGAGGATGCGCTGGAGCTTTTGAAAGGCATTAAGTTAGATAAGTCACCGGGACCAAACGAGATATACCCCAGGCTACTGTCGGAAGCAAGGGAGGAGATTGCTGAGCCTCTGGTGATGATCTTTGCATTATCAATAGGGATGGGAGAAGTACCAGAGGATGGGAGGTTGCAAACGTTGTTCCCTTGTTCAAGAAAAGGAGTAGAGATAACCCAGGAAATTATAGACCAGTGAGTCTTACTTCAGTGGTGGGCAAGTTGTTGGAGAAGATCCTGAGAGGCAGGATTTATAAGCACTTGGAGAGACATAATCTGATTAGGGATAGTCAGAATAGCTTTGTCAAAGGTAGGTCATGCCTTACGAGCCTGATTGAATTCTTTGAGGATGTGACTAAACACATTGATGAAGGTAGAGCAGTGGATATAGTGTATATGGATTTCAGTAAGGCATTCGATAAGGTTCCCCATGCGAGGCTTATTGAAAAAGTAAGGAGGCATGGTATCCAAGGGATCCATTGCTTTGTGTATCCAGAACTGGCTTGCCCACAGAAGGCAAAGAGTGGTTGTAGATGGGTCATATTCTGCATGGAGGTCGGTGAACAGTGGTGTGCCTCAGCGATCTGTTCCGGGACCCCTACTCTTCGTGATTTTTATAAATGATCTGGATGAGGGAGTGGAGGGAAGGTTTAGTAAATTTGGTGAAGACACAGGGTTGGAGGTGTTGTGGATAGTGTGGAGGGCTATCAGAGGTTACAGTGGGACATTGATAGGATGCAAAACTGGGCTGAGAAGTGGCAGATGGAGTTCAACCCAGATAACTGTGAGGGGGTTCACTTTGGTAGGTCAAATATGATGGCAGAATATAGTATCATTGGTAAAACTCTTGGCAGTGTGGAGGATCAGAGGGATCTTGGGGTCCGAGTCCATAGGACACTCAAAGCTGCTACGTAGGTTGACTCTGTGGTTAAGAAGGCATATGGTGCATTGGCTTTCATCAACTATGGGATTGAGTTTAAAAGCCAAGAGGTAATGTTGCAGCTATATAGGACCCTGGTCAGACCCCACTTGGAGCACTGTGCTCAGTTCTGGTCACTTCACTACAGGAAGGATGTGGAAACTATAGAAAGAGTGCAAAGGAGATTTACAAGTATGTTGCCTGGATTGGGGAGCATGCCTTATGAGAATAGGTTAAGTGAACTCAGCTTTTTCTCCTTGGAGCAGCGGAGGATGAGAGGTGACCTGATAGAGGTGTATAAGATGATGAGAGTCATTAATCATGTGGATAGTCAGAGGCTTTTTCCCAGGGCTGAAATGGCTAGCACAAGGGGGGGCACAGTTTTAATGTGCTTGGAAGTAGGCACAGAGGAGATGTCAGGGGTAAGTTTTTCACGCACAGAGTTGTGGGTGCATGGAATGGGCTGCCGGCGGCGGTAGTGGAGGCGGATACAATAGGGTCTTTTAAGAGACTCTTAGATAGGTACATGGAGCTTAGAAAAATAGTAGGGAAATTCTAGGCAGCTTCTAGAGCAGGTTACATGGTTGGCACAATATTGTGGGCTGAAGGGCCTGTATTATGCTGTAGATGCCTCTGTTCTATGTTCTCTGTTCTGGGGTGAATCACTTATATTGATAAATGATCTAATTTCTAGCTGGCTGCATCTTATTGCCATTTACGCAATTTGTTGTGCTTTTTTTGCGCATTGGGTGTTTGAATGGAATCCATGGTGTTTCTTTGTTTTGTGACTGTCTGTGGGCCGACAAACCTCAGGGTTGTATTCTGCATACATTGATATTAAATGTACTTTGAATCTTTGAATCTTCGTTTCCACTGGACAGGTCAAAGCCCAGTGACTTCAGGCCCAAGTCAGTGCCCACTGGAGCTGGATGCCTGCTCTGGTGTTGGAGGACTGTGTATGTGTGTGAGTGAGAGGGGTGGGGAGGACTTCTGCTGCTTGTTGTGTTCTGTGTTGTTCTGTTGAGCATTGTGGGCTCGGAATGTGTGGCCGCACTTGCACACAGTCAGGTGTGTTGGCATTTTTGCAGATGATGTATTTCTCTGTATGTTCCAATGTACATGTGTCAAATAATCTTGAATCTTGAGAGTTTTTTTGATGTTGAACGTTATTTGCTATTGAACCATAGACCAGGATTTGCTGCATCTGGGTATAGATAGCTTTACCTGAAAATTTAAGCAAGGTAGTTGCCTTGTTCCAACAGGGAACACTCTTTTTGCCCTAATTGGTGGGTTTCTCCTTAATCTTCTCCACATCCTTCAGTGTTTTTGGACTTCCTAGAAGCCAGATGATATATGAGGAGGATTTGATG
The DNA here is from genome assembly GCF_030028105.1 of Mobula birostris. Lineage (NCBI taxonomy): Eukaryota > Metazoa > Chordata > Chondrichthyes > Myliobatiformes > Myliobatidae > Mobula > Mobula birostris. Next base: position 41,530,036 of record NC_092389.1, read on the forward strand.
GCTCTAGACTTGTAATCGCTGCAGTACGGAAAAATAGTTGGGTGGGGGGGGGGTGCGGTATCTCATTGAAACCTGCCGAATATAGAAAGGCCTAGGTAGAGTAGACATGGGGAGATGTTTCTTATAGTGGGTTTAGGACTGGCGGGTGAAGCCTCATAATATAAGGATTATATCTCTTTAGAACAGAGATGAGGAGGAATTTCTTTACTGAGAGGGTGGTGAAACTGTAGGAATCATTGCCACAGAAGGCTGTGGAGGCCAAGTCATTTGGTGTATTTAAAGTGAAGATTGATTAGTAAGGGTGTCAAAGATTACAGGGAGAAGGCAGGAGAATGGGGTTCAGTGGGATAATAAATCAGCTATGATGGAACGATGGACCAGACCCAATGGACTAAATGGCCTAATTCAGCTCCCATGTCTTATGGTCTAAGATGCAATAGCCAGTTTGTGCACAGGAAGATCATGAGCACAGCATTTGAAAATAACCAGCTCATTTGTTTCGGAGATAGTTAAATATTAGGTCAATAAAGCACAGTATGAGACCTTCAAAGTTCAAAGGTTTAAAGTACATTTGTTAACAAAGTGCATATACAGTATGTCACCATACACAGCCCTGAGATTCGTTTCACAGTAAACACAAGAAACATAATAGGAACAATGAAAAACCACAACCAACAGGGCAGACAAAAAACTAACATGCAAAAGACAACAAACTGTGCAAATATGAAAGAAAAAAAATATAAAAGCAATAAATATTGAGAATGTGAAGTTAAAATGCCCTTGAACGGAAAATCCTACAAAAAGTAATTGATATAGCCCAGACCATCAAGGGTAAAGTCCTTCCCATTGTTCTCAATGGTAGGCAGGGCTCCACCCATGATAGACTGGGCTATATCAATTACTTTTTGTAGGGTTTTCCATTCAAGGGCATTAGTGTTTCCAAAGCAGGCCATGATGCAAAGTTTCATATGTCATGGCAAATCTTTGCAAACATCTGAGGCACTGCTGTGCTTTCTTCATAAAGGTTCTTATGTTCTGGGCCGAGAGAGATCCTCTGAAATGATAACACCAAGGAATTTAAAGTTGCTGTCCCTCTCCACCTCTGATCCCCTGATGAGGACCTCCAATTTCCTCCTCCTGAAGTCAATAATCAGCTCCTTGGTCTTGCTGACATTGAGTGGGAGGTTGTTGTTGAAGTAACACGCAGCTGTATGCTGATTCATCACCACCTTAGATTTGGCCAATGACAGTGGTGTCGTCATAAGTATAAAGCAAGTAGAGCAGGGGACAAAGCATGCAGCCTTGTGGTGCACCTTTGCTAATGGAGATCGTGGAGGTGTTGCAGCCAATCCAGTCTGACTGGGGTTTTCAAGTGAGGAAATTGAGGATCTGATTGCTCAAGAAGGTATTGAGGCCCAGGTCTTGAAACTTATTGTTTAATTTTGAGGGAATGTTAGTATTGAATGCCAAGCTGTAGTTGCTAAAGAGCATCCTGATGTATGCATCCTTGCTGTCCAGATAGTCCAGGGTTGGGTTGAGTTGAGGAGCCAAAGAAATGGCATCTCCTGTGGACTGGCTGCGGTGGTAGGCAAAATGGAGCGGATGATGCCCATGATGTCAAGCCAATCAATATAAAAATACTCCATTTCTCTTATATCTTGCATCCATGTGCCTATCTAAGAGTTTTTACATGTACCTATTTTATCAACCTCTACCACCAGACCTGGTGGTGCATTCCAGGCAACCAACTCCATCCCCCAAGTACTGGAGGGAATGCTCTCCTTCTGAGGAACGGCAACAGATCCCTTACATCCACCAGAGGAGACCAGCAGAGCCACATTTCAAATTTCATCTGAAGGTTAGCACTGGTAATAACTGGGTTACTAGCCTTCAGGATATAGATTATAAAAGCAGACAGATTTTGATATACAGCATAGAAAATAGAACAGTACAGCCCCTTCAGCCCACAATGTTGTGCTAGCTTTTTAAACCCACTCCAAGACCAATCTGACCCTTCCCTCTCACATAGCCCTCTATTTTTCTTTCATCCGCATGCCTATCTAAGAGCCTCTTAAATATCTGTAATCTATCTGCCTCTACCACTACCCCTGGCTGTGCTTTTCACGTACCCACAACTCTGAGTAAAAAATCCCATCTCTGAAATCACTCCATACCTCCCTCCAATCACCTTGAAATTACATTCTCTTGTATTAGCCATTTCTACGCTGGGAAAAAAATGCTGGCTGTCCACTCTATCAATGCTTCTTATCATCTTGTAAGCTTCCCAGTAAGTCAGCTCTCATGCTCCTTCTGTACAAAGAGAAAAACCATAGCTTGCTCAACCTCTCCTCATAAGACTTGTTCCCTAATCCAGGCAGCATCCTGGTAAATCTACTCTGTTCCCTCTCTGAAGGTTCCACACCCTTCCTATAATGAGGTGATGAAATTGAACACTATAAGTACGGTCTAACCAGAGTTTTATAGTGCTGCAATGTTACCTCGTGGCTCTTGATATCTTAGTCACAATTTAGCTAGGCCACAGCAGTCGTGTCTATAATTCTTTTGGCCACCCTATGCAAGGTTGTAATTGCACTGGAGAGGTGCAGAGGAGATTCACCTAGGCTGGAGTGTTTCAGTGATGAGAAGAAACTGGAGGGGTTATGTTTATTTTCATTGGAGCGTAAGAGTCAGAGGGGGAACCTGATAGAGACTCTACAAAACTATACTTGAACGTAGGAAGAAAGTTTGCACCTGGTACCCTAAGACCACAGGGCATGGCTTTAGGAGTCAGGGGAAAAAGTTTTAGAATGGAACTGAGGAAGAGCTTTTCCACCCAGTGGGCTGGTTGGAATCTGCAATGCACTGAGGCAGATTTACTTATATATTTAGACATGCACTTGATTCACCAAGGGACAGACCAAGACCAATAGAACTGGTATAGATAGTTTTGTTCAGCATGGATACAGTGGGCTGAATAGCCTGTTTCTGTGCTGTACGCCTCCCAACCTCATTCCAGTCTGACAGTTATAATTTTATTTTCAGGCCTCTGGAGTGCAACCTGAAGCCACAACTTTCTCTGAAGCTACAACGTCAGCCTTATGAAGTGCACCAGGGACAGGCTTCTTGTTAAGGATCCGGCCTGAACACTGGGTCGAAGGGCCTCCGCTGGGAGCTCTGGATCATGACAGTCTTTAATTTCTGTTTTCTTTCACCTGGCCATGTGGGTTCTAGCCCAGCCCCTTTCCTTTTTGGACTTCCTCCAATTACCTGCTTGTCTCCTCATTTGCACTCACCTGTGTCTAATTTTCACTCATTACCCCATCCAATTAAACCCTGTCCCCCCATCCAATTAAACCCTGCCTGGACTAGCATCCTCTGCCAGTTTGTCCCAGTTCTGACCTGTGTCATTCCAGCCTGTCATTGCGACTTCTGCCAACTGATTTTGCCTGATTCTGTGTTTTGGATTTTGCCTGTTCTTGGTCCTGATTTTTGCCTGTGCGCTCTGGATTGTCTGCCCTCGCCTGACTGCCTTTCCTGGTAAGACCTTGGTCTGCCATTTCAGATTCGTGCCTGCCTTCTGTCTTGAAAGACTGTTGCCTTTGTGCTCCCTAATAAATCCTGGTGAAAAAGTATTCATTGGTCTGCACTTGAGTCCCGCCGAAACACGACAGAATGAACTGGCCAAGATGGACTCAGTGGACCCCAACCAGGTGCGTGAGGCCCTCTTCCGACAGGGCGTGTTGGTAGAGAGAAATGAAACGCAGTTCACCTCTATCAACCAGTCGATGGAAGCCTTCTCCGCCACTCTGACCAGCATAGCCCCCCAGCTACAGCAGATTCAGCTGGCGCTGAGCTCCAACCAGCCTTCTCTTGCTGCGCCATCAACCCCACCGACTCCAACACAACCAGCCCGAGAGCCCTGTTTACCTCCACCTGAACTTTACAATGGTGAACCAGTCACCTGCAGATCCTTCCTGTCTCAATGCTCGCTGATTTCTGAGCTGCAGCCCACTACCTTTCCCTCTGATCGATCCTGTATTGCTTATGTTCTCACGCTGCTGTCAGGAAGAGCAAGAGAGTGGGGTACGGCTGTGTGGGACAGCAGAGCCCCTTTTTGCCACACGTTTAAGGACTTCTGTGAGGAGAAGAGTCTTTGACCGTTCCCAGCAGGGGTGAGAGGCAGCAAGGGAGATGTTGTGAGTTCGTCAGGGTAACCGTTCTGTTTCGGACTACGCCATTCAGTTCCGCACACTAGCCACCACTACCAACTGGAATTCGGCGGCCCAATCTGACATGTTCCTCTATGGGCTTAGCGAAGACACGAAGGATGAACTAGCCACCCGCGACCTGCCTGCTGGCTTCTGAGAGCTGGTCGATTTGGCCATTAAGATTAACAGCCGCATAAAACAGCGTCAGCAGGAGCGTGATGTCTGGGGTTCACGAAGAACCACCGGGGGCGTCTGACCTCTTCCTAGCCAGCACCCAGATCCCCTTCCCCGAGTCCTCAGTCACCCCCATCCAGCCCAACGGAGCTCATGCGGATTGATCGCACCTGTCTGTCTCCTTCGGAAAGAAGGAGGAGAATCAGTACCAATGCCTGTCTGTATTGTGGTCAGGCTGGTCACTATGTATCTACCTGTCCTATAAAAGCCAACGCTCGCTCGTAAAGAAGGGACTACGGGCGAGCAGTACTTCCTTCCCCCAGTTCCACGTCACTCGAACCCTGCTACCTGCTTTCATACTGGCTGAAGGGAGGAGACGCACCGTTTCAGTTTTTATCGACTCTGGGGCTGAGGGAAACTTTATCAGTTCTAGTTTTGTAGCCAATCTCGGGATGCCACTCTCCCGTCTGAAGTAACCCCTGGAAGCCAGCAGCTTAACCGGAGTGAAACTTGCCATGGTTACCCACTCGACAGCTCCAGTGAGTCTCCTCATTTCTGGCAATCACCAGAAGAGCATTGTTTTCCATGTGATAGATTCCCCCAAAGTTGACGTTGTGTTAGGCCACCCATGGCTAGTTCAGCACGGTGCACACATTGATTGGTCTAGTAACAGAGTGTTAAGCTGGAGTACTTTCTGCCTAAATCATTGTCTGCGTGTTGCTCATGCTACTCAAAGTCCGGTTCCTCTGCCTACAGAAGAGTTTCCCGATCTGTCCTCTGTACCTCCTGAACATCTGGACCTCAAGCTAGTATTCAGCAAGACTCGGGCCACCACCTTACACCCACGTTGCCCCTATGACTGCGCTATATATCTCCTTCCGGGAACCTCGCCACCTAGGGGCCGTCTGTATTCCCTGTCTCCACCTGAAAGGGAAGCGATGGACAAGTATATCCAGGAGGCCTTGGCTGCATGAATTATCCGTCCCACTTTCTCCCCAGCAGGCGCAGGATTCTCCTTTGTAGCCAAGAAGGACGGGTCCCTGCATCCTTGCGTGGACTATAGAGGTCTCAATGAGATCACCATTAAGAACCGCTATCCTCTTCCTCTTATGTCATCTGCATTTGAATTGCTCCAGGGTGCTTCTATCTTCTCCAAGCTCGACCTCCCCATCGCTTACCATCTGGTCCGCATAAGAGAGGGGGATGAGTGGAAGACGGCATTCAATACGCCATCTGGGCACTACTAGTATCTGGTAATGCCTTTCGGACTTTCTAATGGTCTTGCTGTGTTCCAGTCCCTGGTGAATGCCATCCTCAGAGACATGTTGAATCAATTTGTATTCGTGTGCTTGGATGACATTCTGATATTTTCTAGGTCCCTCTCTGAACACATCTAGCACATCCTTCAGGTGCTCCAATGACTCCTGGAGAATCAGTTATTCGTGAAGGCGGAAAAGTGTGAATTTCATCGGAGTTCAACTTTGTTTCTGGGATATGTGATTAGTGCTGGAGGAATCCAGATGGACCCTCAGAAGATCAAGGCAGTAGAGGAGTGGCCACAACCCACCTGTTGACGAGATGTCCAATGCTTTCTTGGGTTTGCCAACTTCTATTGCCGATTCATTCGAAATTTCAGCATCCTGGCCGCCCCGCTGACTGCTCTAACCTCCAAGTCGAAGTTTGCCTGGAATCCAGCGGCTGAGAAAGCCTTTTCTGATCTAAAGACTCGTTTCACCACGGCACCTATCCTCCTTCAGCCCGATCCTACAAGGCAGTTTATTGTAGAGACTGACGCCTCCGATGTAGGAGTAGGGGCTGTTCTGTCAGCGTTCAGCAGAGGAAAACAAGCTGCACCCGAGCCCCTTTTTTCCCACAAATTTTCACCCGCAGAACGCAACTCTGACATCGGCAATCAAGAGTTATTGGCTGGACGGATCACAAGAACCTAGAATATATCCGTTCAGCCAAACGCCTCAATTCCCGCCAGGCTCAGTGGTCCCCGTTTTTAGCCCGTTTTAGATTCACCCTAGCCTTCCGTCCTGGCTCTAACAACGGCAAGCCTGACGCGCTCTCCAGGCAGTTTCCAACAACCGGTGAGCCGCCCAAGGTTACGACCATTCTCCCCAAGCAATGCTTGGTCGCCGCAGCACAGTGGGAGATTGAATCTGTGGTCCAGTCTGCCCAGCAGGGTGAGTCTGTTCCTAGTGTCTGCCCTGCTAACCTATTGTATGTTCCCCAGTCTGCCCGCTCCCAGGTTCTCCAGTGGGGACACACCTCCAGACTGGCATGTCACCCTGGCATCAGACACTCGACGGCTTTCATCAGTCGAGGATTTTGGTGGCCATCCCTGAGGAAGGATGTTGAGAGCTTCATTTCTGCCTGCCCAGTCTGTGCACAGAACAAGACCTCCAGCCAGCCACTAACTGGTCTCCTGCAACCCCTGCCTGTTCCTCGAAGGCCCTGGTCACACATTGTACTGGACTTTGTCACCGGACTCCCTCCGTCCGACGGTAACACTACCGTTCGTACCATAGTGGATCGTTTTTCCAGAACGGTCCACTTAGTTCCCCTTCCCAAGCTGCCCTCTGCCAAGGAGACTGCCAACCTGGTGATTCAGCGTGTTTTCTGTATTCACGGTCTCCCCGTTGAAGTGGTATCTGATAGAGGTTCGCAATTTACCTTCCACTTTTGGAGGGCCTTTTGCAAACTACTCGGGATCACAGTTAACCCCTCGTCTGGGTTTCATCCACAGAGTAATGGCCAGACCGAGCGGGCTAATCAGCAGATGGAGGTGATGCTCCATTGTGTGACGTCTCAGGAATCTTCCCCTTGGAGTCAGCAGCTTCCCTGGGTCGAGTACGCCATTAGTTCTTTGCCTTCTGCTTCATCAGGTTTATTACCATTCCAGCGCTGTCTTGGCTATCAACCCCCCTTATTCGCGTCTCAGGAGGAGGAAGTGGGCGTTCCCTCAGCCGAAGCGTTTGTCCAGAGGTGTTCACGGACCTGGAGACGAGCCCGAAAGGCGCTGCTTCAATCTACAGCCAGAATGAAGAAGCAAGCAGACTGTCACCGCATCGAGGCCCCCCGTTACCGCCAGGGTCAGAAGGTGTGGTTATCTTCGCGTGACATCCCCTTGAAGGTGGACTCCCACAAGCTGGCGCCATGCTACATTGGACCTTTCCCCATCACCAAGGTGATCAGCCCTTCAGCGGTACATCTAAAACTACCCCCTACCTTTCGCAGAATCCATCCTACATTCCATGTTTCAAGGATTAAGCCCTTTGTCTGCAGCCCCCTCTGACCCACCCCCAAGCCCACTCCCCCTCCCCGTCTCATCGATGGCTCAGAGACCTTCACTGTGCGCCGATTACTGGACGTTCGACGCAGAGGTCGTGGACTGCAATACCTCGTTGATTGGGAGGGCTATGGCCCCAAAGAGAGGTGTTGGGATCCCGCTCGAGATATCCTGGATCCCTCTCTCATTAAGGACTTTCATAGGAGCCATCCCGTACAAGCAAGAAGGGTGTCTGGAGATGCCCGTGGGGGGAGGGGGGGTACTGTTAAGGATCTGGCCTGAACACTGGGTCGAAGGGCCTCTGCTGGGAGCTCTGAATCATGACAGTCTTTAATTTCTGTTTTCTTTCACCTGGCCATGTGGGTTCTAGCCCAGCCCTTTCCTTTTTGGACTTCCTCCAATTACCTGCTTGTCTCCTCATTTGCACTCACCTGTTTTAAATTTTCACTTATTACCCTGTTTATTTAAACCCTGGCTTGACTAGCATCTTCTGCTAGTTTATCCCAGTTTTGACCTGTGTCATTCCAGCCTGTCATTGCGACTTCTGCCAACCGATTTTGCTTGATTCTGTGTTTTGGATTTTACCTGTTCCTGGACCTGATTTTTCTGTGCGCTCTGGATTGTCTACCCTCGCCTGACTGCCTTTCCTGGTAAGACCTCGGCCTGCCATTTCAGATTTGTGCCTGCCTTCTGTTTTTGAAAGACTGTCGCCTTTGTGCTCCCTAATAAATCCTGGTGAAAAAGTATTCAGTGGTCTGCACTTGAGCCCCACTGAAACCCAACACTTCTGTGATGAACAGAATCAGGGTTTGGAATGGATCAGCAAAAATCCATCTAAAACATGATGTACACTTACTTAACAAGTGATACTATTGGAAGGCCTTGTTTTGACAGTTGCATAAACCTGAGGTAGATCACTTCAATCTACCAAGGTTCTGCTCAAATGGAAGCACCTCTGACTGGCAAAAAGTCTACCTCCTTACACACACACACATCACATAACAGCTTTCCCTCTCTGGAGGGTCATCAAATGGGTATGTCATTTCCTCTTCTGTTCATTTTTTTGTTTTCAGGCATAGCAATTCTTTAATACCTTTAAGAATATGCTGGCGAGCTGCTGTTTGGAACCAGTGGCTTTAGTCCTTGTCTTTTCAACCCTTGATTTGTCCACCTTTATGCACTTTAAGACAGTCAGCATCTCCTTTTTTTAGATAATGTGAATATGGTTCAATTTACCTATTTTTGACACAAGCTAGTTTTCAATATTGATTGGACAATTTTTTTTTTTTTTTGCCCACATTCCTCAGGCAGACCACACACTCAGTGGTCACTCTATTAGCTGCACCTGTACACCTTGTTAATGCAAACATCTGATCAGCCAATCATGTGGCAGCAACTCACTGCATAAAAGCATGCAGACATGGTCAAAAGGTCTATTTATTGTTCAGAATAGGGAAGAAATGAGAACTAAGTGACATTGACTGTGGAATCATTATTGGTGTTGGACAGGGTGGTTTGAGTTTCTCAGAAAGTGCTGATCTGCTGGGATTTTTACACACAACAGTCTTTAAGAGTTTTACAGAGAATAGTGCAAAAAAAAACACAAAAACAACCAGTGAATGGCAATTCTATGGGTAAAAACACCTTGTTAATGGGAGAGGTCAGAGGAGAATGACCAGACTAGTTCAAGCTGACAGGAAGGCAATAGTAACTTAAATAACCATGTATTAAAACAGTGGTGTGCAGAAGAGCAGCTCAGAATGCACAACACATTGAACCTTGAAGTGGATGGCCTATAGCAGCAGAAGACCACAAAAACATACACTTAGTGGCCACTTTATTAGGTACCTAATAATGTGGACACAGTGCAAAATTTTGACTGCAGAGCCTCAAGCAGGGCCAGTCAAGTAATCTACCAGCAGATGTTTCCCATCAGTCCTCCGATTTATTCTCCCTTCTAGCAGAAGAGCCTTATCACATATGGATCAGATTACACCCTCTCAAGCTTCATTTATTGTTCTGAATGTATTACTTCACTGTCAGTTCCTGTTAGAAATTCCATTCATCAATGAAACAAGTTGCCTCCATTAGAAAGAACTTTCTTCAGGAATTGCTTTTCCTGGTGATATTAATTGATTTAAAACTATAACAAGGTGGTAATTTGGCTCTGAACCAAGCTTTAAATGAAGAAATTGTCAGATGCTTGAAACAACATCAACTTGCCATCAACCAGAGGGTGTTGCCTCATGGCCCCTGGACTGGAATAGAAGGAATGGTTTATTCTGTTAGGGACATACCCCAATGAATCCTTAAAACCATGTATGTATCCTTGGACTAACCCATCCTCAATGATCCTGGTGTAGATTCTAGTAGACAACATTCTATACAATTTAAAACATAGAACAGCACAGGAACCGGTTCACAACATCAGTGCTGGACATGCCAAGTGACACGAAATCTCTTCTGCCTGTACATGATCGATATCTCTCTGTGCCCTGCATATTCATGTGCCTGTCTAACAGTCTCTTAAACACCTCTATTGTCCCTGCTTCCACTGCTACTCTGGCAACCTCTCCCAGTCATCTGCAGCTTTTTCTGTGAAAAATTTGTCCCTCATATATCCTTTAAATTTTCCCCCTCCCACACTCTCCAGTATTTGATGTTTCTACCTCAAAAAGATTCTGACCATCACAAGTTGATAGGGTTGTTAAGAAGTCATATGCAGTACTGGCCTTCATTAGTTGGGGAAATTGAACTCCAGGGCTGCGAGGTAACATTGCAGCTCTATAAAACCCTGGGCAGGCTGCACTGGAGTATTGTGTTCAGTTCTGATTGTGTCACAGGAAGGATGTGGAAACTTTAGAGAGGGTGCATAGGACATTTAACAGGATGCTCCTGTTTCTTTTTTTTTGCTATTTTACACAATATTTTTTTGGTGCGGACTAACTCTGCAGCCTGCAGTCAATGAAGGACATAGTGCTAAACTGAAATAAACTGAGGGCTCCCAGACTTTTTCCAAGGACTCTGCAGTTTGATATTTTGTATTCTGTGTGTTGTTCACTCGTTTTTTTGCTGTTTGTGAGACTTGTTCTTTTTTTACGCATTAGGTGTTTGATGTTTTCTTTGAACGGGTTCCATGGTGTTTCTCTGTTTTGTGTCTGTCTGCGGGAAGATGAACCGCAGGGTTGTACTTTGAAAATATACTTTGACAATAAATGTACTTTGAAGACTTTGAATCTTTGAATCCACCAGGTGTTCTGGCTTCCTCCCACTTAGTAAGTTGTGGGCATGTTATGCTGGCACCAGATTGATGCAAGCAGCACATTTCATTGTATAGATGTACATGTGACAAAGGTAATCATTAATCTTTAAACCCTCGCCTCCACATCCTTCATGTAATAGGTCAACCAGAACTACACACAATACTCAAAGTGCAGCCGAAACAAAGTTCAAAAAAAACTTCAAAGTAAATTTATTATCAAAGTACATATGTGTCACCATGTACACCCCTGAGATTCATTTTCTGTGGGGCATACTCAATAAATCTATGATTAAGAACTATAATAGAATCATAATCACATGTATATATTGCTAGGGTATCTGAGACTTTTGCACAGTACTGTAGTCATTTTATGTATTGCACTGTACTGCTGCTGCAAGAACAAATTTCATGACAAAGGTAAGTGATGATAAACCTGATTCTGATGTGGGTCTCTATTGTGGACTGAGTGGGAAGGGGGCTGGGAGAGGGGAATCATGGTTGGGAAAGTGGGGGGGAAAGGGAGGGAGTGACGCAGAGACATTCTGTAATGATGAATAAATCAATTGTTTAGAATCAAATGACCTTGCCTGGTGTCACAAGGCTGGGTGTGTTTGCGCCAATACCACCCCCACCCCAGTACTCCTCTACCATCTGACCCACACCCCTCCTGCAGCGTTCTACCCTCGCCATTCCCAACATCCTTTGCTCCTGCTAGATTTACAAATGTGCTCTTTGGTCCATGTTGACAAATACATATGTCTGTGTGCCTAAGGCTTTTGCACAGTTCTGTCTGAGGCTGAGGCCTCCGTCGCTCAGAGTTCAGTACCGCATCCTGACTAGATACACAAGCCTGGGCATTACAATATGGAGAACAAGCTCCCCCTCACCAAGCATCTGATGAACCCAAAGGAACAGCAGAGACCGATACAGCATCGCAGGAGTTGCCAGTCAACATTGAACTCAACGTAGAATTGCCTCAGGGACTCTGCCAGATTTTTCCCTTGGGGTATACTCCTGAAGCCTTCCCCGTGAGTGGGTATAACTGCAAGGCAGTGAATGTTTGAGATTAGAGTTTTCCTTCTCCTAGGTGAGCTGCCAATGACAGCGGACAAGCCCCATCTGCCTGAAGCGACTGGTTTTAAGGTGCATTAACCCGCCTTTGCTCCTTCAGTAGAAATGGTTCCTCTGGGCTAAGTTGCTAAGCCACACATGAAGGCCAGGAGGTGGACTTGGTTGTTGGAGGCTGTTTGAGGTGCACACCATTGGGAGCATTTAATAGGTAGTGGGAGCTTGTCCCCACCAACCTCTCCCAGCTGTAACAACTTTAAGGGAACCACAGTACTGTATATCACCTTAACATTAATTCCTTACTCTCAGTCACAAGGCCCTGACCAATGAAAGCAAGCATGCTATGTGCCTTTATTGCACACAAGTAATTTTGATACATTTGCATTTCTCTTAAATAGGTTGAAAAATACTTCCTTGTTTACAATGTTTGAATTGACAAGCTGAGCTAAAGCTACGCCATAAGCAATAAATCAGTTTCAAACATCTTGGGGGGAGGTGTTTTAGATGATCCTGATTGAAATGCAGGAGCAAGATATACCAGCTAGTGGATTGGTGTCACAGCAACAACCTGGCACTCAACATCAGTAAGACAAAAGAGCTGATTGTGGACTTTAGGAAGAGTAAGACGAAGAAACACATACCAATCCTCATAGAGGGATCAGAAGTGGAGAGAGTGAGCTGTTTCAAGTTCCTGGGTGTCAAGATCTGAGGGCCTAACCTGGTCCCAGATTATCAATGCTACTACAAAGAAGGCAAGGCAATGATTATATTTCATTAGGAGTTTAAGGAGAATTGGTTTGTTACCTAAAACACTCAAACTTCTAGAGATGAACCATGGAGAGCATTCTGACAGGCTGCATCACTGTCTGGTATGGGGAGGGGGTGAAGGGGCTGAAAGAAGCTACAGAAAGTTGTAAAATTAGTCAGCTCCATCTTGGGTATTAGTTTCTATCATATCCAAGACATCTTCAAGGAACGGTGTCTCAGAAAGGCAGTGTCCATTATTAAGGACCCACATCACCCAGGACATACCCTCTTCTCATTGTTACCATCAGGTAGGAGGTACAGAAGCCTGAAGGCACACACTCAGCAATTCAGGAACAGGTTCTTCCCCTCTGCCAGCTGGTGGCATAGTGGCATCAGCACTGGACTTTGGAGCGAAAGAGTTCAAAGCCAGCTGGCTCCCCTAGCACGCTTTCCATCTGTGCTGGGTTGAGCATTGAGCTAGCAACTCGACCTTGTAAAAAGGAAATTGCCCTCTACAGAAACATCAACAGCAAAAAGTTAATGGCCTATGTCCTGTCATGAGTTTTAAAAAAGGCAATTTCCTCTCTTTTTTTCTCTTCCCCTCTGCCATCCAATTCCTAAATGGTTATTGAACCCATGAATACTACCTCACTTTTTCTATCATTTCTATTTTTGCAATATTTTTAATTTAACAATTTAATATATATATTTACTGTAATTGATTTATTTTTCTATATTATCATGTGTTGAATTGAAATGCTGCCGCTAAGTTAACAAATTTCCTGAAGTATGCCGGTGATATTAAATCTGATTCTGATTAGTGGAAGGAGAAGCACTGGTAGATGTGGAGGATAGCTTACCCACATTTATCAAGAACAATACTAATGAACAAGCAGTCATGGAGCAGAGAAATGTAACTGTTACATCAATGAGAGACATGTTATTACATGTGTGGGAGAGGTTAGAAATAGTCCTGGGGTTACAGATGATATATTTATTTCTTGCATAGTTTTGAATTTAATGAAAAGAATAATATAATTCTTCCAGGTAAAAGTTTAGTCTAACAAATTGATTGCACACCTTCAGATGAAATCCTTTATGACAAAAATGATGGGCTCTTTCATTTCATTACACCCTATAATTTAATATTCATTAACAGATTTTGTCTCACTAAATTAAAGCATTAATTTTTAATTTATATCTTGTAGAATTAGAGCAATACTCATTACAATTAATGGTTTATGGCAGCTGTTTCTGCATGCATTTATTGCAGCTTCTCCTGGAGAAATTAATTGAAGATTAACCCTCAGCTGCAAGCATCTGAAGAGGAACTGGAGAACTTTGTTTCAATTTAATTGTTCAGAAGCCAAGTCCTGGTATTTAAACAAATAAATAAATAGAGCAGTTTGGCAGGGAGGGAAAAGGGAAGTAAGGAGAGAGGGGGCACAAGGTGATGCCATTTTATATCTTAAACATTAAAGGAATGACCGTCAGGACTGAGGATTTGAGTTATTAACATTCTGAACTTGTTTTAACAGAAGAAAACCTGTGGACACTGAAAATCCAAACCAACAGACAAGATGCTGGAGAAAGGGAAGATTTATACTTCAGAGTAGGCATCCCTTGAAGAGACTTCAGAGTGTAGTAGTAAAATCACAAGTACAAGAAAATCTGCAGATGCTGAAAATATCTTTGTACCTTCTGTCAAGTTAAGCAAACTTTAACACTTTAACTGCAGTCTGTTTGGATCTTCAGTGGTTATCCTTTACAATATTGCTCCCATGCAAATATTGTTGGCTGTTTCTATCCTCTGTTTGAGAGGGTGTCATAGTCATAGAGCACTAAAGCACAGAAATAGGCTCTTCAGCTCAGCTAGTCTGTATCAAACTGAATTCTGTCTAGTTGCATGAACCCACATCTGGACTATGGCCCTCTGAAACCCTCCCATCCAGGTACTTATCTAAACTTCTCTTAAATGTTGAGATCAACCCACATCCACCACTTAGGTTGCAGCTCGTTTCACCACCTTCTGAGTGAAGAAGTTCACCTTTAGGTTCCTCTAAAACATTTCACCTTCAAGCCTTAATCAATTACCTCAAGTTCTGGTCTCGCCCAACCACAGTGGAAAAACCCTGCTTACAATAACCCTATTTATACACCTCATAGTTGTGTATAGCTCAATCAAATCTCCCCTCATTCTCCTACACTTCAGGAAATAAATTCCTTAATATTCACACATTCTGTATAACTCAGGCCCTCAAGTCCCAGAAACATCCCTGTAAATTCTTTCTGTATAAATCCAATATTATGAACATGGCTTTATTTTGATAAGGTGCTGTGGCTCTGATTTTTCCCTCTGCTTTGATTGTAAATGGGGACATTAGAACATTAGAAAGTTTTTGACAAGAACAGGCCATTTGGCCTAACAAAGCTTGCCAAATTCCAATTCACACAGTGTGTCAAAATAACTATCGATTTGAAAGTCTGAGGTATTACTCTTAACTACACAACTAGGTAGTTTATTTCATGTGTCCATAACTCACTGTGTAAAGAAATGCTTCCTGATGTTAGTCTGAAATAGTCCTTTAATCAGTCTCCACCTATGGCCCCATGTCCTCACTGATGGATTAATTTTGAAGTAGCAGATGGCATCCACTTTACTTACACCTTTAATGATTTTGAACACATCTATCATGTCTCCTCTCATTCTACGTCCACGTAGGCTAAAAAGATTTACTTCTTTCAATCTTTCTTCATAGCTCATACCTTACAGACCTGGAATGAGTCCAGTTGTCCTGCACTGAACTCTCTCCAGTGCCTTCACATCCCTCACAAAATAGGGATGCAATATTGTACACAATACTCAAGGTGTGTCTTCACAAGCACATTATACAGTTTAAGGAGAACTTCTCTAGACTTGAACTCCACTGAGTGCGTTGTATAGCCCAACATTCTCTTAGCCTTCCTAATTGCTTCTGTGCATTGTCTAGATGCTGATAATGATGAGTCTACCAGGACACCTAAATCTTTCTCACACAGTGCATTTTCTTACTCAAGACCCCCATTGTATATTTATATCTAATATTCTACTTCCTATACCTAATATTTTACATTCACTTACATGAAATTTCATCTGCTATTTATCTGCCCTCATCTGGATTTTGTTTAGATCTAACTATTGATTCTGCTGCCTGAATGAGATCAGTGCATCCCCCTTATTTTGTGTCATCTGCAAATTTTACTAGTTTACTTGAATGCGCTTATCCAAATCATTAATGTAGATTAAAAACAGCAGTGTCCCAAAACTGATCCCTGCAGAACCCCACTTTTAACATCTTTTAGGTGTGAAAATGATCCTCTCATCATAACTCATTGCTTTCTGTTTTGAGCCAATTTTGCACCCATTCACACTCCTTACCCTGAATCCATACCTCCTATAATTTGATTATTAACCTCTCATGGGATACCTTGTCAAAAGCCTTCTGAAAGTCCAAGTCAATGATATTAATTGTTCTATTGTTATCATAAGTTTTAGGTGCCTCTTCATAGAACTCCAGCATAATATGATTTCCCCTTTCTGAACCCATGCTGGCTTTCTGCTAACATGCCTGTTCTTATCAGCTGTTTTTCCATCTTATGTAAGCTTCATTGACATTGCCGTTCCTCCTCAGTATTATATTTGGCACTGTTTCGCTTTGCCTCCCTCCCCACCCCAAACCATTACATGGAAATACCTGTTCCAAGCCTCTCCCTTGCCCTGTCTTACAAACTAGCATATTAGCCTCTACTTTCTTAGAAGTTTGTGTAGATATGAAATGTCATCTAAAACTTTGACAAACTTCTACAGCTGCACGGTGGATAGTATCTGAACTGGTGGCATCATGACCTGGTAGGGAAACAGCAGTGCCCAGGAATGGAACAGCCTACAGAAAGTGATGGATGCTCCAGAACCTTCAGCACCACTAGCCAGGCTGTTCCAGGACAGCTACAACAATGACATCTACCCGGCAATGTGGAAGAATGCCCAGGTATGTCCTGTACACAAGAAACAGGCCAAGTCCAACCCAGTCAATTACCGCCCTATCAGCCTGCTCTCAATCATCAGCAACATAACGGAAGGAGTCATCGACAGTGCTATCACGCAGCACCTACTCGGCAATAACCTGCTTACGGATCCCAGTTTGTGTTCCGTCAAGGCCACTCAGCTCCTGACCTCATCTCTTCGGTCCATACATGGACCCAAAGAGCTGAATACCAGAGGTGCGGTGAGAGTGTTAGCCCTCAACGTCAAGGCAGCATTTGACCAAGTATGGTATCAAGGTGCCCCAGCTAAAATGGAGTCAATGGGAATTAGGGTTGGAATCAGACCTGACACAAAGGAAGATAGCTGTAATGGTTGGAGGTCAATCATCTCATCCTCAGGACATCACTGCAGGAGTTCCTCAGGGAAGTGTCTGAGGACCAACCATCTTCAGCTGCTCCATCAATGACCTTCCTCCCACTGTAAGGTCAGAATGGAGATGTTCGCAGATGACTGCACAATGTTCTGTACCATTTGTGACTCCTCAGACAGTGAAGCAGTTCATACCCAAATGCAGCAGGACCTGGCTTGGGCTGACAATTGGCTAGTAAAATTCGAGCCACACAAGTACCAGGCAATGACCATCTCCAACAAGAGAGGCTCTAACCATCGTCCCTTGACATTCAGTGGCATCACCATCACTGAATCCTCTAGTATCAATATCCTGGGGGTTACAATTGACAGAAAACTGAACTGGTGTAGCCATATAAACACTGTGGCTACCAGAGCAGGTCAAAGGCTCGATATCCTGCAGTATGTAACTCACCTCCTGACTCCCAAAAGCCTGTCCACCATTGACCAGGCTCAGGTCAGCAGTGTAATGGAATACTTGTCACTCGCTTGGATGAGTGCAGCTCCATCAACACTCAAGAAGCTTGACACCATCCAGTACAAGGCAGCCCACTTGATTGGTACCCCTTCCACAAGCATCCAATCCCTCCACCATCGACAAACAATTGCAGCAGTGTGTACTATCTACAAGATGCACTGCAACAACACACCAAAGTTCCTCAGGCAGCACCTTCCAGACCCATGACCACTGTCATCTAGAAGGACGAGAACAGCAGGTACCTGGGAACACCACCACTTGGAAATCCCCCTCCAAGTCACTCACCATCCTGACTTGGAAACATATCGCCGTTCCTTCATTGTTGCTGGGTCAAAATCATGGAACTCCCTCCCTAACAGCACTATGAGTCTACCTACGCCTTAGGGACTGCAGTAGTTCAAGAAGGCAGCTCATCACCACCTTCTCGAGGGCAACTAGGGATGGGCAATAAATGCTGG
The DNA here is from genome assembly GCF_030028105.1 of Mobula birostris. Taxonomy (NCBI): domain Eukaryota; kingdom Metazoa; phylum Chordata; class Chondrichthyes; order Myliobatiformes; family Myliobatidae; genus Mobula; species Mobula birostris. Next base: position 41,548,158 of record NC_092389.1, read on the forward strand.
CTTAGCTGGTGATGTCCATGTCCTGTAAATGAATAAATTTATTAAAAATAAATAAATAGTGCCCCCTCCCTGTACCAGGCGTGGCTATCATTTCCCAGTTTCTGTTGATCTGTTACACTCCCTGCTCAGGATATCTTCTCAAGTGTGTATCCAAGTGGTTAAGGCGTTCGTCTAGTGATTTGAATGTCGCTAGTTTGAGACTTGGCTGAGGTGGAGTGTGTGTCCTTAAGCAAGGCACTTAACCACCCACTGCTCTGCAATGACACCAGTGCCAGGATGTATGGGTCCTACTGCCCTTCCCTTGGACAACATTGGTGGCATGGAGAGGGGAGACTTGCAGCATAGGCAACTGCTGGTCTTCCATACAACCTTGCCCAGGCCTGTGCCTGGAAACCTTCCAAGGCTCAAATCCATGGTCTCATGAGACTTACAGATGCCTATAATCCTTTCAAAGTATTCTGTCTTGTCTCCCAGAAAATCCCATGTCTAAAACTGGCATACACAGACTAATTCTATGCCACCCCTTGAGGGAATCCCAAATCTTGGCCAATCTGTATCTACACAATTTCACTGCTGGAGTTTGCTTCCCCTAAACCTTCCTGAGCAGAATATTTACCACAGAAACTCTACTCTGTCTGAGCCAGCCTTTTAAATACATGGTCAGGATTCAACCTGCAGTTCTCCTCTTTGCAATTTTCTGCAGTTTAAAGTGTAAAATAATTTTGGATTTAGATTCAATTCAGATTATATAAGACCATAAGATGTAGCAGCAGAATTAAGCTTTTCAGCCCATCAAGTGTTCTGTCATTCCATCATGGCTTAACCCGGATCCCACTCAACCCCATACACCTGTCTTCTTGCCATATCCCTTGATGCCCTGACTTATCTGGAAATGATCAACTTCCACCTTAAGTAAACCCACGGGCTTGGCCTCCACCAATTCAGACTAAATATTAAACATCAACAATATAATAATGAATCTCAATAATATATCCTCAATAATGTTTTCCCACAAAACATTCTTCAAAAATTCTCAAAATGACATTGCAATTCACACTGCTTCCAGCCACACAATATATAGGAAATGATATCTGAAACAAGTCAGCACAGTTGCCATTTGAATAATAATTTCACTGCTTTCTGTCTATCTCTCAAAAGAATTTGCTGCGATATCAAAAGAACACTTACTTCTGCACTCAGTTGATGATGGCAATTAATTAGCTACCTCAGATGACTTAAGCAAGGTTGGTACATCTGATGAGCGTCACATCCTGTAGAAAGTATCAAACCATTTTCATTTAAAAAGAACTGGCTTCCATTCAATGCTCCAACAAGCTCACGCAGTACAAGAACACTAACAAATCTATAACTTGGGTAAAATACCAATTTCATTTTTTAAATGATAGCAGCATTAAATTCAAGTGCTCATTCAAAGGAAGAGTGTGATATAGCTAAAATGACAAGATTTGATTTATAGCTGTAAACAATTTAAATTCAAATATAATGTTATAGTCTAATTAGCAAAATGTGGTTCTTCAAAATACATAACCATAATGCAACAAACATTTTAACTTTACTGAATATGGATCATTTATTTTATGCATAAAATACAAACACTCAGTCTTGGAAACACAGGCTAGTCACAAGGCAAATTGATGCATTCAACAAATAAAACTAGAATTATTCCCATAAATCAGAAAATAAATTGCAAGCAGAAACCATTGACTGACTGCTGCAGTGAAATAGCATATTTAATATTCTGTCAGTTAAGTGGAAGGAAAGGTTTTAACTACAGAGAGAAATAATAATTAACCCAGCCCTATTTGACCCAGGACTATCTTCAGTGGCCACTTTATTGATACTTCCCGTACCTAATAAAGTGGCCATTGAGTGTATATTTGTAGTCTTCTGCTGCTGTAGGCCATCCACTACAACGTTTGTTGTGTTGTGCATTCAGAGATGCTCTTCTGCACACCATTGTTGCAACACATGGTTATCTGAGTTACTGTCACCTTCCTGTCAGCTTGAACCAGTCTGGCCATTCTCCTCTGACCTCTCTCAGTAACAAGGCGTTTTTGACCACAGACCTGCCACTCACGGGATTTTTTTTGTTTGTTTTTCATACTGTAACCTCTAGAGACTGTTGTGCGTGAAAGTCCCAGGAGATCAGTAGTTTCTGAGATACTCAAACCATCCCATCTGGCACCAACAATCATTCCACGGTCAAAATCACTAAGATCACATTTCTTCCCCATTCTGATGTTTGGTCTGAACAACAAATGAACATCTTGACCATGTCTGCATGCTTTTATGCATTGCGTTGCTGCCACATGATTGGCTGATTAGATATTTATTTACAAGCAGGTGTACAGGTGTTCCTAATAAAGTAGCCACTGAGTGTACATTCATATCCATAGATCTCTCAAAGTGGTTGCCTAGATTGTTTGGGTGGTTAAGAAGGCATATGGCATGTTGGCCTTCATTAATTCTGATTCTGAGTTAGAGAGCCAAGATGAAACTCCATCAAACTAGGTAGACTACACCTCGAATACTGCGTTCAGTTCTGGTTGCCTCATTAAATTCAGATTCAGCTTCATTTATCAAATGTACATTGAAATATATAGTGAAATGCATTATTTGCATTAACAACCAATTATGTGCTGGGGGGGTCAGTCCACAAGAGCCGCCACACATTCCAGCGCCAACATCACATGCCACCATTCTCGACAGAACTCGAAACACAAAAAAAGAAAACATACCAAGTGGCAAAGCAGCAAACCATATACATATACCAAACCATCCGGCCATATACCTACACAGTCCTCTAACCCCAGCACAGGTGGTGGAAGCTTTAGAGATGCTGCAGAGGAGATTTACCAGGATGTTATGTAGATTAGAAAGCATATCTGATGAGGTGTTGGGAAGAGAATATGGGGGGATGTTAGAGGTAGGGTTTTACACAGAGAATAGTAGGTGCGTTGAACATGATGCCAGGGGTACTGGTAGACATTAGGGACATTTAAGAGATTCTCTAATAGGCACATGCGTGTAGGAAAAACAGAGGGCTATGTAGGAGGAAGGGCTCGATTGACTTTGGAGAAGGTTGAAGGATTGGCACGGCGTCATGGGCAGAAGGACCTATACTGTTCTATTTTCTATATTAATATGTGGATATATACTCAGACAAAACCCTTTCCACCTGTTCACCACCCAATATATTAAGACTTGACCAAAACTTCTCCAGCTTTGGAGAAGTAGCCAGCCATTTAATAATAGCTACTTGTGGAAGCACTTTGTCCCAAGTCATCCACACAAGTATGGAATAACAAAGTCAATCAAAAGCTAAAAATCAAAAATTAAAATCAAAAACTTCTACAGATGTACTGTGGAGAGCATTTTGACGGGCTGCACCATTTTCTAGTATGAAGGGAGGGGGCTACTGCACAGGATCAAAAGACGCTACAGAAAGTCTCAGACAGCTTTAACTTGGGTACTAGGCTCTGTAGTATCCAAGCCATCTTCAAGGAGCAGGACCTCAGAAAGGTGGTGTCCATTATTAAGGATCCCCATCACCCAGGACATGCCCTCTTCTCATTTTTACCGTCAGGAAGGAGGTACAGAAGCCTGAAGGCACACACTCTGTGATTCAGAAACAGTTTCATCCCCTCTGCCATATGATTCTTAAACAGACATTGAACTCAAGAACACTACCTCATTTTGTTTTACGATTTCTCTTTTTGCACTATTTTTAATTTAACTATTTAACATATATACTTACTGCAATTGATTTACTTAGTTATTTTTTTCTGTATTATCATGTACTGCATTGTACTGCTACCACTAAATTAACAAATTTCACAACATATGCCAGTGATATAAAACCTGATTCTGATTCTGATAAAGTCAAACTGACAAACAAAAGCTTGTCACTCTATCTCAGAACATGCGAAAATAATAAACGGCTGCAATTTATGACCATTGAGAATAGTCTCTGCACATCTTTATTGACTTTTTATTACTATTTAAGGGGATTGGATTAGATTATCATACTTCATCACATGCACATCAAATCACAGTGCAATGTGTTGTTTCTGTCAAATCAAAACAATGAGGATTATGCTGAGCAGCCCACAAGTGTCACCATGTTTCCAGCACCAGCATAGCTTGCTCATAACTCACTAACCCTAACCGCACATCTTTGGAAAGTGGGAGGAAACCAGAGCACCCGGAGGAAAGCCATGTGGTCACAGAGAGCATGTACCACCTCCTTGCAGGCAGCAGCAGGAATTATATCCCGATCATTGATTGCTGGCTGACACTGTACAGTGATGCATTAGAACAAACAGTAGACTGCTCATGCACCTTCCACAAAGTGAATCAAAACTAACCTGACGTGCTGACGTTGGAGAGGTTTCAAAGATTCACTAGAATGATTCCGGCAATGAGAGGGTTAACATATGAGGAACGTTTGTCCGCTCTCGGACTGTATTCCTTGGAGTTTAGAAGAATGAGGGGGGACCTCACAGAATTACGGGAAAGTTACATATGTGGATAGAGCATTGGCTGATTGCAGGAAACAGAGAGTGGGAATAAAGGGATCCTATTCTGGTTAGCTGCCGGTTACCAGTGGTGTTCCACAGGGGTCTGTGTTGGGGCCACTTCTTTTTACATTGTACATCAATGATTTGGATTATGGAATAGATGGCTTTGTGGATAAGTTTGCTGATGATACAAAGATAGGTGGAGGGGCCAGTAGTGCTGAGGAAACAGAGAGTCTGCAGAGAGACTTGGATAGATTGGGAGAATGGGCAAAGAAGTGGCAAATGAAATACAATGTTGGAAAGTGTATGGTTATGCACTTTGGCAGAAGAAATAAACGGGCAGACTATTATTTAAATGGGGAGAGAATTCAAAGTTCTGAGATGCAACGGGACTTGGGAGTCCTCGTGCAGGATACCCTTAAGGTTAACCTCCAGGTTGAGTTGGTGGTGAAGAAGGCGAATGCAATGTTGGCATTCATTTCTAGAAGAATAGAGTATAGGAGCAGGGATGTGATGTTGAGGCTCTATAAGGCGCTGGTGAGACCTCACTTGGAGTACTGTGGGCAGTTTTGGTCTCCTTATTTAAGAAAGGATGTGCTGACGTTGGAGAGGGTTCAGAGAAGATTCACCAGAATGATTCCAGGAATGAGAGGGTTAACATATGAGGAATGTTTGTCCGCTCTTGGACTGCATTCCTTGGAGTTTAGAAGAATGAGGGGAGACCTCATAGAAACATTTCGAATGTTAAAAGGCATGGACAGAGTGGATGTGGCAAAATTGTTTCCCATGATGGGGGAGTCCAGTACGAGAGGGCATGACTTAAGGATTGAAGGGTGCCCATTCAGAACAGAGATGCGAAGAAATTTTTTTAGCCAGAGGGTGGTGAATCTATGGAATTTGTTGCCACGGGCAGCAGTGGAGGCCAAGTCATTGGGTGTATTTAAGGCAGAGATTGATAGGAATCTGAGTAGCCAGGGCATCAAAGGTTATGGTGAGAAGGCAGGGGAGTGGGACTAAATGGGAGAATGGATCAGCTCATGATAAAATGGTGGAGCAGACTCGATGGACCGAATGGCCGACTTCTGCTCCTTTGTCTTATGGTCTTGTCTTATGATCTAACAGAGAAAGTCTTTTCCAGCATTTAGCATCTACACTTCTCACTGCATGGGTGAGGGGGCCACAACCACATCCCCCACCACTGAGCATCATTTCGGTCACAGCCAGTCATTGACGGACTGTCAGAGACTTTGGCAGGAGACCTGGATGTGGATGTTGATGAAAAGCCCACTCCCAGAGACCTGAGCCATCAAATGCAACTCATATGTTAACACTTTCATTCCTGTGATCATTCTTGCAAGCTTCCTCTGGACCCCTCTGCAATGCTGGCATATTCTTTCTCATAAAAGGGACCCAAAACTGCTCACAATACTCCAAGTGTGGTCCGACCAATGCCTTATAAAACCTCAGCATTACATCCTACTTTAATATTCTAGTTCTCTTGAAGTAGAAGAGTACAGCACAGGAACAAGTTATTCATCCCACAATGTTGTACCGAACCAGCTAAAAAGCAAATCAAAAGCACCCAAACACTAATCTCTCATACCTACACCATGTCCATATCCCTCCATCTTCCTTACATCCATGTGCCCACCCAAACATCCCTTAAAAGCCTCTAATGTATTTGCCTCTACCACCATACTAGGCAGCACATTTCAGGCATCTATCACCCTCTGAGTAAAAATCTTACCCTCACGTCCCATTTAAACCTATGCCTTCTCACCGTCAATGGATACCCTCTGGTATTTGACTTTTCAACCCTGGGAAAAAGCTACTCTCTGTCCACTCTTTCTATGCCTCTCATAGCCTTGTAAACCTCTATCAGATCTCTCCTCAGTCGCCAATGCTCCAGAGAAAACAACCCGAGTTTAATCAGCCTCTCATGATAGCACATGCCCTGTAAACTAGGCAGCACCCTGGTGAACCTCTTCTGCACTCTCTCCATAGGTTCAACATCCTTCCTATAGTGGGGTGATCAGAATTGTATGCAATACTCCAGATGTGGCCGAACCAGAGTTTTACCAAGTTACAACATAACCTCTTGACTTTTGAACTCAACGCCTTGACTAATAAAAGCAAACATTCCATAAGCCTCCTTAACAACCTTATCAATCTGTGTAGTTACTTTCAAGGAGATATGAACTTGGATCCCAAGTGAATGCTAACATTGCGTTTGCCTTCCTTAGTACTGACTCAACCTGCAAGTTAACCTTTATGGAATCCTGCGCAAAGACTCTCAAGTCCCTTTGCACCTTAATTTTCTGAATTTACTCCCCATTTAGAAATTAGTCAACACATGTAATACACATGCTGCACTGATCAATCCCCAAATCACAGGCTCTCTCCTAGATCCATGATTCTATTGGGCAGTGGGAAGTTATGCACACATTTTCTGTGGGAGTTGGGGTGTAGACTGTGAATATTATGGATCAAAGGTGAATGGAACGTGTCAGAAAATTTCCAGTTCAAGTTGTGAAGTCTGAAGTGGAATCAGAATCGGGTTTATTATCACTGTCTTAGATGTTCGAGTTAGATGATGAAGTTAGAGCCTCAGCCCAAAACATTGACTGTTTATTCATTTCCACAGATGCTGCCTGACCTGCTGAGTTCCTCCAGCATTTTCTGTGTGTTGCTCTGGATTTCCAGCATCTGCAGACTTCTTCTTGTTTATGAGTTATTTTCTGCCTTATTCTTTTGTATCTTTTTGTACTAATTTCCATCATTCAAACAACAACAGAAGTGCTAATGGTTCATCGTGTAAAGATGTGTGGTGTCTAGGGGGAAGTTCAAACTCATCCCCTCTGTTTTCTATTGTATCAATGAAAAGATTGCCAGTAAATTTGGGCTGTGATCCAGACACTCAATGTGTTGTTAAACTGGGACTGCAAAAGATTCAAAATTCAAAATTGTTTTTATGCCATTTCCAGTACACAAGTGTAAATGAGAACAAAGTAATTGTTACTCTGGATCTGATGCAGCACAAAAAAACCCAATAAAATAAAGAACACAATAATAATAAAAAAGCACAATAAATATACATAAATACATAAGATAGCTTATATACAAAGATTGATTTAATGTTCATAAAGTGATGATGGCACAGGAGTAGCTGTACATAAGGTGACTGACAGGAAATGATAAAATAGTGGTGGTTGGGGGTATGGAGGGGTGAGTTAGTGGATGGAGGTGTTGATCAGCCTCACTGCTATGGAGAAGTAACTGTTTTTGAGCCTGGTATCTTGGTGTATATGTTGCATAGGACAGGAGTGGAGCAAACAGTCCATAAGCAGAGTGGTCAGTATCTTTCATAATGTTAATGGCCTTTTCACTTTTATGGTCACAGCTTAATTTGACAAAAAGTACCCCTGAATTAATGGAACTATTAAATCCATAAATTGAACAGTCCTTCTTCTAACACAATTGTTCCCCCAGCATGACATCAGCAACTTCTATTGGTGAAGGTAGGTTTGAGAATGTCTGACCATGAGGATTCAGATTACTTTCCCAGTAGGCAAATGCCACACTTTATCCTTAAACTTACGAGTGAGTGTAGATACTTGAAAATGTAATGGCTTGGAGGTTGAATCCTCTTGTCAGTCTTTGTAGATAGTCATAGTCATAGTGATAGTCATACTTTATTAATCTCGGGGGAAATTGGTTTTCGTTACAGTTGCTCCATAAATAATAAATAGTAATAGAACCATAAATAGTTAAATAGTAATATGTAAATTATGCCAGTAAATTATGCCAGGAAATAAGTCCAGGACCAGCCTATTGGCTCAGGATGTCTGACCCTCCAAGGGAGGAGTTGTGAAGTTTGATGGCCACAGGCAGAAATGACTTCCTATGATGCTCTGTGCTGCATCTTGGTGGAATGAGTCTCTGGCTGAATGTATTCCTGTGCCCACCCAGTACATTATGTAGTGGATGGGAGACATTGACCAAGATGGCATACAACTTAGACAGCATCCTCTTTTCAGACACCACTGTGAGAGAGTCCAGTTCCATCCCCACAACATCACTGGCCTTACGAATGAGTTTGTTGATTCTGTTGGTATCTGCCACCCTCAGCCTGCTGCCCCAGCACACAACAGCAAACATGATAGCACTGGCTACCACAGACTCGTAGAACATCCTCAGCATCGTCCCGCAGATGTTAAAGGACCTCAGTCTCCTCAGGAAACAGAGACAGCTCTGACCCTTCTTGTAGGCAGCCTCAGTGTTCTTAGACCAGTCCAGTTTATTGTCAATTCGTATCCCCAGGTATTTGCAATCCTCCACCATGTCCACACTGGCCCACTGGATGGAAACAGAGGTCACCGGTACCTTCGCTCTCCTCAGGTCTACCACCAGCTCCTTAGTATTTTTCACATTAAGCTGCAGATAATTCTGCTCACACCATGTGACAAAGTTTCCTACCATAGCCCTGTACTCAGCCTCATCTCCCTTGCTGATGCATCCAACTATGGCAGAGTCATCCGAAAACTTCTGAAGATGACAAGACTCTGTGCAGTAGTTGAAGTCCGAGGTGTAAATGGTGAAGAGAAAGGGAGACAAGACAGTCCCCTGTGGAGCCCCAGTGCTGCTGATCACTCTGTCGGACACACAGTGTTGCAAGCACATGTACTGTGGTCTGCCAGTCAGGTAATCAAGAATCCATGATACCAGGGAAGCATCCACCTGCATCGCTGTCAGCTTCTCCCCCAGCAGAGCAGGGCGGATGGTGTTGAACGCACTGGAGAAGTCAAAAAACATGACCCTCACAGTGCTCGCTGGCTTGTCCAGGTGAGCGTAGGCACGGTTCAGCAGGTAGACAATGGCATCCTCAACTCCTAGTCGGGGCTGGTAGGCGAACTGCTTCCATTCTGAGGATTGAATCATTTGATGATTGCGCTTCGGATGCAGATGAAAAGCAACACTTCCAACAAGTAATCTTTGACATATCCAGCTGACTTGAAGAGAACAAAATGTGAAGCACAAAATATTGTCATTGATAGAAATTCGCCAAACATCCTATGTTTCTGAGGACATAACTCAGCTTGACATTGGGCTCCTATGCATGAACTGTACCTCCTTCCTGCCCAAGTATTCATTCATCTTTCTTCAAGGGGTTATTGATATGCTGAGAGCGCTCATTGCCAAAGATCCACTTACCTATGTAAAGGTGTGTGTGGCTCTTCAAACTTGGCAATTGCTAGATTTATTTTTGACTTTATATTTGCTGAAAGGAATAGTTTCCCCCCTCCCCCGTGCCAATTTTTAATCAACAAATCAAACAGCAAATTAATCAACAATTTCAAGATTAGGAAACCCTGGCTATGGTTTTGATATTAGATTGACTGTGAATGCTGTACACCATTAGAAAATATCATTTTATTAATGGTATCTGGTTAGCACCATAAAGCATAAAATGTCTTGCTGGACTCCAGGACAGAGAGAGAGATGTACAGAATATTGTGGGGTTATCTTATGCAAGAGATTCCAGAAATCCTTGAGAATTTAAAATGATTTACTCCCCATGAAATACTTCTAATTAAGAACAGCAGTATTTGATTACAGCAAAGAATTGCTTTGTAACAGAATTACCTGTCAGCTTAGCTGAAAAGCTAAAAACAATATTCTGCCGATGTTGGACAGCTGACATAAAAACAGAAAAATGCTGCTGACACTCACGTCAGGTCGCGTCTGTGAAAAGTGAAATAACCTGAAAATATTCTAGTTTTGAGTGTATTGTATCCCCTTTATTTCCAAGACAGGGAAGGGGGAATCAATGTGGGTGTAATTAAGATTCTTATGTGGAGCTTTGAGAGGAACCAGAAACAACTGGCACTGCAGCAAGACAGCAAAGAGGACCATTAAGGTAAATTTGAGGAAATGTCAAATTGTAAAAGTTCATGGCAGGAAATGTTCAACTCAACAGATCAGAAGTGAAAGAAGTTGTCAAAACACTTTGACAACCGGAATATACAAAGGGATGATTCAGTATTTCAGATGCTTTCGGAGAATGGTCAGGATCCTCCTCAGCTGGCACTGGAAAAGCGATCCGGAGTGGGAGGAAGTAGGAGCACATGTCAACCAAGGAAGTCATCTCATTCTTCCCCCTCTCCAGCACAGGGTTTGAAAGTGATGCATGTGACTTCCTAATGCATGATATCTTCCATCTCTTTCTTTCCTTCCTTATCTCTGCTTTCTCCCTCTACTCCTCCACCCCTCTCTCCCCTTCTCTCCTCCTCTACCCCTCCCTCCCCCCTCTTCCCTTTCCCCTTTCTCCCCCTCTCTCTCCTCCCATCCCCTCTTTCCCCCTCTCTCCCACTTCTCTCCCCCTCTCCTCCCTCCCTTTGCCCCTCTCCACTCCTCCCCATCTCTCCCCTCTCTTTCTTTTCCCTCCCATCCGGTGGGCAAATTTGTCAGCATGAATGAGTTGTGCTGTAGGGTCTGTTTCCATGTTGTATAGCTCTACGACTCTGAGTCACTTTCCCACGGAAATCCCTTCAACATGTTCTCTCTCTGCATTTAGTCATTTGTAAATGTTTTACAATTTGGATGAAGGTACTGAAGTCAAGGTTGTTAAATCTCCTGATAGCTACAAGGATGGCAAAAAGATTCACAAGGTTGTTACTGGGAATGGCTGGCTTGAGTTAAAAAGAGAGACTGGCTAGGCTGGGAGTACTAATGATGTCCAATTAAGCAAATCCATATCCATCCATTTCCTGCACATTCCTGTGCCTATCTAAGGCTTTTAAATGCCTCTGCATCTGCTTCCATCACTACTCCTTAGCTGTGAATTCCAGGCGTCTATCCTCAGTTTAAAAGAAAACGTTAAAAATTACTCCACGCATTTCCTTTGAAATTTACCCCACTTGCCTTTAAATACTTGCTGCCCTATAGTATTAGACATTTCCACTCTGGGGAAGAAGGATACCAGCTGTCTACTCTATACATGACTCTCCTAACTTTATAAGCTATCAGGTCTCCCCTATGATGCCCCAGAGAAAGCAACCCAAGTTTCTCTAACCTCTCCTTACAGCACCTGCCTAATAATTGAGGCAGCATCCTGGTAAATCTCTTCTGCACCCTCTCCATAGCCTTGGCATCCTTCCTATAGTGGGGCAACCAGAAATGAATGCAGTACTATAATCCAGATGTGGCTTAACCAAAGTTTAGTAAAAGCTGCAGCGTAACTTCCCAACTCCTGAGCTCAAGGCCTCAGCTAATAAAGGCAAGCACTTTCTTACCTACCACTCTATCAATGAATCTCACTGCTACAATGGTTTAATCTCACTGGTACATGTCGTGAAAATCTTTTTGTGACAGCAGTGCATTACAATACATAATCATCATTTAAAAACCTAGAAATTACAAGAATAAATATATATGTATATATAAATTAAATTAAATAAGTAGTGCAAAAAGAGAGGAAAAAAAGTATTCATGGGTTCATTGTCCATTCAAAAATCTGATGGTGGAGGGGAAGAAGATGTTCCTAAAACACTGAGTGTGTGTCTTCAGGCTTCAGTACCTCCTCTTTGATGGTAGCAGTGAAAAGAGGGCAAATCCTGCTTGATGGGGGTCCTTAATGATTGATTATTCCCCTGATTTAACCCTGGCCTAATCACGGGGCAATTTACAGTGACCAATTAACCTACCCACTGGTACATCTTTGGACTGTGAGGGAAAACTGAAGCACCCAGAGGAAACCTACACATTCCACAGGGAAGATGTACAATCTCCTTACAGAGGACACAGGAATTGAACCCCTAACTCCGATACCAAATCAATGCCACCAATCTTTGTGTTATCTGCAAACTTATTAACCCATTCATCCAAGTCATAGAGTCATAGGATACTACAGCAGGAAACAGGCCCTTCAGCCCATCTAGTCTTGGCCGAACTACTATTCTGTCAAGTCCCAACAACCTGCACCTGGACCATACTCATCCATACCCCTCCCATCCATACATTTATCAAAATTTTTCTTAAATTTTGCAATTGAACTCATATTCACAGCCTCCGCTGGTAGCTCATTTCATGCTCTCATCACCCTCAGAGAAAAAAAGTTCCCGTTCAAGTTCCCCTTAATCCATGATCTCTGATTCTAGTTTCACCTAACCTTGGTAGAAAAAGCTTGCTTGAATTTACCCTATCTGTACCCCTCATAATTTTTGTATACCTCTATCAAATCGCCCCTCATTCTCCTATGTCCCAGAGAACAAAGTCCTAATCTTTCCTTATAAGAGAGGTCCTCAAGTTTTGGCATCATCCTTGTAATTCAATATTACTAATATCTTTCCTGTGCGATACATATATCGTAAATAGTGGAGGTCCCAGTCTGGATCCCAGTGGTATCTGTCCTTGCTCAGTAACAGTGCAGGTATTGCCATCTGGCTGGAATATTGATGGTTAGAAGTGAGTTCACATGATGGGAACAGCGGCCGATTAGCTGTCGGTGTGGATATGTTCATGGTGTGAGGAAAGGGGTCAGCTGGGTTTGGGGAGTGGGGGCTCTATCTTCCTTGTGTAAAGCATAACCTGGTATTGGTTCTCGAGCCCTTCATCTCCAAGTTGAAAGAGATTTAGGGCCAGCAATTATTACCCATCCCAAATGTAGATTAAACTCCAGTGATTCTGAAGATGCTGGAAATCCAGAGAAACAGACACAAAATGCTGAGGAACTCATCAGGTCAGGCAACATCTATGGAGGGGAATAAGCATTTGTCATTTTAGACCAAGACCATTCTTCAAGACTGGAAAGCAAGAGATTAAACTGTTGTAAAGCATCTGCATGAACAAATCTTTATAAAGACCCTTTAATATTTTCTGGTTTGGCCTTGAGTTCTGGTGAAGGGCATATAGTTAATGGATCTGCTAATTATTTCCAAAGTTTCCCAGACTTTAAATCTATCTACAGGAGCCCATCTCAATCACAATCAATGCATTTCCTCTTGTAATTTTTTTTTCAGAATTTACCATTAGGCAAAAGTATAAATGTAGAAATTACTGTATGTTGTCAGGGCTACCAACTTGAGACTTGTACATTCACCCAATCCCACCTCACCACCTGACGAGCCTCAAGTCAGCTTGATGGTTTATGAAGTCCAACAGCACTTGTTTGTCATCCAGTAGTCGAGCATTAAATTTGATTGTTGTGTTAGACCATAAGACTTAAGAACAGAAGTAGGCCACTCAGCCCACCAAGATGGCTCTGCCATTCCATCATGGCTGATTTATTATTCTTCTCAATCCCATTCTCATGCCTTCTCCCTGTAACCCTTGATGCCCTTACTAATCAAGAACCTATCATCCTCCACTTTAAATATACCCAATGACTTGGACTGCACAGCCACCTGTGGTGATGAATTACATAGATTCACCACCCTCTGGCTGAAGAAATTCTTCTGTTTGGGTTCAAGGTCGCCTACCTACCAGTCATCGGAATAACTCGATTAAGGTTTCTAGACCTTCACTAAGCATAATTCCTTTGGGTTCTCTCAGAATCAAAACTTATTTCCCTTTTTCTCACCATTGGTGATGCTTTCATTTTATATATATATATATATATATATATATATATAAAACATTTACTTTAGTTCACCTATTATTGATCTTGTGTTCCTGTGTGTTGCATATAATTTTCTCTCTGCTTAGAACCTGGTCAATACTTATAATGTTTAACATAGTGAAACCCTTTCATTGTCAGTTTTAATTTGGCACTACGTGCTACAATAGACGTTAAGCAAAGTAATTGCATTTTACTTCAGTATGACGGAATTTCCTCTAAGAAGTATTCAACATAGTCATTTTGGGAAAAATACCCTCAAGTACACTCTGGACTTTATTTTCGTGACTACACTGTCACTATGGTAGCACCGTGGTTAGCACAATCACTTTACAGTACCAGCAATCACCAACCAGAGTTCAATTCCTAGGTTTCCTCTGCATGCTCCAGTTTCCTCTCGCATTCCAAAGATGTATACACTTAAACAACAGGAATTCTGCCGATGCTGGAAATTCAAGCAACACACATCAAAGTTGCTGGTGAACGCAGCAGGCCAGGCAGCATCTCTAGGAAGAGGAACAGTCAACGTTTCAGGCCCAGACCCTTCGTCAGGACAAGTATACAAGTAAGTAGGTTAATTATTCACATGGGTATAATTGGACAGTGTGGTGGTAGTATTATTGGACTATCAGTGATATTCATAGTCTATTGACCCAAATCCATGAGTTTGTCCTTCCAGCCATAAGGTCTACCTTGTGCAACACACCCAAAATGCTGGAGGAACGCAGGAAATCAGGTAGGATCTATGGAGGGGAAACAAACACTCGAGTAAATTTGTACAGATTTACTGAGGCAAGCATTACAAATGGTTGCATCACCATGTGACATGGAGGGGCCACTGTACAGGATCGGCAAAAGCTGCAGAAGTTTGCAAGCTCAGCTGGCTCCACCTCTCCCCAGGATTGAGGACATCTTCAAAAGTCAATGCCTGAAAAAAACTCTCTTTTTCATTACTTATTTAATTTAATTTTTGTGTATATTTCTTATTATAATTTATAGTTTTTATGTATTGAGCTGCACTGCTGCTGCAAAACAACAAATTTCGTGGCATACAGTGTTCTAGCCGTAATAAACCTGATTCTAGTTCTGATATTTTGGGCTGAGATTAATCCTCCAGCTTTCAAGCGTCAGCATAACTTTCAAAGGTAATGACATCTCCCTGTCTCAGTAATGAATTCAGAATCAGAATCAGATTTATTATCACCGGCATGTGATGTGAAATTTGTTAACTTAGCAGCAGCAGTTCAATGCAATACATAATGTAGAGGAGAAGGTAAATAAATAAATATTAAATATAAATAATAGTAATAATAAATAAATTACAGTATAGATATATTGATTAGATTTTAAAACATGCAAAAAACAGAAATGCTGTATATTTTTTAAAAAGTGAGGTAGTCTCCAAAGCTTCAATGTCCATTTAGGAATCGGATGGCAGAGGGAAAGAAGCTGTTCCTGAATCGCTGAGTGTGTGTCTTCAGGCTTCTGTACCTCCTACCTGATGGTAACAGTGAGAAAAGGGCACGCCCTGGGTGCTGGAGGTCCTTAATAATGGACAATGCCTTTCTGAGACACCTCACCCTGAAGATATCCTGGGTACTTTGTAGGCTAGTACCAAAGATAGCAAACATAATCGAAGTCCCCTCCTAAGCTAGGTGTTCTCCCTACCCTCATCATGCAGAAGATACAAAAGCCTGGAAGCATGAACCACCATGGTCAAGGACAAATTCTGTCATATTCTGCATGGCGGCCAGTGATCAGTGGAGTGCCTCAGGGATCTGTTCTGGGACCCCTACTCTTCATGATTTTTATAAATGACCTGGATGAGGAAGTGGAGGGATGGGTTAGTAAATTTGCTGATGACACAAAGGCTGGGGGTGTTGTGGATAGTGTGGAGGGCTGTCAGAGGTTACAGCGGGACATTGATAGGATGCAAAACTGGGCTGAGAAGTGGCAGATGGAGTTTAACCCAGATAAGTGTGAGGTGGTTCATTTTGGTAGGTCAAATATGATGGCAGAATATAGCATTAATGGTAAGACTCTTGGCAGTGTGGAGGATCAGAGGGATCTTGGGATCCAAGTCCATAGGAAGCTTAAAGCTGCTATACAGGTTGACTCTGTGGTTAAGAAGGCATACGGTGCATTGGCCTTCATCAATCACAGGATTGAGTTTAAGAGCCAAGAGGTAATGTTGCAGCCATATAAGACCCTGGTCGGACCCCACTTGGAGTACTGTGCTCAGTTCTGGTCACCTCACTACAGGAAGGATGTGGAAACCATAGAAAGGGTGCAGAGGAGATTTACAAGGATGTTGCCTGGATTGGGGAGCATGCCTTATGAGAACAGGTTGAGTGAACTCGGCCTTTTCTCCTTGGAGCGACGGAGGATGAGCGGTGACTTGATAGAGGTGTATAAGATGATGAGAGGCATTGACCGTGTGGATAGTCAGAGGCTTTTTCCCAGGGCTAAAATGGGTGCCAAAAAAAAAACACAGGTTTAAGGTGTTTGGCAGTAAGTACAGAGGAGATGTCAGGGGTAAGTTTTTTATGCAAAGAGTGGTGAGTGTGTGGGATGGGCTGCTGGCGGTGGTGGTGGAGGTGGAAATGATAGGGTCTTTAAGATGGCTACATGGAGCTTAGAAAAATGGAGGGCTATGGGTAAAGCATTCGAAAGTCAGTACATGTTCGGCACAGCTTTGTGGGCCGAAGGGCCTATATTGTGCTGTATGTTTTCTAACTTCTAAACCACTGTTGTAAGACTATTGAACAAAGCTCTTGTACAATAAAATGGGCTCTTGACCTTACAAGCTACCTTGTTATGGCCTTGCATCTTGGAATCTGGCTGCACTGCACTTCTGTAATTGTAACACTTTATTCTGTTATTGTTTTCCCTTGTACTATCTGAATGTACTGATCAGTTGAAATGATCTGTATGAATGGCACACAAAACAGAAGTTTTGCACTGTACTCAGAATGTGTCACAATAATGTTTCAATTCCTGTACCTGTCTGGAGGCGGCTTATCCTGGAGTTGGAGGAATGTCTGTGTGTATGAGTGAGTGGGAGGGAGGAAAGGAATCTGCTTAGCTATTGAAAGATCTCGGTACAAAATGTCGACTGTTTATTCTGTTGAATATTGTGAGCATGCTATGTTGATATTGGAATGTGTGGCGACACCTCGGAGCATCATTGGGTTGTGTTGGTTGTTAATGCAGACGACATATTTCACTGTATGTTTCGATGTAATAAATAAATAAATCTAAACCTGCAATTTGAAGGCAAAGAGACGTGTTAGAGCAAACATGCTCTGGCAGGACCATACTGACCTTCCATGATAGACAGGGTTATTTTGTGGAATTTCAAGAAAATACTTGAAGTGTGAAATCAGCTGACTTCAGATACAACAGATATTTGATTCAGAGACTGCATGCTGAAAATAACAGAGTAATTAAATTCCACATGCATCTTACGAGGAATAGCTCAGCACAGATACCATACTGCAAAAATACTGCTCAGTATTATAGCAATTCTCTGAATGTTTAATAAATTATTTTATAATGAGAAATAGATGGAATCATTGACTCTAAACTTATTCTGAGGTTTGGGTAATAATGCAGTAATTCCAGAAAGTAATACCTTAGAGATTTAAAAAGAGAACAAATATTTTTACACTTAATGCTCTATGAAGTCATGGAATTCACCATGGACCCCTGTGGATATGACGGCAATGCCTTGCACTGGAGGATTCATACCTGTACTCATCATCTCTATTGCACATATGAAGTTTATTTAAGACAGGAATGCTCTCCTACAGGCACTGGCTTTAAATTGGGTTGGTTAAGCATGGGACTGATTTCAACCAATAATCAATATTTCAGCTTATTTGAAAACATGTAACTTTCACATGACAGGTAATTATGACAACATGTCCTTCTTTAAGCCCAATGGATTTCCTTAGAAAAATAAACCTGCACTGCGTGAAACGAGTAGCAATCATTCATTGGGATTAGGAGAAATCGCAAGAATTCTCATGTCAGCTTTCCCAGTTGTAATGAAATGACGGCTGGGGTGTGAACAACGCTTTGGAAATCTTGACTCATCTTGAAGCATCAACTGTAAGCAGTTGTCCTGTTGTAACGAGTCCTGATGAAGGGTTTTGGCCCGAAATGTTGACTGTTCACTCTTTTCCATAGATGCTGCCTCATCTGCCGAGTTCATCCAGCATTTTGTGTGTGTTAGTTGAAACAGTTGGCTCTTAGTAAACTTCCGTACCTCACTATCAATGAAGGCAATGGCTATAGCATGCTACTAGTTTAAATAAGGGGTTCTTTCTAATCCTACAACCCAACAGACAAAACATTTAAGGAGTTGACTTCTGACACATTACTTAGTAAAGCTACATTTGAAAAGCATATGTTGTGGACATGCTGCCTTGGCACTGGAAGCATAGCAACACTTGCTGGCTGTCTCCAGCAATATCTCCGTTAATTTGATTTGACACAAACCAAACATTTCACTGTACGTTGCGATGTACACGTGACTAATAAAGCAAATCTTTTCAATATCTCTTGCTTTAAACTAACTTTGATGCAATTTGGTTATGTGAGAATCCTACAGAATGAAATATCCCATGTCAACACACTTTCAGGTGGGTGTCTGGTGTGTAAAGTAAGAGTGCTGGAAGGTCAGTGAAAAGGAAAGTCATTCTGACATAGCAGCTAAAAATCTACTTTTGTAAAAGAGAAACTGAAGACTTGTTTTTCTTTGTGATTCTACTGTTCATGCCCTTGGGAAGTCTAACAACAGAGATGCAGCTGGAGTTGATTCCATTAGCCTATGCGTACTTCACACTGAGAATCTGAGAAAACTGACGAAGAAAAGCTAACAGAGAGAAAGTAATTACCACCATTTTTGGAACTACAAGAGTGATACTGCCCACAGTGCAAAAGTCCATTTTCCATTTTAAGCTTGAATAGACAATGCAGCATAGCTGAATAGCCTCTTTGTCTGCCAGAGGAAGTATTAGGAACGGTACAATTACAATATTTAAAAGACATTTGGACAGGTTCATAGATAGGAATAGAGTCATAGAAAAGTATAGCACATGTGGCCCATCTAGTCCATGCCAAACCATTTAAACCGCTTACTCCCATTGACCTGCACTGGGACCATAGCCCTCCATACCCCTGCATCCATGAACCTATCCAAACTTCCCTTGAAAGTTGAAATCAAGCTCACATGCACCACTTGTGCTGGCAGCTTGTTCCTTACTCTCACCACGCTCTGAGTGAAGACGTTTCCCTTCATGTTCCCTTATGCTTTTCACATTCCACTCTAGTTGTAGTCCCTCCCAATCTCAGTGGAAAAAGCCTGCTTGCTTTATCCTATATACACTCCTCATAATTTTGTATACCTGTATCAGATCTCCCCTCAATCTTCTACATTCCTATTCAATATTTCCTTATAACTCAGGGCCTCCAGTTCTGGCAACATCCTTGTAAATTTTCTATGTACTCTTTCAACCTTGTTTACATCTCTCCTGTAGGTAGGTGACCAAAATTGCACACAATACTCCAAATTAGGTCTCACCAATGTCTTACACAACTTCAACATAACATCCCATCTCCTGTACTCAATACATTGATTTATGAAGGCCAATGTACCAAAATCTTTCTTTACAACCCTATCTACCTATGATGGTACTTTCAATGGATTATGGATGTGCATTCCCAGATCCCTTTGTTCTACCACACTCCTTAGTGCCCTGCCATTCACTGTGTAATATCCACCCTAGTAGGTCCTACCAAAGTGCAACACCTCACACTTGTCTGCATTAAATTCCATCTCCCATTTTTCTGCCCGGATCCTGCTGCAAGCTCTGATAGTCCTCCTTGCTGTCCACTACATCTCCGATCTTGGTGTCATCTGCAAACTTGCTGATCCAGTTTACCACATTATCATCCAGATCATTGATATAGATGACAAACAACAATGGACCCAGCACCGATCCCTGCGACATTCCACTAGTCACAGACCTCCAGTCAAACAGGCAACCATCTACTACCATTATCTAGCTTCTCCCTCAAAGCCAATGTCTAATCCAATTTACTACCTCAACTTGAATGCCAAGTGACTGAACAGTTTTGACCACGTCAAAGGCCTTGACAAAGTCCATGTAGACAATAGCCACTGCCTTGCCCCTTCAACAACTTTCCTGGTAACTTCCTCAAAAAACATGACCTATCATGCACAAAGCCACGCTGAATATCCCTAACCAGTCCATGCCTATTCAATACTCACATGTCCATTCTCTTAGAATATATTCCAATATCTTTCCCACTACTGAAATCAGGCTCAACAGCCTATAGTTTCCTGGTTTATTTTTAGAGCCTTTCTTAAACAGTGGAACAACATTGGCCATCCTCCAATCCTCCGGTACCTCTCCTGTCGCTAAGGATGTTTTGAATCTCTGTGCTACAGCCCCTGCAATTTCTGAGGTAACACCTTGTCAAGCCCTGGGGATTTATCCACCCTGATTTGTGCCAAGTCAGGAAAAACCTCTTTCTCTGTAATCTGTATTGGAATTGTTTAGCCAGATAGGGGCTAAATGCAGGCAGATGAGATTAGCTCAGATGGATATCTTGGTTGGCATGGACAAGTTGCTTATTTGAAGCTGTTACAAAATTCTGAGTCGTTAACTTTCAACAAATGTCAGTTTATATGAAAGGCTTGGGTTAACATAATTTGCTAATCTTTAATTCTGGGGTTGAAACGTCTGACCTTTTGAAAGATTAAATAACAAACTCCGTTGGTTTCAAATTTAATAAAATTGCTGGATAATATAGCTGATGTGCAAACTGCGGTCTGTAGAACCAGACTGTTTTTGCAAGTCTTGTTAATGACACAGCCTCTAACCAACACAAATTCACAGTTGAACATGCATCAGTGACCTGAGATTGAGCGCAAGTGAAAGCTTCGGGAAAAGTTTCTGATAACTTAATCTAAGATGTCATGATCGGAAGCTCTAATCCAAAGGCATATGGTTAGGGTTAGCAAATTGTGGCCATGTTATGTTGGTGCTGAAAGGGTGATGACACACGTGGGCTGCCCAGCATAATCCTTGCTGATTTGATTTCATGCAAATGACACATTTTGCTGTACATTTTGAAGTACATGTGACAAATAACGCTAATCTTTCTGTACCTCCCTCTGGATCCTCAGCTTCCTCACCGGAAGATTACAATCTTTGTGGATTGGAAATAACATCTCCACCTCACTGGAGTTCCTCAGGGGCGTGTGCTTAGCCCACTGCTCTGCTCTCTCTACACCCATGACTGTGTGACTAGGCACGGCTCAAATGCCATCTCTAAATTTGCTGACGATACAACTATTGTTGGCAGAATTTCAGATGGTGATGCGAGGGCGTACAGGAGCGAGGTATACCAGTTGGTTGAGTGGTGTCACTGCAATAACTTTGCACTCAACTTCAGTAAGACCAAAGAACTGATTATGGAATTCAGTTTAGGTAAGATGAGGGAACACAAATCAATCCTCATGGAGGGATCAGAAGTGGAGAGAGTGAGTAATTTCAAGTTTCTGGGTGTCAATATCTCTGAGGATCTATCCTGGGCCCAACATATCACTGCAGCTATGAAAAGGCACAACAGTGGCTATATTTCATTGGAAGTTTGAGGAATTTGGTATATCACCTAAAACACTCTCATTTCTACAGATATACCATGGAGAGCATTCTAACTGGCGGCATAACCACCTGGTATGGGGTGGGGTGTCTACTGCACAGGATCGAAGTAAGTTGTAAAAGTAGTCAGCTCCATCATGGGCACAAGTCTCCCCAGCATCCAGGACATCTTCAAGGGATAATGGCTCAAAAAGGCGGCATCCATCATTAAGGACCCCCATCACCCATGTCTTGCCTTGTTCTTAATGTAACCATCAGGGAGAAGGTACAGGAGCCTGAAGGTACACACTCAATGATCCAGGAACACCTTCTTCTCCTCTGCCATCCAATTAGTGAATGGACGTTGAACCCATGAATACTACCTGACAACTTTTGACTTCTATTTTTGCATGACTTATTTAACTATTATATATATGCAATTATATGTAATTCACATTTTTTCTATAATTATGTATTGCATTGTACTGCTGCCACAAAGACAAGAAATTTCATGACTTATGCTAGCCATCTTAAACCAGATTATGATTCTAATATGCAAAGTTTGTCAATTTAAGCAGTGTTCTAGGTTAATTTTTATTTAAACAGCTTTTTGGGGAGATTCTGGACATTGCCAACAAGAATGTTCTATCTCTGACTCTGAATACACTCGTGAAGATAATGGTGAGTTGCCTTCACGGACTCTGCGGTCCTTCTGGGCGAAGGTGCTCTCACGCTGCTGTCAGGGAGGGAGTTAGATCCGGCAACGGAGAAGGAAGAACAATATATCACCAAGGCTGGTTAGTACGCAACATGGAGGCTTGTGCTTGCAGGTAAAGCTCTTACCATTCTAGCTCGTAGGTATCACAGATTTGCAAGGTGTTGTCAGAATAGCTTAGGGAAGTAACTGCACTGCATTTTTTAAGTGGCACACACTTCAAACATTGTATATCTGAGGGGGATGTGAGTGTGCAGGGGGTGCAATCAATAGAGCTGCTGTGAGCAGGATAATGGTGAGGTTCTTTAAAACAGCATTATAGGTGGACAATTGCAATCTCTTCCCCTAAATACGTCCCCTCCACTGCTAAACCAGAGGTCCTGTCATCTACAACAGAAAATGCCATAAAGTACACATTCAAAGCACTTCATGCTGCTTGTCTCCCACCTGACAACAAAGTACTCGCCTGTGTCAGGTTAATTTATTTTCTGAAATATGGTCTGTCTACAAATGCAGGTGTTATTTCCTGAATCTGGGATATTTTTAGAGACTGCAAAGCTTCTATCACTGCATTTTAACAAGAGAACTTCATTCTGATTCTTCTGTCTGACTGAGTCTGCCTTGTGGTTTGCATCTTCCAAGTAACAGGAGGAATGAGATAAGGACAAGGGTTTGTTGTTAATAATGGGAGGAATCAGACAAGGAGAAGACTTTGTTGTTAATAACAGGAGGAATCTGACAAGGACAAGGGTTTCTGCATCATGATGACCAAAACTTGCATACAACACATGGCACATGGATATGAGGGGTGTGGAGGGCTACAGTCTTGATGTGGGTCGATTGGACTAGGCAGAATAGCTTTTTGGCACAGACTAGATGGGCTGAAGGGTCTGCTCCTCTGCTGTAGTACTCTGTGACTCTATGACTCTATTATAGGGAGAAGATTAGAAGTGATGCTTACAGATGGCAAACACAAGAATCAACAGCCAATGACAAGGCCACAGTTGTCTACATAATTTGCTATTTCAATGAGGGTACAGAACAACGGTTCCCAATGTCTTCCACAGACTCCTTACTTAATAGTATTTCTCCATGGCTTAGAAAAGGTTGAGAACCCCCGGTATTGAACCTTTTCAATATTTGCCATTGGTGTCCCAGCCATTCTCAACTTGTTCTTCTGGAAACTGCACCTGCCACCCGACATTCTTTTCGCCCAATTGCAATCCATGCATGATTCTTGCTTTCCTTATCGCTTGGGACCCACCTTCCTCCAAATCAAGCGTCTATGTTCAGACTTCCTTCACACACCATTTAGACAGTATATAGCCATCACTTTAATAAAATCCACTGTCATGAACTCTCAGAGGTTTTGGAACGCCTTTTTAACAATGCATCCGACTTTAGAGAAGGGGGCCCTTGAATGGTCATGTTCTTTTCCCACAGTTACTGAGGAGAGGCCACAATCACTGACACCTTCTGTGTTCTATTTTCATGAAGCAAAAACCATGAAGGATACAGATGTAGCGTAGACTAGTGAAAAAAGAACAGTTCAGTAAAATGGTCCATATGGATATGGTCAGATGAGAACCTGTTTCTGCATTGTAAGATTCTTTTTACCTGTACATTGTGGCTCTGGCCTATGCCTCTTTTTTGGCTATTTGTTCATGTAGCTTCTCAGCTAGAGTCATCAAATTATATAGCATGGACCAGGCCTTCAGCCCAAATTGTCCACGGCAACCAAGAGGTCTAAGTTCGTCTTATTTGCCTGTGCCTTTTCTATTCACCTCTCTGTCCAAATGTTTTCAAACATTGCAACTGTAACCACTTCTACCGCTTCTTCTGGCAGCTCATACCAATTAACCACGACCATTCTGTGTGGAAAAAGTTGCCCCTCAGGGCTCTTTCCCTTTTTCCTTAAACCTATGCACTCCAGTTTTAGACTCCCCTACCTTACCCTGGGCTAAAAGACTGTGACTATCCATTTTTGTGGTGGATTGTGTTGATTGAGTTGGGCAAT
This sequence comes from Mobula birostris, assembly GCF_030028105.1. Taxonomy (NCBI): domain Eukaryota; kingdom Metazoa; phylum Chordata; class Chondrichthyes; order Myliobatiformes; family Myliobatidae; genus Mobula; species Mobula birostris. The sequence continues at coordinate 41,572,720 of NC_092389.1, forward strand.
CAATGTGAGGAGTGTGTAAAAAGAGCTACCTTTCAGTCAGGTCCACAGTCATGATTTAAAAAGCAGTGCTTAGACCATAAGACAATAAGACATAGGAGCAGAACTAGGCCATTCAGCCCATTGAGTCATCTCTGTCATTCCATCATGACTGATCCCAGATCCCAATCAACCCCATACACCTGCCTTCTCTCCATATCCTTTGATGCCCGACCGATCTGGAAACGATCAACTTCCACCTTAAATATACCCACGGACTTGGCTTCCACTGCAGTCTGTGGCAGAAAATTCAACAGATTTGCTACTCTCGGGCTAAAAAAATTCCTCCTTACCTCTGTTCTGAAGGGTCGCCCCTCAATTTTGAGGCTGTTCCTTCTAGTTCTGGATACCCCCATCATAGGACACATCCTCTTCACATCCTATCTAGTCCTTTCAACATTCGGTAGGTTTCAATGAGATCCTTCTGCATTTTTCTAAATTCCACTGAGTACAGGCACAAAGCTGCCAAACGCTCCCCGTATGTTAACCCCTTCATTTCTAGAATCATTCTCATGAACCTCCTCTGGACTCTCTCCAATGACAACACATCCTTTCTGAGATATGGGGCCCAAAACTGTTGACAATACTCCAAGTGTGGCCTAACTCGTGTCTCAACCCTAAATGTTGACTGTACCTCTTCCCAGAGATACTGCCTGCCCTGCTGCGTTCACCAGCAACTTTTATGTGTGTTGCTCAGCATTATGTCCTTGTTTTTATATTCTATTCCCCTTGAAATAAATGCCAACATTGCATTTGCCTTCTTTACCATGGACTCAACCTGTAAATTAACCTTTCAAGAGTTTGCATGAGAATTCCTAAGTCCCTCTGCACCTCTGATGTTTGAACCGTCTCCCCATTTAGATAATAGTCTGCACTATTGTTCTTTTTACCAAAATGCATTATCATACATTTCTCAACACTGTATTCCATCTGCAATTTTTTTGTCCATTCTTCCAATTTGTCTAAGTCCTGCTGCAATTGCATTGCTTCCTCAGCACTACCTACCCCTCCATCTATCTTTATATCGTCCGCAAACTTTGCCACAAAGCCATCAGTTCCACTATCCAAATCATTGACAAACAATGTGGTCCCAACACTGACCCCTGAGGAACATTACTCGTCACTGGCAGCCAACCAGAAAAGACCCCCTATATTCCCACTCTGCCTTCTGCCTGTCAGCCATTCCTCTATTCATGCCAGTGTCTTTGCTGCAACACCATCGAATTTTACCTTGTTAAGCAGCCTCATGTGTGGCTGCTTATGAAATGCCTTTTGAAAATCTAAGTAAATAACATCCACAGCCTCTCCTTTGCCCACCCCGCTTGTTACTTCCTCAAAGATTTGTATTCCAGATTTGTTCGGCAAGATTTCCCTTGACAGAAACCATGCTAACTTTGACTTATTTTATCATTAGTCTCCAAGTACTCCAAAACCTCATCGTTAATAATAGACTCCAACACTTTCCCAACCACTGAGGTTAGACTAACTGGCCTATAATTTCCTTTTTTTTGCCTTCCTCCTTTTTCTTAAGGAGTGGAGTGACATTTGCAATTTTCCAGTCCTTCGGGACCATGCCAGAATCAAGTGATTCTTGAAGATCATGACCAATGACCTGCTATCTCTTCAGCAACTTCTCTCAGGACTCTGTTGGTGTGCTCTCCCTGGCCAACATCCTCAACACTGAAGCACTAACGTAACTGAGCCAGCTCTGGTGGAGAGGTTGTGCTACCTGTGTGCCTGATTCCATGGTTTTAAAATACGCAGACACAAGGGACACCAAAAAGAGAGTCGTGTTCATGGGTTGGTTCATTGTCCATTCAGAAATCTGATGGTGAAGGGGAAGAAGCTGTTCCTAAAATGTTGTGTGTGTGTGTTTTTATTTATCTATCTATTTATTACTTACTTACCTGTCTGTTTGTTTATTTATTTGTTTTTCTATTTATTATTTATTTATTGAAACACAGCATGGGACAGGCCCATCCAGCCTTTCAAGCCGTGCTACCCAGAAACCCCCGATTTAATCCTTGCCTAGTCACGGGACAATTTACAACAACCAATTAACCTACCAGCCAGTACGTCTTTGGACTGTGGGAGGAAACCAGAGCACCTAGAGGAAACCCATGCAGTCACGGGGGGAATGAACAAACTCCTTACAGACGCTGGGAATTGAACCTAGGTTTCTGGTACCGTAGGGTGTTGTGCTAACTACTACACTACCATAACTATGTCTTCAGGCTCCTGCCAACCTCCCTGATGGTAGCAATGAGAAGAGAACATGTCCTGGGTGATGGGATCCTTAATGATGGCTACCACGTTTTTGAGGCATCGCCTCTTGCAAATGAATTTAAACAAAGTACCACATGAAGCACCAAGAGTTCCATGTTATGCAACAACAGCATGCGAAGACAAGTTTTTCAGTGACAATAATAATCCAACAGCAACACCATCTCTCTCAGCAGAGTCTGCGGACCCCATGTGGGACTCTTCAGACTCCTCATAATCCAATGAAGGGACAGTGTATCTTCTACCCCAAGGGAATGAGGAGAAGAAGGTCACTGCAACCCTGACTGAGCTCTGGCATTCATTGTTTTTATGCCCCAGCACATACACCCTGTGGCCACTTTATTAATTACCTCCTGTACCCAATAAAGTGGCCACTGAGTGTACAGTTATGCTCTGCTACTGCTGTAGCCCATCCACTTCAAGGTTCGACATGTTGTGCATTCAGAGATGCTCTTCTGCACACCACTGTTGTAACTCATGATTATTTGAGTTACTGTTGCCTTCCTGTCAGCTTGAACCATTCTGGCCACTCTCACTGACTTCCCTCACTAACAAGGCGTCTTCACCCACAGAACTACCGCTCACTGGATATTTTATTGTTTTTCACACCGTTCTCTGTAAATTCTAGAGACTGTTGTGAATGAAAATCCCAGGTGATCGGCAGTTTCTGAGATACTCAAACCACCCCGTCTGGCACCAGCAATCATTCCACAGTCAAAGTCACTTAGATCACATTTCTTCCCCATTCTGATGGTTGTTCTGAATATCAATGGAACATTTTGACCATGTCTGCTTGCTTTTATGCATTGAGTTGGCTGAATAGATATTTTCATTAACAGACAGGTGTACAGTTGTACCTAATAATGTGGCCATTCAGTGTACATAATCTGTTGGGGAATCATGATCCCAATCTTAACTGCACATTTCAACAATAAAAGCATATTGGCCCTGAAACATTGCCAACAATGCTTGGATGATCAGCCTTAAACATACTGTATACATAATGGATGATAGTCTCTATGTTTGTCATTTTCTGCTTACCATCAACATTTATTCCATCTTGGTTTAAAGAAAGTCAGAATCTAGACAGAGCATTTTCCAGGATAAACAAATGAACTACCTCCCTTGTGGGAGGGGTGGGGGAGGGTGATTTTGTAGGTTCAAGTTCTCAGCCACCACACTGGAGACTGATTAAATTCAACGCATCATTGTTTTTTGAATTAAAATAACTATTGATGTTATCTTTTTAAAGCATCTGTTGCCAAACTTTTATAATGTAAAGGCTTTATTTTCACTGCCAGTTAGAAAAGTTTTTAAGATCAGTGTAATTCAGTCAGAAATTTCACTCCAGATATTAACATTCTTTGTGTAACACCCTGGGAAAGGTTTCACTGCTAACATAATGGTCTTCCTGTAGCAGCAGTGTTTGGTCTATGGCTAGAGATAACGGGTCCTTTGGAACGTGAGCTATCCAATCAGGAGGGTGGATTCTTTCGGCTTGTGTGCCGGACACCGGTGTGAGCTGGGGTCCTTTGTTCGGTGGGAGATGAAGGGAGAAGACGCTGGGGAGAACCAGTCGTAGAACTCAATCCGGTGGAGGACCGTGATTCGATGGAGCAAGGTGCTGAGCTCGACTAAGGATCAGTGAATATGAATTTTGGGAAGAGTTGAGCTCTAACTTGTGCGCATTTGACTGTTTAATTATAATGGGCCTTTTTTTTTCTTTCTTTTCTTTACTAACCCTCCAGTTAAGTTAAGATTCATAAATACAATTCCCTTAATTGTATGCAGTGTGCTGCCTGTTATTTCTTGGCACCAGGGTTTGGGGTGGGAGAGCAGACTTAATCTCACAGGTTTGGCAGGACTGGAGTGTGTGTTCCCTAGACTTATGCAGCCAAGGAAACCAGCGGGGCTTTCATTTGTGAAAAAACACTTTAAAACTTCTTCCTCTCATTTTAAACTTAAGCCCATTTGGCATTAATACCTATAATATAAAATTCCATCTAAAAATTTCACAGCTTGATACAGTCTTTTGCTACCATTCACATATTGTTGACAGAAACCTATTTGCATAGGTGACATTTGCTATTTATTTTCCAAATACAGTGTCCTGTTTTGATGCAAATTCTCTTGCTGTATCAAAAAGAGGAAATTGCAAACTCGCTGCCAGGAATGTTGCAATTAATGATTTGACATTTAGAAGGTGCAATAGTAATTTCCTCATTTTGTCCATCAATAGTTTACCACAGTTGCTCAGAAGATTTTTGCTTTCAGAAGAAAGTTTAGAAGCTGGACTTCAGAGCAATATGAGGAGATCAGAATCAGGTTTAATATCACTAGCACATGTCGTGAAATTTGTTGTTATGTGGCAGCAGTGCATCGCAATAGATAATAATAAAAATTGTGAATTACAGTAAGAAGCGTATATATAACATTATATATGTTAAAAAGTTAAATTGAATAAATGGTGCAAAAGAAGAAAAAAAAGTAGTGAGGTGGTGTTCATGGGTTCAATGTCCATTCAGAAATCGGATGGTAGAGGGGAAGAAGCTGTTCCTAAATCGCTGAGTGTGTGTCTTCAGGCTCCTGTACCTCCTCCCTGATGGTAAGAGTGCGAAGAGGGCATGTCCAGGGTGATGGGGGTCCTTAATGATGAATGCCACCTTTTTGAGACATCGCTCCTTGAAGATGTCCTGGATAATATGGAGGTCAGTACTCATGATGGAGCTGGCTGAGTTTACAACTCTCTGCAGCTTATTTTGATGCAATAGCCACCGCACCTCCCCCCCCCCCCCAATACTAGACAGTGATGCAGCCAATTAGAATGTTCAGCACAGTATACCTGTAGAAATTTGTGAGTGTCTTTGGTGACATACTAAATCTCCACAAACTCCAAATGAAATATAGGCTTCTTTGTAACTGCATCCATACGTTGGGCCCAGGATAGATCCTCAGAGATGTTGACACCCAGGAACCTGAAATTGCTCACCCTCTCCACTTCTGATCCCGCAATGGGGATCGGTGTGAGTTGCCTTGCCTTACTCCTTCTGAAGTCCAAAATCATTTCTTTGGTCTTCATGATTTTGAGTGCAAGTTTGTTGCTGTGACACCACTCCACCAGCTGATCTATCTCACTCCTGTACGCCTTCTTGTCACCATCTGAAATTCTGCCAACAGTAGTTGTGTTGTCAGCAAATTTAGAGATAGCACCTAGAAATGGAAGAAGTTATAGTCGAGGCTTTGGATGCGAATTTACCAAAATTCTATGGACTCTGGGCAGGTTCTTGCAGATTGGAAGATGGCAAATGTCACACCACTGTTCAAAAAAGGATGTAGACAAAAGGCAGGTCAGGTAACTATAGATTTAACATCTGTAGTTGGGAAAATGCTTGAAGCTATCATTAAAGAAGTGGCTCCATCAGGCAGACACAGCATGGAGTCAGCAAAGGCAGGTCCTGTTTGACAAAAGTACCAGAGTTCTTTGAGGATATAACAAGCACAGTGGATAGAGAGGAACAGATGGATGTTATTTACTTGGATTTCCAGAAAGCATTCGATAAGTGCCACATAAAAGACATCCATAAGATCAGGATGCATAGAGTTGGGGGTGATAGAGGATTGGTTAACTAATAGAAAGCAGAGAGTTGGGATACATGGACTGTTTTGATGACACTGACTGGAATGTCTTCCATGACGAGGATATCTTCAAGTTCACGGATGGAGTCACGAGCTTCACCTGGAAGTGCATCGACGATGTTGTCCCCCAGAAGTCGGTCAGGGTCTCCCCAAACCAGAAGCCCTGGATCAATAGTTCTGTGCGAGCAGAACTTACCATGTGATACCAAGCTTACACTGCCAGCAATCAGCAGGAGCTCAAGAAAAGCAGCTACGATCTGCGCAAAGCTATCAAAGCTGCTAAACAACAATACGGGGACAAGATTAAGTCAAGATTCACAACGAATAGCACACGTGACTTGTGGTGAGGGCTGCATACCATTGCAGACTTCAAAGCCAAACGTTGTGGTGCAGCCAACATCACAGCCTCTCTCCCAGATGATTTCAATCACTTTTAGACTAGGTTCAATGTCACTAACTCTGAGCCTCCGAGGAAAGCCACCGCTACAACCTGCAACCTGATCATCTCTGAGGCTGAGGTACGCAGACGTTTCCAACGTGTGGACAGTCGCAAGGCTGCGGGACCGGACGGCATCCCAGGGCGAGTACTCAGGATGTGCGTAGCACAACTGGCAGGTGTGTTTACTGACATTTTTAATCTCTCCCTCTCCCAGTGTAGAGTGCCCTCCTGCTTCAAATTATCCACCATTGTCCCTGTACCAAAAAAGATCAAGGTAACGTGCCTGAACGATTGGCGTCCTGTCACATTCACCTCAATAATAAGCAAATGCTTTGAGAAGCTGGTCAAGGATTACATCTGCAGCTTGCTACCACACAAACTGGATCCCCTACAATTCGCCTACCAACACAATTGATTGACAAACGACGTAATAGCCACTGCTCTACATACCGTCCTTACGTATCTGAAGAAGAAGGATACTTATGTGAGGATGCTGTTCTTGGACTACAGTTCAGCATTCAACAAGATAATTCCATCCAGGCTCGACAGGAAGCTCAGAGACCTCGGCCTTGACCCTGCCTTGTGTAGCTGGATCCTGGACTTCCTGTCAGATCACCAGCAGGTGGTAAGTGTGGGCTTCCTCACTTCCGCCCCTCTGACTCTCAATACAAGAGTACTACGCCCCCTCCTTTACTCCCTGTATACCCATGACTGTGTTGCCACCCACAGCTCCAATCTGCTAATTAAATTTGCCAACGACACTACATTGATTGGCTGAATCTTAAACAATAACGAGGTGGCCCACAGGGAAGAAGTCATCTCTCTGACACAGTGGTGTCAAGAAAACAACCTCTCCCTCAATGTCGCAAAAACAAAGGAGCTGGTTGTGGACTACAGGAGGAATGGAGATGGGCTAACCCCTATTGACATCAATGGATCTGGGGTTGAGAGGGTAAACAGATTTAAGTTCCTTGGCATCCATATCACTGAGCACCTCACGTGGTCTGTACATACCGGCTGTGTGGTGAAAAAAGGCACAACAGCACCTCTTTCACTTCAGACGGTTGAGGAAGTTTGGTATGGGCCCCCAGATCCTAAGAGCTTTCTACAGGAGCACAATTGAGAGTATCCTGACTGGCTGCATCGCTGCCTGGTACGGGAACTGTACCTCCCTTAATCACAGGACTCTGCAGAGAGTGGTGCGGACAGCCCAGCGCATCTGTAGTTGTGAACTTCCTACTATTCAGGATATTTACAAAAGCAGGTGTGTAAAAAGCACCTGAAGGATCACTGGGGACCCAAGTCACCCCAATTACAATCTATTCCCGCTACTACCATCCGGGAAATAGTACCACAGCATAAAAGCCAGGACCAATAGGCTCCGGGACAGCTTCTTCCACCAGGCCATCAGACTGATTAACTGACACTTGATTTGAGTGTATTTCTATGTTACATTGACTGTTCTATTTATTATAAATTACTATGATTGTACACTGCACATTCAGACGGAGATGTAACATAAAGATTTTTACTCCTCATGTATGTGAAGGATGTAAGAAATAAAGTCAATTCAATACTCTGGTTGGGAATCAGTGGTGAGCGGTGTGCCACAGGTGTTGGTGCTGGGCCAGTAAATGTTCACGATATACATTAACAATCTGGAAGAGGGGACTGAGTGTAGTGTATCTAAGTTTACTGATGATACTGAGTTGAGTGGAAATGCAAATTGTGCCAAAGAGATGGTGAGTCTGCAGAGAGATACAGTATAGACAGGTTGAGTGAATGGGCAAGGGTGTGGCAGATGGAGTACAATGTTGGTAAATGCGACGTCATCCACTTTGGAAGGAAAAATGGAAGAGCAGATTATTATTTAAATGGTAAAATATTGCAGCATGTTGCTGTGCAGAAGGACTTGGGAGTGCTTGTGCATGAATCATAAAAGGTTGGTTTGCAGGTGCAGCAGGCTATCAAGAAAGCAAATGGCATGTTGGCCTTCATTGCTAGAGGGATTGAATTTAAAAGCAGGGAGGTTATGCTGAAACTGTACAGGGTACTGGTGAGGCCACACCTGGAGTACTGTGTGCAGTTCTGCTCTCCTTACTTGAGGAAGGTTATACTGGCTTTGGAGTTGGTGCAGAGGAGGTTCACCAGGTTGATTCCAGAGATGAGGGGGTTAGACTATGAGGAAAGATTGAGTCGCCTGGGACTATACTTGCTGGAATTCAGAAGGATAAGAGGAGATCTTATAGAAACATACAAAATTAAGAAATGGATAAATAAGATAGCGGCAGGAAGGTTGCTTCCATTGGTAGGTGAGACTGGAACTAGGGGACATAGTCTCAAGATTTGGGGTAGTAAATTTAGGATGGAGATGAGGAGGAACTGCTTTTCCCAGAGGGTGGTGAATCTTTGGAATTCTCTGCCCAATGAAGAAGTGGAGGATACCTCAGTAAATATATTTAAGACAAGGTTGGATAGATCTTTGCAAAGTAGGGGAATCAAGGGTTATGGGGAAAAGACAGGTAGGTGGAGATGAGACCATGGCCAGATCAGCCATGATCTTATTGAATGGTGGAGCAGGTTCAACAGGCCAGATGGCCGACTCCTGCTCCTATTTCTTGTGTTCTCATGTTCTTTTTTGAGCTGTGCCTAGCCACACAGTCATGGGTATAGTGACAGTAAAGCAGTGGGCTAATCACACATCCTTGTTGACTATCAACACGGTGGAGATGTTATTTCCAATCCACACAGACTGTGGTCTTCTGATGAGAAAGTTGAGGATTCTTTTGCAGAGGGAGGTACAGAGGCCCAGGTTTTGGAACTTTTTAATCAGATCTGTAGGAATGATTGTATTAATTGCTGAGCAATAAACAGCAGCCTGACATAAGTCATGGCATTGTCCAGATAATCCAAGGCTACATGACAAGCCAATGAGAGCACATCTGCTGTCAGATCTATCGTGGTGATAGGCAAATTGCAGAGGCAGGATTTGATTCTAGCCATAACCAACCTCTCAAAGCATTTCATCACAGTAGAAGTGAGTGCTCCTGGACAACAGTCATTAAGACAGCTCACCCTGCTCTCCTTGGGCACTGGTATGATTTCTGCCCTTTTGAAGCAGATGGGAACTTCTGACTGTAGCAATGAGAGACTGAAAATGTCTTTGAACTCTCCTACCAGTTGTTTGGCACAGGTTTCAGAGCTGTACCAGATACCCCATCAGTTCACTCTCTTGATAGATGACCTAAAGCCTGCCTCCAAGACAGAGATCACAGGGTCACCGATTGTTGCAAGGATCCTCAAAGCTGTAGTTTTATCCTGCATTTAAAGCGTGAATAAAAGGCGTTGAGCTCATCTTGGAGTGAAACATCATTGCCATTCATGATGTAGGGTTTTGATTTGTTGGAAGTAATGGCCCACAAACCCTGCCAGAGTTGATGTGCATCCAATGTCGCCTCTACCCTTGTTGTATAAGTATACAGTTTTGTATAGTTTCTACATGATTTACAGTATGTTCTGTTTGTTTTCTCTGGCATTTGAGCCAATGATACTGTTGTAAACTAGTCTTACATTGTACCTGTATCTCACTGTACGTGTACACATAACAATAAACTCAACTTATTCAATGGAAGCTACAACTGAAACACATCAGTATGCGGAATAATATCTGCTTGTTGTGCCATCTTTACTAATGATATTCCTCAATTTTATGATTTGCAAACATGCATCTTTCCCAGAAAATCAAAGTAAAATTTTCCAAGACTTACTAATCCCTTCTGGGCATAGATTGATCACGCAAGGGTATCTTTCTCAGTATTTATAAAGACAAGAGATTGTGCAGATGCTTGAAATCTTGAGCAACACACACAAAGTGCTGCAGGACCTCAGCAGGTCAGGCAGTATCAATGGAGGGAAATAGGCAGTCACTGTTACAGGCTGAGTCTCTTTGTCAGGACTGGAAAGGAAAAGGGGCAGAAACCAGATAAGAAGGAATACAAGTTGGCAGGTGATAGGTGAGACCAGGTGAGGGGTGGGAGAGGGGGAATTAAGTAAGGAGCTGGGGCAGGATAGGTGGAAGAGGTGAAGGGCTGAAGAAGAGGGAATCTGGTTGGATAGGAGAGTGGACCATGGGAGAAAGAGAAGGAGGAGGAGCAGCTGGAGAGAAGAGAATGAGTGAGAGAGGAATAGGGAATGGAAGAAGAGAGAAGGGAAAGAGGGGAGAAATTAACAGAAGTTTGAAAAATCTGAAGTTTGTAAAGTTTGAGCGGCAGTATTATGAGGTCTGGGGTATGAAAAATGTGTTTTTATGAAGCAACTATTCAGTCAAGTACCCAAAAGCAGTTATGTTCACAAAGGACTCTCCATCCAATGCGCCGCTCAATGTGGTTTCACATAAAGCACTGCGTATTGATGTCACCCAATAATATAAAATGCTAGTGATGCATCTGAGACTAACTACTGTCTTTAATGAATAACTTTCACTGATTCTTGTGTTGTCAGTTGGTAACAAAAGGTAAGTCAATGAACAAACTGCTAAACGTAGAATTAAAGCATGCCAGTTTATTCCAAACAACACACACACCAGTCTTGAATCCCCCAGAATGGGGTTGAGAGGGATAATAAATCAGCTATGATGGAACAGCAGACTCGATGGGCTGAATGGCCTAAATCTGCTCATGTGTCTTATGGTCTTCAGGCCTGTGTTTTGCCTTACTGAGTATGAACCAAAAGCGTTTTAATTCATTCCTTATGTTTGTTGAGCAGGCAGTAAAGTTTCTCAGTTTATTTTAGCAACCTAAGATAAATCTATCTCATTGTTTCCATCACAATCTTGTGTTTTGCTTTGCTTGGAGTCATTAATTTCATTGTGAACCCTGCGTCTGGTCCAACCTGCCTTTTTGGGAATTTTACATACTGGATATTCCTGCCATTTGAATTTGGGCGGTTCAGATCCTTCATCAGAAACTTCTTAATATCTGGATTGAAGTTCATTTTGGTACACGTTCATTCCACAGTACAACTGCTAGGTTCTCTGAAAATTAGTTGAAAGAAAGTGTATTATCAAAGTACATATATGTTACCATTTACAGCACTGAGATTCATTTTCTTGTGGGCATTCACAGTAGAGTGAAGAAATACAATAGAATCAATGAAAATTCACACACCAAGACTGACAAGCAACTAATGTGAAACAGAAGACAACTTGTCCAGATACTAAATAAATCAATAAACAGATAAACAAATAAATAATGCTGAGAACAGGAGTTGTGGAGTCCTTGACAGTGAGTCCATAGGTTGCGGAATCAGTTCGGTGTTGAGGTGACTGAAGTTATCCACGCTGGTTCAGGAGCCTGATGGTTGAATAACTTTTCCCGAACCTGGTTGTGCGGGACCTAAGGCTCCTGAACCTCCTTCTCACTGGCAGCAGCAGGAAGAGAGCACGGCCTGGATGGTGGGGGTCTTTGATGATGGATGTCCTTGATGATGGTTTCCAGATAGTCTAGATTTATATTGTAATGAAGAACCACTGAAGCAAGGGACATCAAGGGAGGAGGAGGAGGAGGAGAAGATGGCGGCGCGATGCAATGCACGTAGCCTCTCCGGTGAAATGATATCGTATTTCTAAGTAGGATGCCGTGCACAATTCTGATTTGATGGAGACAGCCGTGAGAGCACGGAGGAACATCTGGAGTAACTTCTGAAATGCCCGGTTCGCTGCCGCTGCTACTGTGCGATCGAGAATCTCCGGTGGGGAGGCCCCAAAATCCTCGGCTTTGCCTGCTGTTGGCGGCCGGAGCTGGGGTCGAAGCGTTCGGCAGAGATGGTGCTCGGTGCTTGGTGTCGGAGGGCTGGTCGGAGCTCAAAGTTTTCGGACGACTCAGAGTCGGACTATGGGCGGGCATGACAGGGAGAGTTTTCTTCCTTCTCCCATCTGCGTGAGATGTGGGACCTTTGAGAGACTTTGAACTTTTTTACTGTGCTCACGGCCTGTTCTTCATCAAGTTATGGTATTGCTTGCACTGTTGTAACTATACGTTATAATTATGTGGTTTTTGTCAGTTTTTCAGTCTTGGTCTGTCCTCTGTTTCTGTGAAATATTGTATCATTTCTTAATGCATGCATTACTAATTGACAGTAAAAGAAAAACTGCGTGTCCTCATAATCTAATCTAATCACATGACCATATGAGACTGGTGATATCGGGATAGGTATAAGCCGACAATATTTATTAAACTTTGCCACGACTGCTCTTGAGTAAATGAATTTGGACAAATTGAGGGATCCTGTGCTATATGTAGCAATGATTAGACTTTTATATTTCTGGTGATAATTTATAGATTGATTTCCCCTCAGGTACTTAGCAGAAAATCAATGCAGGTTTGAAACATAAGGCTTCACGAGATTTCCTGCAGTTGATTAGAATTATTGCCCTAGCTAAGTGCATAGTAACCAGTCCTAGTTGGCAAGCAATATACAGGACAATAGATAAAATTGTTTTTAATACCATTTCTACAGTTCTTAGTTTTGTTATGTTTAATTAGACAGAGATGTGAGTTCTATGATATGTGGCCAAGTTATCTCCTCTAATCAATTGCCCTTATTCCTCAAATTAATATTTCAACTTTAATTCCTTTCTGTATTTTGCAATCTTCTGCCTCAATCAGTCTTTACTCTTGTTAATGGAGGTCTTGCAAAGAAAGGGTCCTTGCTCCTAGAGAAGATGGTTTGGCCAATAAGTGAGAAATTCCCACTGCTGTCTGTAAGGAGCTTGCATGTTCTCCCCATGACTGCACAGGTTTCCTCCGGGTGATCTGGTTTCCTCCAAAATTCAAAAATAGGTTACTGTTAGTAAGTTGTGGGCATGCTATACTGGCACTGGAAGCAAGGTGACATTCACAGCCTGCACCCTGCACAGTCCTCAGATTGTGTTGGTCAGTGATGCAAAGCAATGTAATTCATGCATGTTTTCATGTACATGTGCAAATAAAGCCGATTTTTCTTTCTACTTGTTCTTCTTTCTCTGATAAGGCACCACAGCCCACCTTGTGGCTAATACAGGCAGAGAAAGGTTACAGACAGCATAACAACATAAGAAATAGGAGCAGGAGTAGGCCATCTGGCCCGTTGAGCCTGTGCTGCCATTCAATAAGATCACGGCTGATCTGGCCATGGACTCATCTCCACCTACCTGCCTTTTCCTCAGAACCCTTAATTCCCCTACTACGCAAATATCTATCCAACCTTGTCTTAAATATATTTACTGAGGGAGCCTCCACTGCTTCATTGGGCAGAGAATTCCAAAGATTCACCACTCTCTGGGAAAAGCAGTTCCTCCTCATCTCCATCCTAAATTTACTCCCCCAAATCATCAGACTATGTCCCCTAGTTCTAGTCTCACCTATCAGTGGAAACAACTTTCCTGCCTCTATCTTATCTATCCCTTTCATAATTTTATATGTTTCTCTAAGATATTCTCTCATTCTTCTGAATTCCAGTGAGTACAGTCTCAGGTGACTCAATCACTCCTCATAGTCTAACCCCCTCATCTCTGGAATCAACCTGGTGAACCTCCTCTGCACTGCCTCCAAAGCCAGTATATCCTTCCTCAAGTAAGGAGACCAGAGCTGCATGCAGTACTCCAGGTACAGCCTCACCAGTACCCTGTACAGTTGCAGCATAACCTCCCCGCTCTTCAATTCAATTCCTCGAGCAATGAAGGCCAACATTCCATTTGCCTTCATGATAGCCTGCCGCACCTGCAAACCATGATTCATGCACAAGCACTCCTGAGTCCCTCAGCACAGCAGCATGCTGCAATTTTTTACCATTGAAATAATAATCTCATAATAGCATTGTGTGTGTGTGCGCCTGTGTACAAGATATAGAAAGCAGCCATTCTACAGCATAGAAATAGAAACTCATGGACTGAGGTGATGTTATTATTATTTCTTCTCTTTGTGACTGTATCTTTTTCTGAATTTGTAACCATATGTGCTTTGGGCAGTGTGTTGTACGCTGGTGGAAGCAGCTGGTTCCAGATGAACGTTATTTCATTTGTCTATAGTGATGTATGGTTGAATGACAATTGTGTGTGACATTTGAACTCAGTGGATAAAGCCTGCTTGAATTTACCCTAACTGTACTCCTCAGATGGAGTTCAACCCAGAGAAGTGTGAGGTGGTACACTTTGGAAGGACAAACTCCAAGGCAGAGTACAAAGTAACTGGCAGGATACTTGGTAGTGTGGAGGAGCAGAGGGATCTGGGGGTACATGTCCACAGATTCCTGAAAGTTGCCTCACAGGTGGATAGGGTAGTTAAGAAAGCTTATGGGGTGTTAGCTTTCATAAATCGAGGGATAGAGTTTAAGAGTCCGGATGTAATGATACAGCTCTATAAAACTCTGGTTAGGCCACACTTGGAGTACTGTGTCCAGTTCTGGTCACCTCACTATAGGAAGGATGTGGAAGCATTGGAAAGGGTACAGAGGAGATTTACCAGGATACTGCCTGGTTTAGAGAGTATGCATTATGATCAGAGATTAAAGGAGCTAGGGCTTTACTCTTTGGAGAGAAGGAGGATGAGAGGTGACATGATAGAGGTGTACAAGATAATAAGAGGAATAGATAGAATGGATAGCCAGCGCCTCTTCCCCAGGGCACCACTGCTCCATACAAGAGGACATGGCTTTAAGGTAAGGGGTGGGAAGTTCAAGGGGGATACTAGAGGAAGGTTTTTTACTCAGAGAGTGGTTGGCACGTGAAATGCACTGCCTGAGTCAGTGGTGGAGGCAGATACACAGGTGAAGTTTGAGAGACTACTAGACAGGTATATGGAGGAATTTAAGGTGGGGGCTTATATGGGAGGCAGGGTTTGAGGGTCGGCACAACATTGTGGGCCGAAGGGCCTGTACGGTGCTGTACTATTCTATGTTCTATGTTCTACACCTCCAAGAGGACCACAACCTTGTCATGGTTTGGAGGCTTGTGTGCCTCAATGACCTGGCTGAAGTCAGGCTTTGTGCTTTGGCTCTTGGTAGGATCACCATGGCAAACATGTCAAAGGGTAGAAGTCAATCACTCAGATTAGGGGGTTCAGCTCCGGGTGAACAACCCTGACTAGTCAAACAAAACTGTTACAGAAACAGTAATAAAGAATGTGTGTGTGACGGTATCCCGGAGTCTCCACCTGGGACTTCCATGACTGACAGTAAATCGAGAAGAAGCTACAGACGTGATGAAGGAAGCCGTGATTGCCCCCAGAGTTGGAGGACCTTCACTGCTGACCTAAACACCAGCAGTGTAACGGGCAAAAGAAGGATACTCCTCATAATTTTGTATACCTCTATCAAATCTCTCCTCATTCTCCCATGTTTTAAGTTCTAACCTATTGAACCATTCCCTGTAACTTGTGTCCTTGTGTCCCAGCAACATCCACTATAGAGTCACAGAGTCATAGAGAAGTACAGCATATCAAAAGGCTCTTTGGCCAATCTAGTTCATGCTGAAGCTATTTGAACTGCCTACTCCCATTGACCTGCACTTGCTATCCATGAACCTATCCAAACTTCTTTTAAACGTTAAAATCAAGCTCGCATGGACCACTTGTGCTGGCAGTTCATTCCACACCCTCATGACCCTCTGAACGAAGAAGCTTCCCCTCATGTTCCCCTTAAACTTCTCAGCTTTCACCCTTAACCCATGACCTCTAGTTGTAGTCCCACCCAATGTCAGTGGAAAAAAGCTGCTTGCATTTGCCCTGTCGATACCCCTCATAATTTTTATTACTTCTATCAAATCTCCTCACAGTCTTATACTTTCTGAAGAACACAGTCCTAACCTATTCAATCTTTTCTTACAACTCAGATCCTCCAAACCTGGCAAAATCGTATCCTTGTAAATTCTCTCTGCACTCTTTTGACCTTGTTTACATCTTTACTGTAGGTAGAATACCAAAACTGCACACAATCCTCCAAATTAGGCCTCAACAACGTTTTATACAACCTCAACATAACATCCCATTTCCTGTGCTCAATACATTGATTTATGAAAGCCATTGTGCCAAAAGCTTTCTTTAAGACCCTACCTACCTGTACTACCATTTTAAATGAATTATGGACCTGTATTTCCTGATCACTTTGTTCGACCATACTCCTCAGTGCCCTACTGTTCACTGTGTAAGACCTACCTTGGTTGACCCTACCGAAGTGCAAAACTTCACACTTGTCTGTATTAATTTCCATCTGCCATTTTTCCAGCTAGTGCATATCCCTCTGCAAGCCACGATAGCCTTCCTCATTGTCCAAGACGCCCCCAATCTTGGTGTCATCCTCTAATTTGGCAATCCAGTTAACCACATTATCATCCAGATCATTGATATAGCTGACAAACAACAACATCACCGATCCCTGCAGCACACCACTAGTCACAGGCAGAGGCTTCAGTCAGAGAGGCAACCCTCCATTACCACTCTCTGGCTTCTCCCACAAAAACAATGTCTAATCTAATCTACTACCTCATTCTGAACGCCGGGCAACTGAACATTCTTGACCAGCCTCCCATGCAGGACCTTGTCAAATGCCTTACTAAAGTCCATGTAGACAATATCAAATTAAATGGTTGTCGTCTGAATCTAACAAGGAACACTCCTTCTGATATTGCCCAATGTTCTAAAACACTTTTTGCCATGTTTTCGTCCATAAGAATTCCTGCTCCATTAGTATGGGATGTTCCACAAGAATAAATTAGTGTTTTATTTCTATTCTGACATGTTCTAGTACCTGTCCAACAAACTTCGCTAATTCCCATGATGTTAATCTTTCCTCTTTCCATTTCATTTATCACATTGTCCAATCTTCCTGCTTGATATAGAGTTCTCATATTCCAAGTGGCAACAATCTTCTTTTGTGTTACTTGAATTTTATGAGCAGTAGCTTGATGACGGTTGGGGATCCCCTGCTGGCCAGAATCAACCCTACCGAGCAAAGTATCTTCAGAATTGTCTTGCAGGTTTTCTTAGCAAATAGCTTCTAGGAAACCTAGTATCTAGCAACGGTGGTTTGCTATTCCCTTCCATTGGGCAAACTGAAGAAATTGCCATTTCTCTTCCCAACTGCTCATCCGCCTGTACTATAGCCGTTGTTATTTGAGGTCATAGCTCATCCGCCTTCTCCATCATAAGTTCAGTTACTGAACCTGCCGGATCTGCCGTTGGCCTTCGCTCATATCCTGAGCAGGAACCCTTGCAGGTGCTACCGTTCCGGGTCAGAGCGGCCCTGGGAGCAATGAATGACTAAGGGGTAACTCCACTTTCCCCAAAGCTCTGAAAGTCCCAAATCAGAGCCTCATCACCGGTTGCAGCTTAGAGTCATACCCAGGACCCAGAGACATCCTGGAAAACAAAGTTGGCGGTGAAAACATCAATAATTTCAGATATGTGGATGACACTGTGTTAATTGCAAGTACGGAGGAAGAACTACAAAACTTAATTGATACAGTTGTTGAAGAAAGTGCAAAAATGGGTCTATCTATCAATTGCAAAAAGAATGTATGGTGATATCCAGAAAGAAGGAGAATCCTATTTACAGGCTGAGAATAAACGGGGAAGACATAAAACAAGTACAGAACTTTTGCTACTTAGGAAGCTGGGTGACATCAGATGGCAGGTGCGACTTGGACATCAAAAGAAGAACAGGGATGGCAAAAGACACCTTTACGAGAATGAAGAGTATACTGACCAACACTAAACTAGGCATGACAACCCACCCCAGAGTACTGAAATGTTACATTTATCTAATTATGTTATATGGATCAGAATGTTGGACAATATCTAGTAACGTGAGGAAACGAATTGATGCAGCAGAGATGTGGTTTTTGAGGAGGATGCAAAGAATATCATGGACGAAATGAATATCTAATTAGGATGTCATGAAGAGAGCAAGTACAAAAAGAGAAATAATGTATGAGATCATGAAAGGGTAACATAACGTCATTGGACGTGATTAGGAAAGAGGAGTTAGAATGCACGGTAATTATGAGAAAGATTGAAGGGAAGAAAGTAAAAGGAAGGCAAAGACAAATGATGATGGAGACAGCAGCCAGAGAACTGGAAATGAATACCAATGAATTGATCCACTTGACCTGAAACAGGAGTGTGTGGGCCATGGCAGTCAAAGCTCACATTGGGTATGGCACCTGATGATGATGATGAGACAATATCCACTGCCTTGCCTTCATCAACTTTCCTGGTAACTTGCTCAAAAACTCTATAAGATTAGTTAGACATGATCTACCACACACAAAGTAATGCTGATTATCCTTAATCAGTCCATGTCTATCCAAATACTTATATATCCGGTCCTTTAGAATGCCTTCCAATAACTTTCCCACAACTGACGTTAGACTCCCTGGCCTATAATATTCTGGTTTCTGTTTAGAGCCTTTTTTAAACAGAAGAACAACAATGGCTATCCTCCAATCCTCTGGTACCTCTCCTGTCACTAGTAGTAGGCAGCCGTTGATTCCGGGGATCATGGGTTTGCACCTCTGGAGGACTGTGTCCTCTCCAGGGCACAAGCTTGGGCGGGAAGATTTGAAGAACCGACTGTTGCCCGTGCAGCAGGTTCCCCCTCTCCACGTCACTGATGTAGTCCAAGGGAAGGTTAATCGCCAATACAGCCAGGCATCAGTGTCATCTCAGAAGTTGCCAGAGAGAAGCTGTAAACAACATCAAACTCCCTTAGGGGCCCCAGCTCCGGATTTCTTCCTCGGGGTTTACTCCCGAAGCCTTTCCCATGGGTGGGTGTGGCCGCAAGACAGCAGAGGTTTTAAATCAGAGTTTTCCTTCTCCTAAGCAGGCTGCTGTCCAAGGCTGACGAGCCCCACCTGCCCAAAGCAACTAGTTTTGAGGTGCCAATGGTCCATCTTTGCCCCTTCTCTTGTCAGTAGAAACAGTTCCTCCGGGCCTAACAGCTAAGCCACACATGAAGGCCAAGAGTTGGACTTGGTTATCAGAGGCTGTTAGATATGCACGCCATTTGGAACACTTTATAGGTAGTGGGAGCTTATCCCCACTACCACCCCCGGCTATGTCAACATTAAGGACCTTGTCACGAAGGATGTTTTAAAAATCTCTGCTAGGGCCCTGGCAATTTCTTCACTTGACTCTCTTAGAGTCTGACAGGACATCTTGTCAGGCCCTGGGGATTTATCCACCCTGATTTGCCTCAGGGTAGCAAACACCTCCTCCTGTGTAATCTGTACAAGGTCCATGAAGTTGATGCCACTTTGTCTCGCTTCTGTAGACTCTGTATCTGTCTCCCATGTAGATACTGATGCAAAGAAAGCATTTAAGATCTCCTCCATCTGTATTGGCTCCACTCATTGATTACCATTCTCGTCTTCCAGAGAACCAATTTTGTCCCTTGCAATCCTTTTGCTCTTAACATATCTGTAGAATCCCGTAGGATTCTGCTTCACCTTGTCCACTAGAGCAACCTCATGCCTTCTTTTAACCCTATAACCATATAACAATTACAGCATGGAAACAGGCCATCTTGGCCCTTCTGGTCCATGCTGAAATCTTACTCTCACCTAGTCCCACCAACCCGCACTCGGCCCATAACCCTCCATTCCTTTCCTGTCCATATATCTATCCAATTTAACTTTAAATGACAACATCGAACCTGCCTCAACCACTTCTGCTGGAAGCTCGTTTCACACAGCTACCACTCTCTGAGTAAAGAAGTTCCCCCTCATGTTACCCCTAAACTTCTGTCCTTTAACTCTCAACTCATGTCCTCTTGTTTGAATCTCCCCCATTCTCAATGGAAAAAGCCTATCCACGTCAACTCTATCAATCCCCCTCATAATTTTAAACACCTCCATCAAGTCCTCCCTCAAACTTCTATGCTCCAAAGAATAAAGACCTAACTTGTTCAACCTTTCTCTGTAACTTTGGAGATGAAAACCAGGCAACGTTTTAGTAAATCTCCTCTACACTCTCTCAATTTTATTGACACCTTTCCTATAATTCGGTGACCAGAACTGTACACAATACTCCTATACACAGCAGGCGGGAGGAGAAGATGGCAGCGCGATGCAGTGCGCGCAGCTCTCCGGTGAAATGATATCGTATTTGTAAGTAGGATGCCGTGCACAATTCTGATTTGATGGAGACAGACGTGAGAAGCAGAGGAACATCTGGAGAAATTTCTGAAATGCCTGGTTCGCTGCCACGGCTACTGTGCGATCAAGAATCATAGAAACATAGAAACATAGAAAATATGTGCAGGAGTAGGCCATTCAGCCCTTCGAGGTGGGGAGGCCCCAAAATCACTGGCTTTGTCTGCTGCTGGCGACCAAGGCTGAGGTCAAAGCATTCGGCAGAGATGGTGCTCGGTAGTCAGTGTCGGAGGGCTGATCAGAGCTCGAAGTTTTCGGACAACTCAGAGTTGGACTGTGGTCGGGTATGGCAGGGAGAGTTTCCTTCCTTCTCCCGTCTGCATGAGATGTGGGACTTTCGAGAGACTTTGAACTTTTTTACTGTGCCTTGGCCTGTTCTTCATCAAGTTATGGTATAGCTGCACTGTTGTAACTATATGTTATAATTATGTGGTTTTTGTTAGTTTTTCAGTCTTGGTCTGTCCTGTGTTTCTTTGATATCACACCGGAGGAATATTGTATCATTTCTCAATGCATGCATTACTAAATGACAATAAAAGAGGACTGTGTGTCCTCATATTCTAATCTAATCTAATTTGGCCTTACCAATGCCTTATACAATTTCAACATTACACCCCAACTCCTATACTCAATGCTCTGGTTTATAAAGGCCAGCATACCAAAAGCTTTCTTCACCACCCTATCTACATGAGATTCCACCTTCAGGGAACTATGCACCATTATTCCTAGATCCCTCTGTTCTAAAGCATTCTTCAATGCCCTCCCATTTCCCACAAAGTCAATGTCTAATCCAATTTACTATCTCATCCTGAATGCTGAGCAACTGAACCTTCTTGACCAGCCTCCCACTGGGGACCTTGTCAAGTGTTTTACTAAAGTCCATGTAGCAACATCCATTGGCTAGCCTTCATCCACTTCCCTGGTAACTTTCCCAAAAATTTTCCCACAACTGATGTCATATTCACTGGCCTATAACTTCTTGGTTTAGAGCCTTTCTTAAACAGCAGAACAAAATTTGCTATCCTCCAGTCCTCTGGTACCCCTCCTGTCGCCAAAGATGATTTAAATATCTCTGCTAGGACCACTGCATCTTCTGCACTTGCCTCATACAGGGTCCAAGGGAACACCTTGTCAGGCCCTGGGAATTTATCCACCCTGATTTGTCTCAGGATAGCAAATACATTCTCCTTTGTAATCTGTACAGAGTACATGAAATTACTTAGAAACGTCAAAACATAGAAATCTACAGCACATTACAGGTCCTTCGGCCTACAATGTTGTGCCAACCATGTAACCAACTCGAGACACTGCCTGGACTTTCCCTACCACATAGCCCTCTATTTTTCTAAGCTCCGTGTACCTAACAGTCTCTTAAAAGACCCTATTGTATCCACCTCTACCACCTTCACTAGCAGTGCATTCCATGCATCCTCCACTCTCTGCATGAAAAACTTACCGCTGACATCTCCTCTGTATCTACTTCCAAGCACCTTAAAACTGTGCTCCCTTATGTTAACCATTTCAACTCCGGGAAAAGGCCTCTGGCTATCCACACAATCAATGCCTCTCATCATCTTATACACCTCTATCAGGTCACTTCTCATCCTCTGTCACTCCAAAGAGAAAAGTCCGAGTTCACTCAACCTATTCTCATAAGGCACGCTCCTTAATCCAGGCAACATCCTTGTAAATCTCCTCTGCACCCTTTCTCTAGTTTCCACATCCTTCCTGTAATGAGGTGACCAGAACTGAGCACAGCAAACCAAGTGGTATCTGACCAAGGTCTTATATAGCTGCAACATTACCTCACAGCTCTTGAACTCAGTCCCATGGTTGACGAAGACCAACACCACATACACCTTCTTAACAACGTTGTCAACCTGCGCAGCAGCTTTGAGTGTCCTATGGACATGGAGCCCAAGATCTTGCTGATCCTCCACACTGCCAAGAGTCTTACCATTAATACTATATTCTGCCATCATATTTGACCTTCCAAAATGAACCACCTCACACTTATCTGGGTTGAACTCCAACTGCCACTTCTCAGCCCAGTTTTGCATCCTATCAATGATTTGCTGTAACCTCTCACAACCCTCCAGACTATCCACAACACCCCCAACCTTTGTGTCATCAGCAAACTTACTAACCCACCCTTCTACTTCCTCATCCAGGTCATTTGTAAAAATCAAAAAGAGGAGGGGACCTAGAACAGATCCCTGCTGATGCCAATTTGATGCCATTTGATGCTGCTTTGCCTCACTTCTATAGACTCTGTGTCCATATCCTGAGTAAATACAGATGCAAAGAACTCGTTTAAGACCTCCCCCCATCTCTTTTGACTCCACACACGGATTACCATTCTGGTCTTCAAGAGGACCAATTTTACCCTTTGCAATCCTTTTGCTCTTAACATACCTGCAGAATCCCTTAGGATTCCCTTCACCTTGTCTGCTAGAGCAACTCTTCAAGGTTTGTGAGGGAGAATTTAGGTGCTTGGGTGAGGGTATGAAGTGAGAAGCTGGGAGGTGATTGGTGGAAAATGTAAAAGGCTGAAGAAGATGGAATCTGATAGGAGAGGATAGTGGTTTGGAAGTTTTCAAAGAAATGGCAGTTGAATATTGGGAAGATCAGGGAATTGAGAGCTGTGGAGAACCGGTACAGAATAGGGGAGGAGATCAGCATCAATCAACCATGATCATATTGAATGGTGAGACAGGCTTGAGGGGCCTGATGGCTTACTCCTGCTCCTGTTCTCCTTTGTGTTTCTGGATCCACTGCTCTCTATCATTTCTTATGCACCAGCAGGCTCAAGGGCAGCTTCTACCCTGCTTTAATAAGACTATTGAATGGTTCCCAAGTGCGATAAGGTAGACCCTTGACTTCACAATCTACCTTGTTATGACCTTGCACTTCATTTTCTACTTGCACTGCACTTTCTCTGTAATTGCTACACTTTATTCTGCATTCTCTTATTGTTTAACCTTGCACTACCTTAATTCCCTGTATAATTAGTCGATAAGACCAAAGGAGCAGAATTCCATCAAGTCTGCTCCACCATTTGATCATGGTTGATTTATGGATGGATGAATTGACCTGTATGTAAGGGGGTTTCGTCTCTTATGTTACTGTGTAGGCTAATTAAAATGGCTTCTTTTCTATGTTATACTTGGGAATGCTTCTTTGTTATGTTAAACGCTAAAAAGTTTTTGCGCTAGCAGCTTGTTTTGGGTTAGGCGGTGATAAGAAGATGTTACAAACCAATTGGGATAGTTGTTATGATTTTGGTGTATCTGGAAGATTTGTATGCGTGGGGTTTTGGAGGAAGAAGGCAGGAGAGAGAGAGAGACAGAGGATGGACCAGGTGCTGTGATGTCTGCTAACGGGGTCGGACCCCGAGGAAGGCGTTCAGCGAGGAGACAGAGCCGGACTCATGTGGAGCATCTGGTCGACCACGGTTGTTGGTCCCAGGCGGCCGGTCGAGGTGATCCGAGGGGTCACAGGGTGAAGAAGGAGGATCCTGAGTTCCAACTGTTTGTGCACGAAGAGATTGAACTTTGATAAGTGTGGCGCCTTTTATTTTCCTTTTATATTTTATTCTCTATTAATTATATAGTTCCAGTAATATCTATAAACTGTAAATCATTTAATCGTATCTGGTATATTGTCTGTTATTTGGGCGGGGTGGGGTACATCACACAGCATCCACACAAACTAATTACCCAGTTTGGCGGGGCTGAGGGCTGTTTCCCTAGACGACAGCGAGACGAGCGACCCTGAGGTTGGCCAGGGGGGCTACATGTCTAAATAATGTGCAAGGCAAAACACAAGAGATTCTGCAGATACTGGAAGACCAGGGCAACACACAAACAACCCAATGAAGGGTTTTGGTCTGAAATGTTGAGCGTTTAATCCTTGCTGACCTTTTGCGTGTAGTATGCAACACAAGATTTTCACTGTACTTTGGTACTTATGAGAATAAGAAACCAAATTCCAAGAATCAGACCCTATTGCAAATAATTTTCCTCATCCTAGCTTTGATTGGCTTTTGACAATCCAGGTTTTCTGTGCTGTGAGTTGGGAGGGTGGCTTGCAGCTGTGAGAAAGCGCTAGCAGTTCTGGCAAATAATGTTCCTGAGGCCCAAGGTGAATGCTGGAGGGTCACCAGTTCTCACTGTGGGATAATCCATCTGATGGTGGAATACACCCAAATTCCTTCAGCTGTCAGGCATAATTAAACTGGGCAATGTCACAGGTACATCACATCAACCTGCATCTCTATGTTTTAGACCTGACAGAGTGGAGGGATGGCATGACTAGTCAAGGAAAATGTCACGGCAGTACTCCATTAGGACAGACTGGAGAACTTGACTACTGAGGCGTTATGGGTGGAAATAAGAAATAAGAAAGGTATGACCACATTAATTGGGCTATATTACAGACCGCGCAATAGAGATTGAGAGGTACAAATTTGTAAAGAGATAGCAGACTGTTCCAAGAAACATAATGTTGTTATAGTAGGTGATTGACTGGGAATTCTATACTGTAGAAGGACCAGATGGGAGACAGTTTGTCAGATGTGTTCAGAAAAGTTTTCCCAATGTGAGAGCGTGTGATACTGGATTTACTATAGGGAATGAGACAGGGCAAATGAGAGTAGTTTGGATTTGGACAGATTGTTTTCTGGCAAAGAGGTACTTGGAAAGTGTGAGGCTTTCAATAATGAAATTTTGAGAGTACAAAGCATGTATGTGCCTGTCAGAATAAAAGGTAAAGATAACAGGTTTAGGGAACTTTGGTTTTCAAGAAATATTGAGGCTCTAGTTAAGAGAAAAACAGAGGCGCATAGCAGGAATGGGCAAGTTGGAACAAATGAGGTGCTGATGGAGTATAAAAAATGCAAGAGAGCACTTAAGAAAGAAATCAGGAGGGCTAAAATCGAAGTATTAATATACTTATTAATATAAGCATTAATATCGAAGTAGTAAAATGGATTCAGCAGTGGCTGGATGGGAGACGCCAGAGAGTAGTGGTGGATAACTGTGTGTTGGATTGGAGGACAGTGTGTAACGGTGTGCTTCAGGGATCTGTACTGGGTCCAATGTTGTTTGTCATTTATATTAATGATCTGGATGATGGGGCGGTAAATTGGATTAGTAAGTATGCAGATAATACTAAGATAGGTGGTGTTGTGGATAATGGAGTAGGTTTTCAAAGCTTACAGAGAGATTTAGGTCAGTTAGAAGAGTGGGCTGAAAGATGGCAGATGGAGTTTAATGCTGAAAAATGTGAGATGCTACATTTTGGTAGGACTAATCAAAATAGGACATACATGGTAAATGGGAGGGCATTGAAGAATGCTTTAGAACAGAGGGATCTAGGAATAATGGTGCATAGTTCCCTGAAGGTGGAATCTCATGTAGATAGGGTGGTGAAGAAAGCTTTTGGTATGCTGGCCTTTATAAATCAGAGCATTGAGTACAGGAGTTGGGGTGTAATGTTGAAATTGTATAAGGCATTGGTAAGGCCAAATTAGATTACATTAGAATATGAGGACACACAGTCCTCTTTTATTGTCATTTAGTAATGCATGCATTAAGAAATGATACAATATTCCTCCGGTGTGATATCAAAGAAACACAGGACAGACCAAGACTGAAAAACTAACAAAAACCACATAATTATAACATATAGTTACAACAGTGCAGCAATACCATAACTTGATGAAGAACACGCCAAGGCACAGTAAAAAAGTTCAAAGTCTCTCGAAAGTCCCACATCTCATGCAGACGGGAGAAGGAAGGAAACTCTCCCTGCCATACCCGACCACAGTCCAACTCTGAGTTGTCCGAAAACTTCGAGCTCTGATCAGCCCTCCGACACTGACTACCGAGCACCATCTCTGCCGAACGCTTTGACCTCAGCCTTGGTCGCCAGCAGCAGACAAAGCCAGTGTTTTTGGGGCCTCCCCACCTCGAAGGGCTGAATAGCCTACTCCTGCACATATTTTCTATGTTTCTATGTTTCTATGATTCTTGATCGCACAGTAGCCGTGGCAGCGAACCAGGCATTTCAGAAATTTCTCCAGATGTTCCTCTGCTTCTCACGTCTGTCTCCATCAAATCAGAATTGTGCACGGCATCCTACTTACAAATACGATATCATTTCACCGGAGAGCTGCGCGCACTGCATCGCGCTGCCATCTTCTCCTCCCGCCTGCTGTGTATAGGAGTATTGTGTACAGTTCTGGTCACCGAATTATAGGAAAGGTGTCAATAAAATTGAGAGAGTGTAGAGGAGATTTACTAAAATGTTGCCTGGTTTTCATCTCCAAAGTTACAGAGAAAGGTTGAACAAGTTAGGTCTTTATTCTTTGGAGCATAGAAGTTTGAGGGAGGACTTGATGGAGGTGTTTAAAATTATGAGGGGGATTGATAGAGTTGACGTGGATAGGCTTTTTCCATTGAGAATGGGGGAGATTCAAACAAGAGGACATGAGTTGAGAGTTAAAGGGCAAAAGTTTAGGGGTAACATGAGGGGGAACTTCTTTACTCAGAGAGTGGTAGCTGTGTGAAACGAGCTTCCAGCAGAAGAGGTTGAGGCAGGTTCGATGTTGTCATTTAAAGTTAAATTGGATAGATGTATGGACAGGAAAGGAATGGAGGGTTATGGGCTGAGTGCGGGTTGGTGGGACTAGGTGAGAGTAAGATTTCAGCATGGACCAGAAGGGCCAAGATGGCCTGTTTCCGTGCTGTAATTGTTATATGGTTATAGGGTTAAAAGAAGGCATGAGGTTGCTCTAGTGGACAAGGTGAAACAGAATCCTACGGGATTCTACAGATATGTTAAGAGCAAAAGGATTGCAAGGGACAAAATTGGTTCTCTGGAAGACGAGAATGGTAATCAATGAGTGGAGCCAATACAGATGGAGGAGATCTTAAATGCTTTCTTTGCATCAGTATTTACATGGGAGACAGATACAGAGTCTACAGAAGCGAGACAAAGTGGCATCAACTTCATGGACCTTGTACAGATTACACAGGAGGAGGTGTTTGCTACCCTGAGGCAAATCAGGGTGGATAAATCCCCAGGGCCTGACAAGATGTCCTGTCAGACTCTAAGAGAGTCAAGTGAAGAAATTGCCAGGGCCCTAGCAGAGATTTTTAAAACATCCTTCGTGACAAGGTCCTTAATGTTGACATAGCCGGGGGTGGTAGTGGGGATAAGCTCCCACTACCTATAAAGTGTTCCAAATGGCGTGCATATCTAACAGCCTCTGATAACCAAGTCCAACTCTTGGCCTTCATGTGTGGCTTAGCTGTTAGGCCCGGAGGAACTGTTTCTACTGACAAGAGAAGGGGCAAAGATGGACCATTGGCACCTCAAAACTAGTTGCTTTGGGCAGGTGGGGCTCGTCAGCCTTGGACAGCAGCCTGCTTAGGAGAAGGAAAACTCTGATTTAAAACCTCTGCTGTCTTGCGGCCACACCCACCCATGGGAAAGGCTTCGGGAGTAAACCCCGAGGAAGAAATCCGGAGCTGGGGCCCCTAAGGGAGTTTGATGTTGTTTACAGCTTCTCTCTGGCAACTTCTGAGATGACACTGATGCCTGGCTGTATTGGCGATTAACCTTCCCTTGGACTACATCAGTGACGTGGAGAGGGGGAACCTGCTGCACGGGCAACAGTCGGTTCTTCAAATCTTCCCGCCCAAGCTTGTGCCCTGGAGAGGACACAGTCCTCCAGAGGTGCAAACCCATGATCCCCGGAATCAACGGCTGCCTACTACTAGTGACAGGAGAGGTACCAGAGGATTGGAGGATAGCCATTGTTGTTCTTCTGTTTAAAAAAGGCTCTAAACAGAAACCAGAATATTATAGGCCAGGGAGTCTAACGTCAGTTGTGGGAAAGTTATTGGAAGGCATTCTAAAGGACCGGATATATAAGTATTTGGATAGACATGGACTGATTAAGGATAATCAGCATTACTTTGTGTGTGGTAGATCATGTCTAACTAATCTTATAGAGTTTTTGAGCAAGTTACCAGGAAAGTTGATGAAGGCAAGGCAGTGGATATTGTCTCATCATCATCATCAGGTGCCATACCCAATGTGAGCTTTGACTGCCATGGCCCACACACTCCTGTTTCAGGTCAAGTGGATCAATTCATTGGTATTCATTTCCAGTTCTCTGGCTGCTGTCTCCATCATCATTTGTCTTTGCCTTCCTTTTACTTTCTTCCCTTCAATCTTTCTCATAATTACCGTGCATTCTAACTCCTCTTTCCTAATCACGTCCAATGACGTTATGTTACCCTTTCATGATCTCATACATTATTTCTCTTTTTGTACTTGCTCTCTTCATGACATCCTAATTAGATATTCATTTCGTCCATGATATTCTTTGCATCCTCCTCAAAAACCACATCTCTGCTGCATCAATTCGTTTCCTCACGTTACTAGATATTGTCCAACATTCTGATCCATATAACATAATTAGATAAATGTAACATTTCAGTACTCTGGGGTGGGTTGTCATGCCTAGTTTAGTGTTGGTCAGTATACTCTTCATTCTCGTAAAGGTGTCTTTTGCCATCCCTGTTCTTCTTTTGATGTCCAAGTCGCACCTGCCATCTGATGTCACCCAGCTTCCTAAGTAGCAAAAGTTCTGTACTTGTTTTATGTCTTCCCCGTTTATTCTCAGCCTGTAAATAGGATTCTCCTTCTTTCTGGATATCACCATACATTCTTTTTGCAATTGATAGATAGACCCATTTTTGCACTTTCTTCAACAACTGTATCAATTAAGTTTTGTAGTTCTTCCTCCGTACTTGCAATTAACACAGTGTCATCCACATATCTGAAATTATTGATGTTTTCACCGCCAACTTTGTTTTCCAGGATGTCTCTGGGTCCTGGGTATGACTCTAAGCTGCAACCGGTGATGAGGCTCTGATTTGGGACTTTCAGAGCTTTGGGGAAAGTGGAGTTACCCCTTAGTCATTCATTGCTCCCAGGGCCGCTCTGACCCGGAACGGTAGCACCTGCAAGGGTTCCTGCTCAGGATATGAGCGAAGGCCAACGGCAGATCCGGCAGGTTCAGTAACTGAACTTATGATGGAGAAGGCGGATGAGCTATGACCTCAAATAACAACGGCTATAGTACAGGCGGATGAGCAGTTGGGAAGAGAAATGGCAATTTCTTCAGTTTGCCCAATGGAAGGGAATAGCAAACCACCGTTGCTAGATACTAGGTTTCCTAGAAGCTATTTGCTAAGAAAACCTGCAAGACAATTCTGAAGATACTTTGCTCGGTAGGGTTGATTCTGGCCAGCAGGGGATCCCCAACCGTCATCAAGCTACTGCTCATAAAATTCAAGTAACACAAAAGAAGATTGTTGCCACTTGGAATATGAGAACTCTATATCAAGCAGGAAGATTGGACAATGTGATAAATGAAATGGAAAGAGGAAAGATTAACATCATGGGAATTAGCGAAGTTTGTTGGACAGGTACTAGAACATGTCAGAATAGAAATAAAACACTAATTTATTCTTGTGGAACATCCCATACTAATGGAGCAGGAATTCTTATGGACGAAAACATGGCAAAAAGTGTTTTAGAACATTGGGCAATATCAGAAGGAGTGTTCCTTGTTAGATTCAGACGACAACCATTTAATTTGATATTGTCTACATGGACTTTAGTAAGGCATTTGACAAGGTCCTGCATGGGAGGCTGGTCAAGAATGTTCAGTTGCCCGGCGTTCAGAATGAGGTAGTAGATTAGATTAGACATTGTTTTTGTGGGAGAAGCCAGAGAGTGGTAATGGAGGGTTGCCTCTCTGACTGAAGCCTCTGCCTGTGACTAGTGGTGTGCTGCAGGGATCGGTGATGTTGTTGTTTGTCAGCTATATCAATGATCTGGATGATAATGTGGTTAACTGGATTGCCAAATTAGAGGATGACACCAAGATTGGGGGCGTCTTGGACAATGAGGAAGGCTATCGTGGCTTGCAGAGGGATATGCACTAGCTGGAAAAATGGCAGATGGAATTTAATACAGACAAGTGTGAAGTTTTGCACTTCGGTAGGGTCAACCAAGGTAGGTCTTACACAGTGAACGGTAGGGCACTGAGGAGTATGGTCGAACAAAGTGATCAGGAAATACAGGTCCATAATTCATTTAAAGTGGTAGTACAGGTAGGTAGGGTCTTAAAGAAAGCTTTTGGCACAATGGCTTTCATAAATCAATGTATTGAGCACAGGAAATGGGATGTTATGTTGAGGTTGTATAAAACGTTGTTGAGGCCTAATTTGGAGGATTGTGTGCAGTTTTGGTATTCTACCTACAGTAAAGATGTAAACAAGGTCAAAAGAGTGCAGAGAGAATTTACAAGGATACGATTTTGCCAGGTTTGGAGGATCTGAGTTGTAAGAAAAGATTGAATAGGTTAGGACTGTGTTCTTCAGAAAGTATAAGACTGTGAGGAGATTTGATAGAAGTATACAAAATTATGAGGGGTATCGACAGGGCGAATGCAAGCAGCTTTTTTCCACTGACATTGGGTGGGACTACAACTAGAGGTCATGGGTTAAGGGTGAAAGCTGAGAAGTTTAAGGGGAACATGAGGGGAAGCTTCTTCACTCAGAGGGTCATGAGGGTGTGGAATGAACTGCCAGCACAAGTGGTCCATGCGAGCTTGATTTTAACGTTTAAAAGAAGTTTGGATAGGTTCATGGATAGCAAGTGCAGGTCAATGGGAGTAGGCAGTTCAAATAGCTTCAGCATGAACTAGATTGGCCAAAGAGCCTTTTGATATGCTGTACTTCTCTATGACTCTGTGACTCTATAGTGGATGTTGCTGGGACACAAGGACACAAGTTACAGGGAATGGTTCAATAGGTTAGAACTTAAAACATGGGAGAATGAGGAGAGATTTGATAGAGGTATACAAAATTATGAGGAGTATCCTTCTTTTGCCCGTTACACTGCTGGTGTTTAGGTCAGCAGTGAAGGTCCTCCAACTCTGGGGGCAATCACGGCTTCCTTCATCACGTCTGTAGCTTCTTCTCGATTTACTGTCAGTCATGGAAGTCCCAGGTGGAGACTCCGGGATACCGTCACACACACATTCTTTATTACTGTTTCTGTAACAGTTTTGTTTGACTAGTCAGGGTTGTTCACCCGGAGCTGAACCCCCTAATCTGAGTGATTGACTTCTACCCTTTGACATGTTTGCCATGGTGATCCTACCAAGAGCCAAAGCACAAAGCCTGACTTCAGCCAGGTCATTGAGGCACACAAGCCTCCAAACCATGACAAGGTTGTGGTCCTCTTGGAGGTGTAGAACATAGAACATAGAATAGTGCAGCACCGTACAGGCCCTTCGGCCCACAATGTTGTGCCGACCCTCAAACCCTGCCTCCCATATAAGCCCCCACCTTAAATTCCTCCATATACCTGTCTAGTAGTCTCTCAAACTTCACCAGTGTATCTGCCTCCACCACTGACTCAGACAGTGCATTCCACGCACCAACCACTCTCTCAGTAAAAAACCTTCCTCTAATATCCCCCTTGAACTTCCCACCCCTTACCTTAAAGCCATGTCCTCTTGTATGGAGCAGTGGTGCCCTGGGGAAGAGGCGCTGGCTATCCATTCTATCTATTCCTCTTATTATCTTGTACACCTCTATCATGTCACCTCTCATCCTCCTTCTCTCCAAAGAGTAAAGCCCTAGCTCCTTTAATCTCTGATCATAATGCATACTCTCTAAACCAGGCAGTATCCTGGTAAATCTCCTCTGTACCCTTTCCAATGCTTCCACATCCTTCCTATAGTGAGGTGACCAGAACTTGACACAGTACTCCAAGTGTGGCCTAACCAGAGTTTTATAGAGCTGCAGCATTACATCGCGACTCTTAAACTCTATCCCTCGACTTATGAAAGCTAACACCCCGTAAGCTTTCTTAACTACCCTATCCACCTGTGAGGCAACTTTCAGGGATCTGTGGACATGTACCCCGAGATCCCTCTGCTCCTCCACACTACCAAGTATCCTGCCATTTACTTTGTACTCTGCCTTGGAGTTTGTCCTTCCAAAGTGTACCACCTCACACTTCTCTGGGTTGAACTCCATCTGAGGAGTACAGTTTGGGTAAATTCAAGCAGGCTTTATCCACTGAGTTCAAATGTCACACACAATTGTCATTCAACCATACATCACTATAGACAAATGAAATAACGTTCATCTGGAACCAGCTGCTTCCACCAGCGTACAACACACTGCCCAAAGCACATATGGTTACAAATTCAGAAAAAGATACAGTCACAAAGAGAAGAAATAATAATAACATCACCTCAGTCCATGAGTTTCTATTTCTATGCTGTAGAATGGCTGCTTTCTATATCTTGTACACAGGCGCGCACACACACACAATGCTATTATGAGATTATTATTTCAATGGTAAAAATTGCAGCATGCTGCTGTGCTGAGGGACTCAGGAGTGCTTGTGCATGAATCATGGTTTGCAGGTACAGCAGGCTATCATGAAGGCAAATGGAATGTTGGCCTTCATTGCTCGAGGAATTGAATTGAAGAGCGGGGAGGTTATGCTGCAACTGTACAGGGTACTGGTGAGGCTGTACCTGGAGTACTGTGTGCAGTTCTGGTCTCCTTACTTGAGGAAGGATATACTGGCTTTGGAGGCAGTGCAGAGGAGGTTCACCAGGTTGATTCCAGAGATGAGGGGGTTAGACTATGAGGAGTGATTGAGTCACCTGAGACTGTACTCACTGGAATTCAGAAGAATGAGAGAATATCTTAGAGAAACATATAAAATTATGAAAGGGATAGATAAGATAGAGACAGGAAAGTTGTTTCCACTGATAGGTGAGACTAGAACTAGGGGACATAGTCTGATGATTTGGGGGAGTAAATTTAGGATGGAGATGAGGAGGAACTGCTTTTCCCAGAGAGTGGTGAATCTTTGGAATTCTCTACCCAATGAAGCAGTGGAGGCTCCCTCAGTAAATATATTTAAGACAAGGTTGGATAGATATTTGCGTAGTAGGGGAATTAAGGGTTCTGAGGAAAAGGCAGGTAGGTGGAGATGTGTCCATGGCCAGATCAGCCGTGATCTTATTGAATGGCAGCACAGGCTCGACGGGCCAGATGGCCTACTCCTGCTCCTATTTCTTATGTTGTTATGCTGTCTGTAACCTTCCTCTGCCTGTATTAGCCACAAGATTGGGCTGTGGTGCCTTATCAGAGAAAGAAGAACAAGAAGAAAGAAAAATCGGCTTTATTTGCACATGTACACGAAAACATGCATGAATTACATTGCTTTGCATCACTGACCAACACAATCTGAGGACTGTGCAGGGTGCAGGCTGTGAATGTCACCTTGCTTCCAGTGCCAGTATAGCATGCCCACAACTTACTAACAGTAACCTATTTTTGAATTTTGGAGGAAACCAGATCACCCGGAGGAAACCTGTGCAGTCATGGGGAGAACATGCAAGCTCCTTACAGACAGCAGTGGGAATTTCTCACTTATTGGCCAAACCATTTTCTCTAGGAGCAAGGACCCTTTCTTTGCAAGACCTCCATTAACAAGAGTAAAGACTGATTGAGGCAGAAGATTGCAAAATACAGAAAGGAATTAAAGTTGAAATATTAATTTGAGGAATAAGGGCAATTGATTAGAGGAGATAACTTGGCCACATATCATAGAACTTAAATCTCTGTCTAGTTAAATATAACAACACTGAGAACTGTAGAAATGGTATTGAAAACAATTTTATCTAATGTTCTGTGTCGTATTTATTTTATTATTTAGAGATAAAGCTCAGAAACAGACGAATGAGAGCACACAATCTATTTACACCCATGTGAACAATTAACTTGTATGTCTTCGGATAGTGGGGGAAACCAGAGGAACCAGAGGGAGCCCGCAGTCACAGGAAGAACATACGAACTCCTTACAGGAGGTTCAGGAATTGAACCTGCGTCCCTGGCTCTGTAACAGCAGTACGCTAACTTCAATGCTACCGTGCTCTCCCAATTGGGACTAGTTACTGTGCAATTAGCAAAGTCAATAATTCTAGAATTGAACTAGAATTGAACCCCAGTCACTGACGCTGTGAGGCGATGCACCAGTCACTATGTGACCCTGCTGCCACACAATCATATGGGAAATAAATTGTCTCTGATGTGAAGTTCAACCTGTCCCTCCATAAATGAAAGGTTTGAAATTCTTTTTAGATAAAAGCAAGGGAAGAGTTTGTGATCTGCATCTGCAAAATGGATGCCAGGATCACAAGCTGAAAGATGTCTGTACTTTAAGCCTCCGGTTCTGAACCTAGAATTAAAATTGAGTAGGTTTCCTTCAGCAAACTTCAGTGAGATATTGAAGTAAGCTACTCTGCAGAAAAGCACGGCAACTTATTGATCTGTTTGTTAAGCTCAAACAGATCAACTGCACATGATTTAAAGTATTAACAACCCCGCGGT
This sequence comes from Mobula birostris, assembly GCF_030028105.1. Classification (NCBI taxonomy): domain Eukaryota; kingdom Metazoa; phylum Chordata; class Chondrichthyes; order Myliobatiformes; family Myliobatidae; genus Mobula; species Mobula birostris. The sequence goes on from NC_092389.1 coordinate 41,607,806, forward strand.
AAATAACTATTTTGGTAAACATTTGCTCTTCAGTCATTCAAATCTGTTTTGTACTCTGCTGGGTGAGCCTTATCTCTGAAATGGATACTGCATATTTTCATATGTTTTACAGTACAGCTCTAAATTAACCCCTTGTATTCCACAGAATAAAAAGGGGATTAAATTTACTCAGAAGTGGCACTCTTTCCTTCAGAAGTCCAGGCTTGGTATGAAAACAGCAATGCCCAGGAACATACAGTCTACAGAAAATGGTGGATACAGCCCAGTACATCACAAGCAAAACCCTCCCCACCATTGAGCTTTGCCACAAGAAGGCATCCTCCATTATCAAACAGCCTCATCACCCAGACCATGATCTGTTCTCACGACTACCACTGGGCAAGAGGAAAAGGAGCCTTAGGTCCCACAACACCACGTTCAGGAACAGATATTACTTCTCAACTATCAATCTCCTGCGCCAGTGTGGATAACTTCACTCACCTCCACACTGAACTGGTTCCACAACCTATGGACTCACTTTCAATGACTCTACAACTCATGCTCTCAAGCATTATTTATTTTTGTCTTCTTTTGCACATTGGCTTCTCAGTCTATATTTATGTATAGCATTTCATAAATTATATTTGGTTTCTTTTTATTTTCCTGTAAATGCCTGAAAGAAAACGAATCCCAGGGTAGTACTGTATGTGATAACATAGCATACTTTGATAGTAAATTTACTTTGAGTTTGGCTTTGAAGTGAGGAATATGGTCCAGAAGGTGTTTTAACTATCACACTCTGTCTTTCTTGACTTGTATATTGTGTTTTGTGTTTGCTGCATTTTCTTCATGTAACTGCTCACAGTAAATGGACTGTGTTTGAAACATTGCTGATAGAAACATGGAAGTGGGCTCTGCGTTCAACCAAGGACTAACTGAGAGTGGGAAGGGGGCAGGGAGAGAGGAAAAGGGGAAAGAAGAGGGGAAGGGAGAGGGAAACACCAGAGAGACACACTGTAATGATCAATAAACCAATTGTTCGGAATCAAATGACCTTGCCTGGAGACTCAGGGCTGGGTGTGCCTGCAGCCACACCACTCCCTACCCCTGTCACTCGTTCTCTGCCACCTGTCCCACACCTGTCGTGCAGAGCTCCATCCTCACCATTCCCAATATCCTCTTCTCCCACCAGATTTACAAATTTGCTCTCTGCTCCATGTTGACAAACTAGTTTGGCACCCTAGCTATATTTATATGCCTAAGACTTTTGCACAGTATTGTATACACACTTTCATAATGCTTTCAGTCCACAACAGAGACCCATATCAGAATCAGTTTATCATCACTCACATATGTCATGAAATTTGTTTTTTTTTTTTTTGCAGCAGTACAGTGCAATACATAAAATTACTAGAGATCTGTGCAAAAGTCTTTGGCTCCCTAGCTGTATATATGTGCTCAAGACTTTTGCACCGTACTGTATGTCACCATATACTACCCCGAAATTCATTTTCTTGCCGGCACTCAGAGTAGAACAAAGAAATACAATCGATTCACTGGGCCCCATGGCAGTGTGATGGTTAGCATGATGCTATTACAGCTCGGGGCATCCTGGAGTTCAGAGTTCAATTCCGGTATGGTTCCGTAAGGAGTCTGTATGCCCTCCCCCTGGAGTGTGTGGGTTTCCTCCCACAGTCCAAAGACATACCGGATAGGTTAATTGGTCATTGTAAATTATCCCGTGATTAAGGTTAGGGTTAATCGGACTTTTGAGTTGCTGCGACGGCTTGGCTCGAAGAGCCGAGGGGGCCTACTCCGCACTGTATAGTGAAATAAATACCGCACACATCCAGTGACTAACAACATGTGTGCGAAAGAAGACAAGCTGTGCAAATCTAAGTCAATGTCAAAATAAATTTATCACCAAACTACACGTACGTTACCATGTGCTATCTTGAGACTCAATTTCGTGCAGGTATTTACAGGAAAATAAAGAAATACAACGAGAATAAGGATGCTAAGAATCAAGGAGCAAGGTTTTCAGAAGGTGGTCTGAGAGAATAATTTACAGGGTTGTGTAAGGAGTTATGGGGATGTTTATTAGTTGCTGCCGTGGGACTGATAGAAGAAAGGTCTCTCTTTGTGCTGTCACAATTTGATAACTCTATAAAAGGGAAGTTTGTGGGGTAGCAAGTGGGGTTAGAGCAGAGGGATGAAGGGAACGTGGTAATTGCTTGATTTCACCAAATCCATTTTCCAGGTTCTGTGATGGATTTTAATCTTGCTGAACATTTGGATTTTATGGGGACAGCCTTTCTGAAGAAATAGAATCCAATCAAATTCCTTAAAGGATATTCGTTAACCCATCTGGGCCCAAAGAAAGGTCAGTACTTAGAGGATTCTTCAACCAATTCATTCTTCCCAGAATTTCATTCCCTTGAAACAATGACAAGGATTAGAATTCCGATGAATTTTCAGAAAAGGAAAGGCCATTCAGCCCATCTCCATTTCATCTCAGCTGGATATTTTTTCTATTCCATCCTTTCACGTTTATCCAGGTTGCCTCAAAGGCTGTGATATGATTCACCCCAACAGTTCCACTGGGGTCTCAGTCCAAAACGTCAACTGTTTGTTCATTTCCGTAGATTCTGCCTAACCTGCTGAGTTCCTCCAGCATTCTGTGTGTGAAGCTCTACATTCTCGTCTCTCTTAGCATTAGGAAATTTCTCCATTGAGTCATAGAGAAGTACAGCACATAAATAGGCCCTTCAGCTCATCTAGTCATGCTAAAACTATTAAAACTGCCTATTCCCATCGACGAGCACTGGGACCAAAGTCCTCTATATCCCTACTATCCATAAGACCGTAAAACCATAAGACATGGGAGCAGAATTAGGCCATTCAGCCCATCGACCCTGTTCTGCTATTCTGTCATGGCTGATCCAGGATCCCACTTAACCCCATACAGCTGCCTTCTCACCATAACCTTTGCTGACCTGACCAATCTGGAAACTATCAATTTTCGCTTCAACTATAACCACGGACTTGGACTCCACTGCAATCTGTGGCAGCGCATTCCACAGATTCACTACTCTCTGGCTAAAAAAATTCCTCCTTACCTCAGTTTTAAAGGGTCACACTCAATTTTTATGCTGTGCCCCCTGGTTCTGGGCCAAAGCTGCCAAACACTCCTCATATGTTAACCCCTTCATTCCCGGAATCATCCTCATGAACCTCCTCTGGACTCTCTCCAATGACAACTCATCCTTTCTGAGATATGGGCCCAAAACTGTTTACGATACTCCAAGTGCAGCCTAACTAGTGTCTTATAAAGGCTCAGCATTATCTCTATATCTCTGTATTCTACTCCCCTTGAAATAAATGCCAACATTGCATTTGCCTTCTTTACCACAGACTCAAGCTGTAAATTAACCTTCTGGGAGTCTTCTGGAAGACTCCTAAGTCCCTTTACACATCTGATGTTTGAATTTCCCCCATTTAGATAATAGTCCGCACTATTGTTCCTTTTACCAACATACATTATCGTACATTTCCCAACATTGTATTCCATCTAACGCACATCAAAGTTGCTGGTGAACACAGCAGGCCAGGCAGCATCTATAGGAAGAGGTACAGTCGACGTTTCGGGCCGAGATCCTTCGTCAGGACTAACTGAAGGAAGAGTTAGTAAGAGATTTGAAAGTGGGAGGGGGAGGGGGAGATCTGAAATGATAGGAGGAGACAGGAGGGGGAGGGATGGAGCCAAGAGCTGGACAGTTGATTGGCAAAGGGGATATGAGAGGATCATAGGACAGGAGGTCTGGGGAGAAAGAAAAGGGGGAGGGGGGGAAAACACAGAGGATGGGCAAGGGGTATAGTGAGAAGGACAGAGGAAGAAAAAGCAGAGAAAGAAAAAGAATGTGTGTATATAAATAAATAACGGATGGGGTACGAGGGGGAGGTGGGGCATTAGCGGAAGTTTGAGAAGTCAATGTTTGTGCCATCAGGTTGGAGGTTACCCAGATGGAATATAAGGTGTTGTTCCTCCAACCTGACTGTGGCTTCATCTTTACAGTAGAGGAGGCCGTGGATAGACATATCAGAATGGGAATGGGACGTGGAATTAAAATGTGTGGCCACTGGGAGATCCTGCTTTCTCTGGCAGACAGAGCGTAGGTGTTCAGCAAAACGATCTCCCAGTCTGCGTCGCGTCTCACCAATATATAGAAGGCCACATCGGGAGCACTGGACGCAGTATATCACCCCAGCTGACTCACAGGTGAAGTTTCACCTCACCTGGAAGGACTGTCTGGGGCCCTGAATGGTGGAGGAAGTGTATTCCTTCTGTATTCCATCTGCAACTTTTTTGTCCATTCTTCCAATTTGTCTAAGTCCTGCTGCAATCGCATTGCTTCCTCAGCACGACCTACCCCTCCACCTATCTTCATATCATCTGCAAACTTTGCCACAAAGCCATCAATTCCGTTATCTAAATCACTGACAAGCAATGTGAAAAGTAGCGGTCCCAATACTGACCCCTGAGGAACACCACTAGTCACTGGCAGCCATGGGATTTTATCTTGTTAAACAGCCTCAGGTGTGGCTCCTTATCAAATGGCTTCTGAAAATCCCAGTAGATGACACCCACTGCCTCCCATGCGCCCACGCTGCTTGTTACTTCCTCGAGGAACTCCAACAGATTTGTCAGTCAAGATTTCCCTTTACAGAAACCATGCTGACTTTGACTTATTTTATCATTAGTCTCCAAGTACCCTGAAACCTCATCCTTAATAATAGACCCCAACACTTTCCCAACCACTGAAGTTAGGCTAACTGGCCTATAACTTCCTCTCTTTTGTCTTCCTCCCTTCTTAAAGTGTGGAGTGACATTTTTAATTTTCCATGCCAGAATCAAGTCATTCTTGAACGATCATGACCAATGTATCCATTATCTCTTCACAACTTCTCTCAGGACTCTGGGATGTAGTCCATCTGGTCCAGTGACTTAACCAACTTAAGACCTTTGAGTTTGCCTAGCACTTTTCCCTTTGTAATAACAATGGTACTCACTCCTGCTCCCTGACACTCAAGGACCTCTGGCACACTGCTAGTGTCTTCCACTGCGAAGACTGATGCAAAGTACTTCTTAAGTTCAGCTGCTATTTCCTTGTCCCCCCCCCCCATTACTACCAGCATCATTTTCCAGTGGTCCAATAGCAACTCTCACCTCCCTTTTACTCTGTATATAACTGAAAAATCTTTTAATATCCTGCTTTATATTATTGGCTAATTTGCCCTCATATTTCATCTTTTCCCTTCTTATTGCTTTTTTAGTTGCCTTTTGTTAGATTTTCAAAGTTTCCTAATCATACAATTTCCCACTCACTTTTGCTACCTTATATGCCCTTTCCTTGGCTTTTATGCAGTCTTTGTCAGCCACGGTTGCCTACCCCTGTCTGTGAGACATATCTATCCTGCGCCTTGTGAACTATTCCCAGAAAGTTCAGCCACCTCAGCTCTGCTGTCATCCCTGCCAGTATCCCCCTCCAATCCACCTGGGCAAGCTCCTCTCCAAACTTAGCCAAACCAATCTAAACTTTTCTTAAATCTTGAAATCGAGCTTACGTGGACCACTTGTGCTGGCAGCTCATCACATGCTCTCACAACCTTCTGAGTGAAGAAGTTTCCCCTCATGTTCCACTTAAACTTCTCACCTTTCACTCCTAACCTATGATCTCTGGTTGTAGTCCCACCCAACCTTAGTGGAAAAAGCCTACTTGCACCCATACCCCTCATAATTATGTATACCTCCAAAAAAATCCTCCTCTCAATCTTCTACATTATAAAGAATTAAGTCCTAACTTTTGCAATCTTTCCTTATAACTCAGATCCGCTAGACCGAGCAACACCCTTGTACATTCTCTCTGCACTCCTTCAACCTTATTTACATTTTTCCTGTAGGTGGGTGACCAATTTTGCACACATACTCCAAAATGGGCCTCACCAACGTCGTATACAACTTCCCACCTTCTGTACGCAATATGTTGATTTATGAAGGCCAATGTGCCTAAGACTTTCTTTATGAATCTATCTACCTGTTTCAATGAATTATGTTCCTGTATTCCCAGATCCCTTTGTTCTACCACACTCTTCAGTGCTCTTCCGATCACTGTGTAAGACCTATCTTGGCTGGTTCCACCAAAGTGCAAAACCTCACACTTGTCTGCATTGAGTTTTATCTGCCATTTCCCAGCCCATTTTTCCAGCTGATGCAGATCCCTCTGCAATCCATGATAGCCTTCCTCACTGTCCACTGCACACCCAATCTTGGTGTCATCCGCAAATTTGGTGTTAACCACATTATCATCCCGACCATTGATAAAGATGACAAACAACAAAGGACCCAGCACCGATCCCTGTGACAACACCATTAGTCACAGGCCTCCAGTCAGAGAGGCAACCCTGTACTACCACTCTCTGACTGAGAGTCTAATCCAATTTCCTACCTCATCCTGAATGCCAAGCGAGTGGGTCTGCATGAACAGCCTCTCGTGCAGGACAGAAACCAGGAAATTACAGGCTGGTGAGTCTGACATCAGCTGTGGGAAAGTTATTGGAAGGTATTCTAAGGGACTGGATTTCTAAATATTTGGATAGACATTGATTGATTAAGGATAGTCGGCATGGCTTTATGTGTGGCAGCTCAAGCCCAACCAATATTATAGAGCTTTTCTTAAAGAGAAAGTTACCAGGAAAGTGGATGAAGGCAAGGCAGTGGATGTTGTCTACATGGACGTTAGTATCGGAGATTATTTGTACTGTAAAGCGATTGCACCAACCGCTATGGTATTCCCAACAGGATTCTATAGTAACTATCTTATATTCATGACCAGAGTGAAGTTGTAAACAACATCAAGCTGCCTTAGGGACCCCGGCTCCAGATTTCTTCCTCAGGGTTTACTCCCGAAGCCTTTCCCATGGGTGGGTATGGCCACAAGGCAGCAGAGGTTTAAAATCGGAGTTTTCCTTACTCCTAGGCGGGCTGCCATCTAAGGCTGACGAGCCCCACCTGCCCAAAGCAACTAGTTTTGAGGCGCCAGTAGTCCGCCTTTGCCCCTTCCCTTGTCAGTAGAAACAGTTCCACCGGGCCTAGAGCTAAGCCATATGTGAAGCCCAAGAGCTGGACTTGGTTGTCAGAGGCACACCATTTGGAGGAATTTATAGGTAGTGGGAGCTTATCCCAACAACAACCCCCAGCTATGACAACCTTAGGAACCTCTACTACGACACTGGTATCAAGCTGTATCGGTGCTTGCCCTTCCCTTGCACTACATCAGTGACTTGGAGAGGGGGAACCCACAGCATGGGCAACAGCTGGTTTTCAAATCCTTCCGCCCAGGCTTGCGCCCTGGAGAGGACACTCCAGCATCACTACTCAGCGTCGACACAACACAGGAAGCAGCAGGTACCGGTGACAAGCCACTGCACTCAGTTGGCATAGAGTGAGACACCAGGGGCTGATTCTGAAGGTGGGAGGGGTCCTAGCACTTCACTGGGCAGCTACCACCCACCTCAAGCTGAGCAGTGCCCAGTCAAGCAGGTGCTGCCTCATCCCGGTCCACTTACTCCACTGGGTGTGTGGGGCTCAGGGAACCCCCAACAGGTGGATCAATAACCTTACACCTCGCAAAAAAAGGAAATGTCAAAAGTATCCAGCCCTCAAGATGGGTGCTTGGAATTATGGACCATGACACCAGGCCTTACAGAAGACCTGCAAGATATGATCGACGCCTGCAAGACCGCAGCCGTCAACAACAAACTGAGGAGTCTGCAGGTGGACATCGTCACCCTTCAAGAAACAAAGGCTGCCTTCCTGTAGAAGCCGTCGAGAGGAAGACTTCTCCTTCATCTGGCATGGAAAGCCACCAAAGAGCCCAGGGAGCACGGTGTTAGCTTCACCATAAGGAGCAGCAAGTTGGCGCCATCATACCACCGACTGAAGGAACTGAAAGGCTGCTCAGGATTCAGCTTCAAACGTCTGTGGACCTGGTTAGCATTATCAGCACTTATGCATCTACATTAACCTCCACCCAGGAAGCTAAGGACAAGTTCAATGATGAACTCAGCACTGCCGTCAAAGAAGTCCCTTCTCTAGAGCTACTATTTGTTCTCGGCAACTTTAACACAAGAGTTGGCAGCGATCACCACAGCTAGCCCTCCTGTTATGGGGCAGTTTGGAACTGGAAAAATGAATGAAAATGGCCAATGCCTCCTTGAACTCTGCTGCCAACATGACCTCTGTTTCACTAACATCCTCTTCAACACCAAGCCTCAGTACAAAGTGTCATGGAGACCTCCGAGGTCCAAACATTGGCACCAACTTGATCTCATCCTTGCAAGATGCAGCAGTTTTCAAACTGTCAAGGTGACGCACAGTTACCAGAATGCAGATTGCAACACTGACCACTCCCTTGTGTGCAGCAAGGTAAAAGTTCAGCCGAGAAGACTTCATTGTTCCAGAAGGAAGGGCAGGCCACGCATTGACACCAGCAATACTTGTAACCTTGTAAAGATAGCCAAGTCTGTGCAAGCCCCGGGGGAAGCTCTGCCTGGCTCTCCCGACACCAATGTCAGCAAGAGATGGGAAAACCTGCCGGACACCATCTACAACACTGCGATATCCACATTCAGAAACTAGACAGTCAAGCCTGCTGAGAAAAGCACTGACAGCGTACAAGTCCTCTCCCGGTGAGAAGGACCTGCAAGTGCTCTGGTCCCGGAACAAAGTTCAACAGGCTGCCAGGCAGTGTGCTAATGACTGCTGGCTCCAGCTCTGCTACAAGATCCAGGAGGCTGCTGACACTGGCAATGTCAGGGGAGTGTATGACGGAATCAAGCAAGTGATTGGTCCATTACAGAGCAAGACTGCTCCACCAAAGTCATCAATGGGAGAGGTCATCAAGGACAGAACACAAGAGATGGAACGTTGGGTAGAACATTACTCAGAGCTGTATGCCAGAGAGACTGCCATTACAGAAAATGCTCTGAACACCATTGAACCTCCGCCCACCATGATCAAACTTGATGTAGACTCCACACTGGAGGAACTCAGTGAGGCACTGGAAGCACTTTCTTCTGGGAAAGCACCAGGAAGAGATGGCATCCCTCCTGAGGTTCTCAAATGTGCCAAGGGCACCCTCATCCCAGAGCTGCACCAAATCCTCAGTCAGTATTGGAGAGAAGGCAGCGTACCCCAAGACATGAGGAATGCAAACATCATCACTCTCTACAAGAACAAGGGCGACAGGAGTGACTTTAACAAGTATCGCGGCATCTGTCTTCTCAGTGTTGTGGGGAGGCTTTTTGCTCGAGTCGCCCTGAAGAGGCTCCAGCTGCTCACAAAAAGGGTCTATCCTGAGTCACAGTGTGGATTCAGAGCAGAGCGGTCCACCACCGGTATCATCTTCTCCCACAGACAACTGGAAGAAAAGTGCAGAGGACAGCAGAAACCACTCTGTCACCTTCATCAATCTTACTAACAGGTGCGACTTCGTGAGCAGAAAGGCCTGTTTGAGATCTTTGCCAAGATTGGCTGCCCACCAATCCTACTCAGTATCATCAGGTCATTTCATGGCAGCATGAAGGGGACCATAGTGTCCGACAGCTCCACATCAGAGTCCTTTAACATTCTCGGTGTAAAATAGGGGTGTGCCCTCTTTCCAACGCCGTTCGGCATCTTCTTTGCAGTCCTGCTCAAGTCCGCCTTTGGGAAGGCCACTGACAGCATTTACCTCCATTTAAGATCAAGCAGAAACCTCTTCATACTGTCAAGACTCAGAGCGAGGACCAAAGTGCAGATAAGGCTCCTCAGAGGCTTCCTGTTTGCCGATGTCGCAACTCACTCACAGCAGGAGATACCAGATCTCATGACCTGCTTTGCGGAAGCCTGCAGAGAGTTCAGCCTGGCCATCAGCCTAAAGACACAGGTGATAGGGCAAGACGTTAATGACAAGTCATCCATTAACATTGTCAACTTGGAGCTGAAAGTCATCCACGATCTCGGATAACCAGTCACTTCAAAGTGAGATCAACAAGTGCATCAGAAAAGCAGCCACAACCTTCTCAAGGCTGACTAAGAGAGTCTGGGCCAACAACAGACTCACCATGAATGTCAAAGTCCAGGTGTACACAGCCTGCAAACTTGGACCTTGCGCAGAAAACAAGAGCAGAGACTCAACGCATTCCATATGCGCTGGCTCAGATCACCTGGGAAGACAAGGTTACCGACAACACAGTGCTTGAGAGAGCAGGCACCACCTCCATGTTTACCTTCCTCAAACAGAGGCGTACGCGCTGGCTAGGCCACGTCTTGCACGTGGCAGATGGGCGCATACCAAAGGAGCTTCTCTTTGGGAGCTGGAGTCTGGAAAGAGGCCAACAGGAAGACCCCAGCTGCACCACAGGGACACCTGCAAGTACGACCTCAAGGCTCTTGGTACTAGCACCAACACGTGGCAGTCGCTTGCCTCCGACAGGTGTGCCGAGACATCAGAGCTGCCTCAGCGTTCTGTTATACACAGTGTGGCAAGGACTGTCTCTCCCACATTGGACTCCACGGTCAGAGCAGGCGCTGCTTAACCCAGTCCACCAGAGGCGCAAACCCATGATCCCCTGGGATCGACAGCTGCCTATTCTATCCTTGCGTTCATGACCTCCGCTTCTGGACTTTCCAAGAATGTAAATCTATCTTGATGTTAATATCTTAAGAGTGCTGAGGGCCAGATAGGAACACTGAGGGTTAAAACATTAGGAAAAAACACAATACTATTTCATTCCAAAAATAAGGGCTCCTGTGAATAGCATGCCAGATTAATTCATAACAAAGTGTGAAAAATAGACCAGTTTTAATTCTATCTTCTCCCTCTTTTCAGCATGCCAAATACTTCGAGGCACAAAAGCAGTGTTTTGATGGAGCTTTAACCAATGGCTGATGTACAGCAATGTTACACCACTGAGCCACTGATATTCAAGCCAAAGAAGAAAATGCAGTTATGGCAATTGTAAAATATTTTAATCTCAGCATGCTCCGTGCAGTTTCCATTGTAATATCTTTCCAAATCTCGTTGATGTGAAAGCCTGCTGCCAGCAATGTTTAGGATTAATATAGACAGCTACTTAAAGTGACAATAGCTCGATAAGAGTTCCAACTTCCATGCGAATCAAAATATACTGGCAGCCATTCAATCGTTGTGATCTGTCCTATACAGGAACACTTCTAATTCTGGAATAACACGTTCCTTCACCAGAGCAATGAAATGCCGATGCACACCTGAGTAGTACTGGTGGAGCCTGTGCAAGATTAAGGAAAAGAGCCTCTGAAGACTGTGACCTACTAGCCCAGTGGTCCCCAACCACCGGGCCGCGGACCGGTACTGGGCCGTAAAGCATGCACTACCGGGCCGCGAGGAAATGATACGATTTGGCAATATGAGTCAGCTGCACCTTTCCTCATTCCCTGTCACGCGCACTGCTGAGCTTGAACGCACGTGAGGTCGTTACCCGCACGTCATCCACGTCATCGCGGGAAGGAGATCAACTCCTTGAGCTTGCAAATGACGGTGGGCTGAAAAGTATGTTTGACATAATATCTCTGCTGGCATTCTGGATCAAAGTCAAGGCTAAATATCCTGAGATAGCCATGAAAGCACTGAAAACGTTGCTTCCATTTCCAACATATCTCTGCAATGAATGCAATGAAAACTAAATCGCGGAATAGACTGGACATAAGGAACCCCCTTTGAGTATCGCTGTCTCCCATCACCCCTCAATAGGACCGTCTAGTTGCAGGAAAACAAGCCCAGGGCTCCCACTGATTCAGCGATATTGGTGCGTTGCAATGATTTTATATGTTCATACGGGGAAAATATGCGCTGTGTGTTTAATATCCAAACGTTACTTAAAATGTTATGATGCTATTGACTTATAAGTGACTTATATAACCATATAACAATTACAGCACGGAAACAGGCTATCTCTGCCCTTCTAGTCCGTGCCGAATGCTACTCTCACCTAGTCCCACCGATCTGCACTCAGCCCATAACCCTCCATTCCTTTCCTGTCCATATACCGACCCAATTTTCCTTTAAATGATAATATCGAACCTGCCTCTACCACTTCTACTGGAAGTTTGTTCAAGGCTTACTTCAAGCTCCCCTGTCCTTCCCTGTTAATTGACTTATCACTATATTCATGCGAGGAAAATATGCGCTGTGTGTTTAATATTAAATTTGTTAGATAATCCCTTTTAGAAATGAAATTGAGTGTATTAGCCACTTATCACCTATATTCCGGTCGTGATTTACACGCCCCCCCCCCCCGCCCCGAACAGAATCGCCAAAAACGATTTGTAGAGAAAAATTGGCACGTACATGCATGCACACACAGGTGCCCATGCAAGGCTTCATGGTCATGGCAGTCTTTCTCGAGGTAAACACAACATATTTGACTGCTACTCTTGTCCATTGGCAACCCTACCAGCCCCTCCACCCCTTAGGTCGGCCGGTCCACAAGAATATTGTCAATATTAAATCGGTCCGCGATGCAAAAAAGGTTGGGGACCCTGTACTAGCCTAAACAAAATTTCTGGTTCATAGCGCAGTCATCACTCTGACTTTCCTGCTTAGAACTGAAGCAGGGACCACCTACAGTAGACAACTGAAAGCCCAGGAACAATACCACCAAAGAGCGTTACAAAAGATTGTGAGGATCAGCTGTGGGCAGACACGCTGACACCAGTGTACTGGATGAGGCCAAAATGAACCAGTGTACTGGATGAGGCCAAAATCTCCATGACAATAAAGCAACACCAACTCTGATGGATAGGTTGTGTCATTCACATGTCTAACTCATCTCCCCAAGCGGATCCTTTACCCCCAGTTGAAGGAAGGTCAGTGAGCCCATAGTGGGCAAAGGAAACGCTTGAAAAACAACATCAAGATCAGCCTGAAGAAATTCAACATGACATCGAAAAACTGGGAAGACATTCCACTCCTGGAGGAAACCTGTTCAAGAGGGAGCTGCACTACATGAGAATAGCTTCTGCTGTGCTACAGAGAACAAGTGGCAGCAGCTGATCAAGGAGAGACTGAACAATCAAAAGGCCCCAACCACTAACTACAGGTTATGAGAGGTATAGACTGAGTGGACAGTGAGTATCCATTTCCTAGGGTAGAAGTATCTAATACTAGAGAGCATGCATTGAAGGTGAGAGGGGGTGGGTTCAAAGGGGATGTGAGGAGTGTTTTTCACACAGTGGTGGATGCCTGGAATATGTTGCTTGGTATGGTGGTAGAGGCAATTGCATTACAGGCTTTTAAGAGACAATTTTGGATAGGTACATGGATGTAAGGAAGATGGAGGGATATGGACATTGTGTAGGTAGGAGGGATTTGTTTTTGGCTGTTTTTGAGTTACTTTTTAGCTGGTTCAGTACAACAAAGGCCTGTTCCTGTGTTGTACTGATCTATATTCACAGACACCACTTACTCTTGCCCACACTGCACCAAAATATGTAGATCAGCCTCTGCAGCTACCTGAGGACCCCTTACAAGAACAACATATACAACTCGAGTGATTGCAAAGGAAAGGTATGAATATGCACCATGCCATGCCATGCAACATATGTGGTTAGCACAATGCTATCACAGCGTGGAGGGTTCCAGAGTTTGGAGTTCAATTCCAACACGGTCTGTAAGGAGTTTTTTATGTTCTCCCTGTGGAATGCATAGGTTTCCTCCTGGTGCTCTGGTTTCCTCCCACATTCCAAAGACATATCAGTTAGTGGGTTAACTGGTCATTGTAAATTGTCCTGTGAAAGGGCTAGGGTTAAATCGGGATCGACGGGCCGGACTGGCCTGTTCTGTGCTGTATTTCCAAATAAATAATAAAATATACAGTATGTTACATACGTAAAAGGGAACCTCCACATTCACTCTAGGTCTCTAGAGTTGTTAAGAAAGCGTATAGTATGTTGGCCTTCATTAGTCAAGGGACTGAGTTCATGAGCCATGTTGCTACTTTATAGAACCTTGATTAGACCACTCTTGGAGTATTGTGTTCATTTCTGGTTGCCTCAGTATAGAAAAGGTGTAGAAGCTTTAGAGAGGGTGCAGAGGAGATTTACCAGGACCATGGCTTATGAGGATAGGTTGAGCGAGCTAGGGCTTTTCTCTCTGCAGCGAAGGAGGATGAGTGGTGACTTGATAGAGGTGTACAAGATGATAGGAACCACAGCTAGAACGAACAGCCAGCAACTTTTTCACAGAATGGAAATGGCTAATACGAGGGAGCATGATTTTAAGGTGATTGGAGGAAAGTATAGGGGGAAAGTCAGACGCAGATTTTTGCACAGAGAGGTAGGTGTGTTGCCAATCTTGTTGTAATTGTACCTGACACAACTCTCTCCTAACCTCTCAACTCAATTAATGATTCCGATGGAAAGGTTCCTTCAGGAATAATGTCTTGCTTTCCAGCAGAAATACCTAGCCCAGTTGCTATGGAGACCCGTGGTAAAGGTGGAGGGAACAACCACGAGGCCGATTCACTACATGAGATATCTACGCTCCATAGATTGGCTCTATAAAAACGGAAGACAAAAGTGTTCCTAAAAAATCCCTTGCATCATTCTAAAGAGGGAATTATAAATATTCAGAGTCTTTTTTCCAGGATTCAGATGTCAAATCCTAGAAGGAACCAATGTTTTCATTGTTGCCACACTCTCCCAGCAGCTCAAAGGGCTGGGACCCCTCTTCAGTAAATCAAAACAAGGGGTCTGTGTCAAAGTCATTCAGAATGCCCAGGAAGAGATCAGACAGAGCCTGAAGAGTCAGTGTTACCAGTATCCATGTGGACGGAGTTAGGGTGAGGGGGGGAAAGTTTTTAAGAGATTTATTTACTTATTTATTTATTTCGTGATACAGTGCAGAACAGGCCATTGCAGCTCAACGAGCTGCACCACCCTGCAACCCACCTATTTAATCCAAGACTAATCACAGAACAATGTACATCTTTGGAATGTGGGAGGAAACCAGAGCAGCCAGAGGACACCCACACAGTTCATGGGGAGAACATGCAAACTTCTCACAGATGGCACTGGAATTGAACTCTGAATTCCAGTAATGGCCCAAATGGTAATAGTGTTGTGCTAACCACTACGCTTCCACGGTGCCTGGCGAGGCAACTTTTTGTTTACAGAGATGGGCAGGTGCCTGGAATGTGCTGCCAGGGAAGGTGGTTGAAGCAGATATAGTAGCACCATTTAAAGGTCATTTAGACAGGCACGTGAACAGACAGGGAATGGAGGGATGTAGACCACGTGCAGGAGGAAGGGATTAGTTAAGTTAGCATCATGTTCAGTACAGACGTCATGAGCCAAAGAGCCTGTTCCTGTGCTGTACTGTTCTATGTTCTATAAACCGGAAGTACTCAGCGGGTCATGTATCTGCATAGCGAAAAACAGAATTAATCTTTCAAGCCAAGGATCCTCCTTCAGAACTGAGAAAGAAGAGCGAAACAGAAAAGAGAAAACATTCTTAGTTCTGATAAAGGGCAGTCTTATCTGACATATTGCCTCTTTTCTGTTTTCCACAGACGCTGCCTGACCTGCTGATGCAGCAATCAGACCAGAATCAGAATCAGAATCAGGTTTAATATCATTGGCATATGACGTGAAATTTGTTAATTTAGCGGCAGCGGTACAATGCAACATATTATAATATAGAAAGAAATAAGTAATCAATTACAGTAAGTATGTATATGTATATTAAAGAATTAAATTAAAAATAGTGCAAAATAAAAGAATAAAAGTGAGGAAGTGTTCATGGGTTCAATGTCCATTTAGAAATTGGATGGCAGAGGGGAAGAAGCTGTTCCTGAATCGGTGAGTGTGTGCCTTCAGGCTTCTGTACCTTCTTCCCAACAGTAACAGTGAGAAGAGAGCACGTCCTGGGTGATGGGGATCCTTAAGAATGGACATTGTAGCGGTGCGCTACACGCAGCGCAAGAATAATCACACGGAGTCGGTGAGTTGAGTTGCAATAAAAAGATTTATTCAAACTTCGCGGCCTGCTTTAAAGCCTTCTCGTTCCCGCCCTCCCTGGGGCAGGACTGCTGTGGGGAATGCATATTCCCAGACCCTTCCCGCGCGTGGGTTTTTCCCCCTGCTGGTGAAGATGGCCTGGCGCCCTTTTTGGGGCTGGCCTCTCTGCCTGCGCGCGCTGTTGTGAGCCGGTTCGTGGGTGCCAGAAAGTGGGTCGCCACAGCATCACCTTTCTGAGGCACTGCTCCTTGAAGATGTCTTGGATACTCTGAAGCTGACTAATTTTACAAATTTCTGTAGCTTCTTTTGATCTATGTAGCAGTGTCTCCCCCCACCCCCCATGCCAGACGGTGATGCAACCTGTCAGAATGCTCTCCACAGTACATCTGTAGAAGTTTTTGAATGTCTTAGGTGACAAACCAAATCATGATTCACGATTCAGAGAATGGACCATACTGCAATCTCGGGGAAGGCAAAAGGAGTTTTATGGTTAACGGGTAATTATAGACCAGTGAGCCTTACGTCTGTGGTGGGAAAGCTGTTGGAAAAGGTTCTTAGAGATTGGATCTATGGGCATTTAGAGAATCCTGGTCTGATCAGGGACAGTCAGCATGGCTTTGTGAAGGGCAGATCGTGTCTAACAAGCCTGATAGAGTTCTTTGAGGAGGTGACCAGGCATATAGATGAGGGTAGTGCAGTGGATGTGATCTATATGGATTTTAGTAAGGCATTTGACAAGGTTCCACACGGTAGGCTTATTCAGAAAGTTAGAAGGCATGGGGTCCAGGGAAGTTTGGCCAGGTGGATTCAGAATTGGCTTGCCTGCAGAAGGCAGAGGGTGGTGGTGGAGGGAGTACATTCAGATTGGAGGATTGTGACTAGTGGTGTCCCACAAGGATCGGTTCTGGGACCTCTACTTTTCATGATTTTTATCAACAACCTGGATGTGGGGGTAGAAGGGTGGGTTGGCAAGTTTGCAGACGACACAAGGTTGGTGGTGTTGTACATAGTGTAGACGATTATCAAAGATTGTAGAGAGACATTGATAGGATGCAGAAGTGGGCTGAGAAGTGGCAGATGGAGTTCAACCCGGAGAAGTGTGAGGTGGTGCACTTTGGAAGGATAAACTCCAAGGCAGAGTACAAACTAAATGGCAGGATACTTGGTAGTGTGGAGGAGCAGAGGGATCTGGGGGTACATGTCCACAGATCCCTAAAAGTTGCCTCACAGGTGGATAGGGTAGTTAAGAAAGCTTATGGGGTGTTAGCTTTCATAAGTCAAGGGATATAGTTTAAGAGTCGCGATGTAATGATGCAGCTCTATAAAACTCTGGTTAGGCCACACTTGGAGTACTGTGTCCAGTTCTGGTCGCCTCACTATAGGAAGGATGTGGAAGCATTGGATAGGGTACAGAGGAGATTTACCAGGATGCTGCCTGGTTTAGAAAGTATGCATTATGATCAGAGATTAAGGGAGCTAGGGCTTTATTGTTTGGAGGGAAGGAGGATGAGAGGACACATGATAGACTTACACAAGATATTAAGAGGAATAGATAGAGTGGATTGCTAGCGCCTCTTCCCCAGGGCACCACTGCTCAATACAAAGGGACATGGCTTTAAGGTAAGGGGTGGGAAGTTCAAGGGGGCTATTAGAGGAAGGTTTTTTACTGAGACAGTGGTTGGTGCGTGGAATGCACTGCCTGAGTCAGTGGTGGAGGCAGATACACTAGTGAAGTTTAAGAGACTACTAGATAGGAGTATGGAGGACTTTAAGGTGGGGCTTATATGGAAGGCAGGGTTTGAGGGTCGGCACAACATTGTGGGCCAAAGGGCCTGTACTGTGCTGTACTATTCTATGTTCTATGTTCTATGTTCTCGTTGGCGCTCCAACATGGCTGTTCTGTTGAACTCATGTTACCCCGTCTTGAAACATTTAATGGTCAAATGCCGTCCATTCTAATTGCCCCGGATGTTCTCCTTTATATGCCATCAGTGGCGGACTATAATTAAGCACTCGTGACACTGCATGATGTCATCTGCAAACAAGAAACAGCCCATCCAGATGTATTTCAAAATATAGTTGGAGTCTTCAACCAGGCTTGCTTGAAGAAAACCATGCCCAATAATCACCAGCATATAACCTGTTCCACCAAAGGTATCAACATACCAGACCACTGCTACACCACACTACTATGCCCAGACCGCACTTTGATAAATTAGATCACCTGGCTGTCCTTCTCCGACCTGCGTACAGGCAGAGACTAAAAAGCAAGGCGCCAGAGATTGGGACAGCCAAGAGCTGGTCATGGGATTGCTTTGAGTCAGTGGACAGGGCTGTGTTCAAGCACTCAATGGAGACCTGAATGACTACAGCAGGGTTGTCACGGACTTTATTAAAACAGCTGTAGATGAGCGTGTCCCCACTAAATCATTCAGAGTCTTCACTAATCAGCAATCCATGAGATCTGAAATCTGCTGAGGGCATGATCAAAGGCTTTCAAATCTGGAGACCAAGAAAGCTGCAAGCCATCTCATGGGCCAAGTGGAAATTCTGGCCCAAACCTGAATTAATGAAGGATACTCGATAACCGTGGCAGGGTTTGAATGCTATCGCTTCTTATAAAGTTAAATCAAGCGACGTGGGTGACAACAAGGCTTCGCTTTCAGTTGAACTCAATACCTCTATGCTTGCTTTGATCATCAGAACATGGAGGAACCATCGCGACCCTCCCCCTACATCCCCAGTGATCTCAGTCTCTGAAGCTGACGTGCAGCCTGTCTTCAGGAGGGTGAATCCACAGAAAGCTCCTGGACTGCACGGGGTACCTGACCTTGTACTAAAGACCTAGTGTGTTCACAGAAATATTTAACCTCTCATTTCAGCAGTGTGTGGTACTCACCTGCTTCAAGCAGGCATCAATTATACTGGTGGCCAAGAAAAGCATGGTAGCCTCCCTCAATGACTATCACCCAGTAACACTTACTTCCACAGTGATGAAGTCTTTGGATAGGTTGATGATAACATATATCAACTCCTGCCTGGAGCCAACTTGGATGTGCTCCAATTTGTAAGTGTAACTGTGAAGAAAGCAGGGCAGCACCTCCACTTCCCCAGGAGTCTGTGGAGCTGGCAGATGCCATCTCATTGGCTCTTCACTCAATCCTGGAACATCTGGACTGAAAAAATGCATACATCAGGATGCTCTTTATCGACTACAGGTCAGCATTCAATACCATCATTCCCTCAAAACTAATCAATAAGCTTCAAGACCAAGGCCTCAATGCCATCTTGTGCAATTGGATCCTGGATTTCTTCACTTGAAGACCCCAGTCAGTTTGGATTGGCAACAACATCTCCTCCATAACCTCCATCAACACAGGTGCACCGCAGGGCTGTGTGCTTAGCCCCCTGACCTTTGCACTTTGCACTTATCACTATGCGGCTAAGCACAGCTCCAATGTCATATTCAAGTTTGCCTGCAACACCACTGTCGTAGGCCGAATCAAGGTTGGTGATGAATCAGCATATAGGGGGGAGATTGAAAATTTGGCTGAGTGGTGTCATAACAACAACTTCTTACTCAATGTCAGCAAGACCAAGAAACTGATTATTGACTTCAGGAGAGGAAAACCAGAGGTCCATGACCCAGTCCTCAAAAGAGGATCAGAGGTGGAGAGGGTTAGCAACTTTAAATTCCTGGCTGTTATTATTTCAGTATGCCTGTCCTGTATCCAGCATGTAAATGCAATTGTGAAAATAACAGGCAATGGCTCTCCTTCCTCAGGAGTTTGTGGAGATTTGGCATGACATCTAAAGCTTTGACAAACTTCTATAGATGTGTAGTGGAGGTATATTGAGTGGCTGTACCACAGTCCGGCATGGAAACACCAATGCCTTTGAACAGAAAATCTTACAAAAAGTAGTGCATTCAGCCCAGTCCATCACAAGGAAAGCCCTCCCAGCCACATGAAACGCTGTCGTGGGAAAGCAGCATCCATCATCAGAGATTCCCACCACTCAGGCCATGCTCTCTTCTCACTGCTGCCATCAGGTAGAAGGTACAGGAGCATCGGGACTCACGCAGTTACTACTCCTCAGCCATCAGACTCATGAACAAAAGGGATACCGACACTCAACTTCATTTGCCCGTCATTGAAATGTTCCCACAACCAATTATCTCACTTTAAGGATTCTTTATCTCATTGATTCAATTTCTCCTGTTGTAGTTACTATTCTATAGATTGAGTATGCCCACAAGAAGATGAATCTCAGGGTTGTATATGGTGACATATGTATACTTTAATACTAAAATTTACTTTGAACTTTGAGTATTTCCATCAAGTTCTGTTTCTATTTCAAACTTGCAGCATATACAGCTTTTTGATATTTTACCTGAAAGAACAGTATCGGTTCAGCATGCTCAATAACCGGACCACAAATTTGTGGATCTCATGGACAAACAGACAGAAATTTCCAAGGTGCCTCACCAGGATCTCTTTATCACTTCTTTATCACTGGAAGACCCAGAATGCAAAATGTTCATTCCTATCCCAGGACTAACAGCACAGTACCAATCCTTCCCCTCTTCCCCACAACTGCTCCCCCCCATCCCTTCTTATTCTGGTTTTTCCTCTCTTCCTTTGTGTCCTGATGAAAGGTCTCGGGGAAACATCAACTGCTTATTCCTCTCCTTAGGATAGTGGCTGACCTGTTGAGTTCCTCCAGTATCTTGTGTGTGCATTGCTCCTTACAAACAAAGTTATTTCTTGCATAGAGTTTAGTTACAGAGCTCAGAAACTTTGAGGTCTGAGCTCTAAGACTAACTAAATTAGAGACAGATGTGGATGCTTGGAGGAACAAGAAAAATGTCTGCATACCAGTGAACAACATATACTGTATTTTTGAGCAATTATAGCGAAGATTATTTCTGAAGTACTGGCAGTATGTAGAATGTCACTGGTGGAGAAGCAGTTGTAAGCTTTTCATTGCTGTTTATTGACAAGTTTAGTTAATAAAATCTTTTGAGGACAGGAGTGAGTTCGCTCCTGGCTTTACAGGAGGAGGTGACAAAGTGTGACTGTTATTGTCGATGGGTTTTCTGGGAAC
Source organism: Mobula birostris (assembly GCF_030028105.1). Classification (NCBI taxonomy): domain Eukaryota; kingdom Metazoa; phylum Chordata; class Chondrichthyes; order Myliobatiformes; family Myliobatidae; genus Mobula; species Mobula birostris. The sequence continues at coordinate 41,628,987 of NC_092389.1, forward strand.
ACGGGCTACATGTCCCATGTATGGGCATGAGTCACAACAGTTGGTGGCCACCTCATGTCATTGGGATCTGAGCAAAACCAAAAGTCAAGGTCAATGCAAGTCCAAAAGTACCGACCCAAAGGTCAAACCCAGCAAAGTCTGGAGGGTAAAACTGAAGGACAAAAACCGAAGGTAGAGGACTGAAGGACCTGGTCAGAGATCCGTGAGTGTCCGGAAGTTGCCAGCCCAATAGTCAAACCTGCTGATATCAAAGGGAAAGGGTAGAAGCCCAAAGGAATGATGAGGGTTCAAAGGAATCACAAGGGCCTGGGTCACCGAGGTCACATGTCCATATCATTGCAAATGTCAAGCCACAAAGGTCAAGCCCATGATCAGTGCCAAGGGTGAAATACCTGATATCTACAAGTCTGATTATCCAGGGACAAGGATTGGAGCCCCTGTTCTGGGGTTGAAGGCCTGTCTGAATGAATGGGTAGGAGGGAGGTTGGGAAAAGGCTTGCTTTGCTGTTGTAATCTTGTTTTGTTTTGTTGTTCTTCCTCCTTGAATTGTTCTGCTGAACATTGTGGGTATGTACCGGAATGTTTCTGCAGCCTGCCCCCAGTACACCCCTGGGTGTGTTGGTTGTTAACACAAATGATTTATTTCACTGTATGTTTCAATATACATGTGATAAATAAAGCTGAATCTTATCTGAATCTAAATGCTGATTGGAAGCATCTATTGTCAGCTTGAGGAAGCTCTTTGTTTCCAACACAGAGATATTTTCTTCAAGCTTTGGTCTAATTTAACTTGTTAAAGAACACAATTTCAAACTCATTTTAATGTTGGAGTTGCTGCTACAGTGTTTTATTGTTCCTTATGTCAGTGTAACGAGATGGATGGTGGTAAACCCAAGTGCAGAGTAAGATCTGGAATCAGCTCAGATTCAGACTCGAAATAAACAAAATCCAAAGGCGAAATCACAAACAGCCATACTAGAAATTAAACTCCTACAATTGAGCACAGAGTGCTCAGCATGAGGCCTTTATGTACAGACTCCCCATGAAAGAATTTGATGGGCAATAATTGGCAGTCTATGTCTTAAAAGGACAGTGGCAGCTAATCATACTCCAGGCAATTGGAGAGCTGAAACTTGGATGCCAACCGCTGTTCAGGCAGTACATGTTAACATAAAACATAAAACATTACAACACAGTACAGGGCATTTGGCCCACAATGTTGTACTGACTGTATAACCTACTCTAAGATCAATCTAGCCCTTCCCTATAATATAGTCCTCCTTATTTTTTTCAGTCATCAATGTACCTACCAAAGAATCTCTAAGTTCCCCTAATGTATCTGCCTCCACTACCACCCCTGGCAGCATGTTCCACACATCTACCACTTCCTGTGTAACAAACTTGCCACTGACATCACCACCTTTATTTTCCTCCAATCACCTTAAAATTATGCCTCCTCATGCTAGCCAGTTCCACTCTGCGAAGAAGTCTCTGGCTATCCATTTTATATATGCCTCTTATCATCGATTCTCCTGTTCTCCTGGCAGGCAGGCTTCTTCACATCATTGCAAAGCAAGTTGGAAGCATTCATTGTTAAGAGTGTGTTAAAGATACAGTAGGGCTTGGGAGGATGAATATTGGCATGGCAGCGTAGTGGTGAACATAATGATTTACAGTGTCAGCCATCAGTAGATCAGGGTTCAATTCCCACCACCCTCTGTAAGAAGTTTGTATGTTCTGCCTGTGACCGTGCGGGTTTGTTCTGGGTGCTCCAGATTCCGCCCACATTCCAAAGACATACAGGTAAGGGTTGGGAAGTTGTGCACATGATATGTTGGTGCCAGAAGCGTGATGACATTTACAGGCTGCCACCAGCACATTCACGGACCGTGTTGGTTGTTGACACAAGCAACACATTTCACTGTATGTTGCAATGTTTCAATGTACATGAGATAAGTAAAGCTGACCTTTGTGTCTAGAGATTGGATACATTTTTCCCAGATAGAATACCTGAGCAGCTAACTGGAATAACGATAGTTCTATGACAGGAGGTGAGAAACAATATGATGGCAGTGGTAAGAAAAGCAGGGGGGTGATGTTACTGATGAAGGGTCTCAGTTCTCCATTGATGCTGCCTGACCTGCTGAATTCCTCCAGTATTTTGTGTGTTTTACTCTGGTTTCCGGCATCTGCAAAAGCTCTTAGGATGAGGTTACCAATGAAGTATTGTGGCTGTTTACAAGTTGTTAAGGCACCAAACATTTCAGTTTTATTCTCCAGAGGAGTGAAAAGAGGAATAGATTGAACGCCCAAACATAGTCACAGAGTGTAATCTTTTGGTAGACTTGTTTATAAATCAGTCTTTAAATTGAAAATACAAATAACATTGATTAAATATGGAGCTATTCTCTTCAATGTAAACAAAATAATTTATTTGTTCAATACTTGAGCAGTTTTAAGATGCAGAACATGCAAACTGATCCTACTGGCAAATGTTTTTGGTTCGAGCCGTGTCTCAGATTCAGCCTAAGGAATCGACGCCTGTAGACAGGTCTCCATAGTTTACATTTCACAGGCTCTCTCCTTAGGAAATGCTTCAATTTCACACGAAACCTTGGCACAGTTGGGCAGAGGCTTGGTGTGGAATACCCAAGATTTTATGAACTGATTCTTGCCAACGGAAATCCGTGAAAAGCTTCCAACTGCTTGCCCACCTAGGGAATGCAGGCTGTATCAGCAATAATCTATGTTATAAATAAAACAGAGGTGTGATTTGTCACCAGCAAGCAGACATTCTGCTTGTTCCTCTCAACTTCCCCTGTTAGTTTGCAGGTGATCGGTTTTAGCAGGGAAACGTAAGGAGCTGCTCAAGTCAACATTACTACACTCCGAGCAATTAGATTAAATTTCCTGGAACAAGAATATACATGTTGTAAATACTTATCAACCCACAACGTGATGGAGACTAACTTCTGTGCAGAAGTAGACTGATTAGAATCAGGTTTATTATCACTGCCTTACAATTTGTTTTGTGACAACAGTGCAGTGTAAAGATATAAAATTACTATGAACTAAAAAATAAATAACAGTGCAAAAGAAAGGAACAATGAGGTATGTTCATGGATAGTTCAGAAATATGATGGTAGAGGGAAGGAGATGCTTGTAAATGTTAAGGACTTGCATTTGGATTCATTTATCACATGTACCCCATTCTTCAGCGATCTATGGCTGCTTCTACTTCTTCCCGCAGGACTGGAAAGTCAGTGTCGTTTGATGAGTCCCGGATTGCGAGTACGCTGGGTTCTCCTTGGGTTTGATAGTTGTAAGGGTCTGAACAATACTCAGTCCATTTATTAAGAATGTCGTCATGTTCTACGAGAGATTTTCCTTCTTTGTCTTGGATGGTGCTGACTTGTGACTGTCTCTGTTTAGTGAGGTCCACAATTTGAAATGCTAGCCTGCTGTTATTCTTGTTCAAGCTGTCTCTATCTCTATACACTCTCTCTCAATCCATTCTTCCTTGGCCTTGATCATGTTTTTCCTTATCTTCTTGCTGATCTCTCTGTATGCTACAGCTCCTGTTGTGCTCTTAGTTTTCTTCAGGTCTCTTCTAGTGTCACACATTTCCAGGATCTCCTTCGTTACCCAGGGTTGGGCTTTCCGGCGGTGCTTTCCAAGTATCTCCTTGGCTGTTTCTGTCATCACTTCGTTGAATTTATCTGTCAATGTTTTAGCATCTTTGTCAAGCGTCAGCAGTGGAGCATATTTTCCGCCAACTGTAGCTTTGAAGGATTCGGTGATGGAGGGGTCCTTCAGCCTGCCCAAGTTGAATTTCATTCTGATGTTCTATCACAATTCTATCTCCTTTACCATAGCATTGTATTAGATTAGATTAGATTAGATTATGAGAACACTTAGTCCTCCTTTATTGTCATTTAGAAATGCGTACATGCATTAAGAAATGATACAACGTTTCCCCAGAGTGATATCACAGAAAACAGGACAAGCCAAAGACTAACACTTACAGAACCACATAATTATAACATATAGTTACAGTAGTGCAAAGCAATACCATAATGTGATGAAGAACAGACCATGGGCACGGTAAAAAGTCTCAAAGTCCCCGAGTCGATCGACTCCCAAGTCCCCGATAGCAGGCGGCAAAAGGGAGAAACTCCCTGCCATAAACCTCCAGGCACCGTCGACTTGTCAATGCCTTGGAAGCAGCCGACCACAGCCGACACTGAGTCAGTCCATTCAAAAACTTCGAGCCTCCGACCAGCCCCTCCAATACAGCCTCCCGAGATCCACTCTCTGCCGAGCGCCTTCGACCTAGCCCTGGCCACTGAAACGAGCAAAGCCGAGTATTCGGGGCCTTCTGCTCCGGAGATTCTGGTTACCACACAGTAGCAGCGGCAGCGAAGCGGGCATTTCAGAAGTTTTTCAGATGTTCCTCCGTACTCTCACGTCTGTCTCCATCAAATCAGAATTGTGCACGGTCCCCTACTTGACAGATTACAGATACCATTCACCGGGGAGGCCGTGCATGCTGCCATCACGCCACTATCTTCTCCTCCTCAGAGGGGGTGATCACAATTCTGTCTCCTTTACATAGCATTGGAGAAGGATAGGAACAGACAAGTCAGGGAAACGTTTAATTGGAGTAAGGGGAAATATGAGACTATCAGGCAGGAACCTGGAAGCATAAATTGGAAACGGATGTTCTCAGGGAAATGTACAGAAGAAATGTGGCAAATGTTCAGGGGATATTTGTGTGGGGTTCTGCATAGGTATGTTTCAATGAGACAGGGAAAAGATGGTAGGGTACAGAAACCGTGGTGTACCATGGCTGTTGTAAATCTAGTCAAGAAGAAAAGAAGAGCTTACAAAAAGTTCAAAAAACTAGGTAATGAAAGACCTGAGGAGAGCTAAGGTACCGGTGACCCCTGTTTCCATCCAGGGGGTCAGTGTGGACATGGTGGAGGATTACAAATACCTGGGGATATGAATTGACAATAAACTGGACTGGTCAAAGAACACTGAGGCTGTCTACAAGAAGGGTCAGAGCCGTCTCTATTTCCTGAGGAGACTGAGGTCCTTTAACATCTGCGGGACGATGCTGAGGATGTTCTACGAGTCTGTGGTGGCCAGTGCTATCATGTTTGCTGTTGTGTGCTGGGGCAGCAGCTGAGGGTAGCAGACACCAACGGAATCAACAAACTCATCCGTAAGGCCAGTGATGTTGTGGGGATGGAACTGGACTCTCTGACGGTGGTGTCTGAAAAGAGGATGCTGTCCATGTTGCATGCCATCTTGGTCAATGTCTCCCATCCACTACATAATTTACTGGTTGGGCACAGGAGTACATTCAGCCAGAGACTCATTCCACCGAGATGCAACACAAAGCGTCATAGGAAGTCATTCCTGCCTGTGGCCATCAAACTTTACAACTTCTCCCTTGGAGGGTCAGATACCCTGAGCCAATAGGCTGGTCCTGGACTTATTTCCTGGCATAATTTACATATTACTATTTAACTATTTATGGTTTTATTACTATTTATTATTTATGGTGCAACTGTAACGAAAACCAGTTTCCCCCGGGATCAATAAAGTACGACTATTCTTATTCCTATTCCTAAATCTAGAAGATTATAAGGCTAGCAGGAAGGAGTTTAAGAATGAAATTAGGAGAGCCAGAAGGGGCCATGAGAAGGCCTTGGCAGACAGGATTAAGGAAAACCCCAAGGCATTCTACAAGTATGTGAAGAGCAAGAGGATAAGGCGTGAAAGAATAGGACCAATCAAGTGTGACAATGGAAAAGTGTGTATGGAACCAGAGGAGATGGCAGAGGTTCTTAATGAATACTTTGCTTCGGTATTCACTACGGAAAAGGATCTTGGCGATTGTAGGGATGACTTGCAGCGGACTGAAAAGCTTGAGCATGTAGATATTAAGGAAGAGGATGTACTGGAGCTTTTGGAAAGCATCAAGTTGAATAAATCACTGGGACCGGACGGGATGTACCCCAGGCTACTGTGGGAAGCGAGGGAAGAGATTGGTGAGCCCCTGGCGATGATCTTTGCATCATCAATGAGAATGGGAGAGGTTCCAAAGGATTGGAGGGTTGCAGATGTTGTTCCCTTATTCAAGAAAGGGAGTAGAGGTAGCCCAAGAAATTATAGACCAGTGAGTCTTACTTTAGTGGTTGGTAAGTTGATGGAGAAGGATCTAAGAGGCAGGATTTATGAACATTTGGAGAGGCATAATATGATTAGGAATAGTCAGCATGGCTTTGTCAAAGGCCTGATTGAATTTTTTGAGGATGTGACAAAACACATTGATGAAGGTAGAGCTGTAGATGTAGTGTATATGGATTTCAGCAAGGCATTTGATAAGACACCCCATGCAAGGCTGATTGAGAAAGTAAGGAGGCATGGGATCAAAGGGGAATTTGTTTTGCGGATCCAGAGTTAGCTTGCCCACAGAGGGTAAAGTGTATTTGTAGACAGGTCATATTCTGCATGAAAGTTGGTGACCAATGGTGTGTCTCAGGGATCTGTTCTGGGACCCTTACTCTTCGTGATTTTTATAAATGACCTGGATGAGGAAGTGGAGGGATGGGTTAGTAAATTTGCTGATGACACAAAGGTTGGGGGTGTTGTGGATAGTGTGGAGGGCTATCAGTGGTTGCAGCGGGAGATTGGTAGGATGCAAAACTGGGCTGAGAAGTAGCAGATGGTGTTCGACCCAGTTAAGTCTGAAGTGGTTCATTTTGGTAGGTCAAATATGATGGCAGAATATAGCATTAATGGTAAGACTCTTGGCAGTGTGGTGGATCAGAGGGATCTTGGGGTCCGAGTCCATAGGAAGCTTAAAGCAGTTGCTTAGGTTGACTCTATGGTTAAGAAGGCATATGGTGTATTGGCCTTCATCAACCATGGAATTGAGCTTAAGAGCCAAGAGGTAACGTTGCAGCGCTATAGGACCCTGGTCAGACCCCACTTGAAGTATTGTGCTCAGTTCTGGTCACCTCACTACAGGAAGGATGTGGAAACCACAGAAACGGTGCAAAGGAGATTTACAAGGATGTTGCCTGGATTGGGGAGCATGCCTTATGAGAACAGGTTGTGTGAACTCGGCCTTTTCTCCTTGGAGCGACGGAGGATGAGAGGTGACCTGATAGAGGTGTACAAGATAATGAGAGGCATTGATTGTGTGGACATTCAGAAGCTTTTTCCCAGAGCTGAAATGGCTAGCACGAGAGGGCATAGCTTTAAGGTGCTTGGAAGTATGTACAGAGGAGATGTAAGGGGTATGTTTTTTACGCAGAGAGTGGTGAGTGCGTGGAATGGGCTGCCGGCGGCGGTGGTGGGGGCGGAAACGATAGAGTCTTTTAAGAGACTCCTGGACGGATACATGGAAAAATAGAGGGCTATGGGTAGCGCAAACACAAGGAAACCTGCAGATGCTGGAAATTCAAGCCACACACATCAAAGTTGCTGGTGAACGCAGCAGGCCAGGCAGCATCTGTAGGAAGAGGTACAGTTAACATTTCAGGCCGAGACCCTTCGTCAGGACCTCGGCCCGAAACATTGACTGTACCTCTTCCTAGAGATGCTACCTGGCCTGCTGTGTTCACCAGCAACTTTGATGTGTGGGGCTATGGGTAAGCCTAGGTAGTTTGACGGTAAGGACATTTTCGGCACAGCTTTGTGGGCTGAAGGGCCTGTATTGTGTTGCAGGTTTTCTATGTTTCTATGTTCTTGAGCTTCTTGACTTTCTTCAGCCTGATTCTAAATTTCATTATCAACAGGTCGTAGTCACTTCCAATATCAGCTCCTGGGAATGTCCTTGTTGTGGTTCTCTTGATCCCCGACAGAAACCAGTTCTGAACCAGAATGAAATCAATCTGGCTTTGATGTATTCCATTGGCCACATGCCAGGTCCAGCATCGTGATGCCTTGTGCTCTCCAAGGGTACTCGTAAGCACCATGTTGTTGCAGCTGGCAAACTCAAGTAGGCATAATCCTTACTTGTTAGTTAGAGCACTACAAGATTCCTTCCCGTCTTTCAGTGCATGTGCATTCACCTAGGCATGATTAGAATGTCCTTTTTGTCCGCCTTGTCAATAATGACCTGGAGTTGGGTGTAGAATTCCTCAACTTGGTCATCTTCATGGTCAGTTGTTGGTGCGTAGGCCTGTGTTACTGTGATGTTGAAAGGTGCTGCTCTGAGGCAGATGGAAATAAGCCTGCTGGATACTGGGCAACACCCAAGTACTGAGTTCTTGATGCTCTTGTTGACGAGAAATCCTACATCATTAGCATGTTTGTCAAATGCTCCACTATAGTATAGTATATGGCCTTCCTCAGTCAGATGTTCACTGAGCTTTTTCCACCTGCCTTCGCAAAGTCCCAGCATGTGGCAGGTATACCTCTCTAGTGCATATGTGAGCTCCTGCAGTTTCCCTACTTGGGCAAATGTTCTCACGTTCCATGTGGCCAATGAGACGTCGTCTCTCCCATTGGCTCTTCTGTGGTGAGGTTCCAAACCATCAAAGCCATCAGGCACCTCTACACCAAAGCTAGCAGTGCAGTACTCATTCAAGGCATAGTAGGAGAGTGGTTCAACATGTCAGTTGGAGTCCGATAAGGCTGCCTCCTTTCACCCATCTGTTCAACATTTTCCTGTATAGGCTATATGGAGCCTGCTAAAATGGCTGATAGTCTACACTCAGCAAGGCAGTGATGCATCGTTCCTCCTGCTTTTTACCTCTATAAGCCCGGTCAGCAAGACCCCATCATAAGGACACCCGTGGCTGTGAAACAGACGACATCAGTCCTGTGCTTTTACCACACTTGCTTTGGTTCGAACACTAGGAAGTTCCAACTATCTTGCAGCTTCAACAGTGTCAGTGCATCAGGACATCAGAGGTCTGTGGGTTCCAGCTGCCAGGGTCGTCTACTGTTCAATACGGACACCCTTTTAGGGCGATACTTCCTGTGTGACACGGGTGCTCAAGTGAGTGTGCTGCCAGCATCGTCTATTGATGAGAAGGCTTTATGTGGTTTGTTGCCAAATTACCCTTCTGCTTATCCACCTAATATGACAGACGTTCTCTTTCAGTTTAAACCATTTCAAAAAGGGTTGATAGCTATCTATATACTACTAAAACTCTCATGCTCTGTCTGTCTGTTTGTCTGTGACCTTCAATTAGCACAAATGGTGCATTACAGCGGCACTGTTTTTTTGGCTAAATCTAATTAAAATGCGCTAACTTACAGAATGCAGGCAAAGTTCGGGGGTATATATTCGTATAAAATTGCTCATTTGCCAAAAATCAACAGGCTGCCTTTCACCCGAGACCCCATCTGTAACGCCACAGCCCGATGCATGCACAGGGCCAGCCTCAGCAGCACCTCACGATGCTCACAGAGCCGTTTCCACTTTCCATGGAGGCCGCGACGCCACACCATGACGTATATGCACGGCCAGCATCAGCAGCGCCTCACGATGCTCACAGAGCCGGATCGAGATACATGGTGGAACAACGTCAGGACGCCATGATGTATATACGGAAGTATGGTAATGCCTCATTGTTCATTACAAAGACGTGCAATCCAAACTGGCCCGAAATCCGACAGCATCTTTTTTGGCATCAGTCACCAAATGATCGGCCAGATCTAATCGTGAGAGTGTTTGACTTGAAGAGAAAGTTGTCTATGAAGTACCTCACTGGAACAGAAGGTCTCTTTGGTAGGTGTATCGCATACATTGTAAGCGTCGAATACCAAAAGTGGGGTCTGCCTCATTTGCACTGTCTGCTGTGGCTCAATGAGGCATCCAAGCCAAGACTACAAGATTATGATAATTTCGTTCAAGCAGAAATACCAGACCCAAATGAAGATCCAGAGCTGCATGAATTGGTCTTGAAGCACATGATACGTGGTCCATATTGCACCACTAAATCACCATGTTGGCAAAATGGTACATGCAGTAAGAGATAACTGAAGCCATTTATTGAGCATACAAGGTGTGGGGATGATTCATATCCTGTAGGAGACGGTCTGTGGAAATGGAAGGATTCGAAGGTCATCAAGTAGGACGACAAAGTCGAACTGTAACTTCTGAATGGGTGGTCCCCTATAATGCCCAGCGATTAAAGCTGTTCAATTGTCATGCAAATGTAGAAATATGCTCATCTGTTAAGTCCATCAAATACGTGATCAAGTGTACCATGAAGGGGAGTGATCGGGCAATTTTTGGAGTGAATAGAGAAGACGAAATCACACAGTATTTGACAAGCAGATATATCGGGCCCTCTGAAGCTGTCGGATCGATACTTGGATTTCCAATTAATGAGAGGGAACCAGCCATTGTTCACCTTCAAGTGCACCTTCCCCAACAGCATCAAGTATTTTTTCGAGATAATGCTGCTGTACAACTGAATAATAACATGTCAAGAACCACTTTAACGGAATTCATGGATCTTTGCACCCGCGATCCATTTGCAAGAACCCTGTGCTATGCAGATATTCCCAGATTCTACACGTAGACTAATAAGAGATGGGAAAGAAGGAGAATGGGGAAAAGAGTGGAGGAGTACTCCGGCATTTTTGAAGCAAATGTTCTGGGTCGAGTGTATACCGTTTCTCCACTGTGACAAGAATACACATAGATTAAGACGTAGCTGCCCTGTGTTGGCACCGGTGGGATCAGCAGTTGGTCTGCCACCTGTCTTCAGGGGAGAGAGAGATAAGGAAAACAATGGAGCAGCAATTGGAGATGTTAATGAAGGAAGGAGAGCTGGCAAGAGCGGCTCCCCCTTTGAACCCTGAACTGTTTGAAGTGATGGACAGGCGATACCCCAGCAGGGGGATAAAAAGGGACAGGTTCGCTAAGGCAGGACTCACACACGACACCCGAGGTAACGAGACCCTGGAAGCGGTGCGTCTCTCACAAGTCCGTGGGAAGTTTTGGAAAGGCATGATCGGCGGGAACCTGATGTGAGTCCACCCTTGCCTGGGTGCCAGGTTCACCGCAGGGAAACGATTCGTATCTGGAAACGGAGGGGGTCACGGTCGGTGACCTCAGATGACATCACAAAGGACTCGCCCGAAAGCTGACTGCGAAGGTCTGTGTGGAATCTGTTTTGAATATTCATTCGTTTTGCTCTCTCTCTCCTTCCCCCCCACTGTCCATCGCCACGGCAGCGATTACTGCGAACTGAACTGAACTAAATTGAACTGAACTTTGCGTCACTTTGAAACTGGTCATTTACCCCTAGACAACGATAGAGCTTGATTGATCCTGTTATCTTAATTCTGTGTACATGTATGTTTATCATTGCTGAACTGTTGCATTCATTATCCTTTTGATTAGAGTACTGTGTTGCTTGTTTCTTTAATAAAACTTTCTTAGTTCTAGTAATCCAGACTCCAACTGAGTGACCCATTTCTGCTGGTTTGGCAACCCATTTATGGGGTATGTAACACCATGTAGTGGTGACCTCTACTATTTGAGACTTCTTCTTCATCACACAAAGGGACTGGTGTCTTTCCAATCATTGAAGACACATGATGGAGATATCCTTCCATCATTCAAAGATGTCTGCAGGGAGAGAGGATTTTTGCAAGTGACGATCATTGGCAGCAAACTATGGAAGAATGCATTGATTTCATCTACCCAACATTCGACAATCCTACAGGACTCTTCTCAAGGAATTCTATCTTGGTTCCTCTTAATGAAATGACGCGAAAAATAAATTTCACATGCATTAGGCACTTCCCTGGAATCATGAAAGAATACTGCTCCTTCAATGCCGTAAGTGAAGGAGCTAACGCCACTCAGTTTCCTACAGAATTCCTTGATTCCATCGAACTCTCTGGATTGCCACCACATAAACTGGAATTGAAGAGGGGATCTCTCATCATTTCAATGAGGAACTTGGATCCACCAAGACTTTGCCATGGAATGTGAATGATGGTGCAAGAGCTGCATGACAATCTCATCATAGCAAAGATAAACATTGGTGCATTCAAAAATGACATTGTCATGATCCCAAGAATTACTCTCAATTTAATCAGAAGGGGAAGATATCCCTCTTCAGCGGAGCCAGTTCCCGATACAGTCATACTTTGCTGTGACTATACATAAGGCGCAAGGCCAAACCATGGAGAATGTGCTGATTTATCTGCATTAGAGTAATACGTTAGAGTATTCCTGAAGGGTGGCAAATCAACCAGGAACATGGTCATAAAAAGTGTCCTTCATTAAACGAGGAGGGCCAATATTTGTCTTGCTACGGGTCTTTCTTCTTTAATACACTGACTTCTTCTTCTTTATTTTCCAAAGCACATCACATCACACTGCACTACCTTTCTCTCAAAAGGTGCCCCAACGGGTCACCCGGTTGTCTAGTAATCTATAAACGGTTATTGAACTCACGAATGATATCTAATGATAAAATTAAACGCGCTTGGGAATCGGAACTTCAAGAGTCATTTTCAGATTATCAATGAAGTAAAATTTTTCATTCGATTAACAACTCATCTATTTGTGCCCGTCATTCCTTGATACAGTTCAAGGTAGTGCATTGGGCCCATATATCAAAGAATAAACCAGCGCGTATTTTTTCCAATATCAATCCTAATTTGACAGATGTAGTATTGAGGTGGCCACTTTAACTCATATGTATTGGCCTTGTATAAAGTTAGATAACTTTTAGAGAGATGTTTTTAAAATACTATTAAAAGTTCTGGATCTGGATCTACAACCTAATTTGCTTACGGCAATTTTTTGGGATTATCCCATCGGAAGCAGGAAATATTCCTGTTTCCGCTCAACGTATGATAGCCTTTTCGACCTTACTGGCTAGGAGAGCCATTTTATTGAAGTGGAAGGACTCTAATCCACCTATGGTTTTTTATTGGCTTTCCTCCATTATGTCCTGTTTAAGTTTAGAGAAAATAAGAAGTCGAACATTTGATACATCCTTTAAATTTGAGCAAATCTGGCAACCTTTTATCCAATATTTCCATTTAATTTGATTTATTACCCTTTCAATCTTTTTTTTCTGAAGTTTTAGATTTGATCAGAAAGTTTTTCTTTTTTTTTGGTTGTATCCTCAAAATGGACCTTTTTTTTGTTTTTTTTTATATGGTGTAGTGGGTTTTTTTTTCTTTTCATTTAAAACCCAATGTTTTTTCTTTTCTCTTCATAAACTGATAAGAGGAGAATTGCTATTTTTATTTTTTTTATTATATATATTATACTAGTTTAACAATATCTATGATTTTGATAATGTCTATTTTAATCTCGGTTTATATTGTTACTGATATATATATATTTGAGATAATTCTCCTCTTGATTGTATTTATGCTCCTTTTAAATCAATAAAAAGATTAATAAAGAAAGAGAAGGCAAAGAGCGATGAAACCTCGCTGGAGGCCGCCAGCAGCAGCAAGATCTAGACTTACGGGACACGACGGGTGATGCTCTGCTTCAGTGGTCAATGTTACACATGGGACCTCGTCCTGACTAAAGTGGCTAGACCTCTGCTCGGTGCAGATTTCCTGTGTGCCCAAGGACTTTTAATCGGTCTTTAGAAGTTCCCCACAACGACTCTGTCAAGCACATGCACCACCACATGTGAGTTTACTTGACTGCCAGGCAAATTCCCAGGCCTCACCAAGCCCACATTCTCCACTACAGTCACAAAACATGAGGTCGAGCACCACATTTCTACGGCTGGTCCGCCAGTCCATGCCCGTCCATCCAGAAAAGCTGGTAATTGTAAGGACTGAGTTTGCCAACATAGAAAGACTTGACATTGTATGCTGGTCAAATAGCACCTGGGCAATGGTGTTTGCCGCCCATGTGGTGATTACCCATGCCTTAACGAGGCCACCGTCCCCATTTGTCACCCAGTCCCACATATCCAAGACTTTGCAGCACATTTAGCCAGAAAGTTAGTTTTTTCAAAAGTCGATCAAGTTTGAGGCTACCCTCAAGTGCCCGTGTGCTTGGAGGACATTCTCGAAACAGCTGTGATCACTCCGTTTGGCCTCTTTGAGTTTCTGTGTATGCCACTTGGGCTGAAAAATGCAGCACAGACTTTCTGACAGCTGATAGACTCTGTACTAAAAGACTTAGGTTTCCTTTTTGTTTACCTGGATGACACACTTGTCACCAGTGCGTACAAATCCGAACGTGTATCTCATCTCTGCACACTTTTCGAATGCTTAAGCCAACATGAGTTGATTATTAACCCTGCTAAATGCCTGTTTGGGTTGTCAACCATTGACTTTCTCGGCCATTGCATTTCGGCAGAAGGTGCGAACAACCCTCCCATCAAGGGTAGCTGCAATTATGGATTTCCCACCGCCCTGCATTAATAAAAAAGCTACAGGAGAATTTAGCCATGGTGAATTTCTTTCACTGCTTCATTCCGCAAGCTGCTGACCTTGTGCCTCCCCTGTTTCATGCGCTTAACGACAATACCCTTAATCACGTGCTTGACTGGTCAACAGATATGACCAGAGCATTTGATGATACCAAACAAGCTCCTTTTAACGTGACCCTACTGGCACACTTACTCCCCAACATACCTATAGCCATTACTACTGATGCTTCAGTCTATGCTTTGGGTGCTGTGCACGGACAGTTGGTCGAAGGCATGAGGCAGCTGCTCACCTTTCTCAGCCTGCAGCTCCGTCCTGCCCAAAAGGAGTTTCATGTTTGACCGCGAGCTTCTCAGTCTCTAGCCGGCTGTCCACCATTTTCATTTTCCCCTAGAGGGTTGCTATTTCACAACGTTCATTGACCACAAACCCCTCGTGCACACGATGGCCAAAATATCAGACCCTTGGTCTGCACGGTAGCAACTCCACCTGGCTGAAATATCAGAGTTCACAATTGATATACAACATATCAAGGGGAAAAATAATGCCGTGGCAGATTGCCTCTCACAGCCAGCCATTGAGGCCGTACACATAGGGGTTAACTATGCCGGCATGGCAGCCGACCAAGTTACTGACCCCCAGGTCCAGGCTGGTGGAACAATGGTAGGCCGACGTTAGGGAAGCTGGGGTATCTCTCTTGTGCAATGTCTCAGCAGGTCGCCCATTGCCCCATCGTGCCCACAAACATCCAGCCGGAAGGCCTCACAGAAACGGTTTACACTAAGGTTTGTGTGACACAGCCTGAGAGAGGACATGTGTGCTTGGACTGCAACCTGTGTGGAGTGCCTACGGGCAAAAATTAACAGTCATGTTCAAGTGCCTTTTGAGGTCCCCGAGCAATGGTTTGACCATGTCAATGTGGACCTTGTTGGTCCTCTTACCCTCTCCAGCAATTTCACACACCTCCTTACCATGGTGGACCGTACTACCAGGTGGCCAGAGATCATCCCGCTAGCATCGACGGTGGCCGCAGACGTGGTTCGAGTATCATCAGCACCCAAGTTGCTCAATTTGGCACCCCATCTGATATTTCCTCTGACCACAGTCCCCAGTTCATTTCAGACCTCTGGGCTGTGGTGGCTCCGAACCTCAGTGTTAGGTTACGTCACACCACGGCATATCACCCGCAGTCCAATGGCCTATGAGAGTGGTTACAACTCCTTAAAGGCTGCTCTAAGGGCTTCCCTGACCAATGAGTGTTGGCATGATCGTCTCCAGTGGGTCCTGCAGGGACTCAGAACAGCTCCTAAAGAGGATCTGCAGTTGTCCATGGCTGGGTTGGTATACCGTTAGCCATTACAAGTGCCAGGTGATTTTATTCCTGATGCCACGACCGCCCTCCTCAGTAAATTCAATTCCTTCTCACCTATTCCTACCTCGCATCATGGCGTACAGCACTCTTGGGTTCCTGCTGACCTACACTCCACCTCATTTGTTTTCGTCTGACATAATGCACACCAACATCCCCTTAGGCCCCCTTACGATGGCCCGTTCTGCAGTTTGAAATGGAGAGAAAAAACTTTTACCACAAGAGGGGTAAATGTGATTGTATTTTGGCGGATCGCCTAGAACCAGCCCACCAAGATTTGGAGTATTCTGTTACCAAGCCGCTGCTGTCTCAACATGACCGTGAGTGTGCTAACACACCTCTAGACAACCCACTGTTCCTCCATCCATGGAACACAGGACCTGAGCCGGGAGGCTCGTCTGAGCTCCGAACAGGCTGACAATGCCGGTTTTAGTGAATTCTGGGTGGGGTGGGGGGAGCCTGTGCAGGGTAATGTCACTGGTGGAAATGTACATAACTCACAGCGATCAGCATTGAGTTGGGGTTCAATTTAAGAGGCTGGGCTGAAGTAATGACACAATTACATAAGGTTTTTACCACAGTTTGTGTTCAGCGTTTGGAGTGAAATAAATGTTTTGTTACTGGTTTGATTAAACATAAAACACCTCCACCAGTTTTATTTGTGAAAACCTACAGTACTATTCAGCCAGGTGCTCTGTCTTGTTCCTGTATGCTGACTTATCCCCATCAGTGATTTGTCCCACAATAGCAATGCCCCATGTCTGATTAACATTTACCGTATCCTTCAGTAAGTCTCATGTTACACTAAAGGTATCACAGGCTATGAAGTAAAAGAGGGGATCTGGCAATGAGGCAGCGATTCAGCCATAATTAAAGTTGGAAGTACATATATGTCATCATATACTACCCTGAGATGCATTTTCTTGCAGGCATTCACAGTAGAACAAAGAATTGCGACCAAGTAAGTGAAAAACTACACACAAAGATTGACAAGCAACCAGTGTGCAAAAGAAGACAAACTGTGCAAATACAAAAATAAAAATAATAATTAAATGAGTTGTTGAGTACTTGAAAGTGAGTCCATAGGTTGTGGAATTAGTTCAGTGTTGAGGTGAGTGAAGTGACCCATGCTGGTTCAGGAGCTTGATGGTTGAGGGGTAATAATTGTTGCTAAGCCTGGTGATGTGGGACCTAAGGCTGCTGTACCTCCTTCCTGATGGCAGCAGTGAGAAGAGAGCATGGTCAGGATGGTGGGGGCTTTCATGTTGCAGCGCTCCTTCTAGATGTACTCAATATTGGGGAGGGCTTTCCCTGTGATGGACAGAATTGTATCCATCACCTAAAATGTCAGAACAGGCTTGAAAGGCCAAATGGCCTTCTTCAGCTTCTATTAATGTTTCATTTTTAAGGATACCTAGACTTTACATCTGGTGAAATTACTGGAAACATTTAAATAAGTGTCTAATCAGAGAGGCAGCAAGTTGAGAGATATAGAATTTCTTTGCCAGCACCATTTATAATTCTGTCTGATTATATTTTTAAAAATTTTGCTTGAATTCAATGAGGAAGAAAGTCCCCGGTTCAAAGAGGTTCAGAGATCTTTCAATGGAATGGATTGAGATTGCTAATTGTTAAATAGTGGCTGCGTCGATCATGTAAACCCCAAGACTAACATGAGAGGGCACAGTTTTAAGGTGCTTGGAAGTAGGTACAGAGGGGATGCCAGGGGTAAATTTTGTTTTACGCAGAGAGTGGTGAGTGCGTGGAATGGGCTGTCGGGGACAGTGGTGGAGGCAGATACGATAGTGTCTTTTAAGAGGCTCCTGGATAGGTGCATAGAGCTTAGAAAAATAGAGGGCCATGGGTAACCCTAGGTAATTTCTAAAGTAAGTACGTTTGGCACAGCATTGTGGGATGAAGAGCCTGTATTGTGCTGTAGGTTTTCTATGTTTCTATGTGTTCATCCACCGACCCTCTGTTTCCCAAACTAACTCTGAGACATTGCCTTAGACTTTCAGAGTTAACAAACATACACTCAGCGGCCTCTTTATTAGGTACACCTGTACAACTGCTTGTTAGTGCAAATGTCTGATCAGCCAATCATGTGGCAGCAACTCAATACATTAAAGCATGCAGACACGGTCAAGAGGTTCAGTTGTTGTTCAGACCAAACATCAGAAATACAACAAAATTAATGAAAAATGGCACACACACTAACAAACAACCAAGATGCAAAGGAAGACAAACTGTGCAAGTAAAGCCCTTGAAAGTGAGTCCATAGGTTAAGAGATTAATTCAGAGTTGAGATGAGTGAATTTATCCCCTCCGGTTTAGGAGTCTGATGGTTGTAGAGTAAGAATGCTTCTGAACCTGGTGGTGTGGGACCCAAGACTCCTGGCCTCCTTCCCAATGGTAGCAAAGAAAAGAGAGCATGGCCTGAATGGTGTGAATCCTTGATGATGGATGCTGCTTTCTTGTGGTAGCACTCCTTGCAGATATGCTCAAGAGGGTTTTTCCTGTGCAAAGCCTTGGGAGAATGGATCAGCTCATGATAAAATGGTGGAGCAGACTCAATAGGCCGAATGGCTGACTTCTGCTCCTCTGTCTTATGGTCTCAGCACCTGTTTCTGGTGCTCGAATCCACTGAAGATATCATTACTTGACTCTCCTAGACCATCTTCTGTGAATCTCCCACCAGCTCTTGTGATTTTTGCACTGAAATAGTCTGTATGAATCTTTTATAATTCTCTCATCTGCTCTTGTGAGATGAATTTTGGACCTGTGCATTTCCATAGAATCTCCATTATGTCACATCAACCTACCTTATGGTGTCAGCACATGAATTTATCACATAACCTGTCTCTTCCCTTTACAGCTTTAATTTCACTGGCAAATGTTGTGAAATTTGTTGTTTTACAGCAGCGGTACACAGTAATACATAATAAAAATAACTATAAATTATAATTAAACATAGCTGTATAAAAAGTTAATTAAAAAGTGCAAAAAGAGCAAAAAAATGATGAGATAGTGTATATGGGTTCATTGTCCATTCAGAAATCCGATGGTGGAGGGGAAGAAGCTGTTCCTGAAACGTTGAGTGTGTGTCTTCAGGCTCCCGTATCTTCTTCCAGGTGGTGGTAATAAGAAGACCCATGTCCTGTGTGGTGGGGTTCCAGAGTGAGGGATGCTGCCTTTCTGAGATATCGTATTTTAAGGATGTTCTTGATGACTCATGATGATTGTTTCATGTCAGCTAACTTTTTTCCAACAACTCTTCAGTTTCATTCACAGGCGAAACATTACAATTCCACTGGAGTAAATCAAAGGTACATTTAATGTCAGAGAAATGTATACAATATACATCCTGAAATTCTTTTTTCTTCGCAGCCATCTACGAAAACAGAGAAGTGCCCCAAAGAATGAATGACAGTTAATTGTTGGAACCCCAAAGCCCCCCCCCCGGCTCCCCCTCCCATGCATAAGCAGCAGCGAAGCAATGACCCCCTCTCCCACCCCCACCAACAAAAAATCATCTGCACCCCCAACCAAGCACTCAAGTGTGCAACAAAGCATCAATAAAGACACAAACTTGCAGTACTCCAAAGACTATTCATTCACTCGCTAATTTGATATACCACAGGCTCTCTCTCTCTCCCTACTAAGGGAAAAAGAGGTGTCCTCGTTTCACAGCAAGAGGGGAGACATAACAAATCAAATCGCTGATTTACGATGTTAGAAGTCTGTTGCGACGTTTCTTCCAAGCTCTGTGCGCATAGAACTTGGTCTCTGTGCACACAGCCAGCAGCCAGCTTGCTGCTTTCGATCTTCCATCTCCCACGACACACCGATTTCCCACAGAGGCATTGAGCTCAAGTGCGCCTGCCTCCAGAGCCGTGAAATCCCAGAACACTGAAGGCTCCCTAGTCTTCTAGGCCACATCCTTGGTATGTCAGAATGTGGCATCAAATTGTTGTTTGGCTGTGTACATACATCTATTGATGCTTCTGGACACATATTCAGTGATGTTCCTGGAATCATCGGGTGTTTCAGGTCTTTCAACATCATACAACCTCCTCCAGGTGACCCAGCCGGGGCTGATCAGACCCCAGTTTGTGTCCAGATGGCTAGCTACTTATGACTCCATGGCTGCCCTCTTTTGAGCCACAGCCATCTTGAGGCCCTCTCTGCCTCATCAGTGGTACTGCGGATGGCTCTCCTCTTCCTCTCTCCCTCGATGCCCAAAATGCTGAAGGCTCTAACTAAAGAAGGGGCTACGAATCCCCTACAACCAACCTCCACTGGGAGACACCTCGCTCTCCATCCAGCCTGCTGACAGTTGCTGACCAGACCTGCGTACTTGGAGAGCTTCCTTTCAAAGGCCTCCTCCAAGCTATC
Organism: Mobula birostris; assembly: GCF_030028105.1. NCBI lineage: Eukaryota > Metazoa > Chordata > Chondrichthyes > Myliobatiformes > Myliobatidae > Mobula > Mobula birostris. The sequence goes on from NC_092389.1 coordinate 41,649,154, forward strand.
TTCCCATGGGACTGTCAGCTCCAGCAGCACCACTTGCTTAGTAGACTCAGACACTAGGACAATGTCTGGTCGCAGGGTGGCGGCTGCGATATGGTTGGGGAACTTCAGCTGCCCTTCGAGGTCCACCAACAGCTGCCAGTCCCTTGCAGAGGTCAGAATGCCTGCAGATGTTCTTTTGGCAGGTATTGGCTGCTCCGCAGCTCTGACAAAGGCGATGGTCTGCTTGGAGGGTCGGGACTGTTTCACCCACTCAACTCCTGCGCTGACGACTTCAACGATGGTCTTCAGGACCTGATCATGCCTCCGCCTGTACCGTCCCTCACCAAGTGCCCTTGCACAGCCACTGAGGATGTGCTCCAGGGTTCCTCGCTTGGAGCACAGTGGGCACGCAGATGACTCTGCCTTGCCCCATGTGTGCAGGTTTGATGGGCTTGGAAGCACATCGTACACTGCCTGGACGAGAAATTGGATGCGGTGTGGTTCGGCTTTCCAAAGATCAGCCCAGGTCACTTTCCTCTCAACCGCATTCTCCCATCTTGTCCAAGCTCCCTGTGGCTTCATTCCCACTGCCTTGCAGGCTCTCATCTCCTCCACTACTGCCCTCACCTCCTCCTGAACTAGACGACGCCTTTCCTTCCTTCTGGTGTCCATTTGGGGAGTTGGAAAGGATCCTAGCCCAGCTCGGCCTCGTGTGACAACTCCCACCAGCCTCCTGTGACACAGCCTCGCCTCTGCCTCCTGAACAGCTTCCTCTGCCCTCCACTTCCTGCCAGTACTTACTTGGATCCCTGCTCTAGCCACCTTCGGGTCACTTGAGTCCCTATACTGTAGCACTTCTCTGGCTCTTGTTACCTTGAATTCTTCCTCCAAGAATTTGAAGGGCAGTTGCAGTTTGTTGTGGTGTCCATAGACTGCGATACTGCTCAGGCTCTTTGGCAGCCCCAGCCATCTCCTGAGGTGGTTGCTAACCCTCTTCTCTAAGGTTTCGACTGTCGAGATCGGAACTGCATAGACGAGGAGGGACCACAGGATTCTGGGAAGAATGTCATGCTGATACACCCAGGCTTTCAACTTCCCAGGTAGGCCAGACTTGTCCACAGGTTTCAGCCAGCCATCCAACTTGGTGCAGGTTGCCTGAATGGATGTTGTGTCCCTTAAAGAGCTGTCAAAAACTTTGCCTAAGCTCTTGACTGGCTTTTCTGTGATGGTTGGGATGGCTGTGGTTGGGATGCTGAACCGGAACTTGTTCTCCACCTTCCCTTTCCTCAGCACCATTGATCTTGATTTGGCAGGTTTGAAACGCATCCGGGCCAACTCCACCAGCTTTTTGAGCCCTTGCAGAATCCTCCGGCAGCCCGGGACTGATTCTGTGGTGACTGTGAGGTCATCCATGAATGCCCTGATAGGTGGTTGCCGTTGAGCGAAATTCATTCTGGGCCCTCTGCACTCTGGTTCAGCAGACTTAGTGAGCACGTTCATGGCTAGGGAGAACAATGTCACTGAGATAGTGCACCCTGTGATGATGCCGACCTCCACCTTGTGCCAGGTTGATGTAATTGCTCCTGAAGAGACCCTCATCCTGAAGTTGCTGTAATAATCAGCGATAAGGTCTCTGATTCTGCTGGGGATGTGATATTTGGTCAGTGTGAGCTGCACCAGCTTGTGCGGAATGGAGCCATATGCATTTGCCAGGTCCAGTCACAACACTGACAGGTTGCCCTTGTTCTCTCTGGCCTCCCTGATGAGCTGTCTCACCACACCGATGTGCTCCAGACAGCCCGGCATCCCTGAAATGCCACCCTTCTGGACTGATGTATCAATATAGGTGTTCTTTGCTAGGTAGGTGCACAACCGGTTGGAAACGGCACTGAAGAAGATCTTCGCCTCGACACACAGCAGAGAGATGATGTGAAACTGATCTATCTGGGTGGCATTTTCCTCCTTCGGGATCCACACCCCTTCAGCCACTCTCCACTGTTCTGGGATCTTCCCCCTTCTCCAGAAGATTCTCAGGATCTTCCACAGACGCAGCAGGAGTTTGGGGCAGTTCTTGTACACTTTGTACGAGGTGTGGCTTGGTCCTGGAGCCGAGCTTGCCCTTGCTTTGCGGACGACCTCTCTGACTTCCTTTAGTTGCAGCTCTGACATGTCGAACTGCACATCCGGTTCAGGTGGGTCTATTAGGATGTCGCACTCTCTCAACTCCTGCTCTCTTTCAGGATCACTATTTATCTTCTTCAGAAGTTGGTCTATATCTTCCTGCGAACAGGCCAGTTTCCCACTGCGCTTCTCCCCCGGTAACTCCTTGGTGAACTTGAAGGGGTTGGCGATAAAGGCAGCACGTTTTCGGGCCCTTTCACACCGCCGCCTCCGATGCCACTCTGCCCGGCAGAGGACCCTGATCTTCTTTCGTAGTATGCACATCAGCTGGGCCAAGCCATGCGTTCCTCTTCTCCTGCCTCCTTGTATTGGGACTTCAGCGCTTTCATCTCCTGCCTGATGTTGTGGATCCTCAATGCTTTTTGGTTCTTCGAGTAAGATGCTTTGGAGCCTTCCTTCTCCTCTTCTCCGAACCGTTCAGCTGCGATACTAACAATAATTGTTGTCATGGTTTGCAGTTTCCTATCAACCCCTCCCTTTGCCGTTGCCTCCAGAATTTGGTTAACATTGTCATCAAACTGCTTCCACAGTGAAGTCATGCTAGCTGCAGGCCATTTGATCCGCCTCCTGTTAGACTTCATGTTCGAGGGATTAGTTTGCAACACTTGGAGGTTCCGGGCACTACGGGGTTACTCCGGGCCTGGCCCCTCCTTCGTCTCACCAGGTTGGACACCTGCGCGTTGTGCTGCTCCTGCTCCCGCCAAACGCTTCATCCTCGCTTGGTGGAAGACATCTGTCAGTAGATGGTGTGCAGTAGGACCAAATCTACTTCTGTGTTTCCCCTGTCACTGTATATACTGAATCGGAGGCTCACACACCTTATCATAAATATCTAGACTCCTGCTATGGTTGGAGATTGAAGAGACTGCAGATGTCGGAATATGGAGCAACACACAGTCTGCTGGAGGAACTCAGCGTGTCAGGCAGCATCTATGAAGAAAATGGGCAGCCGAACTTTTGTGTCCATGTGAAGGATCTCAATCTGTTCCCAAGACTCAGACTCAACAGTCAGTGTGCACCGCACTTTTTATTTTCTCCAGACTTGACCCTCATTTCTTGTAGTCTTCACCTTAATGTCATAGTGCCTGACAGTGAGGTACCTGACCCACCCCACCTCCTCATGGATATGTGGTCGCTCTACATATTGAACAACCTTGCTGCTTTGGGTTGTGTCAGGTCTTTTTTCCAATTCTGGCTAACAACATGGTGCCATCCTGTCCGCAACCCCCACCCTCCTCAGTGAACTCCCAACCAGTGTGTGCAGAGTGTGTACTGGGAAATGTTACATCGGAAACACGGAGAGCTCTAGAAGATGGTGTTGCTTTATTTGGAGTTTTCTCTGCCTACACAATGAAGCAAATGCTGTAATGCTGTTTAAGTATATCCCACAATGACATCACACACTTGGATATCCATCAGGATATTTGTCGTCTTGGCAATTTGCAAAAAAACCACAAAGTGCTGGATATCTTGGTAAATATGGAATGAAAATTTAGATTTTAATAAATTATAGAGCTGTTACTAAATCAGATTTGGGACCTAAGGCTCTTATACTTCTTGTGGGGAGGAAAATAGGGATAATTCAAAGACTCATGTGATCTCCAGGACGGCACAATAGTGTAGCAGTTAGTGCATCGCTTTGCAGCAATCAGTGATCGGAATTCAATATCTGTAAGAAGTTTGTACGTTCTCCCTATGATCGCATGGTTTTCCTCCAGGGATTCCAGTTTCCATAAGACCATAATATATAGGAGCAGAATTAGGCCATTTGGCCCATCAAGTCTGCTCTGCTATTTCATCATTTTCCCTCTCAGCCCCAATCTCCTGCCTTCTCCCCATATCCCTTCATGCCCTGACCAATCAAGAATCTATCAACCTCTGCCTTAAATATACATAAGCACTTGGCCTCCACATCTGCCTGTGTCAAAGAATTCCACAGATTCACCACTCTCTGCATAAAGAGTTTCCTCCCACATTCCAAAGGCATGCAGTTAGAGTTAGGGTTAGTGAGTTGTGGGTATGTTATGCTGATGCCAAATACATAGTGACACTTGCAGGCTGCCCAGTACAATCTTGGCTGATTTGATTTGATGCAAGCGGCTCTTTACACTGCATGTTTCAATGCATGAGTCCCTGAGTGGCATGGCCTAAAGACTGACAGCCTGACGTAAAGTAACATAATGTTATTGACCCTGTTATGGGAAAACAAACAGTCGTATAAATATATGAAGCAGCAACAATAAAGGATACAACGGTGACCAGGGCATTCAGACAGGGTGTACGTATGTGCCGGGTGGTGTCGGGGAAGTCATGAGTCCCAGATGGGAACGTTTCTCATCAATGCCTGGGATGCTGGTCTCCTGTGGACAGATTTACCATGTGGGCACCATGTCAGCATAGTGGTTAGCTCAATGCTATTACAGATCAGGGCATTCCAGACTTCAGGGTTTTATTCCGGTGCCAACAGAAAGGAGACTGTAAGGTGTGTGTACCTTCTCCCTATGAATCGCATAGGTTTCGTCCGGCTTGCCTGGTTTTCTTCCACAGTCCAAAGACATAGCAGTTAGTAGTTTAATTGGTCATTGTAACTTGTCCTGTGATTAGGCTAGTGTTGGATGGGTGGGCTGCTGGGCAGTGCGGCTGGTTGATGTGGAAGGGCCTCTTCCACATCGTATCTATAAATAGAATAGATCCATTTATTCAGGCGGATTTTAATAAACAGACCTTTTGCACTTGATCTTCTAGGTTTTCCGCAGTTGAAGCCTGGCTCACAGCTGTCAGACTTAAACTGCCTTGCTGCATGAAGCTGTGCTGCCTTGAATTAATGAAACTCAATGTTCTACCTTCCTTTGTGTGGCTGTCACGGTGTTTGGAAAATTAGGAGAGATTTCGTGCTGTGCACTGTTAGCAGATGATTCCCTTAAGGCTAGAATTGCCAGCACTGATCACCAAAGGCAAGGATAGACCTCAATGAAGCATGCAGATTTGTGTTGTTTTTAAATTAGTCCTGCTGCATTTCCTCTCCCATCCCTCACACCAAGGTTTCAATTACTCCTACTCCCTCAAACAATGATGAAATATTTCAGCAGATTAGATTGATCTTAAAAATGCAATTCCTTCAAAAGCTTACATTATTTTTGTTTTTAATCATTGGACAACTTGGCTAATTGTTGGCTTAATATTCACCTGTTAGTGTAATTTAAAAGTAATGTTTGCATAATTCTCCCATTGTATTGGATGGCATATCCCTTCTGCATGCAAAACCTGGGGTGACACGATGGCATAACAGCTAGTGTACCATAGTACAACATCGGCAAACCGGGTTCAATTCCCTCTTCTGTCTGTAAGGAGTTTGTACATTCTTCCCGTGACCTTGTGGGTTTCCACTGGGTGCTCCGGTTTCCCCCCACATTCCAAAGACGGATGGGTTAGTAGGTTAATAGGGCTGATGAGTGTAATTGCGTGGCATGGGCTCATTTGGGCTGGGAAGGGCCTGTTATCATACTGTATCAAAATCAAAATTCAGAATCAGCCTTAATATCACTGTCATTATTCCCTGGAGTGTATGAGTAAAGGCTGGAGTTTCAGAGGGGAATTTGGAAGGCACAGGAAAGATACATCTTAAAGATGAAGAGGTATTCTAAAGGGAGGGTGAGGCAACCATGGCTGACAAGGGAAGTCAAAGACACCATAAAAACAAAAGAGCAAAATAGAGCAAAGTTAGAGGACTGGGAAGCTTTTAAAAATCAACAGAAGTCAACTGAAAAAGCCATAAGGAGAGAAAAGTTAAATATGAAGGTAAGGTAGTTAATAACATCAACGAGGATACAGAAAGTTTTTTCAGATATATAAACAGTAAAAGAGAGACCAGAGTGTGTATCGGACTGCTGAAGACATTGTAATGAGAGTTTCTTTGCTCCTCCATTATTACCTCTCCAGTAGTCCAATATCCACTCTCATCCCTCTTTATATCTGAAAAAACACGAAGTATTTTGTGTCCGTCTTCACTGTGAAAGATACTAGCAGTATGCCAGAAATTCGAGAGTGTCAGGGGACAGAAGTGAGTGTGGTTACAATTGTGAAGCTGGAAGGACTTAAGTTAGATAAGTCACCTGAAACAGATGGACGACACCCTAAGGCTTGAAAGAGGTAGCTGAAGAAATTGTAGACACCTTGGTAACTATCCTTCAAGAATCACTAGATTCTGGAATAGCTATGGAGGACTGGAAAGTTGCAAATATTACTCCACTCTTTAAGAAGAGAGGGAGGCTGAGGAATGAAAATTATAGGCCTGTTAGCCTGACTTCAGTAGTTGGGAAGATGGTGCACATTATTAAGGATGAGATTTTGGGGTACTTGAAGGCACACGATAAAATAGGCCAATGTCAGCATTGTTTCTTTCAGGGAAATCTTGCCTGATAAATCTGTTGGAATTCTTTGAGGAAATAACAGGCAGGATAGACAAAGGAGAACCAGTTGATGTTGTGTACTTGGATTTTCAGAAGTGCCACACACGAGGCTGCTTAACAAGATGAGATCCCTTGGTATTACAGGAAAGATACTAGCGTGGATAGAAGATGGGCTGACTGGCAGGTGACAAAGAGTGGCAATAAAGGGGCCTTTCCTGGTTGGCTGATGGTGACTAGCGGTGTTCCGCAGAGGTAATATTGGGACCACTTCTTTTCACCTTGTATGTTAATAACCTGGATGACAGAATTGATGGTTTTATGGTTAAGTTTGCGGACAATATAAATATAGGGGTAGGGACAGGTAGTGTTCAGGAAGCAGGGAGTCTGCAGAATGACTTAGGTAGATTGGGAGAATGGGCAAAAAAGTGCAAATGGAAGACTGATTCGGGAAGTGTATGGTCATGCAGTTTGGTAGAATGAATAAAGGCATAGGTTATTTTCTAAATGGAGAGAAAATTCAGAAATCAGAGGTGCAAATGGACTTGGGTGTCCTTGTGCAGGATTCCCTACAGGTTAACTTGTAGCAACATACATAAAAAATGCTAGTGAATGCAGCAGGCCAGGCAGCATCTATAGGAAGAGGTACAGTCGACATTTCAGGCCGAGACCCTTCGTCAGGACTAACTTAAAGAAGAGGTACTAAGAGATCTGAAAGTGGGAGGGGGAGGGGGAGATCCGAAATGATAGGAAAAGACAGGAGGGGGAGGGATGGAGCCAAGAGCTGCAAAGTTGATTGGCAAAAGGGATACAAGGCTGGAGAAGGGAGAAGATCATGGGACAGGAGACCTGGGGAGAAAGAAAGGTGAGGGGGAAAGCCCAGAGGATGGGCAAGGAGTTATAGTGAGAGGGACAGAGGGAGAAAAAAGAGAAAGAGAAGAAGAAACAATAAATAACTAAACAAACAAACAAACAAACAAATAAATAAATAAGGGATGGGGTACGAAGGGGAGGTGGGGCATTAGTGGAAGTTAGAGAAGTCAATGCTCATGCCATCAGGTTGGAGGCTACCCAGACGGAATATAAGGTGTTATTCCTCCAACCTGAGTGTGGCTTCATCTTGACAGTAGAGGAGGCCGTGGATAGACATACCAGAATGGGAATGGGACGTGGAATTAAAATGTGTGGCCACTGGGAGATCCTGTTTTCTCTGGCGGACAGAGCGTAGGTGTTCAACGAAACGGTCTCCCAGCCTGCATCGGGTCTCAGCGATATATAGAAGGCCACATCGGGAGCACCAGATACAGTATATCACCCCAGCCGACTCACAGGTGAAGTGTCACCTCACCTGGAAGGACTGTCTGGGGCCCTGAATGGTGGTGAGGGAGGAAGTGTAAGGTCATGTGTAACACTTGTTCCGCTTACAAGGATAAGTGCCAGGAGGGAGATCAGTGAGAAGGGATGGGGGGGACAAATGGACAAGGGAGTCGCATAGGGAGCAATCCCTGCGGAAACCGGAAAGAGGGGGAGAGGGAAAGATGTGCTTGGTGGTGGGATCCCGTTGGAGGTGGCGGAAGTTACGGAGAATAATATGTTGGACCCGGAGGCTGGTGGGGTGGTAGGTCAGGACCAGGGAAACCCTATTCCTAGTGGCGTGGCGGGAGGATGGAGTGAGAGCAGATGTGCGTGAAATGGGAGAGATGCATTTGAGAGCAGAGTTGATAGTGGAGGAAGGGAAGCCCCTTTCTTTAAAAAAGGAGGACATCGCCTTCTTCCTGGAATGAAAAGACTCATCCTGAGAGCAGATGCGGCGGAGACAGAGGAATTGCAAGAAGGGGATGGCATTTTTGCAAGAGACGGGGTGAGAAGAGGAATAGTCCCGGCAGCTCTGAGAGTCCGTAGGCTTATAGTAGACATCAGTAGATAAGCTGGCTACAGAAAGAGACAGAAAGATCAAGAAAGGGGAGAGAGGTGTCGGAAATGGACCAGGTAAACTTGAGGGCAGGGTGAAAGTTGGAGGCGAAATCAACGAGCTCAGCATGCGTGCAGGAAGCAGCGCCAATGCAGTCATCGATGTGGCGAAGGAGAAATGGGGGACGGATACCAGTATAGGCTTGGAACATGGATTGTTCCACAAAGCCAACAAAAAGGCAGGCATAGCTGGGACCCATACAGGTGCCCATGGCTACACCTTTAGTTTGGAGGAAGTGGGAGGAGCCAAAGGAGAAATTATTAAGAGTAAGGACTAATTATGCTAGACGGAGGAGAGTGGTGGTGAGAGGAACTGGTTAGGTCTGGAATCCAAAAAGAAGCGGAGAGCTTTGAGACCTTCCTGATGGGGGATGGAAGTATAGGGACTGGACATCCATGGTGAAAATAAAGCGATGGGGGCGAGGGAACTTAAAATCGTTGAAAAAATTCAGAGCGTGAGAAGTGTCACGAACATAGGTGGGAAGGGATTGAACAAAGAGGGATAAAACCGTGTTGAGGTATGCAGAAATGAGTTTGGTGGGGCAGGAGCAAGCTGAGACAATGGGTCTACCTGGACAAGCAGGTTTGTGGATCTTGGGTAGGAGGTAGAAACGGGAAGTGCGGGGTGTGGAAACTATAAGGTTGGTAGCAGTGGATGGGAGATCCCCTGAGCGGATAAAGTCGGTGATGGTGTGGGAGACAATGGCCTGGTGCTCCTTAGCGGGGTCACGATCGAGGGGTAAATAAGAGGAGGTATCCGCGAGTTGTTGCTGTGCCTCGGCAAGGTAGATGTCAGTACGCCAGACTACAACAGCACCCCCCTATCGGCGGGTTTAATAGTAAGGTTAGGATTAGTGCGGAGGGAGTGGAGAGCAGAGCGTTCAGAAGGAGTGAGGTTGGAATGGGAACAAGGTGCGGTGAAGTCGAGACAGTTGATGTCCTGTCGGCAGTTAGCGATAAAGAGATCCAGAGCAGGCAGAAGACCAGAGCGGGGTGTCCATGAAGAAGAGGAGGGTTGAAGACGGGAGAAGGGGTCATTGGTGGGGGTGGAAGAGTCCTTGCCGAAGGAGTAGGCTCGGAGACGGAGCCGGTGGAAGAAGAGTTCAGCGTCATGGCAAACGCAGAACTCGCTGAGGTGTGGGCGAAGGGGGACAAAGGTGAGGACCTTACCGAGGAAAGAGCGTTCTGCCTCACAGAGTTGAGGGTCAGAGGAGATGGTAAAGACCCGGCATGGATGAGAGCTGAGATCAGAGGGGGGAGGGGGAGGGAGGATGGTGGTGTCAGTGGAAAGGAGAGGGTTTGGAAGAAGGAGCCTGTGAGGGTCCAACATATAATTCTCCGTAACTTCTGCCACCTCCAACAGGATCCCACCACTAAGCACATCTTTCCCTCCGCACCTCTTTCTGCTTTCCGCAGGGATCGCTCCCTACGTGACTCCCTTGTCCATTTGTCCCCGCCATCCCTTCCCACCAATCTCCCTCCTGGCACTTATCCTTGTAAGTGGAACAAGTGCTACACATGCCCTTACACTTCCTCCCTCACTACCATTCAGGGCCCCAGACAGTCCTTCCAGGTGAGGCAACACTTCACCTGTGAGTCGGCTAGTGTGATATACTGCGTCTGGTGTTCCCAATGTGGCCTTTTATATATTGGCGAGACCCGACGCAGGCTGGGAGACCATTTCACTGAACACCGACACTCTGTCCGCCAGAGAAAGCAGGATCTCCCAGTGGCCACACATTTTAATTCCACGTCCCATTCCCACTCTGATATGTCTATCCACGGCCTCCTCTACTGTCAAGATGAAGCCACACTCAGGTTGGAGGAACAACACCTTATATTCCGTCTGGGTAGCCTCCAACCTGATGGCATGAACATTGATTCTCAAACTTGCGTTAATGCCCTACTTCCCCTTCATACCCCATCCCTTATTTATTATTTATTTATTTGTTTGTTTGTTTATTTATTTTTCTTCTCTCTCTCTTTTTTCTCCCTCTGTCCCTCTCACTATACTCCTTGCCCATCCTCTGGGCTTTCCCCCTCCCCCTTTTCTTTCTCCCTAGGCCTCCCATCCCATGTTCCTCTCCTATCCCTTTTGCCAATCACCTGTCCAGCTCTTGGCTCCATCCCTCCCCCTCCTGTCTTCTCCTATCATTTTGGATCTCCCCCTCCCCCTTTCAAATCTCTTACTATCTTTTCTTTGAGTTAGTCCTGACGAAGGGTCTCAGCCCAAAACGTCAACTGTACATCTTCCTATAGATGCTGCCTGGCCTGCTGCGTTCACCAGCATTTTTTATGTGTGTTGCTTGAATTTTCAGCAACTGCAGATTTCCTCGTGTTTGCGAGGTTAACTTGTAGGTTGAGCTACTGATGAGGAAGTCAAATGCAATGTTAACATTCATTTTGAGAGGACTAGAATATAAGACAGAGCACATAATGATGATGAAAATATAAGAGCAAGGATGTAATGTTGAAGCTTTTGTCCAACCACACCTGGAGTATTGTGAGCAGTTTTGGGCTCGTTATCTAAGACATAATGCTCTGGAATTGAAGAAGGTCCAGAGGAAATTCACAAGAATGATTGCAGGAATGAAAGGGTTAATGTACTTAAGCATTTGATGGCTCTGGGCCTGTACTCAGTGGAGTTTAGAGGAATGGGAGAATCTTTTTGAAACCTATCGAATATTGAATACAGAGTGGATGTGGAGAGGATGTTTCTGATAGTGAAGAAAGTCTAGGACCAGAAGGCACAGCCTCAGAATAGAAGGACATCCCTTTCAAACGAAGATGAGGAAGAAATTCTTGAGCTAAAGTGTGGTGAATCTGTGGAATTCACTGCCATAGACAGCAATGGAGACCAAGTCATTGGGTATATTTAAGGTAGAGCTTGATAAGTTCTTCATTAATCAGGGTGTCAAAGGTTATGGGGTGAAGGAAGGTGAGGGAAAATAAGTCAGCCATGCTGGAATGGTGAAGCAGACTCGATGGACAGAATGGCCTAATTTTGCTACTATGTTTATGGTTTTACTGAGCCTGAGATTTTGCCCTACAAGTTAAAGATAGCTCATCAAACAGCTTGTTGATTTTTACATTACATCAGTGGCCACTTTATTAAGTACACCTGTAAGCCTGCTTGTGAATGCAAATATTTAATCAACCAATCAAATGGCAGCAACTTAACACAGAAAGGCATGCAGATGTGGGGAAGAGGTTCTGTTGTTGTTCAGACCAAATATCAGAATTGGAAAGAAATTTGATCCAAGTGACTTTAACCTTGGAATTTGGTGCTAGACGAGGTGGTTTGAGTATCACAGAAATGGTTGATCTTCTGGGATTTTCACACACGACTAACTCTAGACTTTACAGGGAATAATGCGTAAAACAAAAAAATCCAGTGAGCAGCAGTTCTGTGGGTGAAACCACCTTGTTAATGAGAGAGGTCAGAGGAGAACGGCCAGACTGGTTCAAGCTGACAGGAAGGCAACAGTAAATCAAATAACTACATGTTACAACAGTGGTGTGCAAAGAGCATCTTTGATTGCACGTGTTGAACCTAAAGTGGCTAGGATCAGCAACAGAAGAGCATGAACATACCATGAAATAGCCACTTTACGAGCAGTCATTAATCGTTAGCTGCCCGATCCTGGCCCTTGGAACCCCCATGATAAGCCTCTTGTCCTCAAACACACACAAAATGCTGCAGGAACTCAGCAGGCCAGGCAGCATCCAGGAAAAGAGTACAGTCAACGTTTCAGGCCGAAACCCTTCGGTGGGACTTGAGAAAAAAAGCTGAGGAGTAGATTTGAAAGCTGGGGGGAGGGGAGAGAGAACCACCAGGTGATAGGTGAAACCTGGAGGGGGAGGGATGAAGTAAAGAGCTGGGAAGTAAATTGGTGAAAGAGACAGAAGGACATGGAAGAAAGAAAAGGAGAGAGGAGCACTAGAGAGGCGATGGGCAGGCAAGGAGATAAGTGAGAAAGGGAAAAGGGGATGAGAAATGGTGAAGGAGGTGGAGTTAGGTGGCATTACCGGAAGCTCAAGAAATCGATGTTTATGCCATCAGGTTGGAGGTTACCCAAGCAGCATATAAGGCGTTGTTCCTCCAGCCTAAGTGTGGCCTCATCACAACAGTGGAGGAGGCCATGGATAGACATATCGGAATGGGAATGGGAAGTAGAATTAAAATGGGTGGCCACTAGGGGATCCTGCTTTTTCAGGTGGACGGAGCGTAGGTGCTTGGCAAAGTGTTCTCTCAATCTACAAACGTTTGTACATCAGGTCTCACTGAGATACAGGAGGCCACATTGGGAGCATCGGACACAGTAAGTGGCCCCAACAGACTCACAGGTGAAGTGTCACTTCACCTGGAAGGACTGTTTAGGGCCTCTCTTGTCCTCTCTGGCTCCTCTCTCTCTTCTCAAATGAGAGACCCTCCTTAAAATCCATCTCTGACCACACTTTTAGTGCATTGTCATGTTTTGATTGATTACTTCTGTAAGTTACAATGGAGATATTTTTGCTGATTTAAAGACAAAGTCTTCACTCAGAAGGTGGTGAGAGTCTGAAATGAGCTGCCAGCCTAAGTGGTGGATGCAGGTTGATTTCAACATTTAAGAGAAGTTTAGATAAGTATGTGGATGGGAGGGTTTCGGAGGGCCATAGTCCAGATGCGGGTTCATGCAACTAGACAGAATTACAGTTTGATACAGACTAGCTGAGCTGAAGAGCCTGTTTCTGTGCTTTAGTGCTCTATGACTATGATCATGACTATGCACCCAGTCAAGATGGCGCCAGCAAACAACGATCCCTTGGCAACCACTTCAGCAAAAAGCAGCAGTGCCCGCCACCCACCAAGCAATGGCAAAGCCCCCAAAGAGAGACCATGACCTGCAGTCAACAAAAACTATTGTTTACCCAACAGTTCAACATGTCACAGTGTTGGGAAATGCACTTTGATAAAACGAACAATAGTGCAGACTATTATTTAAATGGAGAGAAGGTTCAAACATCAGAGGTGCAAAGGGACTTAGGAGTCCTAGTGCAAGAATCCCAGAAGGTTAATTTATAGGTTGAGTCTGTGGTAAAGAAGGCAAGTGCAATGTTGGCATTTATTTCAAGAGAATAAAATATAAAAACGAGGAGATAATGCTGAGCCTTTATAAGACACTAGTCAGGCTGCACTTGGAGTATTGTCAATAGTTTTGGGCCCATATCTCAGAAAGGTTATGTTGTCATTGGAGAGTCTAGAGGAGATTCAAAAGGAAGATTCCAGGAATGAAGGGGTTAACATGTGAGGAGCGTTTAGCAGCTTTTGACCTGTACTCACTGGAATTTAGAAGAATGCAGGGGGATCTCATTGAAACCTACCAAATGTTGAAAGGACTAGATAAGGTGGATGTGGAGAGGATGTTTCCTCTGGTGGGGGCATCCAGGACTAGAGGGCACAGCCTTAACATTGAAGGGTAACCCTTTAGAACAGAGGTAAGGAAGAAATATTTTAGCCAGAGAGTAGTAAATCTGTGGAATGCTCTGCCACAGACTGGAGTGGAGACCAAATGTGTGGGTATCTTTAAGGCAGAAGTTGATAGTTTCCTGATCGATCTAGGCATCAAAGGATATGGCAGGAAGGCAGGTGAGTGGGATCCGGGACCAGCCACGATGGAATGGTGGAACAGATTCAATGGGCTGAATGGCCTAATTCTGCTCCTATACTTATGGTCTCATGATTTGGTTTGCACAATTTGTCTTCTTTTGCACATTGGTTGTCTGTCATTCTCTGTTTAAGTATGGATTTATTCATTAATTCTATTGTATTCCTTTATTTTCCTGTTAATGCCTGGAAGAAAATGAATCTCGATTTAGTATTTGGTAACATATATGTATGTAACTTTCTCTTCAGCTAGCGGCTTAATATAGGGGGTGATAGCTCCCCCCCAGCCCGGCCAAACTTAAGAAATTTTGTTTGGGTGGTTGCTGCACGATGTGTCTCCTGTTACAAATCAGTACCACGAAATAACAAACAGTACACAATATCCAATTAAATGATTGAGCTTTATAATTCTTAATTTGACTATATGGTTAGTAAAGAAAACAAAAAGAAAAAGGGCCCATTCTCATGAAACAGATTAATGCGCAACGTTGGAGCTCACTGATAAGGCCATTTGTCCACCATCGACTTCCTCCGATCGTCGCTGACCTTTGGACCCTCGCTCCGTCCACTCCGTCCGGTGGTCTGCCAACTCTCTCCGTTCGCGTCTTCTCTCCTCATCTCTCCCTGGCAAAAGACCACGGATTCCCAGCCCCCAGACACACAGGAAAGAACAACATCCCGCTCATTGGCTAACATGCTCCGTTATCTCTAGTCATAACCCAAACATTTCTGCTACAGAGAAACCATTACCGTAGCAGTGAAACCTTACAGAGAGACCATTACCTTAGCAGTGAAACCTTACAGAGAAGCAATTACATTAGCAGTGAAACCTTACAGTGTGTTACATGTACTTTAATAATAAATTTACTTTGACTTTGTATGGCATCTTGCTTTCTTTGGTTGATATACCGAGTACAAAATTTGGGAAGACGTGAAGCTGTATTAAAATTTGGGTCGACCACATTTGTAATATTGTGTGCATCTCCAGTCACTGCATTGTGGGTTGGATGTGAAGGCTTTGGAGAGGGTACAGAAGAGATTAGTGAGAATGTTCTCTGGATTAGACAGTAATGCACTCTTGCCACTTCACTAGCTTCAGCTGTACACCTGCTTATTAATGCAAATATCTAATCAGCCAATCATGTGACAGCAACTCAATACATAAACGCATGCAGACATGATCAAGAGGTTCAGTTGTTGTCCAGACCAAACATCAAATTGGGGAAGAAATGTGATCTCAGTGATTTTGACCATGGAATGATTGTTGGTGCCAGGCGGGGTGGTATGAAACTGCTTGGGGTGCAAATTCATAGAAACTGCTGATCACCTGGGATTTTCACAAACAGCAGTCTCTAGTGTTTGCAGAGACAAACAATAAACGGAAAAAAAAACATCCAGTGAGCAGAAATCTTTGGATGAAAATGCCTTATTACTGATAGAGGTCGGAAGAGAATGGCCAAATTGGCTCAAGCTGACAGGAGGGTGACAGTAATTCAAACAACTATGCTTTGCAACAGTGGTGTGCAGAAGAGCATCTCCGAATGCTCAATATGTCGAACCTTGAAGTGGTTAGACTACAGCAGCAGAAGACCACAAACATACAGAAACAGAGCCGGTAGCCACTTGATTAGGTACCACCTGTACTTAATACAGTGGTCACTGAGTGTAGCTATAAGGAGAGGCTGTGCAAACTTGGATTGGTTTTTCGGAGCATTGGAGTCTGGGATATGATCTGATTGATAGAACTATGTAAAATTATGAGAGACAGAAGATGGAAATGTCGATTACTATAGGGCTTAGCATTTAGGCAGGAGAAGGAAAGTTTCAGAAAAATGTGTGGGACAAGTTATTTTATACCAAGAGTGGTAGGTGGCTAGAATATGCTGTCAGGTGTGGTGTTGGAAACTGAAATGATCGTAACATTTTGGAGACATTTGGACAGGAACGAAAATAGACAGGGAATAGAGGGACTCTGACTGTGCGCAGGTAGATAGGATAAGTTTGAACTGATGTAATGGCCAGTATACGCATTATGAACCAAAGGGGCCCTTCCCCTGCTGCACTGTTCTATGTTCTATCTTTCCTGAAGGCCATCACCTCGTCATGGTGGAAAGGCTTGTGGGTTCCTGAGATCGTGCGAGTGATGCAGTCTGGAGCTAAGCACCTGGTAGGGTCACCCAGGGCGGTAAGGTCAAGGGGGAAGTTCCAGACAAACAGCGATTCAACCAAGATCTCAGTGGTGGAGCTAGCAGAAGATGATGGCGCTTCACAGTGGCAGTGAAGGGTCCCCAGTCACCTTGCATTCCATGCCACTTGACCCTGACCCCGATCTGTCAAGGTTTGTGCAATGGCTGCCCGTGCATCAGCCTCCTCACATTAAACAAAGTCATACGCAGGTATTGTCCATTAAGGGAACATCCCCTTGGAAGAACATCATAATCATCTTGAATGATTTCACTACTTCTAACAGTACTGTGCAAAAAGTCTTAGGCACATGTATATAGTTTGGGTGTCCAAGACTTGCCCAGTACAGTAGCATTTTATGTTTTGCACTGTACTGCTATCTCAAAAACAAACAAATTTCATGACATACGTGAGTGATGGTAAACCTAATTCTGGTGTGGGTTTCTATTGTGGACTGAGTGTGGGAAGGGGGCAAGGAGAGGGGAATCCTGTTTGGGAAAAGGGAAAGGGAGAGGGGAGGGAGTGGGAAGCACCAGAGAGACATTCTGTAATGATCAATAAACCAATTGTTTGGAATAGTCATAGTCATAGTCGTACTTTATTGATCCCGGGAGAAATTGGTTGAAATCAAATGACCTTGCCTGGTGTCTGCACCTGTGCCAGCCCCCGCCCTGGCACTCCTTCTCTGCCACCTGTCCCACACCCCTCCTGTGGTGCTCCTCCCTCACCATTCCCATCCTTTTCTCCCGCCAGATTTACAGACTCATTCTCCGCTCCACATTGACAAATACAGTACTGTGCAAAAGTCTTCAGTGCCCAAGCTATATAGATATGCCTCAGACTTTTTGCACAGTACTGTGCAACTATTTTATATGGAACTGATTCACCCCAAGTCACGCCATAGAGACTCTGTATGGAAATGACAATCCCTTTAATTAACATCAGTGCACGATTTGCTGCTCGGTTCCTGTGTGTGGTCCATATTGGGAGTTAATAGTATGTGTATGAGCAACTCATTGAATAATACTTCCCATTCATGCTCCACATCCTCTGTGCACTGAAATCTTGGCCCCATGAGCCATGCTGTTCTTGCTGCCAGCTTTGAGTATTTTACAGAATCAGAATCAGAATCAGGTTCATTATCACCAGCATGTGTCGTGAAATTTGTTAACAGCAGCAGTAGTTCAATGCAATACATAATCTAGCAGAGAATATAAAATAATAATAATAAATAAATAAATTACAGTATACATATATTGAATAGATTAAAATCGTGCAAAAAAACCCAGCAATAATACATATTAAAAAAGTGAGGTAGTGTTCACAGGTTCAATGTCCATTTGGGAATCAGATGGCAGAGGGGAAGAAGCTGTTCCTGAATCGCTGAGTGTGCGCCTTCAGGCTTCTGTACCTCCTACCTGATGGTAACAGTGAGAAAAGGATATGCCCTGGGTGTTGTAAGTCCTTAATAATGGACGCTGTCTTTCTGAGACACCGCTTCCTGAGGATGTCCTGGGTACTCTGCAGGCTAGTGTCCAAGATGGAACGGACTAGATTTACAACTTTCTGCAGCTTCTTTCGGTCCTGTGCAGTAGCCCCTCCACACCAGACAGTGATGCAGCCTGTCAGAATGTCCACGGTACATCTATATAAGCTTTTGAGTGTATTTGTTGACATGCCAAATCTCTTCAAACTCTTATGGGGTATCGTCACTGTCTTGCCTTCTTTATAACTGTATCAATACGTTGGGTCCTCAGAGATCTTGACGCCTAGGAACTTGAAACTGCTCACTCTCTCCACTTCTGATCCCTCTATGAGGATTGGTGTGTGTTCTTTCATCTTACCCTTCATGAAATCCACAATCAGTTCTCTCACCTTACCGACGTTGAGTGCCAGGTTGTTGCTGCGGCACCATTCCACTGGTTGGCATATCTCACTTCTGTACACCCTCTCATCTCCATCTGAGGTTCCACCAACAATGGTTGTATCATCAGCAAATTTATAGATGGTATTTGAGCTGTGCCTAGCTACACAGTCATGGGTATAGTGAGAGTAGAGCAGTGGGCTAAGCACACACCCCCGAGATGCACCAGTGTTGATGGTCAGCGAGGAGGAGTTATTATCACCAATCTGCACAGACTGTGGTCTTATAGAACATAGAATAGTACAGCACAGTACAGGCCCTTTGGCCCACAATGTTGTGCTGACCCTCAAACCCTGCTTCGCATATAAGCCCCCACCTTGAATTCCTCCATATACCTGTCTAGTAGTCTCTTAAACTTCACTAGTGTATCTGCCTCCACCACTGACTCAGGCAGTGCATTCCACGTACCAACCACTCTCTGAGTGAAAAACCTTCCTCTAATATCTCTCTTGAACTTCCCACCCCTTACCTTAAAGCCGTGTCCTCTTGTATTGAGCAGTGGTGCCCTGGGGAAGAGGCGCTGGCTATCCACTCTATCTATTCCTCTTATTATCTTGTACACCTCTAATCGTGTCTCCTCTCATCCTCCTTCTCTCCAAAGAGTAAAGCCCTAGCTCCCTTAATCTCTGATCATAATGCATACTCTCTAAACCAGGCAGCATTTTGGTAAATCTCCTCTGTACCCTTTCCAATGCTTCCACATCCTTCCTATAGTGAGGCGACCAGAACTGGACACAGTACTCCAAGTGTGGCCTAACCAGAGTTTTATAGAACTGCATCATTACATCGCAACCCTTAAACTCTATCCCTCGACTTATGAAAGCTAACACCCCATAAGCTTTCTTAACTACCCTATCTACCTGTGAGGCAACTTTCCCTCTGCTCCTCCACACTACCAAGTATCCTGCCGTTTACTTTGTACTCTGCCTTGAAGTTTATCCTTCCAAATTGTACCACCTCACACTTCTCCGGGTTGAACTCCATCTGCCACTTCTCAACCCACTTCTGCATCCTATCAATGTCTCTCTGCAATCTTTGACAATCCTCTACACTATCTACAACACCACCAACCTTTGTGTCATCTGCAAACTTGCCAACCCACCCTTCTACCCTCACATCCAGGTCGTTAATAAAAATCATGAAAAGTAGATGTCCCAGAACAGATCCTTGTGGGACACCACTAGTCACACAGTCCAATCTGAATGTACTCCCTCCACCAGCACCCTCTGCCTTCTGCAGGCAAGCCAATACTGAATCTACCTGGCCAAACTTCCCTGGATCCCATGCCTTCTGACTTTCTGAATAAGCCTACCGTGTGGAACCTTGTCAAATGCCTTACTAAAATCTATATAGATCACATCCACTGCACTACCTTCATCTATATGCCTGGTCACCTCCTCAAAGAACTCTACCAGGCTTGTTAGACATGATCTGCCTTTCACAAGGCCATGCTGACTATCCCTGATCAGACCATGATTCTCTAAATGCCCATAGATCCTATCTCTAAGAATCTTTTCTAACAGCTTTCCCACCACAGACTCAAGGCTCACTGGTCTATAATTACCTGGACTATCCCTACTACCCTTTTTGAACAAGGGGACAACATTCGCCTCCCTCCAATCCTCCGGTACCATTCCCATGGACAACGAGGACATAAAGATCCTAGCCAGAGGCTCAGCAATCTCTTCCCTCGCCTCATGGAGCAGCCTGGGGAATATTCCGTCAGGCCCCGGGGACTTATCCGTCCTAATGTATTTTAACAACTCCAACACCTCCTCTCCCTTAATATCAACATGCTCCAGAACATCTACCTCAATCATATTGTCCTCACCATCATCAAGTTCCATCTCATTGGTGAATACCGAAGAGAAGTATTCATTGAGGACCTCACTCACTTCCACAGCCTCCAGGCACATCGTCCCACTTTTATCTCTAATCGGTCCTACCTTCACTCCTGTCATCCTTTTTTTCTTCACATAATTGAAGAATACCTTGGGGTTTTCCTTTACCCTACTTGCCAAGGCCTTCTCATGCCCCCTTCTTGCTCTTCTCAGCCCCTTCTTATGCTCCTTTCTTGCTTCCCTATATTCCTCAATAGACCCATCTGATCCTTGCTTCCTAAACCTCTTGTACGCTGCCTTCTTCCACCTGACTAGATTTTCCACCTCCCTTATCACCCATGGTTCCTTCACCCTACCATTTTTTATCTTCCTCACCGGGACAAATTTATCCCTAACATCCTGCAAGAGATCTCTAAACATCAACCACATGTCCATAGTATCTCTCCCTGCAAAAACATCATCCCAATTCACACCCGCAAGTTCTAGCCTTATAGCCTCATAATTTGCCCTTCTCCAGTTAAAAATTTTCCTGTCCTCTCTGATTCTATCCTTTTCCATGATAATGCTAAAGGCCAGGGAGCAGTGGTCACTGTCCCCCAGATGCTTACCCACAAGAGATCTGTGACCTGACCCGGTTCATTACCTAGTACTAGATCTAGTATGGCATTCCCCTTAGTCCGCCTGTCCACATACTGTGACAGGAATCCATCCTGGACACACTTAACAAATTCTGCCCCATCTAAACCCTTGGAACTAATCAGCTGTCAATCAATATTAGGGAAGTTAAAGTCACCCATGTTAACAACCCTGTTATTTTTGCACCTTTCCAAAATCTGCCTCCCAATCTGCTCCTCTGTATCTCTGCTGCTACCAGGGGGCCTACAGAATACCCCTAATAGAGTAACTGCCCCCTTCCTGTTCTCAACTTCCACCCATACTGACTCAAAAGAGGATCCTGCTACATTACCCGCCCTTTCTGTAGCTGTAATAGTATCCCTGACCAGTAATGCCACCCCTTCTCCCCTTTTTCCACCCTCTCTATCCCTTTTAAAGCACTGAAATCCAGGAATATTGAGAATCCATTCCTGCCCTGGTGCCAGCCAAGTCTCTGTAATGGCCACTACATCATAATTCCATGTATGTATCCAAGCTCTCAGTTCATCACCTTTGTTCCTGATGCTTCTTGCATTGAGGTACACACATTTCAGCCCTTCTACCTTACTGTCTTTACACCGTTTATTCTGCTTCTCTTTCCTCAAAGCCTCTCTATATGTTGGATCTGGCTTTACTCTATACACTTCTTTCACTGCTCTGCTCTGGGTCCCATCCCCCTTGCAAATTAGTTTAAACCCTCCTGAACCATGCTAGCAAACCTACCTGCAAGGATATTGCTCCCCCTCAAGTTCAGGTGCAACCCATCCAATCTGTACAGGTCCCACCTTCCCCAGAAGAGATCCCAATGGTCCAAAAATCCAAAACCCTGCTCCCTGCACCAACTCCTCAGCCACGCATTCAACTGCCATCTCCTCCAATTCTTACCATCTCTGTCACGTAGCACTGGCAGCAATCCTGGGAACGTCACCCTTGAGGTCCTGTTCTTCAGCCATTGGCCTAGCTCCCGAAACTCACACTTCAGGACCTCATCCCTCTTCCTGCCTATGTCATTGGTCCCAACATGTATCACGACTTCTGGTTGCTTTCCCTCTCGTACCAGGATGGCGTGAACCCGGTCAGAGACATCCTGGACCCTCGCACCCGGGAGGCAACAAAACATGCGGTTGTCCTTCTCACATCCACAAAATCTCCTGTCTACTCCCCTGATTATAGAGTCTCCAATGACGACAGCTCTCCTCTTCTCCATCCCACCCTTCTGCACCACTGGGTCAGACTCAGTGCCGGAGGCCCTGCAAACGTGGCTCACACCTGTTCAGTCGTCCCTGCCAACAGTATCCAGGATGGTAAACTTATTATTTAGGGGAATGGCTACAGGGGTGCTCTGCACTACCTGTCTGCTCACCTTCGCTTTGCCCCCTCCGACTGTCACCCAACGACCTGCTTCCGACAGCCTAGGTGCGACTACCTCCCTGTAGCTCTCATCTATGACTGCCTCATTCTCCCTTATGAGTTGAAGGTCATCCAGCTGCTGCTCCAGATTCCTTACACGGTCTTCCAGATCGCCCAGCCATATGCACTCCTGGCAGATGAGACTCTGCAGGGGAGGGGCGTTCTCCCAAGACTGCCACATCTCACATGAGAGGCACATCACCGTCTCATGAGGCATTGTAAAGACTAACTGCGAGCTAGCTTGTCCTCCGCCTCTTCTCGTCGAAGCCTCTCGAGTCAAAGCCTCAAAGCTCCACTCCTTCACTGGCCCACTCACTCACTGGCCACTTTCCACTTTCCACTTCCGGTTAGAAAGTCAAGGATCCAATTGCATAGAGAGGTACAGAGGCCCAGGTTCTGTAACTTCTCAATCAGGATTGTGGGAATGATGGTGTTTAATGCTGAGCTAGAGTTGATGAACAGAATCCTGACATAGGTGTTTGTGTTGTCTAGGTGGTCTAAAGCGATGTGAAGAGCCATTGAGATTGCATCTGCCATTGACCTATTGTGGCGACAGGCAAACTGCAATGGGTCCAGGTCCTTGCTGAGGCAGGAGTTCAGTCTAGTCATGACCAACCTCTCAAAGTATTTCCATAAGACCATAAGACATAGAAGCATAATTAGGTCATCTGGCCCATCGAGAATACTCCGCCATTCAATCATGGCCGATCCTTTTTTTTCCCTCCTCCTCAACCCCAATTCCCAGCCTTCTCCCCATAACCTTTGATGCCGTGTCCTATCACGAACCTATCAATCTCTGCCTTAAATACACACAATGACCTGGCCTCCACAGTTGCATGTGGCAACAAGTTCCATAAATTTCATCACTATAGATGTGAATGATACCAGGCACTAGTCATTAAGGCAGCTCATATTATTCTTAGGCAATGGTATTATTGTTGCCTTTTTGAAGCAAGTGGGAGCTTCCGCTTGTAGCAGTGAGAGGCTGAAAATGTCCTTGAATACTCTCACCAGTTGGTTGGCACAAGTTTTCAAGCCTTACCAGGTGCTCCATCGGGACCTTCTGCCTTGCGAGGGTTCACTTTCTATAAAAACAGCCTAACATCGGGCTCTGAGACAGAGAACACAGGGTCACAGGTGTATTTATATTCTCCCTTTCAAAGTGTGCATAGAAGGCGTTGAGTTCATCTGGTAGTGAAGCATCACTGCCATTCATACTATTGGGTTTTGTTTTGTAGGAAGTAATGTCTTTTGAACCCTGCCAGAGTTGCCGTGCATGCAATGTCACCTCCAACTTCTTTCAAAATTGTCTCTTCGCCCTTGAAATAGCCCTCCGCAAATCATATCGGGTTTTCTGGTACAGGGCTGGGTTGCCAGACTTGAATGCCACAGACCTAACCTTCAGCAGACGATGTACCCCTTGGTTCATCCACGGCTTTTGGTTTGGGAATATACAGTAAGTCTTTGTAGTCACACACTCATCCACACAGGTTTTAATGAAGTCAGTAACAACTGCAGCATACTCATCCAGATTGAAAGATGAATCCCTGAATACAGTCCAGTCCACCGATGCAAAGCAGAAGCGAATCTTGAAACATCTGAAAATACAATGTATGATTGGACACATGAGCTGGTGGGTCACAGGGAGTGGGTTGTAACTCCAGGAACTCCGGCTGGCACCTGCAGAAATGTTAGTATGCACAGATCTTTGACAGTGATAACTAATTGGCCATTTTGTAAATACCTTGGTTACTTTGGAACATACCAGAACAAAGACTCACAAAATAAACATGACCCCAATGGATTACCAGGACAAAATGAAGTGAAATTAGTAAGAAATCAAGCTCTACAGAGCCTTCAGTAGGGTGGGGAGAGCCGAAAGAAAATACTTGGTGGGTCCAATGAAGTGGTACAGAAAGATAAGTTTTAATTGTCACAGATGCATTGAAAAGTATCGTTTGCATCAACGGCCAGCATAGTCAGAGAACATGCTGAGGGCAGCCCACAAGTGCCCCCAACTCAGCAACTCTAACCCATAAGCCTTTGGAATACAGGAGGAAACCAGAGCACCCAGAGGAAGCTCACACAGTCATTGGAAGAACATATAAACTCTCGACAGACAGTGGCAGAAGTTTATAAGAATTATCCGGACCAAGCCACAGAGAGTGACATGGGACAAATGTAATGGCAACAATATGAATATATCCAAGGTAACCAGGGTGAATGAAGGGAATCAAAGTGCACTTTGCAGTAAGTGAGCATGAAGTAAAACTCATATCCGTTAACTATTATGTTGATCAACATTTTTTTTCCATGGGAGATTCACCAGCAGCACAGCAATCATTGCAGATCATTAAAAACTAATACTGACATGTCTGTATGATGCCAGCAGTCACAGCTTTAAACCAGTAGCTTCTTTGACTGCAGGATTGCACAAACAAATCAAACCAAATCAAATCAAGTTTAATTGTCATTCAAACCATACATGGATACAGCCAAATGAGACAGCATTCCTCTCGGGCCATGGTGCAAAAACATGCACTTGCATTTAAAATAGCGAGAAGGGGTGGGGAGAAAGAGTATATTTACATAAGAAAACACATTTTTGGTCCAAGACCCTGCACGACAAGTCCTGCAAATTGATGGTTTCCAGCTAGCCTGTAATTCCATGGATCCAACACAGGAGGGCAGCACGAACGGGAGAGATCATCCCCAACTGAGTCTGAACACTACACTACAACGCAAGCCCTTGGCTTGAGGCCTAGTCTTTGCTACAACAGGCGACACTGCTGCCTCGCCGCCTATCTCATCACCAAACAAGGGAAACAGGCCTGTGGCTATCAATATCCAACACAGTCATGCAACTAAAAAAGAAACACATCCAAGCCATTCACTCAGGGTTTCACTACATACTGTTTTCGTGCCAACTTGAAGGCACCAACTCTGGTGCCTCCAAGTAGCTGGCATCAGCATAGTCTGCACCCAAGTCAGTTCTTCCGAACACAATCTGGCAAATCCCTCAACCCGACTTGAATCACTTGGCCTGACGGCCCAATTTGCCTTCTTTGAACCACCAGCTGGCTACTCCAAACAGTGAGCAGCTCACTGGTGCAGTAGACCTGTTGTACACATAGTTATTAGAGTCAAGAATAGTCTTACTATGCATAAAACACATTTAACAAAGAAAAAAGAAGCACCTGTGGTTGCCCCCGAGAGGCTGCTACGTGTATATATGACACCGTCTTAGCAGAGACTTTGCTCACTGCTGATTAACATGGATCACTGTGCAATCTAAGAACCTCAAGAAGACCAGAATCAGTGCATGAACACTTCTGTGTCTACCATTGATAAGGTTATATGCTTGCTCTGATAACACTCTGTGGCCACAATATTAGGTACCACCTGCACCTAATAAAGTGGTCATTGGCTGTTCGTGGTCTTCTGTTGCTGTAGCCCATCCACTTCAAGGTTCAACATGTGCAATCAGAGATGCTTTTCTGCACACCACTGTTGTAATTTGCGGTTATTTGAGTTTCTGTCAACTTCCCGTCAGCTTCAACCAATCTGGCCATTCTCCTCTGACCTCTCTCATTAACAAGGCATTTTCTTCTACAGAACTACCACTCAATGGCTCTTCGCTATAAACTGTAGAGACTGTTGTGCATGAAAATCCCAGAAGATCAGCAATTTTTGAGATACTCAAACCACCCAACTGGCACTAACAATCTAAGTTAGTGTCACTTCCCCATTCTGATGTTTGCTCCAAAACAACAACTGAACCTCTTGACCATGCCTGGATGATTTTATGCATTAAGTGGTTGATTAGATAATTGTATTAATGAGCAGGTATATCAGCATATCTAATAAACTGGTCACTGAGTATAATCCTATCAGGTCCTCCCTCCTACTTCAAAGCTCATGCTGATCAAAACTGGCCCAAGAAACTTCTCTCTCATTCTATCCAGCTTTTGGGCATTTGGCTTGGGTTTGGGCTCTTTATTCATCTCTTCATTCCGGAATCTTCTCAGCATGATCTTCTGCATGTTCCTGCTCTGGAAGAGCTCCAGCTGGCGAACTTCTGAGAAACAGGACCTCCAGGGTAGCAATCTCTAGATTGCTGCCTGTATATGTGCCAGTGAGGATAAGAATAGAATGACTGGGCAGATGAATGTGTGGCTGAGGAACATGGGACAAAGGTTCAGATTTATGGGTCATTGGGATTTCTTCTGGGGAAGTTATGACCTGTACAAAAGGGACGGGATACAACTGAACTGGGGTGGGGGGGGGGGTCAAATGTCCTTGTGGGTAGGTTGGCTAGAGTTGTTCGAGTGGATTTAAACAAATTTGGCAGGGGGATGGGAACTGGAGTGATAGTGTTGAAGATGAGGTAGTTTGTTTTCAAACAAATGCAATGTGTAGTGAGACTCCTAGCGAGGAGAGGCTGATCATAGGGCAAAATTGCAGTCAATGGGATGAGTTGCAATGTAAAAGGTGGACAAAATCAAAAACAGGACTGAAGGTGTTATATTTGAATGCGCATCATAAACAGAATAGGTAATTTGTAGCACAGTTACAGATTGGCATGTATGATGTTGTAGGCATCACTGGATCGTGGCTAAAAGAAGATTATAGCTGGGAGCTTAATGTCCAAGGATACACATTGTATTAAAAGAACAGGCAGGAATGCCGAGGGGGGTGGTGTCACTATATTGGAAAGAATGAAATCAAATCATTAGAGAGAAGTGACATGGAGTTGGAAGGTGTAGAGTCACTGTGGGTAGAGCTCAGGAACCGCAGGTGTAAACCGACCCCGATAGGAGTTATATACAGACCCCAAAGCAATTGTAATGGCGTGGTCTACAAACTACAATGGGAGATAGAAAATGCATGCCAAAAGAGAAATGTTTTGGGGGATTTCAATATGCAGATAGACTCGGAAAATCAGGTAGGTGTTGGATTCCAAGAGGGGGAATTTATAGAATGCCTATGAGACGGCTTTTTAGAGCAACTCGTGGTTGAGCCCACTGGGGGATCAGGTATTCTGTATTGAGTGCTGTGCAATGAACCAGAATTGATTAGACAGCTTAAGGTAAAAGAACCCTTAAGGGAAGTGATTATTATATCATTGAATTCACCCTGAATTTTGAGAAGGAGAAGCTAAATTCAGTGGTGCAAAGGGAATTACAGAGGCATGAGAGAGGAGTTGGCCAGAATTGATTGGAAAAGAATACTGGGAGAGCAGCAATGGCTAGAATTTCTGGAAGCAATCTGAAAGGCGCAGGATATATACATCCCAAAGAGGAAGAAGTGTTCTAAAGGCAAGGTGAAACAACCGTGGCAAACAAAAGTTAAAGCCAACTTAATAGCTAAAGAGAGGGTATATAATAGAACAAAAATTAGTGGGAAGTTAGAGGATTGGGAAGATTTTAAAAACCAATAGAAGGCAACTATTAAGAAGGTAAAGGTGGAATGCGATAGTAAGCTAGCCAATAATACTAAAGAGGATACCAAAAGTTTCTTCAGATACATAAAGTGTAAAAGAGAGGCGAGAGTCGATATCAGACCACTGGAAAACGATGCTGGAAAGGTAGTAATGGGGGACAAAGAAATGGCAAATGAACTGAATAAATATTTTCCTTCAGTCTTTACTGTGGAAGATACTAGCAGTATGGTGGAAGTTCCAGGTGTCAGGGGTCATGAAGTGTGTGAAGTTAGCATTACTAGGAGAGGGTTCTTGGGGAAACTGAAGGTGTGAAGGTAGATAAGACACCTGGACCAGATGGCGTACACACCAGAGTCCTGAAAGAGGTGGTTGAAGAGATTGTGGAGCCATTAGAAATGATCTTTCAAGAATCACTAGATTCTGGAATGGTTCTGGAAGACTGGAAAACTGCAAATGTCACTCCACTCTTCAGGAAGAGAGAGAGGCAGAAGAAAAGAAATTATAGGTCAGTAGTCTGACCTCAGTGGTTGGGAAGTTGATGGACTCGATTATTAAGGATGTGGTTTAAGGCCATAGTCAGCATGGTTTCCTTAAGGGAAAATCTTGCCTGACAAATCCGTTGGAATTTTTTGAAGAGATAACAAGCAGGAT
Source organism: Mobula birostris (assembly GCF_030028105.1). Classification (NCBI taxonomy): domain Eukaryota; kingdom Metazoa; phylum Chordata; class Chondrichthyes; order Myliobatiformes; family Myliobatidae; genus Mobula; species Mobula birostris. Next base: position 41,677,448 of record NC_092389.1, read on the forward strand.
AGACAAAGGAGAATCCATTGATGCAGTGTACTTGGATTTTCAGAAGCCGTTTGACAAGATGCCACACATGAGACTGCTCAACAAGCTACGAGCCCATAGTATCACAGGAAGGATTCTAGCATGGATAAAGCAGTGGCCGATTGGCAGGAGGCAAAGAGTGGGAATACAGGGAGCCTTTTCTGGTTGGCTACTGGTGACTAGTGGTGTTCAACTGGGGTCTGTGTTAGGTCTAATTCTTTTTACATTGTATATTAATAATTTGGATGATGGAATTGATGGCTTTGTTACAAATTTAGGCATATGATATGAAGATAGTTGGAGGGGCAGGTATTTTTGAGGAAGTAAGAGGCTACAGAAGTACTGAGACAGATTAGGAGAATGGGCAAAGAAATGACAGATGGAATACAGTGTCAGGAAGTGTATGGTCATGCACTTTAGTAAATGAAATGAAAGGGTTGACTATTTTCTAAATGGAGAGAAAATACAAAATAACTGAGGCGAAAAGAGACTTGGGAGTCCTTGTGCAGGATTTCCTAAAGGTTAATTTGCAGGTTGAGACTGTGGTGCGGAAGGCAAATACCATGCTAGCATTCATTTCGAGTGGATTAGAATGTAAAAACAATGATGTCATGTTGAAACTTCACAAAGCACTGGTGAGGCCTCACTTGGAGTATTATGAGCAGTTTTGGGCCCCCCTCTCATTGAAAGGATGTGCTGAAACTGGTGAGGGTTCAAAGAAGGCTCACGAAAATGATTCCAGGTTTGAATGGCTTATCACATGAAGAGCATTTCATGGCTCTGGGCCTGTATTCACTAGAATTCAGAAGAATGGGGGATGGCTTCATTGAAACCTATCAAATGGTGAAAGGCCTCAATAGAGTGGCTGTGGAGAGGATGTTTCCTATGGTGGAGGAGCCTAAGACCAGAGGCCACAGCCTCCGAATAGAGGGGTGTCCTTTTAGAATGGAGATGAGGAGGAATTTCTTCAGCCAGAGAGTGGTGAATCTGTGGAATTCTTTGCCACAGGCAGCTGTGGAGGCCAAGTATTTATGTATATTTTAGGCAGAGGTTGATAGATTCTTGTTTGGTCAGGACATGAGAAGGCAGGAGAATGGGGCTGAGAGGAAAATTGGATCATCCATGATGAAATGATGGAGCAGACTCGATGGGCCAAATGGCCTAATTCTGCCCCTATATCTTATGGTTTTTTCATGTTTACACAAGAGTGTGCAGATGCTGGAATTGGAAGCAACAAACAATCTGCTGGAGGAGCTCAGCAGGTCCGTGCAACATCTACCAGGAAAGCCTATCCTTAATGAAGGGTTCATTTCTCACCACAGATGCTGCCAAACCTGCTGAATTCCTCTGACAGATTGCCTGGAGTTTCTCATGCTATTGGATTTCCATTCTGGGGCATTTTCATTGTGACAGGAATAAAATCTCCCAGAGATTCTGGATTTGTCAGCCCTCCTCTTGTTTGCTACTTACTCTGATGACTTTCAAGTCTAGTCTTGCAATAATTTCTCAATGTCATGCAAGATTTGTCTTTCTGAATTTGACAAGGTAGCTAATGAGGGCAAGTTAGAAATCAGTGTCACAACTTTTAAATTATATGTTTTTATTTTACAAATTGGTGGGATGGATTATTTTAGTTGGCATAATAGATTGAGATATGTGGTCTGTAAATTTGAAAGACTACTTCAAAAACAGAGTTCAATACCACCGCAGCTTCAAAAATTAGGCCATTCAGCCCATCAAGTCAGCTCCACTGTTTAATCATGGCTGATTTATTATCCCTCTCAAAGCCATTCTCCTGCCTTCTCCCCATAACCTTTAACACCTTGACTATCTCCTTTTTCTTTAAATATACCCAATGACCCAGTCTTAAAGTTCAAAGGAAATTTATTATCAAAGTACATATATGACACCATATACAACCCTGAGATTCACTTTCTTGCGGGCATTCACAGTAAATACAAGAAGCACAATAGAATCAATGAAAGACTGAGCCCAACAGGACTGACAAACAACCAATGTGCAAAAACACAAAAAGAAAAAATGGAAACAACAGAAGTTCTGCAGATGCTGGAAATTCAAGCAACACACATCAAAGTTGCTGGTTGAACGCAGCAGGCCAGGCAGCATCTGTGGGAAGAGGTGCAGTCGACGTTTCAGGCCGAGACCCTTCGTCAAGAAAAAATGGAAATAGTTTGTAAATAAATAAGCAATAAGTATCAAGAACATGAGATGAAGAGTCCTTGAAAGTGTACAGATGAATTCCACAGATTCAGCACCCTCTTGCTGAAGAAATTCCTTCTCATCTCTGTTCTAAAGGAGTATCTCTCTATTGTGAGGCTGTGCCCTCTGATCCTGGACTCCCCCGCTATAGCAAACATCCTCTCTAGTCCACTCTATATCATCATCATTTTTTTGCCATGTCGTATAATATAGGTCCCGCAACTATGATTGTTCCTGGTCAATTTTTCGACAGAAGTAGTTTACCATTTCTTGCTTCTGAGCAATGTCTTTACAAGATGAGTGACACTAGCCATTTTCAATGACCATCCACCATCTTCCCTCATGGCTTCATGTGACTCTGATCAGTGGGCTAAACTTTGCCCAAAGGTGAATTACAGTCAGTGGAGAGAAGGAGTGCTTTACACCTCCTTTGGTAGAGACGCATCTCCACTCTGGCACCCACCACAGTATCTAGGCCTTTCAATTTTTAATAGGTTTTACTGAGATTCCCCCCTCATTCTTCCAAACTCCAGTGAATACAGGCCCAGAGCTGTCAATCACTCCTCGTATGTTGAGTGGCTGCTTACTTTGACTGGAGATATGAGAGAATCTTTTAATCTTATCCAGGGTCTCCAAGTATCTTGAAGCCTCCACTTCAGTCCCTTGAGTATCTTCAGGCTGATGATCTATGCTTTTTTAAAAACCTGCAGATGAAGTTGCCCCATTATAGGAAGGGTGAAATAATGAAGAGCTTTGGAGGGAATACAGTAGAGGTGATTAGGATGCCGCTAGATTAGAGAGAATGAACAAATAGGGGTTGTTTTCACTGGAGTCATGGAGACTGAGGTTATAAAAGGTTATAAAATTATGAGAGGATCTTTGCTTCCAGGTAGAAAGGTCAAAATCTAAAGGCATAAATTTAAAGTGAAAGGGGGATAAGGAGATTGTGTGGGGCAAATATTTATTTTTACTGAGAATTGTGGGTACCCTCAGTGCACTGCTGGAGTGGCTTTTATGAGGCATTAAGAAAGGCACATGAATATGCATGGAAAAGAGGAATGCAGATCATCAGCAGAGCGATAGGATTAGCCTAATTTGGCATCATGGTCAGCACAGACATCATGGGCCGAAGGGGGCTGTTCCTATGTTGTAGTGTTCTATGACGGAGATCTGATAATAAGGTGACTGAGCTGGGAAGTGTTTGAGATTCAGGATAAGCCACATTCCTACTGAATGGCAGCACAGTTTGAAGAAAGACATCTACTCCTCCTATCGTCTTTCTGTGCTTGTAGTTAATAATTGATGGAGTTTACACTATTCCGCACAATAGCTCCTAGCATAAGTCACTAAAAATAAGGAATATAATTATCTATTACCAGAAGATATTAGCCGTTATAACCTGCCTAATGTAATTAAATTAGTATCAATTTTAATTGAGTGTATTACACAATCCATCTGTCTAACATCCATAAGATTGTAATCCAGGTCTGGGTAACAGACTGAATATAATTCACATATACACCATGTGAGTTAATTTTATTAATAGAACTGGCAAAATTCACAAAATGCATTCTGCAAACTCAGAGAGAATTCTCACTACAGCTTGTATTACATATTCTTAAAGTCTCAATTTGTATTTATTCAAAACACATTTCTTAATTTGCTATCCTGAAAGTAAAGACCCTGATGTGTAAGGTTTTTATCAACGTAGGTAATAGAAGCTCAGCTCCTGTACTCGCTAGAGTTTAGAAGAATGAGTGTGGGGGGTAGGGGGATTTTCATTGAAACCTATCGAATATTGAAAGATCAGGCAGCATCTCTAGGAAGAGGTACAGTCGACGTTTCAGGCCGAGACCCTTCGTCAGGACTCTTCGACTGAAGGAAGAGTGAGTAAGGGATTGGAAAGTGGGAGGGGGAGGGGGAGATCCAAAATGATAGGAGAAGACAGGAGGAGGAGGGATGGAGCCAAGAGCTGGACAGGTGATTGGCAAAAGGGATATGAGAGGATCATGGGACAGGAGGCCCAGGGAGAAGGAAAAGGTGGGGGGGAACCCAGAGGATGGGCAAGGGGTATAGTTAGAGGGACAGAGTGAGAAAAAGGAGAGTGAGAGAAAGAATGTGTGTATAAAAATAAATAACGGATGGGGTATGAGGGGGAGATGGGGCATTAGCGGAAGTTAAAGAAGTCAATGTTCACGCCATCAGGTTGGAGGCTACCAGCAACTTTGATGTGTGTTGCTTGAATTTCCAGCATCTGCAGAATTCCTGTTGTTTGAATATTGAAAGATCTAGATGGAGTGGATGTGGAGAGGATATTTCCTATAGTGAGGGAGACTAGGACCAGAAGGCAACACCTCAGAACAGAGAGACGTCCATTTAGAACACCTGCCAGAGGTGGTGGTAGAGGCAGATACATTAGCAGCATTTAAGAAACTCTTACATAGGCACATGGATGACAGAATGAATGGAGGCCTTTTTAGGAGGGAAGGGTTTGATTGATCTTAGAGAAGGTTAAAATGTTGGCACGGCACCATGTTCTTTGTGCTATGAAAATTCACTGGCTGAGCCGCAAACAGTCTGCTAGAGGGACTTATCAGGTCAAGCAGAATCTGTTGGGGGGAGCGGTGTGAGGAACTGTTGATGTTTCAGTTCAAAAGCCTGCATCAGGACTGGAAGTGGAGAGATGAGATGACTGGAATGAACACAATGGGAGGAGCAAGACAGGTGATTGGTGGACTGAGGAGGGGTGAAAGACAACAGGAAGATTGTAGCAGGTAGAGGAGAGTTGGTGGAGGTGGGGTTGGGAGATAGCTGCTGACAAAGGGTGGGGTGGTGAGGGGGGTGGAGAAAAATGAAGAGCAGATGGAGTGAGGGAAAGAGAGTGGAGTGTGAAGTTTGGAGACAGCTGCTGAAGGGAGATTAACCCTGAACCCTACAACCTTCTTGGGTAAAGAATACCAAAGACACGTGAAAATGTCTTTATTCATCATGGCTCTTGAAGGGGGAAACATCATTCCTATCATCCATGATGAAAGGTCTAGGCCTGAAACTTTAACCTTTCCTTTCCAGCGATACTGCCTGATCTGCTGAGTTCCTCCAGCATTTTGTGTATGTTGTTCTGGATTTCAAGCATCTGTAGAATCTCTTGTGTTTATCTCTTATGCACATTAAATCTGGCTAATTAGAAACCTGATTTGAATAACCAACTTGTGTATTGATACTGCTAAATATCTTGGACAAGGTAAACCTGATCTGATGAAGGGTCTGCTCAAAGTTCAAAGTTCAAAGTAAATTTATTATCAAAGTGCATAAATATCACCAAATACTACCATGAGATTTATTTTCTTGCAGGGATTCACAGTAGATCAATGAAAAACTATACACAAAGACCGAGAAATTTCTGGCAAATCCAGAAAGAAACAAGTAGTAATGGTGAAAATTAACACACAAGCAAACAAATAAGACTGAGTTGTAAAATCCTTGAAATTCAGTCCAAAGGTTGACTTCAGTTATCAGCTTAGTGTTGAGGTGAGTTAAAATGTCCGCACTGATTCGGAAGCCTGAATATTCCTGAACCTGGTGGTATGCGACATAAGGCCCCTGTATCTTCTTCCTGATGGTAGCAGCGAGAAGGGAGTATGGTCTGGGCGGTGTGGTCCTTGATCATAGATGACGCCTTCTTCTGGCAGCACTCTTTGTAGATGTGATGAACAGTGGGAAGATCTTTTCTTGTGATGAACTGAGCTGAATCAGGCTTTTCCATTCTCGGGCATTGGTGTTTCCATCCAAGCTATGGCGCAATCAGTCAGGATACTCTCCACTGTGCACTTATCGAAGCTTGTCAGAGGTTTAGATGACATGCAGAACCTGCACAGACTTCTAGGAAAGTAGAGGAGCTACTGTGTGTTTTTTGCTGTTCACCAGCTGGCATCAACCTGCTGAGTTCCTCCCATACTTTGTGTGTGCTGCTGTGGATTTCCAACAGATTCTCTCCTGTTTATGATCATCATTCCAATTACATTATCAAAGAAACTTTGATGCTGAATCACAAAGGACGAAGGAGATCAGCGAGATGAACAAATGCTTGGTCGAAGAAGAGGACTGTAAGCAATGTTTTAGAGGAAGAAGTTGGTGAAGCAAGGAGGTTTCTGGAAGAATTCCAAAGTTTTGCCCCCCTCCCCCAATGTTTAGGAAACTGGTGGCATAATTAATATCTTTTTTCCAGGGTTGAAATGTCTCATACCTGAGGACATGCATTTAAGGTGAGAGGGACTAAGTTCAAGGAGACATGAGGGACAATTTTTTTTACACAGAGAGTGGTGGGTGCCTGGAATATCCTGCCTGGTATGGTGTAGAGGTTAAGAGATGTTTAGATGTGACAGAACCTGAAGGATATGGACTTTGTATAGGCAAAAGGGATTAGTTTAGTTCACCATTTGATTACAAATTTAATTGGTTCAACACAACATTGTGGTCTAAGGATGCGTTCTTGTGCTGCACTGGTCTATGTTTTATGCAGAATTAACCAGTGGTGGAGAAATCCTGGTCTTTTCAGAGCTAAGGGCAACTCAGAGATGGTAATTAGAAGATGACTTAGAAACGAGTGTGAGAATTGATATATTACAGGGACGCTGGAGTGAGAACCAATACTGAATGAACCAAAGAAAGAGTCAGTCACAAGAATTCTCAACTACCAATAGATTGGCAATGATGTAGCATTCCCTGGAGACCTGCTGTTTTGGATGGGTTACTTGAGCTAATTTAAATAGATTTATTCATCAGAAATAAATGCTGTCTTGGCAGAAGCTCAAAATCCACTTTAAAGACAATTGTAGGTTTAAAAAATAAGTATGTAATTTTTCTGGTGGGAATAAACCACCAATAATAAGAACATAAGACACAAGAGCAGAATTAGGCCATTTGGCCCATCGAATCTGCTCCATAATTTCATCATGGCTGATCCATTTCCCTCTCAGCCCCAGTTTCCTGCCTCCTCCCCAATTCTCTTCATGCCCTGTCTAATCAAGAATCTATCAGCCTCTGCCTTGAATGACTTGGCTTCCACAGCTGCCTGTGGCAATGAATTCCACAGATTCACCACTCCTCATCTACAGCCTATTTTGAGGCTGTACCCTCTGATCCTAGTCTCCCTCACCATAGGAAACATCCACTCTACATTCACTTGACTGAGGCCTTTCAATATTTGAGAGGTTTCAGTGAGATACCCAATCATTCTTCTGAATTGCAATGAGCACAGGCCCAGAGCCATCAAACACTCCTCTTATGATAAGCCTCCCAATAATTCCAAAATCATTTTCATGAATCTCTTTTGAACCCTCTCCAATGTCAGCCCATCCTTCCTTACATAAGGGGCCTAAAGCTGTTCACAATACTTTCTAATGACTTATAAAGCCTTATCATTACATCCTTGCTTTAGATTCTAGTCCTCTCAGAATGAATGCTAACATCACATTTACCTTCCTCACCACTGATCCAACCTAAAAATTAACCTTTAGGGAATCCTGCTCAAAGATTCCCAGGTCCATTTGCACCTCAGATTTTTGAATTTCCTCTCCATTTAGAGGAGGAGAAGATGGCGGTGCGATGCAGCGCGCAGCAGCCACTCTGGTGAATGATATCTGTAATCTGTCAAGTAGGGTGCCGTGCACAATCCTGATTTGATGGAGACAGACGTGAGAGAACGGAGGAACATCTGGAGAAACTTTTGAAATGCTCGCTTCGCTGCTGCTGCTACTGTGTGATCCAGAATCTCCGGAGGGGAAGGCCCCGAGTCCTCGGCTTTGCTTGTTGCTCGGCGGCCGGGGCGGGGTCAAAGCGCTCAGCAGAGATGTTGCTCGGTGCTCAGTGTCGGAGGGCTGGTCGGAGGCTCGAAGTTTTCGGATGGACTCAGAGTCAGCTGTGGTCGGGTGCTTCCAACGCATTGGCAGTTGTCGGCGCCTGGAGGTTTATGGCAGGGAGAGTTTCTCCCTTCTGCCGTCTGCTATCGGGGACTATCGGGAGTCGATCGGAACTTTGAGACTTTTTTTTTACCGTGCCCATGGTCTGTTCTTGATCAAATTATGGTATTACTTTGCACTGCTGTAACTATATGTTATAATTATGTGGTCTTGTCATTGTTAGTCTTTGGTTTGTCCTTTTTTTTTGTGATATCACTCTGGAAGAACATTGTATTATTTCTTAATGCATGCATTTCTAAATGACAATAAACGAGGACTCAGTGTCCTCATAATCTAATCTAATCTAATCTAATAGTCAGCCCTTTTATTCCTTCTACCAAAGTACATGACCATGCACTTTCATACAATGTATTCCATCTGCCACTTCCTTGCACATTCTCCTAATCTGTCTAAGTCCTTTTGCAACCTCTCTGCTTCCTCAACACCACCTGCCCCTCTACCTATGTTCGTATTATCTGCAACCTTGGCCACAAAGCCATCGATTCCATCATCCAAATCATTGACATATAATGTAAAAAGAAGCAGTCCCATTACAAACCTCTATGGAACACCACTAGTCACTGGCAGCCAAACAGAAAAGGCTCCCTTTATTCCCACTTTTGCCTCCAGCTAATCTGCCAATGCTCTACCCATGCAAATATCTTTCCTGTAATACCGTGGGCTCTTAACTTGTTAAGCAGCTTCATATGTGGCTGTTTAATTTTTTTTGTCAAAGGTCTTCTGAAAATCCAAATGCACAATATCCACCAATCCTCCTTGTATATTTTTGTCTATCAATTCTCCTTTGTTATTTCTTTAAAGATTTCCAACAGATTTATCAGGCAAGATTTTCCCTTAAAGAAACCATGCTGACTACGGCCTATTTTATCATGCGCCTCCAAGTACCCCGAAACCACACCATTAACAATCGACTCCAACATCTTCCCAACCACTGAGGTCAGACTAACTGGCCTATAATTTCCTTTCTTCAACCTTTCTCCCTTCTATCAGTTTCCCAAGCACCTTTTCCTTAGTAATAGCAATTACACTCACTTCTGCACTCTCATACTCTCAAATTTCTGGCATACGCTAGTGCCTTCCACAGTGAATAAGTAAATACTTATTCAGTTCATCTGTAATTTCTTTGTCTCCCATTACTACCTCTCCAGCATCATTTTTCAGTGGTCCAATACCTACTCTTTTTCACTTTATATATCTAAAGAAACATTTGATATCCTCTTTAATATTATTGGCTAGCTTACTTTCGTATTCAATCTTTTCCTTCTTTATGACTTTTTTAGTTGCCTTCTGTTGGTTTTTAAAAGCTTCCCAATCCTCTAACTTCCCACTAATTTTTGCTCCATTTTGTGTCCTTTCATTAGCTTTTATATTGGCTTTGACTTCTCTTGTCAGTCATGGTTGTGTCATCCTGCCTTTAGAATAATTCTTCTTCTGCAAGATGTATCTATCCTGCACCAGAAACTCCAACAATTGCTGCTCTGCCATCATCCCTGCCAGTATCCCCTTCCAATCAAATTTGGCCAACTCATCTCTCATGCCTCTGTAATTCCCTTTACTCCACTGTAATACTGACTTTAAGGTTGAAAGGTTCTAACATTCATTTATTATCAAAGTATACAATTTGAAATTTTTCCTCTCTGGGTAGCCACGAAACTAAGAGATAAAAGAAAGGCGGCATGATTATCAACCCCAAAATCTCCCCTCTTCGCACAAAAAAAACAAACAAAAGTGGAACAGGTAAATCAATTCCCAAATCCCTCCCCCAGTACAAAAAAGCAAACAGAAACGGAACATAACAGACATATCAACCCCCAAATCCCTTCTCTCACACAAAAAAACAAACAAAATGGAATAGGCACATTGACCCCCAAATCCCCCTCCCCACAGAAAAAAAAACAAGAAAGATCAGGCGAAAAACACAGAATATAAAAAACCATACTGTTAGTCTGAAAAAACGTCTATAGTTGAAGTCCACATCCAAAATGTAGAAAACCTGGACAACACTCTTCAGGCCCAGCATAGATCTCCATAGCAAAGTGGTCTAAAGACAGGCAGCCAGCACTCACTTTGTTGCTGTAATCAGCGAAATGGAGTTGAACAATGGCTCGCGCCCCGTCCCACAGCCTTCTTGCCACAAATTTCACGCAAGCTGCCTCTGTATTCCAAAATCCTCTTGGAGACTGCACAGCACTGAAGCACCCGAATGATCTCCAAGCTTCTATATTTGCCTCAATGTTTCAATCTCCCTCGTCGCTTTAATCGGCAAAATGAAGTTGAACATTGGCTCGCAGCCCGCCTGATGCTGCATCTGCCTCCCAGAATCCTCTCAGAGACTGCATAGTGCTGGGACACGCAAATGATCTCCTTCTCAAATTGCAGGGTGTGTTCTATCATATTATGATCACTGTCCCCTAAGGATTCCATTACCTTAAGCTTCCTAATCAATTTTGGGTAATTGCACTACTCCCAATCCAGAATAGTTGATCCTCTAGTGAGCTCAACCATGAGCTACTCTGCAAAGCCATCTCGTAGGCATTCTACAAATTCCCCCTCTTGAGATCTAGCACCAACCTGATTTTCCCAATCTACCTATATATTGAAATCCCTCATGACTCTGAAGACATTGCCTTGTTGACCTGCATGACATGAAGAACTTGTCAGCATGGACAAGTTAGGCCGAAGAGCCTGTTTTCATGCTGCTTACATTCCTTTATACAAAATGATATGGAACCATTCAGTCACTTGGACCTCTCGAACTTCACATTCGCATGACTAAATGATCGCCTGACACGCCTACCCAGTACCAGTTGCTTGATTCTCAGTAACAGCAATGTTAAAATTTTTCTCTCGATTTTTCCTGTTCACTGACAATTTAATAATGTTGCCGTCAATTAAGCTCGAAGTTAATTTGCAATTTTACATCTTTAAAAGTTAAATAACATATCTCATATAATGAAATAACATTTTAACTGACAAAAGGATCTATCAATTCATTTCATTATTATTAAAAAATATGGTACTAATTGCCAACATGCACATGGGAATGAAATATATCTTAGTCATCAAGATTGCATCACCACCTACCTTCAAAGGCTGTTAACACTGCTAGCTAATTTGCAGCAAAGCTAAAAGGTAAAGCCTTATCGCTCCAGTAAATGGGGAAATCTCAGTGTTACTCCATAACGTTGGACACTCCGAAGTTCAAAGTCCAAAGTAAGTTTATTATCAGAGTGCATAGATGTCACCATATACAACCCTGAGATTCATTTTCCTGCGGGAATACTCAGCAGATCAACAGAATAGTAATTATTACAGGATCAATGAAAGATCAACCAGAGTTCAGAAGACAGCAAACTGTGCAAATGCCAATAAATAGCAATAAATAATGAAAACATGAAATAACAAGGCAAAGAGTCCTTAAAGTGAGATCATTGGTTGTGGGGACATCTTAATGGTTGGGCAAGTGAGTGTAGTTTTTGTTCAAGAGCCTGATGGGTGAAGGGTAGTAACTGTTCTTGAATCTGAGGCTCTTGTACCTTCTACCTGATGGCAGCAATGAGAAAAGAGCATGGCCTGGCTGGTGAGGATCTCTGATGATGGAGGCTGTTTTCCTATGACACCGTTTCATGTAGATGTGCTGAATGGTTGGGAGGGCCTTTCCCTTCACACTCTGAGGATGCAACAAATTACCAGGTCAACTGAGTCATGGGGTGACAAGTGCCCCTTCACCACTGTTAAACTTTTTAATCCAAATGTTAATTGGATTACATAAAAGAAGTTTTAAACTCAGATTACCTTTGAAAAATATTTGAATCCAACAATGTATTATACTAAGCCATAGGTAACTGATTACAAAGATTGGTGTAGGGTTTGTTGGTTTGATTTGACAGCAGATCACATGATTAACAGTTGTAATTATATATTTTAAAATTATACACTCAATGGCCACTTTATTAGGTACACCTGTACACCTGCTCGTTAATACAAATATCTATTCAGTCAATCATGTGGCAGCAACTCAATGCATAAAAACATGCAGACATGGCCAAAAGGTTCAGTTGTTTGGCAGACCAAACAACAGAATGGGGAAGAAATGTGATCTAAGTGACCGTGACCATGGAATGATTGTTGGTGCCAGATGGGGTGGTTTGAGTATCTTAGAAACTGCTGATCTGGAATTTTCATACACCACAGTCTCTAGTGTTTACAGAGAATGGTGAAAAAACAAAAAAAAAATCCAATGAGTGGTAACTCTGTGAGTAAAAACACCTTGCTAATCAGAGTAGTCAGAGGAGAATGGTCAGACTGGTTCAATCTGACAGGATAGCCACAGTAACACAAATAACCATGTGTTACAGCAGTGGTATACAGAAGGCACCTAATAAAGTGGCCACTGGGTGTATATTCTAAAAGGGGGGGGGGTGTATGGGGTGTCAGGGAGGGGTAGCATCTCTGGTGGGGGAACATGTCGCGTCCTTTTCAAGGCGGTTAGTCCACCTTTGGCCCCCACCTGGCACTCAGCTCTCACCTGTGGCTCCTTGTAGCTGTTTGCATGCAACAGTAGCCACACCTCAGGCAACGGCTCCGACAAGCCGGCTAAACCAGGTGAGGGTAGCCGACGGGTCTCAAACCCTCGGTGAGATAGGGAGTTGTCTATCCCAGCATGTGAAGACAGACTCCAGCAGATTGAGTGGACGAGACCAATGGAAGTTCCAATGGTCAAGAAGGCGGTCTTTGCAAGCGTTGTGGAACATGTAGAGCACAACAAGACACAGAAGATGTCCTGGTCATTCACTGCGCCTAGTCCCATCTCCAGCCGTCTCGACTCTTGTCTTGCCACTGGATCCAGATGGGAATTGGGAAGAGAGAGTGAGGCTGATGCTGTGCAACTCTCCCTCACTTAAATCCGAATCAAGCGCTCGTCTCGACACCGTCAAAGAAGCCGGCTGGTAGTGCAGTGACATCAGTGCTGGACACCGGAGCAAAGGTTCCCGAGTTCAAATCCAGTCGGGCTGCTCCCAGGCATGCTTTCCATCCGTGCCGGGTTGGGTGTCGAGCTAGCAACTCGACCTCGTAAAAAGTACTAATAGTGTCGAGGTCTTCATCGATGACGATAGACGAACCTTATTCTAAAACTGAAAAATTGCCGTACTTGAATTTTCAAATCAACAACTTGCTGTCTTCATAGAAAATTAATTCCTAGTGTACAAGAATCTTGCCTGAAATTTGATGCTCTGTTCACTAAAAGGCAAACAAGGAGCATAATTCTAAATAATTACCATTCAACCTATCACATTGTCATGACAAATTAATGGTCACTGCCCCAGTCCATCTCTGATAACACACAACGTCATTCATTGGGATAAGGGAAAGTTATACAGAGTGGAAGATGTCGAAAGGCGATGCCACGGGTGGTGGTGAAGGCAGATCCAATAGAGGCATTTAAGAGGTTTTTAGATGGTTTTGGCAAGAAAGAACTATTGTCTGCAAATCAGTGAACTCAAATGAATCACAGACAGTGGAAGCAGACAGACCAATTGTCTTCGTTCTTGCCATGTGCTCGAAGGAGATGGATGCTGCCATTATGTGAAGCTGCTCTGCATCCTCCATTTTGGGAACTGAAGTTGCTTGGCTTGATCAGTGTTTTAAAGTAGACACAATGATACTCTGGGTAATCTGCTGGACCAGAGATTATCTCCAAATAAAAAGTTATTTGTGAGGTGTTCTTTGATATAACATACAGTATAGTTTTATGAATGGTGTGGTCTGAGTCTGCCTTGAGTGATTCGAGCTGGTTACTGGTTTGATCCAGAATCGAAGAGAACAAAGAGCCATAAACCATTTGTCACTTGCAGAAAAAGGGCAATAAGTGGATGCTAGAGCCAATAAGAAGGTGTTATATGTCAGTCAGTGTCATGGTCCAGTCCGTGAAGTCCGCATTCCGGTTCACGGTCCGCTCCATCGATCCTTGTTCCAGGTTTTCCTGTTTTCTCCCTTATTCTGTTGGGTGCCTTAATTGAGGCACCTGATTCTCATTTTGGTCTGGCAAATAAATACCTCTGCAAATCAGGGATTGTTTGCTGGATTGTTCCTTTCCCTTCCGCTTCCTTCTGAAGCCTTGCCTGAAGCCCCGTCAAGTTCAACTGTCAGAGTGAGACTGGAGCCTTGCCCCACCAAGATAAGGAACTATCTATCATTGAGTTTGGAACTATCTCTTTGTGTCCCTGTGTTTAGTGCCCGTGTCAAAGAAAAATCCGGGCCCTAGGTCCTGTTCCCAAGGAGGGGTTCTGACTCTGTGTAAAGCCCCAGCCCTACGTCCTGTTCCCAAGGAGGGGACCCAGCTCTGTGTTCTGTGTTCCTGTGTTCCAAGTTCCAGGGGCCATGTTCCAGTCCTGTCCAAGTCAAAGCTTCATGTTCTCATCCAGTCCAGGAGTCCCTCGGCAGTCATCCGGGTCCTGCGTTCTAGAAAGCGTCCCGGCCCTGCGTCCTAGAAAGGGTCCCAGCCCTGCGCTCCAAGGAGGAGTCCTGGCTCTGTACCCAAGAGCCTAACCAAGCCGAGTCCAAGAGCCGAGCCAAATCTAGTTCAAGAGCCACGCCCAGCCCTGGAGATTCCTCGCCCAGGAACCAGGTCCTTGTCCAGACTCTAGTTCTGGAATTCCGAGTTCCTAGCCCAGGTGCTGGAGTTCTCTCGTCCTGTCCAGGAGTCTCTCGTCCTGTCCAAGCCACATTCTAGAACCTCGTCCTGTCTTAGTCAAGGCTTTGTGTTCTTGTCCTGTCCATGTGCCTCGTCCTGTTCATTCCTGTCACCTAGCCATGTCCAGTCCTGTAGGCACATCTTGTCCTCACCTAGATCCGGGGTCCCAGCCTGAGTCAAGACGTAGGTTCCGGGTCCCTGTCAAGTCTCTGGCTCAGGGTCCTAGCCCAGGCTTCAAGTTCCAAGTTCCTTATTCTAGTCCCGAGTCCTTGCCAAGATCCTAGTCCCCAGTCTTTGACAAAATCCTAGTCCCGAGTCTTAGCCTAGATCCGGGTTCCGGTTCCGAGTCAAAACCCAGGAACCAGGTCCTTGTCCAGACTCTAGTTCTGGAATTCCGAGTTCCTAGCCCAGGCTCCTAGTTCCAAGTTCCTTGTCCAGGTCCTGCTTTCCTAGTCTTAGTCCTAGCCCAGGCCCTGTGTCCTTGTCTCATCTGGGGCCTATGTCCATGTCCAGCGTCATTTCTTCCTGACTCCCCTTGCTTTCTTGATAAATCTTGTCCTGTTCCTCGTACTTCAGTGTCTATGTCTTGAATTTGGGTCCGCTCCCAATGTCCCCTTATGACAGTCAGATGACCTGTAGCCA
Organism: Mobula birostris; assembly: GCF_030028105.1. Classification (NCBI taxonomy): domain Eukaryota; kingdom Metazoa; phylum Chordata; class Chondrichthyes; order Myliobatiformes; family Myliobatidae; genus Mobula; species Mobula birostris. The sequence goes on from NC_092389.1 coordinate 41,693,000, forward strand.
ATAACACTGAAATGCAGCATTTGAAGTGGTAGGGAATGAATATAAAATCAAACACTTTGAGTATTCTAGCAGTAGCTCTCTCTCAAGACTTACCATTGTGGATATGGAGTACCCCATGGACATGTGGATATCGTACCACCAAAAGTACCACCAGATTAGCAGGGGCATCAAAGGGTATGGAGAGAAGGCAGGGAAGTGGGGATGACTGGAAGAATTGGGTCAGCCCATGATTGAATGGTGGAACAGACTCGATGGACCGAATGGCCTACTTCTGCTCCTATGCCTTATGGTCTTGTGGTCTTAAATACATGGCCAGCGTAGACTCCTTTAACTAGCATTACCTTGTCTATTCTTTGACTGTTCATGGAGGGTCAGGAGAACTTAGTAGGTGTGCACACAGGTTCTTAGTTGTGTAAGTTCACGTGCTCTTCCATTGAGACAATAAAGGTACTTATCAACACTTACATGTTTTCTCTGAAACTCTCTGATCATTATTACTAAGGAGTAGATCCTTGTAGCAATTGGCATATGAATATGTAAGGAATGTAGGGATACAGACCATGTGCATGAAGAGAGTATAATTAGGCAATATTAGCTTAATTAGTACAGCCCAATTTCATGGGCTGAAGAACCTGTTCCTGTGCTGTTCCATTCTCTGTTTGATAAAATTGGAAATCAGGTTTATTATCAGTGCCTCATATGATGTGAAGTTTTGTTTTCTGGCAGCAGAACATTGCAAAGCTTCATTGGACAGGACATGTCATTCACATGAAAGATTCCCAAATCCCCAAGCAGCTACTCTATGGTGAGCTTCCGCTGGGGAAGATGAATCGAGGCAGGCCCTGTGAGAAGTTCAAAGATTGTGTGAAAAATAACATTGCACATGCTGGGCTTGTACCAAAATGGCTGGAGAAGAGTTTACATGACTGGAATGGCTGGCGAACGCTGGCTGGTGAGGCGTTCACAACAACCTGGAGAGAGACACCGGGCAGTACCGATTGCTGCCTGACAAGGAAGTAAAGCAGGGGCTCCAGTGCCAGACCCAGCACAGTGTTCATGTCTTCACCATGGATGTCTATGTCACTCACAACTTGTGACTCAGCAGCCAACTGCGAATACATAACAGAACTGCACAAATCTAACAGTCATCATCAGACACGATGGGCAGCCAATCACATTGCAAAGAAATAAAATTGGTATAAATTGCAAAATGAATAACGCAAACCAAAACAGAAAAGCGAGGCAGTGTTCATGGGTCCACGAAATCTGACGGCGGAGGGGAAGAATCTGCTCTGAATCATTGACTGTGGGTCATTAAGTTCCTTTCCAAGTTACAATGCAATATTGCTCCATATGGTGAGTGGTCTCCCTGTACACAGATTTATCAGATCATCCCATCTACTACCCATTGTTCTCCAAATAGTAGTCAATCTGGAACATATAAAGTTTTTTTCTCTCCACAGATGCTGACTGACTTGCTGAGTGTTTCCAGTACTTTCTGGGTTTTTTTTCAGATTTTCAGAACCTGCAGCTTTTGGGAAAGCAGGATCTCCCAGTGGCTACACATTTTAATTCCACGTCCCATTCCCATTCTGATATGTCTATCCACGGCCTCCTCTACTGTAAAGATGAAGCCACACTCAGGTTGGAGAAACAACACCTTATATTCCATCTGGGTAGCCTCCAACCTGATGGCATGAACATTGACTTCTCAAACTTCCGCTAATGCCCCACCTCCCCCTGTACCCCATCCGTTATTTATTTATATACACACATTCTTTTTCGCTCTCTCCTTTTTCTCCCTCTGTCCGTCTGACTATAACCCTTGCCCATCCTCTGGGCTTTTTCCCCCCTCCCCCTTTTCTTTCTCCCTAGGCCTCCTGTCCCATGATACCCTCATATCCCTTTTGCCAATCACCTGTCCAGCTCTTGGCTCCATCCCTCCCCCTCCTGTCTTCTCCTATCATTTTGGATCTCCCCCTCCCCCTCCCACTTTCAAATCTCTTACTAGCTCTTCCTTCAGTTAGTCCTGACTAAGGGTCTCGCCCTGAAACGTCGACTGTACCTCTTCCTAGAGATGCTGCCTGGCCTGCTGCGTTCACCAGCAACTTTGATGTGTGTTGCTTGGATTTCCAGCAACTGCAGAATTCCTGTTGTTTGAGCTTTTGACTTGCATTTACTTTTTATTGTAAACTTGTTTAACTAAAGACCATTTATAGCAACTGTAAGCAAGTGCTCTAACAACAGATTGTGAATGACTATTAGGTTTTGACATGATAGATGAAAAGTTGGCATTCATAAACACAAGAGATTGTGCAGTTGCTGGAGATCCAGAGCAACACACACAAAACACTGGAGGAACTCAGCAGGTCGGGCAGCATCGATGGAGACCAATAAACATTCGACGTTTTGGGCTGAAAGCCTTCATCAGGAAGCTCATATTCATCTGTTTCAGGCAACAACTCTCAAGGGACAATGCACAGTGTCAGTGCCACATGCTATAAAGGCTCCCAGATGTGTTAAATCAAAAAATAGAAACAGGTACAATATTCACCTAAGTGAATATTTCTGTAACACAAGTCATAAATTATTGAGTTAAATACTGTGGAAGCAAGCCCTTTGGCTCATCTTGCTGACCAAGACATCTTCATAAGCTAACCACATTTGTCTGTATTTTGCCCAGGTCCCTCTAACCTAGGGGTTCACAACCTGGGTCCACAGACCCACTGCTTAATGGTATTGTCCACTGGATAAAAAAGGTTGGAAACCTCTGCTCTAACTTTTCCTGTCCATGTACCTGTTCAAATATCTTTTAAATGTTTTTATTGCATCTGCCTTTACCAGTTTCCTTAGCAACTCATTCCATATACCCACCAGTCTCAGTGTAGAAAATCTTGCCTCTCAGGTGTTTCCTCTCACTTTAAACCCAATGACTTGGCCTCCACGGCTACAGTATGTATGGGAATGAATTCCATAGATTCACCACCCTCTGGCTGAAGAAATTCCTCCTCATCATTCTAAATGGATGTCCTTCTAGTCTGAGACTGTGTCCTTTGGTTCTAGACTTTCCTACTATTGGAAATATCTTGCCTGGAGGAAAAGACTGTGACCATTCAGTTTATCCATGCCCCTTGTGGTTTTATAAATCTCTGTCAGCCTCCTTCACTCCAAGGAAAACAGTCTCAGTATATTGAGTTGCTCCTTGTAACTCAAGCCCTCCAGTCTCCATAATATTCTGTTTTGCTCTCTCTCTTGCTTTGTCACATCCATGTGAAACCTTCCGCTGAAGACAGAGTTAAAAACATGATGAAGACAAAGTCTCATAGACCTCGACCCACTTCATTGTAAAAACCCAACGTAATACAAACTCCGGCTTTGATTCTCAAGTTTTGACCCCTCCCAAATTCCTCCTTTCCCAAGCATCAGTTCATTTATCTGCAAAACATTGGGAGGGAAATAGTTATTGGATGAACACTTGTTAAAAAGTTCAAAGTAAATTTATTGTGAAAGTACTTTAATGTCATCCTGTACCGACTTGAGATTCATTTTTTTGAAGACATTTATAGGGAAAGGGAAATACAATAGAATCTACAAAAAACATTATACAGTATATATATATATATTTGTGTGTGTGTGTGTATAGAAACAAAATAGAAACAAAGACTGACAAACAACCAATGTGCAAAAGAAGACAAACAGTGCAAATAAAAATATAAAACTGTGAACATGAGCTGTAAAACAATCTTGAAAGTGATTCTATGGGCCGTAGAATCAGTTCAGCTGTTGAGGTGAGTGAAGTTACCTACGCTGGGTCAGGAGCCTGATGTAAAGTAATAACAGTTCCTGAACCTTGTTGCGTGGGACTTATGGCCTCTGTGCCTCCTGCACGATTATATTAGCAAGAAGGGATTGGCCTGGGTGGTGGGACCCTTTGATGATGGATGCTGATTTCTTGTGGCAGAACTCCATGTAAATTACTCAATGGTGGGGAAGTCTTTGACTGTGATTGTCTGGGCTGTATCCATTACTTTCTGGAGATTTTTCCATTGCTGGGTGTTTCCGTAGCAGGCAGTGATGCAACCAATTCAGATACTCGCCACTGTGCTTCTGTAGAAGGCACGCCATTCCTTCGGTGTGATCTCTATCCCCACTTCAGATGTTTAAGAGGACATTTGGATGAACCTGAGAAAAATTAAAGATTAAAGATGAGCTTGTACATCGTGACACCAGAACACAAAGGTGAAATGCACCTTTCTACATCATTGAGCAACAGTCCGAGGATATTGAGTACTGTGTCCAGTTCTGGTCACCTCACTATAGGAAGGATGTGGAAGCATTGGAAAGGGTACAGAGGAGATTTACCAGGATGCTGCCTGGTTTAGAGAGTATGCATTATGATCAGAGATTAAGGGAGCTAGGGCTTTACTCTTTGGAGAGAGGGAGGATGAGAGGAGACATGACAGAAGTGCACAAGATAATAAGAGGAATAGATAGAGTGGATAGCCAGCGCCTCTTCCCCAGGGCACCACTGCTCAATACAAGAGGACATGGCTTTAAGGTTAGGGGGGGGGAGTTCAAGGGGGATATTAGAGGAAGGTTTTTGACTCAGAGAGTGGTTGGTGCGTGGAATGCACTGCCTGAGTCAGTGGTGGAGGCAGATACACTAGTGAAATTTAAGAGACTACTAGACAGGTATATGGAGGAATTCAAGGTGGGGGCTTATATGGGAGGCAGTGTTTGAGTTTTGGCACAACATTGTGGGCCGAAGGGCCCGTACTGTGCTGTACTGTTCTACATTCTATGTTCTATGTGCTAGGGGCAGTCTGCAGGTGTTGTCATGCTTTCAGCCAACATAGCAGGCCCACAGCTTACAAACTGATATCCATATAAACCAGTGGTCCCCAACCACCAGGCCACAAAGCATGTGAGGAAACAATATGGTTTCCAACATTTTTTATGCCGTGAGGAAGCGATATGATTTGGCAATATGAGTCAGCTGCACCTTTCCTCATTCCCTGTCACACCCACTGCTGAGCTTGAACACACGAGGTCATTACGCACGCGAGGTCATTACCCGCGCGTCATCCATATCAGCGCGGGAAGGAGATCAACTCCTCGAGCTTGCAAATGACAGCGGGCTGAAAAGTATGTTTGACATAACATCTCTGCCGGCATTCTGGATCAAAGTCAAGGCTAAATATCCTGAGATAGCCACGAAAGCACTGAAAATGTTGCTTCCATTTCCAACATATCTCTGCAATGAATGCAACGAAAACTAAATTGCGAAATAGACTGGACATAAGGAACCCCCTTCGAGTATTGCTGTCTCCCATCACCCCTCGATGGCACCGTCTTGTTGCAGGGAAACAAGCCCAGGGCTCCCACTGATTCAGCGATATTGGTGTGTTGCAATGATTTTATATGTTCATACGGGGAAAATATGTACCGTGTGTTTAATATCCAAACGTTACTTAAAATGTTATGAAGCTATTGACTTATAAGTGACTTATATAACCATATAACAGTTACAGCACGGAAACAGGCCATCTCAGCCCTTCTAGTCCATGCCAAATGCTTACTCTCACCTAGTCCCATCGACCTACACTCAGCACATAACCCTCCATTCCTTTCCTGTCCATTTACCTATCCAATTTTTTTTTAAATGATGATATCGAACCTGCCTCTACCACTTCTACTGGAAGCTTGTTCAACACTTACTTCAAGCTCCCCTGTCCTCCCCTGATAATTGACTTATCACTATATTCATGTGAGGAAAATATGCGCTGTGTGTTTAATATTAAATTCGTTAGATAAACCCTTTTAGAAACGAAATCGAGTGTATTAGCCACTTATCACCTATATTTCGGTCGTGATTAACAACCCCCCCCCCGGAACAGAATCACCAAAAATGATCTGTAGAAAAAAATTGGCACGTACACGTATGTGCACACAGGTGCCCGTGCAGGGCTCCATGGTCATTGTAATCTTTCTTGGGGTAAACACAACGTATTTGACTGTTACTCTTGTCCGTTTGCAACTCTACCTCCCCGCTCCCCCGGTCGGCCTGTCCGCAAGAATATTGTCAATAATAAACCGGTCCGCGGTGTAAAAAAGGTTGGGGACCCCTGATATACACTACCTCCACTGCTCTACCTTCATCAATGTGTTTTGTTACATCCTCAAAGAATTCAATCAGGTTTGTAAGGCATGACCTGCCCTAGACAAAGGGGAGTGGGTGCAGCAGACAGGAACACCTTGAGACACAGCTGCCAAAAGGAGCAGGTTAATAGAATCACAAGTCTTAAAGCCCAGGTCATCATCTCTGTCCACTCAGAGGAGCTTGCACTGTGCCAAAAATGTTCCATATCTCCTTGTGACACAGAAGTCATTTGCCCATCAAGTCCATGCCAGCACCTACAGCAATCCCATTGTACTAACAATTGTCGTTGTAATCGTATTTATTTATTTATTTATTTGTGTGTTTGTTTGTCTGTTTATTTATTTTAGTTTGTTGGAACAGGGCCTTCCGGCCCGCTGAGCTGTGTCGCCCAGCGATCCCAGATTTAACCCTAGCCTAATCACAGGACTACTTACAATGACCAATTAATCTACCAACCTGTTTGCCTTTGGACTGTGGGAGGAAACTGGAGCACCCAGAGGAAACCCACACATTCATGGGGAGAATGCACAAACTCCTTACAGACAACAGCCATCTGTTCTCCTCACATGTCCATCAGTTCCTCTCAGGTTCTACCAGTCAACTATACACCCACAGACAATGTACAGCAGCCAGCACGCCTTTGGGCTGTGGATGGAAATCCGAGCACCAAGGGAATCCATTGTGATCACCAAGCAACTTGCAAACTCTACACAAACAGCATCAAAGGTCGGGATCAAGCTAAAGTCTCTAGAGATGTAAGTCAGCAACTCTACTCACTGCTCTACTGTGCCAATGTGCTGTTACCTTCTGGAGTCAAAGAAGCAAGTTAGAAGATTTGGTCTTGGTTGTCCATTGTACAGTGCAGGCAGGATGGCAGATAGGGCAGTGGAATGTTTCTCCTGTAGGATGTGGGAATTCATGGAACCTGATGGATAACATCAAGGATTGAACCAAGCTGGACAAGACTAGGGATGTTGTGGACAAGTGTCGGGACAGAGCAGCGTGGAGGGAAATTGTCCTCCAACTGGAAATTCCAGATGCGACCGAACGATGCCGACGATGGTCTTCCTGATGACTACACCTGCAGGAAGTGCAGCCAACTCCAGCTCCTGAAAGATCTCATTAGGGAGCTGGAATTGGAGTTGGATGAACTCAGGATCATCCAGGACGCAGAACAATTGATAGATATGACTTTTGAGCAGGTGGTTACACCCAGAGTGCAGAACTCAGCGAGTAGATGGGTGAACACCAAGAAAGGTAAAGGGAGAAAGAAGTCAGTGCAGGGTCCCCCAGTGACCATTCCCCTCAGCAACAGGTATGTCTCTTTGGATACTGCTGAGATGGGACGACCTATCTGGGCAAGGCAGCAACAGCCAGACCAATAGCACTGTGGTTGGCTCTGAGCCTCAGAAGGGAAGGGTGAAGTCAGGCGGAGCAATAGTCATAGGGGACTCGATAGTTAGAGGGACAGATAGGAGATTTCCTGCCAGCAAAAGGGACACCAGGATAGTGTGTTGCCTCCTGGGCGCTAGGGTCCATGTTGTCTCTGAGCAGTTGCAGAATACAGTATTTTTGAAGGGGAGGGTGAGCAGCCACAGGTCGTGGTACATGTTGGTATCAATGGCTTAGGCAGGAGAGGGGTAGAGGTCCTGCGCAGTAAATTTAGGAAATTAGGAAGGAGGCTGAAGAGCAGGACCTCCAAGGTGGTAATCTCCAGATTACTCTCAGTGCCACGAGCTAGTGAAGGTCAGAACAGGAAGGTAGCACAGATGAATGAGTGCCTGAGGAGATGGTGTGGGGGGCAGAGTTTCAATTTTCGGATCATTGGAACCTTTTCTGGGGAAGGGGTGACCTGTACAAGTGGGACGGGTTGCACCTGAACTGGTGGGGAGCCAACATAGTTAAGGAGGGGAGGAGAAGATGGCGGCACAACACAGCGCACGCAGCCGCTCCGAAATGATATTGTATTTGTAAGTAGGGACCGTGCACAATCCTGATTTGATGGAGACGGATGTGAGAACACGGAGGAACATCTGGAGTAACTTCTGAAATGCCCGCTTCGCTACCGCTGCCACTGTGCGATCCAGAGTCTCCGGAGGGGAAGGCCCCAAATCCTCAGCTTTGCCTATTGCCTGCTGCCGGGGCTGGGGTCGAAGCGCTCGGCAGAGATGGTGCCCGGTGCTCGGTGTCAGATGGCTAGACGGAGGCTCGAAGTTTTCGGACGGACTCAAGAGTCGGCTGTGGTCGGGTGCTTCTAGAGTGCTGCATCGGCAAGTTTGCGGCACTGGAAGCTCATGGCAGGGAGAGTTTTTCTTCCTTCTACCATCTGCGTGAGATGATGGGACTTTTGAAAGACTTGGAGACTTCTTTTTTACCATGCCCATGGTCTGTTCTTCATCAAATTGCGGTATTGCTTTGCACTGTTGTAACTATATGTTATAATTATGTGGTTTTTGTCAGTTTTTCAGTCTGGTTTGTCTTGTGTTTCTGTGATATCATTCTGGAGGAACATTGTATCATTTCTTAATGCATGCATTACTAAATGACAATAAAAGAGGACAGCATGTCCTCATAACCTAATCTCATCCTGGGAGGGTGGTTTGCTAATGCTACTGGGGAGGGTTTAAACTAGATTTGCAGTGGGGTGGGAACTGAACTGAAGAGGCAGAGGATGGGGTAGTTGGTGCACAAGTAGTGACAGCTTGTAGGGAGTTTATAAGGAAAGATAGGCAGATGGTAGAGCAAAGATGCACTCAGCCAGATGGTTTGAGATGTGTCTATTTTAATGCAAGGAGTATCATAAGCAAGGTGGATGAACTTTGAGAATGGATCAATACATGGAACTATGATGTTGTGACCGTTACAGAGACTTAGATGTCTCAGGGGCAGGAATGGCTGCTGAATGTACCAGGCTTTAGATGTTTCAAAAAGGACAGGGAGGGAGGCAAAAGAGGTGGGGGCATGGCAATGCTAATCAGGGATAGTATCACAGCTACAGAAAAGGAAGAAGTCATGGGGGAATTGGCTACTGAGTCATTGTGGGTGGAAGTCAGAAACAGGAAGGGGGCAATAAATCTACTGGGTGTTTTTTATAGACCCCGCAATAGTAACAGGGACATCGAGGAGCAGATAGGGAGGCAGATTCTGGAACGGTGCAATAATAATAGGGTTGTTGCGATGGGTGATTTTAACTTTCCTAATATTGACTGGTATCTCCTTAGAGCAAGGGGTTTAAATGGGGTGGAGTTTGTTAGGTGTGTTCAGGTAGGTTTCCTTTCACAATATGTAGATAAGCCAACCAGAGGAGAGGCTGTACTTGATCTGGTACTGGGAAATGAACCTGGTCAGGTGTCAGATCGCTCAGTGGAAGAGCATTTTGGAGGTAGTGATCACAACTCTATCTCCTTGGAGTATTGGAGAGGGATTGGAGCAGAAAAATTGGGAAAATATTTAATTGGGGTATGGGGAAATATGATGTTATTAGGCAGGAACTTGGAAACATAAACTGGAAGCAGAAGTTCTCAGGGAAATGCACGGCTGAAATGTGACAAATGTTCAGGAAACATTTGCATGGCGTTCTGCATAGGTATGTTCCATTGAGGCAGGAAAAGGATGGTAGGATAAAAGAACCATGGTGTACAAAGGATGTGTAAAATCTAGTTAAGAAGAAAAGAAAAGCTTATGAAAGGTTCAAGAAACTAGGTATCGTTAGGCCTCTAGAAATTTACAAGGGTGCCAGGAAAGAGCTCAAGAATGAAATTAGGAGAACTAGAAGGGGCCATGAAAAAGCCTTGGCAAGCAGGATTAAGGAAAATCCAAAGATATTCTACAAGTATGTGAAGAGCAAGAGGATAAGCGATGTGAGAATAGGACCAATCAGGAGTGAGAGAGGAAACATGTGCATGGATCCAGAGGAGGTAGTGGCAGTACTTAATGAATACTTTGCTTTAGTATTCACCAGTAAAAAGTGTCATGGTCCAATCCGTGAAGTCCGTATTCCGGTTCACGGTCCGGTCCATCGAACCTTGCTTCAGGTTTTCCTCTCTATCCTGTTTCTGTTCTTGTTGAGCTCTAATTGAGGCAGCTGATGCTCGTTGGAGCTGGCTGCATAAATACCTTCAGAGACCAGGGCGTGGCTGCTGGATTGTTCTTGACCTTACTCCTTGTATCCCTTCCTCTGCCTTCTGTTTCCTTGCCTGAAGCCCTGCCTTGTCTTGCCGGTAACTCTCGCCTCGTCTCCCCTGCAGTCTTGTCCTGGAGCCACCCCGTACCTAGCTCCCTTCCTATCCCGTGCCTCCGTTGGGTAAGCCAGGCCGTATTGCCATTACTTACGGTTGGTTCTGTCCCTTCCTAACCCTTGCCTCCGTCGGGTAAGCTAGGCCATATTGCCGTTACCTGTGGTTGGTTCTGTTCCTCCCTGTCCCTTGCCTCCGTCGGGTGGAGTACAGCGCCCTGCCCAGGAGGTGCCTCCAGCCCCAAGCCTCCTGCCAAGCCTCGCCTCAAGTCTCTAGCCTCCAGCCTCCTGCCAAGCCTCGTCTCAAGTCTCTAGCCTCTAGCCTCAAGCTGAAGACTCCAGCCTCATCCTGCCTGCCAGCCAAGCCTCATCCTTGCCTAGTTCTGGGGTCCAAGCCAGAGGCTAGACCCAGGTACTGGGTCCTTGTTCAGTCTCTGACTCGGAGTCCAAGCCCGGGCTCCTAGCTCTCTTGTCCAGTCCTGTTCCGGGTTCCTGGTTTTCATGTCCATGTCCTTGCCCTCATCCTGTATCCTAGTCCTGTCCCTAGTACTTCAGTGTCTGTGTCTTGCACTTGGGTCCATTCCCAGCCACCTCCTTATGACAAAAATGCCCTTGGCAATTGTGGGGATGACTTACAATGGACTGAAATGCTTAAGTGTATAGACATTGAGAAAGAGCATGTGCTGGAGCTTTTGAAAGATATTAAGTTAGATAAATTGCTGAGACCGGACGAGATAGGAAGCCAGTGAAGAGATTATGGAGCCTCTGGCGATGATCTTTGTATCATCAATAGGGATGGGAGAAGTACCGGAGGATTGGAGGGTTGCAAACGTTGTTCCCTTATTCAAGAAAGGAAGTAGAAATAACTGAGGAAATTATAGACCACTGAGTCTGAATTCAGTGGTGGGCAAGTTGTTGGTGAAGATCCTGAGAGGCAGGATTTATGAACATTTGGAGAGACATAATCTGATTAGGGATAGTCAGCATGGCTTTGTCAAGGGCAGGTCATGACTTATGAGCCTGATTGAATTCTTTGAGGATGTAACAAAACACATTGATGAAGGTAGAGCATTGGATGTAGTGTATATGTATTTCAGTAAGGCACTTGATAAGGTTTCCCATACCAGGCTCATTCAGAAAGTAATGTGGCATGAGATCCAAGGAGACCTTGCTTTGTGGATCCTGAATTGGCTTGGATGAGGATGTGGAAGGGTGGGTTAGTAAGTTTGCTGACGACACAAAAATTGGGGGTGCTGTGGCTCGTCTGGAGGGTTATCAGAGGTTACACTGGACATCAATAGAATGCAGAACTGTGCTGAGAAGTAACAAATGGACTTCAACCCAAATAAGTGTGAAGTGGTTCATTTTGGTTGGTCAAATTTGAAGACAGAATATAGTATTAATGGTAAGACTCTTGACATTGTTGAGGATCAGCGAGATCTTGAGGTCCATGTCCATAGGACACTCAAAGCTGCTGCGTAGGTTACCGGTACTGTTAAGAAGGCAAATGGTGTGTTGGCATTCATCAACCATGGGACTGAGTTCAAAATTCATGAGGTAATGTTACAGCTATATAAGACCTTAGTTAGACCCCACTTGGAGTATGTGTTTAGTTCTGGTCACCTCTCTGCAGAAAGGATGTGGATACTATAGAGAGAGTGCAGAGAAGATTTACAAGAATGTTGCCTGGATTGGAGATGATGCCATAGAGAATAGGTTGAGTGAACTTGGCCTTTTCTCCTTGGAGCAATGGAGGATAAGAGGTGACCTGATAGAGCTGTGTAAGATGATGAGGGGCATTGATTGTGTGGATATTCAGAGGCTTTTTCCCAGGGCTGAAATGGCTAACACGAGGGGCCATAGTTTTAGGGTGCTCAGAAATAGGTACAAGAGGGGGAGGTCAGAGGTAAGTTTTTCACACAGAGAGTGGTGGGTACATGGAATGCATTGCCAGCGAAGGTGGTAGAGGTGGATACGATAGGGTCTTTTAAGAGACTCTTAGATAGGTACCTGGAGCTTAGTAAAATAGAGAGCTAAACGGTAGGGAAATTATAGGCAGTTTCTAGTATTGGTCACATGGTTGGCACAACATTGTGGGCCGAAAGGCCTGTAATTTGCTATAGATTTCTATGTTCAATGTTCTATGTTCTAATCTGGTGATGTGGGACCTAAGGCTTCTGTACCTCCTTCCCAATGGCAGCAACGAGAAAAGAGCATGGCCTATCTCTGAAAGTGAAAGGAATATTTCTGAATTCTAAGGTATATCTCTGAAAATGATTGCACTTTCAGTTTTACTGTTTTATTTCTTTATTCCATTGAAACTGAATGAGGCCATGCTTCTCTTCTCACTTGGTTGATAGATTTGTGATTCATAAAGGTGTCAAAGGTTATGCGGAGAAGGCAAGAGAATGGGGTTGAAAGGGAAAATAAATTAGCCATTATCAAATAGTGGAGAAGACTCGATGGGCCAAATGGCCTAATCCTGCTCTTATGAAATGGAAAAGCAACATAAACACAAGAGATTCTGCACATACCGGAAGCCCAGAGTAAAACCCACAAAATGCTGGAGGATCTCAGCAGGTCAGGCAACATCAGTAGAAAAGAATAAAGAGTCGATGCTTCAGGATGAGAATCTTACCCAGGGCTGGAAAGGAAGGTGGAAGAAGCCAGAATAATAAGTTGAATGGAGGGAAAGGAATACAAGCTAGAAGGTGATATGTGAAGCCAGGTGAGCAGGTAAGTAGGTGCTTGGATGGGGAGAATAGAATCAATAGTGCTACTCCTTTTTTACCATCTTCAGAGATACTTCCACCATAGAGGCACAAGTCTAAGGTGTGATGGAATACTTTCATCTGCCTAAACGAGGCGGCTCAGTTTTAACTTAATGGCACTGAATCACCTGAAATGTTCTTCTAACTCCATTCTGTTCATGTATTCCTGAGGAAGACCTCTTTAACCATTCAACATTCCTTTGAGAAGCTTCATCCTTAACATTCCTTTAGTTGAATTTTGCTGTGAGTCTAAGCCACACTGAATGTACGCTCAGTAGCCACTTTATTAGGTACGTCTGTACACCTGCTCATTAATGCAGATACCTAATCAGCCAATCATGTGGCAGCAACTCAATGCATAAAAGCATGCAGACATGGTTAAGAGGTTCAGTTGTTGATCAGATCAAACATCAGAAAGGGGAAGAAATGTGATTTCGGTCACTTTGATCATAGACTGTTGATACCAGACCGGGCTGGTCTGAGTAACTCAAACCAACTAATCTCCTGGGATTTTCACTCACAACAGTCTCTGGAGTTTACAGAGAATGGTGTGAAGAACCAAAAACATCCAGTGAGCGGCAATTCTGTGGGAGAAAATGTCTTGTTAATGAGAGAGGTCAGAGGAGAAACTGGTTCATGCTGAAACGAAGGCAACAGTAACTCAAATAACCACACGTTACATCTGTGGTGTCCAGAAGAGTATTCTGAACACACAACACGTTGAACCGTGATAGGTTATAGCAACAGAAGACCTCGAACATACAGTCAGTGGCCACTGTATTAGGTACATGGGATAATGGTGATGAGGTGATGGAAAACGGAGGTGAAAACAATTTAATATTGGCAGAAGGATTTCACAGAAATAGAGTTTCTCAGTAAAATGCTTTGTGTAGCTGTGATTGTGTAAAGGACTTGCTACTGCAATGTCAGCTTGAAGAATGCATTTTCTGTGAAAGAGATGATATCTTTCCGCATCTGTGGGGTTACTCACTCATTTCCAAACCTGTTTTTCACCAGACAGCTACCAATTTGAAGCACTTTCTTCCAAAATAATTGGTAAACGAGTTACATTAACATCTTCAGGCCTGCAAAATTTTCCAGTGTTAATTGTTTTTTTTACCAAATCCACAAACTGGTTGCTTGTAAAGTCATTTTACAAAAGTGATTTTACGTTATAAGACCATAAAGCAGAACAGAATTAGGCTATCTGGCTCATCGACTGCTGCACCATTCAATCATGCCTCATGTATTTTCCCTCTCAGCTCTATTCCCCTGCCTTCTCCTGTAACCCTCGATTAATCAAGAACTTAACAATCTCTGCTTTAAATATACCCGATGATTTGACCTCCACAGCCATATGTGGCAATGAATTCCACAGTACTGGCAATGAATATCAAACATGTTTCTGAAACCAGCTGAAGGAGGCATCTCAAGACGGCAGAAATGTACTAGCAATGCTGTCTCTGCCAAAGGCCAAACATTCACTAGGTGGATAAGACACAGTCAAAGTTGAGCTCATTGTCATATGCACAAGTACATGTGTGCACAGATAAAATAACCTGGTCTCCATCTCTGTCCGTGACAATGAATTCCACAGATTCAGCACCCTCTGGCTGAAGAAATTCCTCATCATCTCTGTTTTAAAAGGACATCCTTCTACTTTGAGGCTGTTTCCTGTGGCTCTAGATTATCTCCCTCTTGGAAACATCCTCTCCACTCCCACTCTCTCTATGTCTTTCACTATTCAATAGGTTTCAATGAGTTCCCTCCTCATTCTTCTAAATTCCATGATGTTGAAAATGCCCATGTGTGTCAGTGGTTGTTTTTTCCTCTCCTGGTGAGTTTTCATCTGCAAATGAATTGGTCTCCTTAACAGAATTAATACAGTTCATCACCATTCACAATGCATCCTCAGAATGAATAGACAACTTAAAGTTTGATTACTTATTTGTCAGCATTATTTAAACTCTGATCTCAAACCTTTGCTGCCTTGCAGCTATACCCATTCATGGGGAAGGCTTCGGGATTAAACTGTGAGGAGAAATCCAGACCTGGGCTTGCTAAGTACATTGAGTTCAATGCGGATTGGCACCTTCTGAGATGCCACTGATGCCAAACAGTATTGATTTCTGCCCTTCCTTTGGAATCATCAGCTTTGTGAAGAGAGTGAGTGAGCCTGCTGTATGGGCAACAGTTTTCTCTCTGCATTGTACCACCCTGGCTTGGGTACTGGCTTGCGGACAACATCCATGGTTGACCCTGACCAATAGAGTGCCTCTATTACTTAACCTCAATGCATTGTTGAATGATTTCATCTGTGCGAACAGTGTGCAGGACAAGCTTTTCAACCCACCCCAATACATGTGACAATAATAAACTAATTCCAATTTCATTCGGCCATTTATTGATCCACTCAGCTTGTCGATGTCACATTGAAGCTTCTTTATGTCCTCTTTCCAATCCTACCCAGCTTTGCGTCATCAGGAAATTTGAAATTTTTAGATTTGGCTTAAAATTCATATTGTTATATATGTTGAAAAGCCAAGGTCCAAGCAATTTCCTTGTTCAAAGTTCAAAGTAAATTTCCAAGTAACTTTATTATTAAAATATATATACAACCTTGAGATTCGTTTTCTTATGGCACACTCAGTAAATCTAATAACCGTAATCAAATCAATGGAAGACTGCACCCAACAGAGTGAACAACCAATGTGGAAATACAAAAGAAAATAATTAAATAAACAAACAATGGTCAATGTGATGGATATGGCTTTCCAGGACTCGACAGGCTTGTTGCTGATCTCATCTTTCTAGCACAGCAGCATGAGGGTCAGAGTTGCTTGTGACAAAGTTAAACTTCTAACCAGTATTCCTTGCTCAGCTTCTTGCTGTAAACAACAGCCAGCCTTCAGTTCTTAATGTAAATCACAAGCAATAATCAGTCTGAAGTTAAAAAGTCAACTTTGCAAACAAACACCACTGCCTACGTCTAATCAGGCAACAGCTAAGTTATTTGCATCAATGTGATTGAGTTCAAAAAGGCATGCAGAGTAGACTTACCGATGGGAGATGGGAAACTAACAAGGTTACAAACAGAAACTGAAGACTAATGACAAATGTTTTCACAAAAACAGCTAAGGCAACATGGATTAAATGGTCTCAAGCTGCCCTCCAAGTTTAAATGAACTTTATTGTCATGGCTATATAGAACATAACTGTTTTATTATATTTTATAACATATATTTATATTTATTATGCATTTTTACATGTTGAATTCTATTTAATTAAACTATTTATAGATAGGGTGCCTGAGACTTTTGCACAGTACTGCAGTAATTTTATGTATTACACTGTACTGCTGCCGCAAAAAAAAAAACAAATTTCATGATGTGTGAGTGATGATAAACCTGATTCTGATCTGGGTCTCTAATGTGGACTGAGAGTGGGAAGGGGGCAGGGAGAGGGGAATCATGGTTGGGAAAAGGAGAAGGGAGAGAGGAGGGAGAGGGAAGCACCAGAGAGACATTTTGTAATGTTCAATAAACTAAATATTTGGAATCAAATGACCTTGGCTGATGTTTCAGAGCTGGGTGTGTCTGCGCCCATGACACTCCCCTATCCCTGGCACTCCTCTGCCATCTCTACTCCACCCTTGCCATTTATAGCATCCTTTGATTCCACCAGATTTACAAACTCGTCCTCCACTCCACGTTGACAAATACAGTACTATGCAAATGTCTTATGTGTCTAAGACTTTTGCACAGTACTGTATGCACCGTGATCCAGAAGAAAGTTATTTCATTTGGTTGTATATACAGTAGGTACAGTTAGATAATAAATGAACTTTTTATGATGTGGAGATAAATTAATCTGTAGGGAAGAACAGTAGCATAGTGAGGGCAGCACGTAGTGTAGCAGTTAGTGTAACATTATTACAGTGCCATTGACCCAGGTTCAATTCCTGCCACTGTCTGTAAGGAGTTTGTACATTCTCCCTGACCACATGGGTTTCCTCCTGGAGCTCCAGTATCCTCCCACTTTCCAAAAAGGTGCAGATTAGTAGATGAATTGGTCACATGGGTGTAATTGGGCAGTGTGCGTTCATCAGGCCAGAAGGGCCTGTTATGGCGATGTATCTGTATTTCTGTATATCTAAATCTCATCCAAATCTAAATCTCATCAAATCTAAATCTGTATATCTCATCCCCTGAGCAGTAGCAGCAAATGCCTGGTAGAGAAGTATCTGTGTATGGTGTTTGGATCTATAAGTTTCAATGGGAAGTGAAGTACAGAGACTGACTAGAGGGAATTTACTATACACTTCCTAATTTTCCCATCCCACACCATTCTGCTTCTTAGAGAGATCATGCTGCAAGCTTTGAATTCATGCGTTGGCTCTTCACTAGGACAATATTGACTTTACCAGGACTTAGAGCCATAGAGTCATACAGCATGGGGACAGGCCCTTCAGCCCATCTAGTCCATGCCAAACTATTATTCTCCCTTGTCCCATAGACCCACACCTAGACCATAGCTCTCCATTCCCCTCTCACTCATGTACTTATCCAAACTTCGTTTAAACATTGAAATCAAACATGCATCCACCACTTCTGCTGACAGCTCATTCCACTTTTGCACCACCCTCTAAGTGACAAAGATCCCCCTCATGTTCCCTTCAAACATTTCAGCTTTCATCCTCAACCAAGTTCTAGCCTAGTCTCACCCAACGTCAGGAATTTACCACATCTATATATAAAATTATAAGGTACTTTATCCTCTCATTCTCCTATGCTCCAGAATAAAGTCCTAACCTATTAAAGTTCCTCTATCTATCTATTTATTTATTTGTTTGTTTGTTTGCTTGTTCATTCATTTATTTATTTAGAGACATAGCACAGAATAGGCCCTTCTGGCCCTTCAAGCCTCACTGCCTCAGCAAGCATGATTTAATCCTAGTCTAATCACAGGACAATTTACAATGACCAATTAATCTACCCAGTACCTCTTTGGATAGTGGGAGGAAACTGGAGGACCGGGGATAAACCACAGGTAGGACGTACAGAGGCTCCTTATCGAGGATGCCAGAATTGAACTCTCATCTCTGAAAGTCCGCCCCAAGTTGTAATAGTTCCAGCAACATCCCTGTAAATTGCTTCCACACAGACAATGAATAAATGATCAGGCCTCAAGGAGCACTGAGGAAAAGTTTCCTTAACGTGGTAACATATGTGAAGGGTGCATGGGAATACCACTCTTTATTAGCCAGGACAGAAAATGAAAGACCAGAAGTATAATATATTTATATAAAAGATTGCTTAGGCCTCAGGGAATAAAGCTCTAACCTATTCAACTTTTCCTTGTAACTCAGGTCCTCATGTCCCAGCAACATCCTTGTAAGTTTTTTCTTCAAACAAAATATTGAACTTCAAATTCATTCGTAAGGCCAGTGATGTTGTGGGGATGGAACTGGACTCTCTCACGGTGGTGTCTGAAAAGAGGATGCTGTCTAAGTTGCATGCCATCTTGGTCAATGTCTCCCATCTACTACACAATGTACTGGGTGGGCACAGGAGTACATTCAGCCAGAGACTCATTCCTCCGAGATGCAGCACTGAGCGTCATAGGAAGTCATTCCTGCCTGTGGCCATCAAACCTTACAACTCCTCCCTTGGAGAGTCAGACATCCTGAGCCAATAGGCTGGTCCTGAACTTATTTCATAATTTACCGGCATAATTTACATATTACTATTTAACTATTTATGGTTCTATTACTATTTATTATTTATGGAGCAACTGTAACAAAAACTAATTTCCCCCGGGATTAATAAAGTATGACTATGACTATGACTATGAATATTGAAGCTTAAGTATTGAGGCTCGCAAGCTGAACACATTGTTCTGTAACAGCAATAGAGCACAAGTTCCCAATATGCGTTTCTCACTTCTTACTCTATTTGCACAAAATATTTTTGGATTTATTTCTCAGTTCTACGTCCTGATGTAAGAACATTGCCCTATGGATCACTTTGGTCACTGTATCCTAAATCACCACAGGCTGCTTGTCTTTCTTATGACAATTCAGGCGATCTTATTTTAGCTTTCACTCCTAACTGAACTAGAAACACTCAAGTTAATAACTTGGGTGAGTTCATACAAGAGAACAGATTGCAGCTTGAATGGTAAATCGACAACTATTGATTCACTTCTATACAGCCTCTTCATTGCTTCAGAATTCTCATCATCTAATCTCATAAGTGATAAAGTTAAATGATCAGAGCATGATTTACTTATTATAAAGATTAGCTTTAATTGTCACGTCAGAATCAGGTTTGTTATCACTGAACTATGTTACTTTGTGGCAGTACAATATATAAAAAGAATACTATAAATTACAATAAGAATTATATTTTTAAAAATTAAATTAAATAAGTAGAGCAAAAACAATGATGTAGTGTTCATGGTCTGTTCAGAAACCTGTTGAAGGAGGAATGCATTGCTTTGCGTCAGTGACCAACACAGTGCGAGGACTGTGTCACCACGCTTCTGGTGCCAACATAGGATGACCACAACTCAATAGCCCTAAACATGCATCTATGGAATATGTGAGGAAACCAGAGAACCTGGAGGAAACCCACACGGTCAGGCAGAGAACGTACAAGGTCCTGATAGGCAGCAGTGAGAATCAAACTCTGGTTGGTGATTGCTGGCAATCTGAAGTACTTGGGCTAGGTATTACTCTACTGTGCTGCCTGGGCACATCAATAAGTGGATCCAAACATTGTACCTGTATCCATTTAGATAACTCAACAGCTTACACACCAATTGGCAATAAAGTTTGATGACATCTTCTGAAATGCTAGCTCTGTTTTTGTCTCCACGGATGCTGCCTGACCTGCTAAGTGTTTTCTGTTTTATTTCATTTTCCCATTATTGATAGCTGTGTGCTTAGTGTATTTTAAAAGCTGGTGGTGTAATTCAAAATACTGATAGCTTTTGGTGCATGCAAACAAATCGGCAAACAAAGTTCATATCAGGGCCAATACTTGAACTTCCTCTGAAGCAATGAGTCCTACACACTCCCAGGCTGAATGAAGAGCCAATCTCTTCTTAGCCTCCTCTGTACTACAAACAAAATATCACAAGCCAGAACCAGTTTAAATCTTAGATTTAAAAACTTTAATTTCCTAATAATCATTTTTTAAACATTGCTTCATTTTAAAGAAATAATGTTTGAATCTCCTAAAACTGTGTGTGGACTGCTTCTTCCTTATAATAAACGGATTATAAGCTTTCAGTTGTTTGTCTGCAGTAACCTTTGAAGATACCGGAATATTGCAAGGTTTGATGTATTGTTTGAACTGAGACGAGAATTTGAATTGCAGATGCACTCTTTTATACATCCAATGCAGAGTTCTTCTGGAAGCAATGCTATATTTCTTGGTAATGTGTGGAGCTTTTGTTTTCGTGGATAACGTATGTTTAAGGGACCAAAATAGCTTTGATTCCAGACTCGAGAGTGGAGGAGCATGAGAGCCCATTGCTCTCCCTCACTGCTAATTGGCAATTAGTTCATTATTGTTGCTCTACTTCATTAAGAATTTGAAGTGGCAACATCTCTGAAGATCTATCCTGGAAAAAACATATTGATGCAATTACAAAGGAGGTATGCCAGCAGTTATCTTTCAATAGGTGTTCGAGAAAATTTGGTAGGTCACCAAAGACTCCAGCCACTTTCTGTTGATGTACCATGGACAGCATTCTTACTGGTTGTATCACCATCTGGTATGGAGGCACCAATCCACAGGATCAAAAAAAAGCTGCAGAGGGTTGTAAACTCAGCCAGATCCTTAAGAGGCAATAGCCTTCCCACCACTGAGGACATCTTCATAAAGCTGTCATCTTCCAGCTAACCTCCTTCCCCTCCTCCTACCTTTTTATTCTGGAATCTTCCCCCTTCCTCTCAGTCCTGAAGAAGGGTCTCAGCCCGAAATGTGGACAATCCATTCATCTCCATAGATGCTGCCTAACCTGCTGAGTCCCTCCAGCATTTTGAGTGTGTTGCTTTGGATTTCCAGCATCTGCAGACTTCCTCGTGTTTACCTTCAAAGGGTGATGCCTTTGGAAGGCAGCATCCATCATGTGCAACAAATCAAAAACACAAGAGATTCTACAGACGCTGGAGATCCAAAGCAAAGCAGACAAAATGCTGGAGGAACCCAGCAGGTCGGGCAGCATCTATGGAGATGAATTGGTAGTCGATGTTTCAGGCCAAGACCCTTCTTCAGAACTGGAATGGAAAGGAGAAGAATAAAAAGGTGGGGGAGGGGAGGAGAATAGCTAGAAGGTGATAGTTGAAGCGAGGTGTGTGGGAAATGGTGAAGGATGGATCCTCACTATCCTCACTCTTCTTTTTACTACCATTAGGGAGGATATACAAGAGCTTGAAGACTCAAACTCATCATTTTATCCCCTCCGCCTTCAGATTTCTAAAAACTCCATTAACACTCCATGAGCTCCACCTAGCTATTCCTATTTTGCACTATTTTTTTAATGTCTTGCGCTGTACTGCTAACACAAAACAACAAATTTCATGACATATGTCAGTGGTGATAAACCTGATTCTGAATCTGAGGTACATCGAAAAGCTTTGCCTGTCCTGGCATCTAGTTAAATCATTGCAATGAAGTACATTGAGGCAATACAAAAGGAAAAGCAATGGCAGAATGCAGAATATACAACATATATGTTACCATATACAACCCTGAGATTCATTTTTTGGTGGGCACATTCAACAAGTCTATAGAACAGTAACTATAACAGAATGACTGCCAAACTGGAGCTTTCAACCAGTGTGCAAAAGACAACAAGCTGTGCAAATGCAAAAAGAAGTAATAATATCAATAAACAAGCAATAAATATCGAAAGCATGAGATAAACAGTCCTTGAAAGTGAGTCCATCGGTTGTGGGTAGATTGAGAGATAAAGAGTTCATCGTCATACAAGAAATCTGTTCAAGAGACAAATAACAGTGGGATAGAAGCAATCCTGAGTCTTTTCTCAAACTTTTGTAACTTCTGCCCAATGGAAGGGGAGAGATGAGGGTGTGGAACATAGAACATTACAGCACAGTACAGGCCCTTTGGCCCATGACATTGTGCCAATCCTTTAACCTACTCTAAGATCAATCTAAACCTACCTTCCCACATTGCCCTTCATTTTTCTATCATCTATGTGCCTATCTACATGTCCCTTAAATATCTCTAATGTGTCTGCCACCCACCAGGTTCCACACACCCACCACTCTCTGTGTAAAAAAACCTACTTCTGACATCTCCACTGTAGATTACTCTCATCACCTTAAAATTATGCCCCCCTGTATTAGCCATTTCCTTCCTGGGAAAAAGTCTCTGGCTCTCCATTTGATCTATGCCTCTTATCATCTTGTACACCTCTATCAAGTCACCTCTCATGCTCCTCTATCGAAAGAGAAGAGCCCTAACTCGCTCAATATTTCCTCATAAGACATGCCCAGGGTGGGCAGGGTCTTTGATTATGCTGGCTGCTTTCCTGAAGCAAGGGGGAATGTATACAGAGATTCTCTTTTCACTTTCACAGGTAGCTGCATCTAATCTGTTCTCTTGAGTAGGCTAAGGTGATGGGTGATTTATTCCAACGTGGACAGCGCAGTAGCACAGCAGTTAGCATAATGCTATTACAGCGCCATCTGTAAGTCTGGGTTCAGTTTCAGCCGTTCTTTGTAAGGAGTTTGCATTTTCTCCCTGTGACTGTGTGGCTACCTCCAGATACTCCACTGTCCATAAACATACAGTTAGGATTAGTGCTAGGTTGGCACCAGAAGCACTTGTGTGCTTGTCCAGCACAATCCTTGGTGATTTAATTTGATGCAAACAATGCATCTCACTGTATATTTTTGACATGAGCCCCATGGGCCTTTGCGGCTTACCGCTGAACGTTGATTTTCTAGGTTTCTCGAGCATCTGTATTTACTACCTGTTGCCTTAGCTAGAGCTGTTAAGCCCTTGTGCTCTCTATTTAATCTTGTCAAGTTAATTGTGACTAACACGTTTCCCACAAACTGTGATTATTTAAAGGGACAACTATTTGGCCCTTGACTGGAGTTCTACGGTGTTATAGAGAACGATTTGTCTCGCGATGTTGCTCAGTCATTCCGCTGAGGCTCTGTTGGTATTCTTATGCCTAACTTCTTGTTTCCGTCTCTTCACGGGGAATCTGACACCCTCTGCTCCTGAGTCATGAGCCTGCCGTCTGCCACTCCTGGGTTGAGAGAGTGCCAGCAGCCAAGACAGAGAGAGTCTGCCGTTCCTTCGCACTTGGGTTCAGTCCTGTGAGTGCAAACCGTGACAAATAAAGCTAATCTTTTATTTGTTATTTTCCTTTAAACAGGGCTATCAGCAGAGATTTCCTCAGCCACATTTTCATGGTACAAAACACATGGGATTACACACTCACACAGATGTGCATTGAATATGAAATAAATTGAAGATATATATGCGATGCACAAATGGAAGTGGCATTTCTGCGGTGGGGACAGGTTGGTATTGTAGCTTGTGGATTGCTCTTAGCTTTTAATGGCTGCTAGCTAACAATGGGCTTTCCACCATCCAGAACCCCAAACAGTCTTTCCGGGTGAAACAGTGATTCATTTGCACTTGTTCCAATCAAGTGGACTGCACTGCGTGTTCACAGTTTGGTCTCCTCAGCAGATAGGATGATGCTTCTCCTCTCTAGTAGTGACCCTAGGCTTGTAGCTGGCCACCACATTAATTTCCTGTCCCAACCCACCCCGGTCTTCCAGTCTGTGGGCTCATGCACCATTACAATGAGACCCAATTCGAACATGGAGTCATGGAGAAATGCATGACAGAAACAGGCCCTTCAGCCCAAATTGTTCATGCTGACTGAGATGCCCCTCTAACCTAGTCCCAGTTGCCTGCATGTGGGGTGGAAAGGCAGCATAGTGGTTAGCACAGCGCTTTACAGTGCAGCGACCCGGGTTCAGTTCCCGCTGCTGTCTGTAAGGAGTTTGTATGTTCTCCCCGTGACCCCATGCCTTTCCTCCGGCTGCTCTAAATTCCTCCCACAGTCCAAAGACGTACCAGTTGGCAGGTTAATTGGTCATTGTAAATTGTCCCATGAATGGGCGAGGATTAAATTGGGGATTGCTGGGTGTCATGGCTCAAAGGGCTGGAAGGGTCTATACGGCACTGTATCCCAATAAATAAATACATAAATATTCCTCTAAACCTTTCCTATCCACATACCTGTCCAAGCACCCCTCTTCCATCCCAATACCTTGCAGCCTTCCAGGGATCATATCAAATTATCCAACCTGAAATTACTCACTCTTTCTTTCTGATTGCATCTGCAAAGGCCATTTCTGCCTTTCATCAATTTGATTTTTTTTAATGTTTTTTTTGTATATTCTAACTAGCTGTGCATATCCCACAGCTAGGCTATTAGCAATGCATTTTAAAAAAAACTTCATCTGATCTCAACTGTCCCTTACCATGAAGCGATCTGGTCTCACTCAGTCAAAGAAATTCTTTGTGTTCCATTTACCCCTCCATCTCCTTCAGTGACCTCAACTAACTTGTTTTCTCTTTTTTGCCAGTTGTGATAAAGGGCCCTGAAATGTTAACTATTTCACTCCCTCCAGATGCTGCCTGGCCCGCTGAATGTTTTCAGCATTTGCTTTTTTTTATTTTGGAAGAGTTAACATTTGCCAAGTAACTCCTTGTATGTTGTTATAGACTTACTGGGCAAATAGGTTGCAGTCTGCTGGCCTCTCTCTTTGGTAGGTTCCGAATCCAGTGACCCTGAGAACTTCTTCTGAATATACTTATTTCCACAGATGATGGAAAGGGCTGGGCAGAGGTTCCAAGGAAGTCATAAGAGGGAGTCTTGCTATTATATACAGGGATTGATGTAATTAATTGCTCTAATCAAAGTTCAAAAGTTCCAAGTAAATTTTATTGTCAAAGTACATATATGTCACCATATACAACCCTGAGATTCATGTTCTTGTGGGCATACTCAATAAACCTTAGAATAATAACTATAACACAATCAATGAAGGACCACCCAACTAGGGTGTTCAACCAGAGTGCAGAAGAGAACTAACTGGGAAATAGAAAAAGAAATAATAATAATAATAAATAAACAAGCAATAAATATCCAGAACATTGAGATGTAGCGTCCTTGAAAGTGAATCTATTTGTTGTGGGAACTTTTCAATGCTGGGGCAAATGAAGTTGAGTGAAATTATTCCCTCTGGTTCAAGAGCCTGATGCTTGAGGGGTAATAACTGTTTCTGAACATGGTGGTGTGAGTCCTGAGGCTCCTGTACTTTCTTCCTGACGGTAGCAGCGAAAAGATGGTGGCCCCTGCTGATGGATGCTGCTTTCCTTCTAGTGTTTCATGTAAATATGCTCAGCGATGGGGAGGCTTTACCTGTGATGGACTGGGCCATATCCAATACTTTTGGAGGATTTTCCATTCAAGGGCATTGGTGTTTCCATACCAGACTGTGATGCAGCTAGTCAATATACTCTCCACCACACATCCATAGAAGTTCATCAAAGTTTTAGATGTCATACCAAATCTCAGCAAACTGCTAGGGAAGTAAAGGGGCTTCCATGCCTCCTTCATAGTTTCATTTATGTGCTGGGCCCAAGACATCGAACCAATATGGGATCAGATACTAATCTGTGATGATGCTGATTTTATTGTGTTTATTGTTGTTCTTCTAGTGGTGCCAAGTATAGATATTCCATTAGACCAAGGACAATCTGTTTAATCTGTTTGGTTACACTTGTTTTATCTTGTAACAGATGGAATGGTTTTGTCACATTTAATACATTGCTCATAATAGAGAAGCAGCTCAAGGAAAGCCCAGACTTTGTTCAATGTGTCAGTCTACCTCCTTTAGTTGTAGAACATACAATACAGACCAGTACAGCACAGAAACAGGCCCTTCAGCCCACTGTGTTGTGCTGAACCCATTAAACCAGTAATCAAATGGCCAACCAAACTAATCTCTTCTGCCTGCACAATATCCATATCCTCCCATTCTTCTCACATTAATGTACCTATCTAATGCTCTATCTCTTAAAAGTCTCTAATGTTTTTGCCTCTACCAGCACCCCAGGCAGTGAAGTTCAGACACCCACCACTTTCTATGTAAAACCTTGCCCCTCACACCTCCTTTAAAATTACCCTCTCTGACATTAAAAGCTTTCTGGTATTAGACATTTCAACTCTGTGAAAAAGATCGTGTCTGTCTAATCTATCGATGCCTCTTATCATCTTATAAACCTCTATCAGATCTCCCCTCAGCCTCCACTGGAGAAAACAACCCAAGTTTGTCCAACCTCTTGTTATAGTACATGCCCTTTATTCCAAACAGCATCCTAGTAAACCTCTTCTGCACCCTCAGTACAAACAAGAGAAAATCTGCAGATGCTGGAAATCTGACCAACATACACAAAATGCTGAAGGAACTCAGCAGGCCAGGCAGCATCTATGTAAAAAAGTAAACAGTCGACATTTCAGGCCAAGACATCCTCTCCAGTCCTGCTGAAGGGTTTCAGCCCAAAATGCTGACTGTACTTTTTTCTAGAGATGTTGCCTGGCCTGCTGAGTTCCTCCAGCATCTTGTGTGTGTTGCCAAAGCCTCAGCATCCTTCCTATAATGGGGATGACCAGAACGGTGTGCAGTGTAACTTCAGTTCTACAAAGCTACAACATTTTTCTGTGAGGGGTGAAAGTACTTTGACATATTACCATCCAGAAACCAACCAAGATCACTTTGTTCGATTGGTTTTCTTTTGAGAGTTATTGTATGGAGGTTCCTTCTGTAAATCCAATTTGAGTAAAAGATTTGAGCCAAATCCATCATTCTAGAAATGAATGAATTCACTCAAGTGTTTTAGGAAAAGAATTGTATCAATTGCTTTGGAAAACCAGAACTGAAAATATCTTTTAACTCTTCACCTTGAAAAATCTAGGTGATGTCATGTGAAATTTCTAAAATTATCTCTTGCCTGTGAAGTTTTTATTCTAACAGGAAACTCAGAAAAGTTAAAGTACAATACATTCATGTTGGGATTGATCTTGAACCGCATGGAGAGAAATAAACAGTCGACGTTTCAGGCTGAGACCCTCCATCAGGATTGGAAAGGAAGGGGACAGAAGCCAGAATAAAAAATTGGGAGAAGCGAAAGGAGTACAAGCTGGCGGGTGACAGGTGAGACCAGGTGTGGGATGAGGTGGATGGGTGATGAAGTGAGAGGCTAGGAGGAGATAGATGGGAGAGGTAATAGCTGAAGAAGGAAACTAGTAGGAGAAGACAGTCAATCAGGGCTTCTTATTTTGGCTTCTGCCCCCTTACAGAGAAGGTTCACTAGAATACAGAGAAGATTCACTAGAATGATTCCGGGAATGAGAAGGTTAACTTATGAGGAACGTTTGTCCGCTCTTGGACTGTATTCCTTGGAGTTTAGAAGAATGAGGGGAGACCTCATAGGAACAATGCGAATGTTGAAAGGCATGGACAGAGTGGATGTGGCAAAGTTGTTTCCCATGATGGGGGATTCTAGTACGAGAGAGTATGACTTAAGGATTGAAGGGCGCCCATTCAGAACAGAAATGCGAAGAAATTTTTTTAGTCAGAGGGTGGTGAATCTATGGAATTTGTTGCCACGGGCAGCAGTGGAGGCCAAGTCATTGGGTGTATTTAAGGCAGAGATTGATAGGTATCTGAGTAGCCAGGGCATCAAAGGTTATGGTGAGAAGGCGGGAGAGTGGGGCTAAATGGGAGAATGGATCAGCTCATGATAAAATGGCGGAGCAGACTCGATGGGCTGAATGGCTGACTTCTGCTCCTTTGTCTTATGGTCTTCTGGTCTTACTTTCTAGTCCAGATGAAATGTCTCGGACTGAAACAATGACTGTTTATTCCCCTCCATAGATGCCAACTGACTAGCTGAGTATCTCTAAATCTCTAATTTTCTATTTTTCTACTTTAATCTGGATGCTCAATGATACAATTTAAAGTTGGTCTCTCAAAGAAAATTAAAGATTAGTTTTATTTTCACATGTGCAAAAGTCTTAGGGTCCTAAGACTTTAGCACAGTACTGTAGTAATTTTATGTATTGCGCAGTACTGCTGCAAATAAACACAAATTTCATGGCGTATGTGAGTGATGATAAACCTGATTCTGATATGGGTCTCTATTGTGGACTGAGAGTGGGAAGGGGGCAGGAAGAGGGAGGGAGGGAGCGGGAAGCACCGGAGAGACACACTGTAATGATTAATAAACCAATTGTTTGGAATCAAATGACCTTCTCTGGTGTCTCAGAGCTGGGTGTGTCTGCACCCACACCACCCCCTGCCCTGGCACTCCTTCTCTGCCACCTGTCCCACCACCCCTGTGGTGCTCCACCCTCACCATTCCTAACATCCTTTGCTCCCACCAGATTTACAAACTTGCCGTTTGCTCCACATTGACGAGTACAGTATTGTGCAAAAGTCTTAGGCACCCTCGCTATATAGATGCGCTTAAGACTTTTGCATAGTACTGTACATCAAAATATTGAAATATACAATGAAATGCATCATTTGTGTTAACAACCAAAACTCAAGGATGTGCTGGGTGCAGCCCACAAGTGTCACCATTCTTCTTGCGCGACCATAGCATGCCCACAACTTACTAACCCTAACCCTAACTTGTATGTCTTTGGCAAGTGGGAGGAAACTGAAGTATCCGGAGGAATCCAAGGCAGTCATGAGGAAAATGTGCAATCTTCTTACAGGCAGTGCAGGGAATTGAGCGCCGATTGCTATCGCCATAAAGAGTTGCAGTAACACTGCTATTCTACCTTACTTCCATGAGTGAAGTATGGTGACCACCATCTGTCATCTCTCTCCCCATCCTCCACACCACCCCAACATGTAACTGCTGCCCAGCCCCCAAGAAACATCTCTGATTCCCTGCAACAGAACCTGAATTCCAGGAAACTGCGGTGGTTCAGTCTAACCTTTCCCTCCTACATAGCCCTTCACTTTTCTTTCATCCATGTGCCTATCGAAGAGTTTCTTAAAAGTCATTAATTCTACTGCCTCCTGCTACCACCCCCGGCAACACAATCCACATACACACCACTCTCTGTGTAAAAAGAAACTTACCTTTATCAAGTCACCTCTCATCCTCCATTGTTCCAAAAAGAAAATCCCGAGCTCGCTCTACCTATCCTCACAAGACATGCCCTCTAATTATTTACTCCACAGTGGGAAGTCCCAAAGAAAGGCAAGTCTGCCCATCTTGACATTGTCTCTCCTTCCACTGATGCTGCCTGCTTCGCTAGGCACTTCCAGCAATCTCTGAATGACTATACTGTGGAGTGCAAGAAAGTACAGACCATAAAACATAGTAGCAGAATTAGGCCATTTGGCCCATCAAGTTTGCTCCACCATTCCATCATGGTCGCTTTATTATCTCTCTCAACCCTATTTTCCCTCTTTCTCCCCATAACCTTTGACATACTGATTAATCAAGAACCTATCAACCTCTGCTTTAACTTTAGTCAATTACTTGGCCTCCACAGCCATCTGTGGCAATGAATCCACAGATTCACTACTCTTTGGCTAAAGAGGTTCCTCTTCATCTCTGTTCAAAATGGACATCCTTCTATTCTGAGCTTGTGCCCTCTGGTCCAGGACACATTCAATGAAATCACTCCTCATTCTAAACTCCAGCAAGCACAGGCCCAGAGTCATCAAACACTCCTCATTCCTAGAATCATTCTTGTGAACCTCCTCTAGACTCTCTCCAATGCTAGCACATCTTTTCCTGGATAAGGGACCCAAAACCAAGTGTGACCAATGCCTTCTAATGCATCAGCATTACATCCTTGCTCTTACATTCTGATCCTCAAAAATTAATGC
Organism: Mobula birostris; assembly: GCF_030028105.1. Lineage (NCBI taxonomy): Eukaryota > Metazoa > Chordata > Chondrichthyes > Myliobatiformes > Myliobatidae > Mobula > Mobula birostris. The sequence goes on from NC_092389.1 coordinate 41,723,152, forward strand.
TAACATTGCATTTGCCTTCCTCCACACCAAAGTCAAAGTCAAAGTCAAAATACATTTATTATCTAAGTATGTATGCTTTATACAGCCTTGAGATTCGTCTCCTTACAGGCAGCTACAAAACAAAGAGACCCAATAGAACTTATTAAAACAAAAGGAGACAGTCAAACACCCAATGTGCAAGCAAGAAAAGGAAGCAAAGATCATTCAGAATTGGTTCACAAAAGTGAGGCCATAATGTGATAGTTGCAGGCCACAGCCGCAGTTCAGTGCAGAGATGAGTAAATCTCACAGAGCAACAAGCTGAAGTTCAGTGCTTAGTCCAGTAAAACAGAGCAGTGATTTGAACTGGCCCTAACATCCTGCCCTTTTCAATTTGGCCCGGCGCCTAAATTATCTGGCTCAACCAAAAAGTTAACCTTTAGAGGAGCCTGCACAAGGATTCCCAAGTCCCTTTACACCTTTGATTTTTGAATTTTCTCCCCATTCAGAAAATAGTCTATGCCTTAATTGCTTGTATCAAAGTGCATGACCATACACTTCTCTACACTATATTCCATCTGCCACTTCTTTGCCCATTCTCCCAATCTGTCTAAGTTCTTCTGCAGACTCTCTGCTTCCTCAACACTACCTGGCCCTCCAACTATTTGTATCGTCCATAAATTTGGCCACAAAGCCATCAATTCATTAAATCTAAATCATTGACGTATTATGTGGAAGGAAGCAGCCCCACACCAACCCCTGTGAAACACCTCTACTCAATAACAGCCAACCAGAAAAGACCCCCTTTATTCCCACTCATTGCCTCCTGCCAGTCAGCCAATCTTCTATCCACGCTAGTACCTTTCCTGTAATACCATGGGCTCTTATCTTGTTAAGCAGCCTTATGGGTGGCTCTTTGTCAAAGACCTTATGAAAATCCAAGTACACAACATCCTCTGACTCTCCTTTGTCTATCCTGCTTGTTACCTCTTCAAAGAATTCCAACAGATTTGTCAGGCAAGATTTCCCCTTTAGAAAACCATGCTGACTTAGGCCTATTTTCTCACGTGACTCCAGGTACCCTGAAACCTCATCCTTCGTAATGGATTCCAACATCTTTCCAACTGAAGTCAGGCTAACTGGCCTATAGGTTCCTTTCTTCTGTCTCACTCCCTTCTTAAAGATTAGAGTGACATTCTCAATTTTCCAGTCCTCTGGAACTATCCTAGAATCTGGTGATTATTGAAAGACCATTACTCATACCTCCACAATCCTTTTAGCTACCTCTTTTGGAACTCTGGAGTGTAGTCTATCTGTTCCAGTTGACTTATCTACCTTCAGACCTTTCAGCTTCCCAAGCACCTTCTCCTTCGTGACAGCCATTGCACTCACTTCTGTCCCCTTACATTCTTGATCTTCTTGCATCCTGATAATGTCTTTCACAGTGAAGGCTGATGCAAAATATGTGTTATGGTGATCTGCCATTTCTTTTCCCCTATTACTACCTCTCCAGTGTCATTTTCCAGTGGTCTGATATCCACTCTTACCTCTCTTTTACTCTTATATATGAAAAAACTTTTGGTATCCTCTTCCATATTATTGGCCATCTTACCTTCATATTTCAACTTTTCTCTTCTTAGGGTTATTTTAGCTGCCTTCTGTTGGTTTTTGAAAGCTTCCCAATACTCTACCTTCCCATTAATTTTTGCTCTATTATATGGCTTCTCTTTTCTTTTTATGCTGTATTTGACTTCCCTTGTCAATCATGGTTGCATCATCCTGCCTTTTTCATCTTAGAGTATTTATCCTGCACCTTTAAAATTGTCAAGGAAACTCCAGCCATTGCTGTCATCCTTACTTGTGTCTGCTTACAATTAACTTCAGCCAGCTCTTCTTTCATGCCTCACTGTAATACTGATACATCTGACTTTATCTTCTCTCTCTCAAATTGCGGGGTGAATTCTATCATACTGATATCAGTGCCTCCCAAGCATTCCTTTACCTCAAGCTCCCTGATTAAATCAGTTCGTTACACAACAGAATTGCCTTTTCCCTCATAAGCTCAACCATAAGATGTTCTAAAAAGCTATCTCATAGGCATTCTACAAGCTCCTACTCTTGGCATCCAGCACCAGCCTGAATTCTCCCATAACTATCATAACAATGCCCTTTTGACAAGACTTTTCTACCTCCTTTTGTAATTTGTCTCCTCATCCTGGCTGTATATAATTTCTTTTCCAGTTTCTGAACTCTACCCACAATAGTTCTCCAACTTCTGATCCTATGTCACCTCTTTCTAAGGATTTGATTTCATTTTTTTTACCAACAGAGCCACCCCACCTGCTCTTATTTTCTTTTTTTGTTAGAATGTTGCTTACTTGAATGTTGCTTGTGATGTCACTGTAGGCAAGTTTTTCACACTCACTTGGTGAGCAGTTTAAGGCCCTTGATCTAAGAAGGATGGCATTGGAGAGCGTTCATGAGAAATCCCAAGAATGGAAGGGGTAATGTACAAAATGTGCTTGATGGCTCTGGGCCTGTACTCACTAGAGTTTAGAAGAATGGGACGGGGAGGGGGGAAAATCTCACTGAAACCTTTCGAAAGGTCTAGATAGTGTGGACATGGAGAGGATGTTTCCTATAGTGTCAAGAAGCAGAGGGCACTGCCTCAGAATACAAGTTGTCCCTTTAGAACAAATATGTGGAGGAATTTCTTTGGCTAGAGGATGGTGAATCTGGGGAATTTGTTGCCACTGATGGCTTGGGGGCCAAGTAATTGGGTATATTTAAAGCAGAGGTTGATAGGTTCATGATTAGTAAGGGTGGCAAAGGATAGGCAGGAGAATGGGGGTGAGCAGTACAATAAATCTGCCATAATCGAATGGTAGAGCAGACTAAAGGGCAGACTGGCCTAATTTTGCTCTTATGTCTTATGATCTTCATTTTACCTGTGCGGACATGTACTTGTGCATATGACAATAACCTCAACTTTGACTTTGTCATATTTATCTATTTATTGACATACAGTGTTAATACAGCCCTCCGAGCCGCGCCGCACAATAACCCCCAATTTAACCCTAGCCTCTTCACGGAACAATTTATAATGACCAATCAACCTACCAACTAGTAGGTCTTTGCACTGTGGGTGGAAACTGGAGCACCCGGAGAAAATTCACACGGCCATGGGAAGAATATGCAAACTCCTTACAGGCAGCTGTGGGAATTGAACCTGGGTCACTGGAACTGTAAAGCGTTGTGCTGACCACTACACTACCATGCTGTCCCTAGAGGGTCTTCCCAATATCCCCAAGTGATGTGTGGCCTTTGCCAGAGACAGCATTAGTGGTACCATTCTACCATTTGGAGATGCCTTTTGCAGCTGGTTTCAGAAGTATGTTAGAGGGCAGGAATCACTACTGTCCTGTGCCTTGTGCCTAGTCTGATATCTTGAAATAATCAGTCAACCAAAGCCGCACAGATGCAGAAACAAATAACAGATATCTCAAGCAACACACACAAAATTCTGAAGGAACTCAACAAGTCAGGAAGGAATAAATTGCTGACAGTTTGGCAGTATCCATTATTAAGGACCTCCAGCACCCAGAGCATGCCCTTTTCTCACTGTTACCATCAGGTAGGAGATACAGAAGCGTGAAGGAACACACTCAGTGATTCAGGAACAGCTTCTTCCCCTCTGACATCCAATTCCTATATGGACAGTACCTCTCTTTTTTAAATATACAGTATTTCTGTTTTTGCACATTTTAAAAAATCTATTCAATATACATAATTGATTTACTTGTTTATTTAATGTTTTATTTTATTTATTATTATTTTTTCTCTTCTAGATTATGCATCGCATTGAACTGCTGCTGCTAAGTTAACAAATTTCACATCACATGCCGGTGATAATGAACTCGATTCTGATTCTGATTCTGAGCTGTTTATTCCCCTCCATGGATGCTGCCTGACCTGCTGAGTTCCCTCAGCACCTTGTGTGTGTGTTGCTCAAGTTTTGCAGCATCTGCAGAATCTCTTGTGACAGATTTTTCAAAACTTGTTTTCCAAGTTTTATCAAATTAAACCTTGAGGAAGCTCAGCTTCCTGGATTAAAATGGTAATTGTAAACTGGTAATGTTCTCTAAACCCTGAACCTGATGGTGCTGGTGAATTTCATTATCGATATTTTCTTTCAAACAAGCTCCATTGTTCAGCGTCTCACCCTGAACCTTAAACACGAGAGATCCTGCAACATCACACATAAAATGCTGAAGAAACTCAGCAGGTCAGGCCACATCTATGGAGGGGAGTAAACAGCTGAAGTTTCAGGACAAGACCCTTCATCAGGACTGGAAAGGAAGGGGGAAGAAGGCAGAGTAAGAAGCTGGGCAGAAGGGAAAGTAGTACAAGTTGGCAAGTGATTGGTGGAGACAGGAGGGTGGTGGGGGAGTGAGGATGAAGTTATTGTTTCAAATAGCAGGTGTTTATCTCTTCACACTTCTAATTGGTTGTCTTGATTCATGATGAAGTGTGGCCTGGGAGGGGCAAACGTGAGTTTGTCCATTTGGGAGCGGGGTTGGATCAATCTTCATCTGGCATCTCATACTTAGCCGTTCCGCCATGGGTGGCCATGAGTTGGCATCATCTGATGAACTCCTTGAAGCACGTAAGCCTCCACACAACATCAATATGTTGATCCAGGTCATGGAGGAGGGGATGAAGTAAGAAGGTGGGAAGGGGGTAGGTAGAAGAAATAAAGTGCTGAAGGAGAAGGAATCTAATAGGAGAGGATGGTGGACCATGAAGAAAGGAAGGAGGAGCGGTACCCACTTTTATTGTCAATGATCCTTGTGCATAGTCATTGGTGAGGTTGAAGTTTTAATTAATGACTCATTTTACAATTTTGAGGAATGATATTTGAGCAAATACTTTAAAAATACCGGAATAACCCTGTCACAGCCTCAACAATGTGATTGAAAGCCAGCTGCCAATCTTAGACTCCCACCAGAGGGAGCTCCTCTGTACATCTTGTTCAAGGCTTGGACTTCCACATCTCCCTTGAATCCATTGTCTTTCGCTGTTGCTCTCTGGTTTTGCTAGCCTGTTTTCTGTAATAATTTAACTATCAATCTCAACAAGAGGTTATTTTACATGGAAGCAACAATTTGATGATTCCATGCAGTAATACGCTATTTCAGCAAAATCAATCTACTGTCAGAAATCAGGTCAGCTTTTATGTCTCCCGCATGTGAAATTGAGCATTTGGTAAACATAAATTTATAACTTTCTATTTTCAATTCATTACTCCTTCGCCAAAATATACATTCCCATTCATATTGCATTTCCTTGAATAAAGTTCTTGGAAATACTGTCAATCACTCGCCATAATGAGATCACACAGCTTTAACCATAGACGACTCAGTGATTTAATTTAACCTTCTGCAGAACTGCCGAATCATTTACAGAGATAAGATCATAAATGAATGGTATGGTTGGATTGAATAGTTGGGGTTTACAACAGCAATGGACACTCACTCAGGCCAGACAGTATGTATTAATTCTACAGACAAATCTGCCCTAACTGCCAATTCCACAGTTTTGGAAAGCTGCCAAAATACTATTTTACAAATGTATACCAACTTAAAATTTATAAGGGGAATAACCTCATTAATCCAAATAAATCAAAGTATTCATAAACATATGTTGGTCGTGAAACGTTTATACTTCACTGGGTGCAGGTTGGAGTATTGTGAAGTCTTTTAGAACCTGGTTCGCAATTACACGATAATGAGAATATTTTCATGTTAGTTGTTTATCAAATTATGGAAATCATTCAGGGCATTTACCAGTGAAAAAAATACTGCACAACCTCATGTATTTTTCATAAGCTATACATGCTGACTGAAGAAAACAGGAAAAGAAACATTATTTTTTTCTGCTCCCTGTAATTACTTTTTAGTTGTGAATTGGCAAAAGATCTGAAATTCAATTCATGGAGCTATAATGTTGCAATAGAGGAGAGAATCAGCTGTGTGCATAATCTGTGTCTGAATCCATTCTGCATGTAGAATGTACTGACGGGTTAGACATTTCAAATTTCGACACTTGTGTCAATTTTGCACTGTAGTTGTCCAAGCTCATGGGAAAATATTGTAGTCAGCATGTACTAAGTGAATTGCAAACTGTGGCTGACAAGGGAAGTAAAATCCAACATAGAAGCAAAAACCAACAGAATGCAACTAAAAAAGCAATGGGGGTGGATGAAATATAAATGTAAACAAGCCAATAATATAAAAGAGGATACCAAAAGTTTTTTTTCAGATATATGAAGAGTAAAAGAGAGGCAAGAGTAGATATTGGACCACAGGAAAATGATGCCACAGAGGTAGTAACAGGGGACAAGGCAATGGCGGACTGACTGAATAAGTATTTTGGATCAGTCTTCAGTGTGGAAGACACTAATAATATGCCGGAAGTTCAAGTGTCAAGGGGCAGAAGTGAGTGTAGTTAGGATTGCTAGAGAGATGGTGCCTGGAAAACTGAAAGGTCTGAAGGTAGATAAGTCACCTGGACCAGATGCACTACACCCCAGAGTTGGAGGCGTCGAATTCCACAATGAATTGGCGAGAGGGGTCACGTTGAACCAGGATGGGAGCGGAGGTGAAACACCTCTTCAGCTCCGAGAAGGCTGAGTCCGCTTTGGGGGTCCAGTGAAAAGGGGTCACAGAAGAGGTGAGTTGAGTCAGGGGCGCTGTCAGCTGGCTGTAATCCCCGATGAAGCAATGGAACTCGCACTCCTCTGCCTTAACGAACAGCTTGTTCTCCAAAAGCCTCTGAAAAACCTGACGGACATGGTGGGTGTGTTCCTGAAGACTACGGGAGAAGATTAGGATGTCGTCCAAGCAAACGAAAATGAAACGGTTAATAAGGTCGCTAAGGACGTCATTTACCAGGGCTTAGGAGACGGCGGGGGCATTGGTGAGACCGAATGCCATGACCAGGTATTCGAAATGACCGGGGGGGGGGGGTGTTAAAAACTGTTTTCCATTCATCTCCCTCCCTTATCCTGACCAGGTAATAGGCATCCGCAGGTCCAACTTAGAGAAAATGGTGGCTCCGTGAAGGGGCTGGAAAGCAGAGTCGATAAGGGGCAGTGGATACTTATTCTTTATGCTGATGCTGTTCAGGCCACGGTAGTCAATGCAGGGGTGCAGTGAGCCATCTTTCTTCCCCACAAGAAGAAACCTGCACCTACAGGGGAAGATGAGGGTCGGATAATGCCAGCCGCGAGAGAGTCATTTAGCTAAGCCTCCATTGCTTCCCTTTCTGGTCGGGACAGGTTATACGGCTGACCGGTGGGTAGAGAGGCTCCAGGCAGAAGGTCAATAGCGCAATCGTAAGGGCGGTGTGGAGGCAGGGAAAGAGCCCCTTGCTTGCTAAACACTTCTCTCGGATCGTGATACTCTACCGGAACCTTGGATAAGTCAGGGGGTTCAGAGGCAGACGAGGTCGCAGTGACCTCCACTGGGGAGAGGGCTGATTGTAGACAAGTGGAATGGCAGAACGAACTCCAGCTGACTATCTTCCCGGTGGACCAGTCGCTGTGGGGGTTATGACGGCTTAACCAGGGTTAACCTAGAACTATAGGGGCTTGAGGAGAGGAAATTAAATTGAATCATACCCGTTCCCGATGGGTTCCAGAGAGAAGGAGAGGCAGGGGTTCTGTGCAGTGTGTGACTCGGGCCATTAGTCTACCGTCCAGTGCCCGGGCTTCCAGGGGGGTACTCAATGGCTCCCGAGGAATTCCGGCTCGGAAGGCTAAGTTTTCATCCAAAAGGTTTTCCTCAGTGCCGGAGTCCACTAGTGCTGACAGAAGCAGGGACTGTTGGTTCTAATACAAAGTGGCTTGAAGCTGCATCCGGGGTCGGGGGACGGAAGGGAATCTTGTCCTCCTCCTTTCTACTAGTGAGCCTTCCCTTTTGGCCGAAGGGAACAGGTAGCATGGAAGTGGCCTGACTGGCCGCAATATGGACACTCAGCAGCTTTCAATCTCCAGAGTCGTTCTGTGGGAGAAAGGCAGTTCCGTCCCAGCTGCAAGGGTTCCTCTCCCGGGGTGGTGGAAACAGCCGGGCTGGGAGCTACTCCAGGAGCAGGAGGAGAGCTGCCTGTTCTAGCGGGAGGCAGTAATGAGTGCCGAGTAGTAGCCGAAGGTGGTGGACGACCAGTTCTTTCTCTATGGCGTTCTTGGAGGTGGTTGTCCAACCTGGTGGCTAGGGAGATCAGGGAATCCAGGCTGTCGGTGTCGACTCTTGCCGCCAACTCGTCTTTCACCATGTCACTGATGCCATTCCCAAATACCCCTTGGAATGCCTCATTGTTCCACCCGAGTCGGCCGCTAACGTCCGAAACTCCACGGAGTATTTGGCAATACTGTGTGAGCCCCGGCGGAGAGTAAGTAGATGCTTGGCGGCGTCTTTACCACGGACAGGGTGGTCAAAGATCTTTCTCATTTCCGTGATAAAGATGGCGAAGGAAGAGCAGATATCCGGTTGGTTATCCCAAACAGCTGTGGCCCACGTTAATGCACTTCCCCGCAACAACCCCATGATAGAAGCAATCTTTGACTTATCCGTGGAGTACGTGGACGACTGCTGTTCGAACACCAAGGAGCACTGAAGAAGGAAGGCCCGGCACTTCCCCAGATCTCCAGCGTAGTGTTCTGGTTCAGGGATGTGAGGCTCTCTTGGCAGGGAGGTTGCCACCACAGGCTGTCTGGGCTGGTTAGACAGGGTTCCAGGAGTGGGTTGAGTAAAATGAGTGGATACACGGTCCACCTGGTCACCGATCTGCGTGACGTGAGCAGACAGGGAACGGAGGTTCTCCGTGACCTCTCAGAGGAGTTGGTCATGCTGTCCCAGAAGGGAATCCTGGCTGGCGAGGGTTTGTTGAAGGGCATTCATGTCTGCTGGGTCCATGGTGGCGAGATTGTTCTGTTACAACGAACAAGGCGAACCCAAATGTAGGACACAGGCACAGAGCTTGAGTTAGGATGCAAACGTGGGCGTTGAATACTGGCAAAACCAACGATCTGGCAACTAGTGGATAGGTGCAAAGCCGGGGTTCTTATGCTGCAGGTCTTGATGAAAACCAGGTGTGCTGCCATCAAAGGAAATTAAGAGAAAGTAGGGAATTAACAATCGGGACCATGACAAGTAGATGGAATACAGTATTGGGAAGTGTACACTCATGCATTTTGGTAGAAGAAATAAAAGCGTAGCCTATTTTCTAAATGGAGAGAAAATTCAAATATCTGAGGTGCAAAAGAATTTGGGAGTCCTTGTACATGATTCTCTAAAGGTTAGTTTGCAAGTTGAATCTGTGATGATGAAGGCAAATGCAATGTTAGCATTTCAAGAAGACAAGAATATAAAAGCAAGGATGCAATCCTAAGGCTGTATAAGACACTGGAGAGGCCTCACTTGGAGTATCGTGAACAGTTTTGGGCGCCTTATTTAAGAAAGGATGTGCTGACATTGGAGAGGGTTCAGAGGAGGTTCACGAGAATGATTCCAGGAATGAAAGGATTACCATATGAGGAGTGTTTGATGTCTCTGAGCCTGCACTCGCTGGAATTTAGAAGAATGAGGGGGATCTCATTGAAACTTCTCAAATATTGAAAGGCCTCGATGGAGTGGATATAAAGAGGATGTTCCCTTTGGTGTGGAAATCTAGGAACAGAGGACACAGCCTCAAAATAGAGGGATGTCCACTTAGAACAGAGAGGAGGAGGAATTTCTTTAGCAACAGGGTGGTGAATCTTTGTAATTCATTGCCACAGACGGCTCTGGAGGCAGGTCTTTGGGTGTATTTAAAGCAGAGGTTGACAGGTTCTTTAACAGTTGGGATGTGAAAGGTTATAGGGAGAAAGCAGGAGAATGGGGTTGACAGGGAAATGGATCAGCCATGATGAATTGGTGGAGTAGACTCAATGGGCCAAAAGGCCTAATTCTGCTCCTATGTCTCAAACATTCCTTTTTGTATCCCTGGTGACATAGCCTGCTGTTTTTGTTACAGTGCTCTCCATCCTTAAAAGAACCATGCATACCCATCCAGCATTATCACCCTGTTTCCAAACAAGCAAACGCCAAAACTAATAAACTCGTGATTCTGCAGATGCTGGAAATCCAGAGTAACACAGAATTTCTGGCTTCTTCCCCTTTCCTTTCCAGTCCTGATGAAGGGTCTCAATCTGAAACATCAACTCTTTATTCATCTACATATTTGCTGCCTGACCTGCTGAGCTCCTCCAGAATTCTGTGTGTGTTACTCTGCCAAAGCAAATGATAGATTTCTCAGAACTTGTGCTCCGACATTTATCTATTCTATTTTTGTGTAAGCTTAGATCCCTGGTTTGCACTGACGCTTGCGAAGTGACAGCTTTTAAAGTAATCTTCTCCAGACCCTTAAGCTGGAATTTTCCAGCTGTTGGAAGTTATCACTATTGTTCATTGCATATATTTTACCCAAGTTTAAAATCTCTCGATCTATTTATTGAACAAACAGGAAAGGAAATCAACAATATTACACAAGGTACAAAGTAATCTGACTCCAATCAATCGATACTCAGCTGCTGAAATCCAGTGATCTGTTCGATCCACTCAGATGTTGCTTCCTCTAATAAATTAGGTTGGTTTTATTCTAATTTTCTTCCCAACTAGTGAATTTCAGGATAGGTTATCATACATCGAATGATACTCTTCATTCTGTAAGTCAAGAGATTCTGAAGATGATGGCAATTTTGAGTAACACACACAAAAATGGTGGAGGAACTCGGCAGCTCAGACAGCATCTATGGAGAATAATAAACAGCCAATGTTTCGACCGAGACACTCATCAGACCCGAAATGCCAACAGCTTATTCCGCTCCAAAGATGCTAGCTGACCTGCTGAGTTCCTTCAGCATTTTATGTGTGTTGTTCTTCATTCTGTGCTGGGCATAGTTCCTGTGACAAAGTAAAGGGATACACAGTTAGACACAGTTATTGATGATCATAAGGATAGATTTCAGATGATAAGTCAGTGCTGCTTCTGGCAGAGTTAATACAGTAAGTGCTCCCAGTGTTATGGAAGATGTAATTCCTGCCTGGTTGCCTGAAGTTACATATCGACCAGACCATATATAGATGTTAGCTTGTCTCCTGAGAGGACACTCATGAACTACACAGGTTCTACTTTAGAAATCTAAATAGCTCAATGATCGGTTTTGAACTCATAGATTTAGTCTCTCTCCAGGCCACGGATGACTAGCCCCACAGAGCAACCACTACACAACAATAAAGTAAATTGCTAAATTAATTTATTATTGCCACATGTGCCAAGGTACAGTGGGAAAACCAGTCTTGCATGCTAATCGTACAGGTCAGTTCATTCCCAGAGTTCATTGAAACGTTTAGAGATATACAGGGTGGTAACAGTTCAGTGAACCCGTGTCACCCAAGTACATACATCTGACCAATTAAGCTGCCCCCTACATCATTCGAATGTGGAAACCAGCACACCTAGACAAAACCCACATGGTCACAGGGAGAACATACAAACTGCTTACTGATAGCAGTGCATTTAAACCAGAATCACTGGCACTGGAATAGTGTTATGCTGTCAGTAACAATACAGAATAAGGTGTGACATTACATTATCAATAACAATACAGAATAAAGTGAAGTAGTTACAGAGAAAGTGCAGGCAGACAATAAGGTGCAACACCATGATGAGGTAGATTGAGAGATCTAGAGTCCATCTTATCATAATAGGAAACCGTTCAAAAGTCTTTTCACAGTGGTGTAGAAACTGGTCTTTAATTAATATGTAGGTGTGTTTTCAAGCTTTTTGTATCTTCTGCCTGTCAGGGGTGAGGGTGGAATAGAGGGAATGTCTGCAGTTGTTGGAGTCTTCACTTATGGTGGCTGTTTTACCAGGGAAGTGAGAAGAATGGAGAGAGTCCATGGAGTTGCTGTGTCCAGAAGTCTGTGCCGTTTCTTGCAGCCACAGTCGCCATACCAAGCTGTGATGTAATATATCTCTCGTTCCTATTGGTGTTGAAGCTGCAGGGATATCTGCAAAGTGTGTCATCAGCTCATGCCATTCCAATTGTGATTTACAACACCTGAATCTTATCCCTTATACAAGGCACAGGATCAGAAAAAGCTTTTGTCAACATTTTAAGAACAGCTTATTTCTCTCCGCCATCAGATTTCTCAACAGACCATGAGCCCATGAACACAACCTCACATTTTGCTTGTAGATGGGTCATACATGGAGGTCAGTGACCAGAGGTATGTCTCAGGGATCTGTTCTGGGACCCCAACTCTTTGTGATTTTTATAAATGACCTGGATGAGGAAGTGGAGGGATGGGTTAGTAAGTTTGCTGATGACACAAAAGTTGGGGGTGTTGTGGATATTGTGGAGGGCTGTCAGAGGTTACTGCGGGAGATTAATACGATGCAAAACTGAGCTGAGAAGTGGCAGATGGAGTTCAACCCAGATAAGTGTGAAGTGGTTCATTTTGGAAGGTCAAATATGATGGCAGAATATAGTATTAATGGTAAGACTCTTGGCAGTGTGGAGGATCAGAGGGATCTTGGGGTCCAAGTCCATAGGACACTCAAAGCTGCTGCGCAGGTTGACCCTGTGGTGAAGAAGGCATACGGTGCATTAGCCTTCATCAATCATGGGATTGAGTTTAAGAGCTGAGAGGTAATGTTGCAGCTATATTGGACCCTGGTCAGACCCCACTTGGAGTACTGTGCTCAGTTCTGGTCACCTCACAATAGGAAGGATGTGGAAACCATAGAAAGGGTGCAGAGGAGATTTACAAGGATGTTGCCTGGATTGGGGAGCATGTCTTATGAGAATAGGTTAAGTGAACTTGGCCTTTTTTCCTCGGAGCGACGGAGGATGAGAGGTGACCTGATAGAGGTGTACAAGTTGATGATAGGCATTGATCATGTGGATAGTCAAAGGCTTTTTCCCAGGGCTGAAATAGATAACACCATCGGGCCCGGGTTTAAGGTGCTTGGAAGTAGGTACAGGGGAGATGTCTGGGGTAAGTTGTTTTTTCACACAGAGGGTGCTGAGTGCGTGGAATGGGCTGCCAGCGACAGTGGTGGAGGCGGATACAATAGGGTCTTTTAAGAGACTCCTGGACAGGTACATAGAGCTTAGAAAAATAGAGGGCTATAGGTAACCCTAGGTAATTTATAAGGCAAGGACATGTTCGGCACAGCTTTGTGGGCCAAAGGGCTTGTATTGTGCTGTAGGTTTTCTATGTTTCTATGACTCAATTATATCTTTATATTTGTTTATTATTGTGCATTACTGCAAAAGTCTTAGGTGTATATAAGTCTTAGACACCACAGCTATATACAGTATATTTATAAGCCTAAGACTTTTGCACAGTAATGTCTCTGTCATTGTGGAGCGGAGAGTGAGTTTGTAAATCTGATGGGAGCAAAGGATGTTGGGTATGATGAGGGTGGAGCGTCATGGGAGGGGTGTGGGACAGGTGGCAGAGAAGGAGTGCCAGGGGTGGGGGGTGGGGGTTAGTGCAGGTGCAGACACGCCCAGCCCTGAGACATCGGGCAAGGGCATTTGATGCCAAATTGATTTATTGATCATTACAGAATGTCTCTCTGTTGTTTCCCACTCCTTACTCTCTCCCTTCCCCTTTCCCCAACCATGATTCCCCTCTCCCTGACCCCTTCCCACGCTCAGTCCACAATAGAGACCCATATCAGATTGTCAAACAACTTCTGTCGAAAAATTTGCCAAGAATAATCATGGTTACTATGATCGCCTACGTTATACGACATTGCACATGATGATGATGATGATGATGATTAGACTCAGGTTTTTCATCACTCACATATGTCATGAAATTTTTTTTGCAGCAGCAGTACAGTACAATACACACAAGTACTGTACAAAAGTCTTAGACTCGCTAACTATATATATGTGCCTGAGACTTTTGCATGGTACTGTGACTTTTAGTGGTTTTTTTTATATATTGTTCTGTACTGTTTGGATGGCGGGGTGGAGATACGTCTCTACCAGAGGAGCTATACGGAGCTCCTTCCCTTCAGTAGCCTGCAAGTCACCCTTGGGCATGGTGTAGCAGGGTCACGTGAAGGCATGGGAGCAGGTGGTGGATGGCCGTATGAGCAGCTGGTGTATATCACAAGTCCTGGTTATCCGACCGCTAATGCCAGGCAGACAATCTCTTGATAATAGCTGGGGTCACCCGTTTTGTAAAGACACTGCCCATAAGGCAGCAATGGATAGCCACTTCTGTATAAAAATTTGCCAAGAACAATCATGGTCATGGAAAGACCATGATCGCCCATGTCATAGAACAAGGTGCATGATGAATGAACTGTACAAATTTTACAACATATGTCAGTGATAATAAACTTGATTTGAAGGCATTTTGAATCACGGAATTGGCATTAAAGACAAGATCCACAAATTAATCAAAGACAATTTTAGATGCAGGTGACTGATGCCGTCAGATAAAATATTCCATGTAAACAGTAAGACTGACAATACTGAAGGGAAATATTTTCCAAATGCAGTTTGTAACAGTGATGCTTTTCTGAGTTGTGACATGAGTGAAGGGGTAAAAATTAACATGAATATTAATGTAACAAGAACGTGAAAAGAATTATCAAAGAAATGAAGCATTATTTGTGCTCAAATCCACTGAGTCATCGCTAAGTGCTTTCTCTAGCTAATCCCAGATAGAAGCAGCATTGGGAACTTGACCTGCAGTATTTCACGGTGATTAGGTAATTCAATCAGTTCAATGCTCATTGGCTAATGTTTTTTAAATGAGGGTCTTTGGTTCTGATTCATGTCATGAAGAAGTGGGATATGCTGAGTGGTCACTTGTAGGTGCCATGGTTATGAGTAAAATAAATTTAATTTTGAAAGCAGTTTTCCACAGCCAGCGTTGTTAATGCTGAAGGAAAGGGGAATCGGTTTTACAATTTAATGGATGGTAAATAGGTCCCGGTGTGTCAACTCTCCAGAATTGTCTGCAGTTTCCAATGTAACTGTGCTCCCTCACTTCATTATGCCCACGGAAACAGTCTCGAGCCTTCCAGCAATACTGCAACATGACCACCGCGGGCATAAAGTATCAGACACGTGCCGCCGTTCAAAGAGTTAACACACGAAAGGATGCTTTGGGATTGAGATTCTGCTGTCGAATGTAGTATAAATATGAATTTTCTATATGGATTTTTTTTTCCGAATATATACTTGAGAAATGTCATTTGGTGGTAACCATGGAAACATTTTACAGTCCTGTTTGCTAATGATCTTTATGCATTCAGGTTTGACACTGCAGCAGTGAGATCAGTGATTTTATTTTTTCCCTCAGACATCAAAGGAGGCATTAAGCCTATCGAGTCTGTGCTAGCTCTCAGAGCAATCCCAGCCATCTCATTTCCCCCACTTGCTTCCCTGTAACCTATTCACTCACATGTCCATCATTTCCCCTCTGATTCTACCAGCACCCTTTGCTAACTACTTCCTCACCACAATTCATAAACGTAAGAGATTCTGCAGATGCTGGAAATCCAAAGCAACACACACACAGTACTGGAGGAACTCAGCAGGTCAGGCAGATTCCATGGAGTGGAATGAGCAGTTGACATTTAGAGCCAAGACCCTTCATGAGGGCTGGAAAAGATGGGGTAAGAAACCACAATAAGAAGGTGGGGGAGGGGAGGGGAAGGAGTACAAGCTGTCAGGTGATTGGTGTAATCAGGTGAGAGGGCCTGATGGGTGGGTGAGTGGGGGAGGGAGGATGAAGTAAGAAGCTGGGAGGTGATAGGTGGAAAAGGTAAAGGGCTGAAGAAGAAGAAGGATTCTGATAGGAGAGGAGAGTGGAGCATGGAAGAAAGGGAAGGTAGTGATGAGTAGGTAAGGAGAAGAGGAGTAAGATGGTAACCAGAATTGGGAATGGAAAAGGAGAGAAGAAGAGAAGCAGGAGTAATTACCAGAAATGAGAAATTGACATTTATACCATTTATAACGCTCTGCTCTCCACTCCCTCCACACTAATCCTAACATTATTAAACCCGCCGATAAGGGGGGTGCTGTTATAGTCTGGCGTACTGACCTCTACCTTGCCGAGGCACAGCGACAACTCGCGGATACCTCCTCTTATTTACCCCTCGATCGTGACCCCACTAAGGAGCACCAGGCCATTGTCTCCCACACCATCACCGACTTTATCCGCTCAGGGGATCTCCCATCCACTGCTACCAACCTTATAGTTCCCACACCCCGCACTTCCCGTTTCTACCTCCTACCCAAGATCCACAAACCTGCCTGTCCTGGCCGACCTATTGTCTCAGCTTGCTCCTGCCCCACCGAACTCGTTTCTGCATACCTCGACACGGTTTTATCCCCCCTTGTTCAATCCCTTCCGACCTATGTTCGTGACACTTCTCACGCTCTTCGATGATTTTAAGTTCCCTGGCCCCCACCGCTTTATTTTCACAATGGATGTCCAGTCCCTATATACTTCCATCCCCCATCAGGAAGGTCTCAAAGCTCTACGCTTCTTTTTGGATTCCAGACCTAATCAGTTCCCCTCTACCACCACTCTGCTCCATCTAGCAGAATTAGTCCTTACTCCTAATAATTTCTCCTTTGACTCCTCCCACTTCCTCCAAACTAAAGGTGTAGCTATGGGCACCCGTATGGGTCCTAGCTAGGCCTGCCTTTTTGTTGGGTTTGTGGAACAATCTATGTTCCGTGCCTATTCTGGTATCTGTCCCCCACTTTTCCTTCGCTACATCGATGACTGCATTGGCACTGCTTCCTGCACGCATGCAGAGCTCGTTGACTTTATTAACTTTGCCTCCAACTTTCACCCTGCCCTCAAGTTTACCTGGTCCATTTCCGACACCTCCCTCCCCTTTCTAGATCTTTCTGTCTCTGTCTCTGGAGACAGCTTATCCACTGATGTCTACTATAAGCCTACTGACTCTCACAGCTATCTGGACTATTCCTCTTCTCACCCTGTCTCTTGTAAAAACGGCATCCCCTTCTCGCAATTCCTCCGTCTCCGCCGCATCTGCTCTCAGGATGAGGCTTTTCATTCTAGGACAAGGGAGATGTCTTCCTTTTTTAAAGAAAGGGGCTTCCCTTCCTCCACTATCAACTCTGCTCTTAAACGCATCTCCCCCATTTCACGTACATCTGCTCTCACTCCATCCTCCCGCCACCCCACTAGGAATAGGGTTCCCCTGATCCTCACCTACCACCCCACCAGCCTCCGGGTCCAACATATTATTCTCCGTAACCTCCGCCACCTCCAACGGGATCCCACCACTAAGCACATCTTTCCCTCCCCCCCCCCCTGCATTCCGCAGGGATCGCTCCCTACGCAACTCCCTTGTCCATTCGTCCCCCCCATCCCTCCCCACTGATCTCCCTCCTGGCACTTATCCGTGTAAGCGGAACAAGTGCTACACATGCCCTTACACTTCCTCCCTTACCACCATTCAGGGCCCCAAACAGTCCTTCCAGGTGAGGCAACACTTCACCTGTGAGTCGGCTGGGGTGATATACTGCGTCCGGTGCTCCCGATGTGGCCTTTTATATATTGGCGAGACCCGATGCAGACTGGGAGACCACTTTGCTGAACATCTACGCTCTGTCCGCCAGAGAAAGCAGGATCTCCCAGTGGCCACACATTTTAATTCCACATCCCATTCCCATTCTGACATGTCTATCCACGGCCTCCTCTACTGTAAAGATGAAGCCACACTCAGGTTGGAGGAACAACACCTTATATTCCGTCTGGGTAGCCTCCAACCTGATGGCATGAATATCGACTTCTCTAACTTCCGCTAATGCCCCACCTCCCCCTCGTACCCCATCTGTTACTTATTTTTATGCACACATTCTTTCTCTCACTCTCCTTTTTCTCCCTCTGTCCCTCTGAATATACCCCTTGCCCATCCTCTGGGTCCCAGACCTCCTGTCCCATGATCCTCTCGTATCCCTTTTGCCAATCACCTGTCCAGCTCTTGGCTCCATCCCTCCCCCTCCTGTCTTCTCCTATCATTTTGGATCTCCCCCTCCCCCTCCAACTTTCAAATCTCTTACTCACTCTTCCTTCAGTTAGTCCTGACGAAGGGTCTCGGCCTGAAACGTCGACTGCACCTCTTCCTAGAGATGCTGCCTGGCCTGCTGCGATCACCAGCAACTTTTATGTGTGTTGATTTATACCACCAAGTATGATTTGTAGTTTCCCACACGCCATGTAAAATTTTTCTGTTCCTTTTGCATCTTCATCACACGGACTGCAGTGGTTCAAGAAGGCAGCTCACCATCCCTTATAAAGGATCATTAGGAATGCAGGCCTTAATTGGAAAAGAAGTCTAACTTTAAGAGAACATTTCTAACAATCATTTGATTTAAATATTTTCATTAATTTATTTTAATTGAATTCAATATTTGGCCTTTTCACTGCATGAACTCCTGTTCATTACCACATCATATGTAGATGGATTTTATTGACTAACTTCATGGAGACAAGACCAGAGAATCCAGGCTGTTGGAAATTATTTGTAGGAAAGAAGTTAACATTAGCCTTGACAGCACTTCAGACCATGGGTCTAACTATCAATGCACTTCATGTTCAGCTCTACTTGAAGCAGCATGTGTTGTTAGTGACAAATCATATCATGGACAGAAATCAAAAATATTGCCCCCTAAATCCCTCACTATGTCCTTTGCAATGGTTGCCACTCTAGTTATACATCATTGATCACATGATGTCCAAACTCTCGATTTATTGCAGGTGAAACCCTGTCTCATTAACATTCAGCAAGTGGGGAAGCACGGGATCAATTCTCACCACTCTCTGTAAGGAGTTTGTACATTCCCTCTATGACCGTGTGGCTTTCCTGCGGGTGCTCCGGTTTCCTTCCACATTCTAAAGGTGGACAAATTAGTAGGTCAATTGGTCACATGGGTGTCACTGAGCAGCGCAGGCTCGTTGAGCCGGAAGGGCCTGTTACCGTGCTGTATCGCTAAATAAAATAAATAAATGTAAATCTAAATATAATTTAACTCTGAACGTAATATTCTGATAGAGCACAGAGTCACAGGTTTGGGGAGTCCAAAACGAGATAAGAGGGGAGAGATTTAAAAGGGACCTCAGAGTTAACTTTTTACTTAGAGGGTATGAATATCTGAAACGAGCAGCCATTTGTTTTCTTTATTTTACAGATTCACCACGGTAACAGACCCTTCTGGCCCAACAAGTCAACACTGCCCAATTACACTCATGTGACCATTTAACCTATGAACCCATATGTCTGTGGAAGGCATTTGGATAGGCACACAAAGCAGAAAGGTTTGAAGGGGTTATCAGTTGAACAGAGGCAACTGGGATTACCAGGGAGGATGCTGTTTCCAACATGGACCAGTTGGGCCGAAAGGCCTTTCCATGCCGTATTACTCTATGACTCAAGGTTGAAATTGTTCTAAAGCACTGGCTTTTTTGTTTGCTCTGGGTCATTGCCTACAGAATCTTGCTTGGTGCTCAGCTAGTAGTAGAGGACTAGAGGGACTGAAGGAGCTACTGGAGGGGCGATTCTGAGGGATGGAATCCGTCTTTTTTTGGCGTGGCAAGAACTGATTAGGGGTAACCAGTCTGGCTTTGTGTGTTGGGCAATCAATCATGTTTTTCAAATTTGGTTGAACGTTTGGAAAAAAGAAAGCAGATTAGTCTACTGATGAACAACAAGGCAGCAGCCCACTGCAATCTAAACCTTGACCCTGCAAGGAGTCCTCATTTGAGAAACTTACATCCTGAAACTGTCCTGGGATTTTTAACAATGAAAAGCTGACTTTATCTCTTCAGTTTGTAATTGAATTACTCAATCTTTTTCAATCCAAATTCCCAATCCAGGAACACATTCCCCACCCTCTGTTTATGAAAACGTGTTAGTTTAGCAATGCAATTTTGTGATCTTCTGAAAGGTCTTGTCATTCTTTATCTGTTGATGATAAGAACCGTCCCACCCCACTGCAATATACTTAACAGCAGAATGGAAGAAAAGTTAATACTCCCTCAGATTCAGATTCATTTATCACATGTAGATCGAAACAGAGAGTGAAAAGCATCATTTGTGTTAACAATCAACACAAACTAACAATATGTTGTCGTCGCCACACATTCTGTTGCCAAAGCCATGACTAGCCCTCTTGGTCTGGCCCACCTGTAAGAGTTTTTGGCCCAGAGTTTCTAACAGTTAGCTGCTTTTCTTCACTATCATTTACCGGCAGGTGGAGAATCTAATGCCAAACGTCAAAGAAGTGCTTGCACAGGTCGTACAGCATAGCCTGTGTTTCTGTAAACCTTTGTATTAATATTAAAAACATTACCACAGGAGCAAATTCTGACTCCAAAGCGAAGTAACTACCACAGACTGTTTTCAATAACAGCATCCATTTGGGATTAATTATACATATTCTTAATGTTAACCTGTCTATTTTAGTACTGAATGAGAATCAGAATCAGAAACAGGTTTATTATCACTGACAGATGTTGTGGAGTTTGCTGTTTTGTGGCAGCAGTGCAGTGCAAAACATTAAAATACTATAAATTACAATGATATATGTATTTCTTATTGTAATTTATATATATATGCACACACACATACAGTACTGTGCAAAGTATTAGGCACAAAAAATAGCCAGGGTACTTAAAAAAACAATATGTGAGTGATGGTAAACCTGATTCTGATGTGGGTCTCTATTGTGGACTGAGAGTGGGAAGGGGGCAGGGAGAGGGGAATCATGGTTGTGAAGGTGGTGGGAAGAGGGAGAGGGGAGGGAGTGGGAAGCACCAGAAAGACATTCTGTAATGATCAGTAAACCAATTGTTTGGAATCAAATGACCTTGCCCAGTGTCTCAGGGCTGAGTGTGTCTTCACCCGTGCCACAACACCACCCCCCTCCCCGTGTCCCTAGCACTCCTTCTCTGCCACCTGTCCCACACCCCTCCCATGATGCTCCACCCTCGCCATTCCCAACATCCTTTGCTCCTGCTGGATCTACAAACTGACTCTCCGCTCCACAATGACAAATACAGGACTGTTCAAATGTCTTAGGCATCCTAGCTATGTATGTGTGCCAAAAAAATTGGCACTGTACTGTAGATATGGATATAATTAAGATATATATATATATATATAATTAAATAGTGTGAGAAGAGAGCAAAAATAGTGAGGCAGTGTTCATCAGTTCACTGTCGGTTCAGAAATCTGGTGGCAGAAGAGAAGAAGCTGGTCCTGACCTATTGAGTGTTTCTCCTGTAGATCCTTCCCTGATGGTCGTAATCAGAAGAAGGATTGTCCTGGATAGTGGGGGTAGTTAAGGATGCCTCATTTTTGTGGCATCACCTTTTGAAGATGTGCTTTGTAACAGTTTTGGACCCAGAACTTCCCCATGGTTGTGCTGCTTTTCTTCAATATTGTTTACCGGGAAGATGGCAACATGCATAGTCACAGTGGTCCAGTGTCTATCCGAAGGTGTAAATGTTCATTCTTTACATCTTTTTTCACAATTGCCAGACATGGCTGGATATTAAGAACACTAAGTACTGCATGTCTACCACATTAGCAAGTTGCTCAATAGTGGTATGACTTGGTACGAACAAAGCGGCCGCCTGCTACAGGAAGGCAACAGAAAGTATCGACTGTACCAGTGTATGATGATCAGGCTTGTTCTTACAGACAACATCCATGCATCGCCATTCTGCAGAACCTGGGCTTTGTTATTTTTTTTGTGCGACTGTATGCTTACTGCTATCTTATATGTGCTCTATGTGCCTTGTGCCGTGTGTGATGGTTGGTACTGTGTTTTGCACCTTGGCCCCAGAGTAACACTGTTTTGTTTGGCTGTCTTCATGGGTATTCATGTATGCTTGATTGACAAATAAACTTGAACTTGAACTTGCTGGGAAGGCTCATGCCCACAAATGAGTCTACAACCCTCTGCAGCTTTTTCCCATTTTGTGCAGTGGCCCTTCCATACCAGACAGTGGTGCAACCAATTAAAATGCTCCCTACAGTACATCGTAGAAATTTGCTACTGTTTTTTGGAGACATACCAAATCTCCTCAAACACCTAATGAAATATAGCCTTCTTTATCGTTGCATCCATCGCGCTGTTAGTAACATTAATTTTGTTCTTAATTTCTTGTGCTATTTTAAAATTTTGTAGTATTTAATTTACTAAGAGTTAGTTTACACCAATGTACCTAGTTACTTTTTAGTGAGTTTTTACTTATCTACTTATTCACTGTTTTTTTTTCCTTGAAGAGAATTGTTTAATTGTTTGCAGTAAACCCATTTAAGCTACATTCATCAACTTGGTTATCATTCTTATATACTGTTCTATACTGTTCCTATGATTCAAGGATATACAGTGCCTACAGAGCGTGAGTGGGCCAGTGAAGGAGTGGAGCTTTGAGGCTTTGACTCGAGAGGCTTTGACGAGAAGAGGCGGAGGACAAGCTAGCTCGCAGTTAGTCTTTACAATGTCTCCTGAGACAGTGATGTGCCTCTCACGTGAGATGTGGCAGTCTTGGGAGAACGCC
Source organism: Mobula birostris (assembly GCF_030028105.1). Taxonomy (NCBI): domain Eukaryota; kingdom Metazoa; phylum Chordata; class Chondrichthyes; order Myliobatiformes; family Myliobatidae; genus Mobula; species Mobula birostris. Next base: position 41,745,819 of record NC_092389.1, read on the forward strand.
CCTCTCCCGCAGAGTCACATCTGCCAGAAGTGCATACGGCTGGGCGATCTGGAAGACCGTGTAAGGAATCTGGGCAGCAGCTGGATGACCTTCGACTCATAAGGGAGAATGAGGCAGTCATAGATGAGAGTTACAGGGAGGTAGTCACACCTAGGCTGTCGGAAGCAGGTTGTTGGGTGACAGTCAGAGGGGGGAAAGTGAAGGTGAGCAGACAGGTAGTGCAGAGCACCCCTGTAGCCATTCTCCTGAATAATAAGTTTACCGTAACACACATAAAAGTTGCTGGTGAACGCAGCAGGCCAGGCAGCATCTCTAGGAAGAGGTGCAGTTGACGTTTCAGGCCAAGACCCTTCGTCAGGACTAACTGAAGGAAGAGTGAGTAAGGGATTTGAAAGTTGGAGGGGGAGGGGGAGATCCAAAATGATAGGAGAAGACAGGAGGGGGAAGGATGGAGCCAAGAGCTGGACAGATGATAGGCAAAAGGGATACGAGAGGATCATGGGACAGGAGGTCCGGGAAGAAAGACGGGGGGGGGGGGAATCCAGAGGATGGGCAAGGGGTATATTCAGAGGGACAGAGGGAGAAAAAGGAGAGTGAGAGAAAGAATGTGTGTATAAAAATAAGTAACAGATGGGGTACGAGGGGGAGGTGGGGCATCAGCGGAAGTTAGAGAAGTCAATGTTCATGCCATCAGGTTGGAGGCTACCCAGACGGAATATAAGGTGTTGTTCCTCCAACCTGAGTGTGGCTTCATCTTTACAGTAGAGGAGGCCGTGGATAGACATGTCAGAATGGGAATAGGATGTGGAATTAAAATGTGTGGCCACTGGGAGATCCTGCTTTCTCTGGCGGACAGAGCGTAGATGTTCAGCAAAGCGGTCTCCCAGTCTGCGTCGGGTCTCGCCAATATATAAAAGGCCACATCGGGAGCACCGGACGCAGTATATCACCTCAGCCGACTCACAGGTGAAGTGTCGCCTCACCTGGAAGGACCGTTTGGGGCCCTGAATGGTGGTAAGGGAGGAAGTGTAAGGGCATGTGTAGCACTTGTTCCGCTTAAGTTTACTGTCCTGGATACTGTTGGCGGGGACGACCGACCAGGTGTGAGCCATGGTGGCAGGGCCTCCAGCACTGAGTCTGACCCTGTGGTGCAGAAGGGTGGGACAGAGAAGAGGAGAGCTGTCATCATTGGAGACTCTATAGTCAGGGGAGCAGACAGGAGATTTTGTGGACGTGAGAAGGACACCTGCATGGTTTGTTGCCTCCCAGAATGTCTCTGACCAGGTGCACGACATCCTGGTACGAGAGGGAAAGCAACCAGAAGTCGTGATACATGTTGGGACCAACGACATAGGCAGGAAGAGGGGTGAGGTCCTGAAGTGTGAGTTTCAGGAACTGGGCAGAAGGCTGAAGAACAGGACCTCAAGGGTGATGTTCTCAGGATTGCTGCCAGTGCTACGTGACAGAGATGGTAAGAATTGGAGGAGATGGCAGTTGAATGCGTGGCTGAGGAGTTGGTGCAGGGAGCAGGGTTTTAGATTTTTAGATCATTGGGATCTCTTCTGGGGAAGGTGGGGCCTGTACAGATTGGATGGATTGAACCTGAACTCGAGGGGGAGCAATATCCTTGCAGGTAGGTTTGCTAGCATGGTTCGGGAGGGTTTAAACTAATTCGCAAGGGGCATGGGACCCAGAGCGATAGAGCAGTGAAAGAAGTGCATGGAGTAAAGCCAGATCTAACATACAGAGAGGTTTTGAGGAAAGAGAAGCAGAATAAACGGTGTAAAGACAGTAAGGTAGAAGGGCTGAAATGTGTGTACCTCAATGCAAGAAGCATCAGGAACAAAGGTGGTGAACTGAGAGCTTGGATACATACATGGAATTATGATGTAGTGGCCTTTGGCTGGCACCAGGGCAGGAATGGATTCTCAATATTCCTGGATTTCAGTGCTTTAAAAGGGATAGAGAGGGCGGAAAAAGGGGTGGAAGGGTGGCATTACTGGTCAGGGATAATATTACAGCTACAGAAAGGGTGGGTAATGTAGCAGGATCCTCTTTTGAGTCAGTATGGGTAGAAGTCAGGAACAGGAAGGGAGCAGTTACTCTACTGGGGGATTCTATAGGCCCCCTGGTAGCAGCAGAGATACAGAGGAGCAGATTGGGAGGCAGATTTTGGAAAGGTGCAAAAATAACAGGGTTGTTATCATGGGTGACTTTAACTTCCCTAATATTGATTGGCATCTGATTAGTTCCAAGGGCTTAGATGGGGCAGAATTTGTTTAGTGTGTCCAGGATGGATTCCTGTCACAGTATGTGGACAGGCCGACCAGGGGGAATGCTATACTAGATCTAGTACTAGGTAATGAACCGGGTCAGGTCACAGATCTCTCAGTGGGTGAGCATCTGGGGGACAGTGACCACCGCTCCCTGGCCTTTATAATTATCATGGAAAAGGATAGAATCAAAGAGGACAGGAAAATTTTTAATTGGGGAAAGGCAAATTATGAGGCTATAAGGCTAGAACTTGCTGGGGTGAATTGGGATGATGTTTTTGCAGGGAGGAAGATAAAGAATGGTAGGGTGAAGGAACCATGGATGACAAGTGAGGTGGAAAATCCAGTCAGGTGGAAGAAGGCAGCATACATGAGGTTTAGGAAGCAAGGATCAGATGGGTCTATTGAGGAATATAGGGAAGCAAGAAAGGAGCTTAAGAAGGGGCTGAGAAGAGCAAGAAGGGGGCATGAGAAGGCCTTGGCGAGTAGGGTAAAGGAAAACCCCAAGGCATTCTTCAATTATGTGAAGAAAAAAAGGATGACAGGAGTGAAGGTAGGACCGAAAGGTGGGAAGATGTGCCTGGAGACTGTGGAAGTGAGCGAGGTCCTCAATGAATACTTCTCTTCGGTATTCACCAAAGAGAGGGAACTTGATGATGGTGAGGACAATATGAGTGAGGTTGATGTTCTGGAGCATGCTGATATTAAGGGAGAGGAGGTGTTGGAGTTGTTAAAACACATTAGGACAGATAAGTCCCCGGGGCCTGACGGAATATTCCCCAGGCTGCTCCACGAGGCGAGAGAAGAGATTTCTGAGCCTCTGGCTAGGATCTTTATGTCCTCATTGTCCACGGGAATGGTACCGGAGGATTGGAGGGAGACGAATGTTGTTCCCTTGTTCAAAAAAGGTAGTAGGGATAGTCCGGGTAATTATAGACCAGTGAGCCTTACGTCTGTGGTGGGAAAGCTGTTGGAAAAGATTCTTAGAGAAAGGATCTATAGGCATTTAAAGAATCATGGTCTGATCAGGGACAGTCAGCATGGCTTTGTGAAGGGCGGATCGTGTCTAACAAGCCTGATAGAGTTCTTTGAGGAGGTGACCAGGCATATAGATGAGGGTAGTGCAGTGGATGTGATCTATATGGATTTTAGTAAGGCATTTGACAAGGTTCCACACGGTAGGCTTATTCAGAAAGTTAGAAGGCATGGGATCCAGGGAAGTTTGGCCAGGTGAATTCAGAATTGACTTGCCTGCAGAAGGCAGAGGGTGGTGGTGGAGGGAGTACATTCAGATTGGAGGATTGTGACTAGTGGTGTCCCACAAGGATCTGTTCTGGGACCTCTACTTTTCGTGATTTTTATTAATGACCTGAATGTGGGGGTAGAAGGGTGGGTTGGCAAGTTTGCAGACGACACAAAGGTTGGTGGTGTTGTAGATAGTGTAGAGGATTGTCAAAGATTGCAGAGAGACATTGATAGGATGCAGAAGTGGGCTGAGAAGTGGCAGATGGAGTTCAACCCGGAGAAGTGTGAGGTGGTACACTTTGGAAGGACAAACTCCAAGGCAGAGTACAAAATAAATGACAGGATACTTGGTAGTGTGGAGGAGCAGAGGGATCTCGGGGTACATGTCCACAGATCCCTGAAAGTTGCCTCACAGGTGGATAGGGTAGTTAAGAAAGCTTATGGGGTGTTAGCTTTCATAAGTCAAGGGATAGAGTTTAAGAGTCGCGATGTAATGATGCAGCTCTATAAAACTCTGGTTAGGCCACACTTAGAGTAATGTGTCCAGTTCTGGTCACCTCACTATAGGAAAGATGTGGAAGCATTGGAAAGGGTACAGAGGAGATTTATCAGGATGCTGCCAGGTTTAGAAAGTGTGCATTATGATCAGAGATTAAGGGAGCTAGGGCTTTACTCTTTGGAGGGAAGGAGGATGAGAGGAGACATGATAGAGGTGTACAAGATAATAAGAGGAATAGATAGAGTGGATAGCCAGTGCCTCTTCCCCAGGGCGCCACTGCTCAATACAAGAGGACATGGCTTTAAGGTAAGAGGTGGGAAGTTCAAGGGGGATATTAGAGGAAGGTTTTTACTCAGAGAGTGGTTGGTACGTGGAATGCACTGCCTGAGTCAATGGTGGAGGCAGATACACTAGTGAAGTTTAAGAGACTACTAGACAGGTATATGGAGGAATCTAAGGTGGGGGCTTATATGGGAGGCAGGGTTTGAGGGTCGGCACAAAGGGCCTGTACTGTGCTGTACTATTCTATGTTCTATGTTCTATGTACAGAGTATTCACCACCCCCCTTGGAAATTTTCATGTTTTATTGTTTTACAACTTTGAATCACAGTGGATTTAATTTGGCTTTTTTGACACTGATCAACAGAACAGACTTTCGTGCTAAAGTGAAAACAGGTTTCTACAAAGTGATCCAAATTAATTTCAAATATAAAACACAAAATAATTGATTGCATAATTACTCACCCCCTCCAAGTCCGTATTTAGTAGATGCACCTTTGGCAGCAATTACAGTCTTCAATCTGTGTGAATAGGTCTCTATCAGCTTTACACATCTGGACACTGCATTTTTCCCCATATTTCTTCACAAAACTGCTCAAGCTCTGTCAAATTGCATGGGAATCGTGGGTAAACAGCCCTTTTCAAGTCCCGCCACAAATTCTCAATTGGATTCTGACTTGGCCACTCAAGGACATTAACTTTGCTGCTTTTAAGCCATTCCTGTGTAGCTTTGGCTTTATGCTTGGGGTCATTGTCTTGCTGGAAAACAAATCTTCTCCCAAGTCACAGTTCTCTTGCAGACTGCATCAGGTTTTCCTCCAGGATTTCCCTGTATTTTGCTGCATTAATTTTACCCTCTACCTTCACAAGTTTTCTATGGCCTGCTGCAGTGAATCATCCCCACAGCATGATGCAGCCACCACCATGCTTCACGGTAGGGATGGTGTGTTTTTGATGATGTGCGGTGTTTAGCTTACGCCAAACATAGTGTTTAGTCTGATGGCCAAAAAGCTCAATTTTGGCTTCATCAGATCATAGAACCTTCTTCTAGCTGACTTCAGAGTCCCACACATGCCTTCTGGCAAACTTTAGCTGAGATCTCATAGAAACATAGAAACATAGAAAATAGGTGCTGGAGTAGGCCATTCGGCCCTTCGAGCCTGCACCGCCATTCAGTATGGTCATGGCTGAGCATCCAACTCAGAACCCTGTACCTGCCTTCCCTCCATACCCCCGATCCCTTTAGCCACAAGGGCCATATCTAACTCCCTCTTAAATATAGCCAATGAACTGGCCTCAACTGTTTCCTGTGGCAGAGAATTCCACAGATTCACCACTCTCTGTGTGAAGAAGTTTTTCCTAATCTCGGTCCTAAAAGGCTTCCCCTTTATCCTCAAACTGTGACCCCTCGTTCTGGACTTCCCCAACATCGGGAACAATCTTCCTGCATCTAGCCTGTCCAATCCCTTTAGGATTTTATACGTTTCAATAAGATTCCCCCTCAATCTTCTAAATTCCAACAAATATAAACCTGGTCAATCCACTCTTTCATCATATGAAAGTCCTGCCATCCCAGGAATCAATCTGGTGAACCTTCTTGGTACTCCCTCTATGGCAAGGATGTCTTTCCTCAGATTAGGGGACCAAAACTGCACACAATACTCCAGGTGTGGTCTCACCAAGGCCTTGTACAACTGCAGTAGTACCTCCCTGCTCCTGTACTCAAATCCTCTTGCTATGAATGCCAGCATACCATTCACCTTTTTCACCGCGTGCTGTACCTGCATGCCCACTTTCAATAACTGGTGTATAATGACACCCAGGTCTCGTTGCACCTCTCCTTTTCCTAATCAGCCACCATTCAGATAATAATCTGTTTTCCTGTTTTTGCCACCAAAGTGGATAACCTCACATTTATCCACATTAAATTGCATCTGCCATGAATTTGCCCACTCACCTAACATATCCAAGTCACCCTGCGTCCTCTCAGCATCCTCCTCACAGCTAACACTGTCGCCCAGCTTCGTGTCATCCGCAAACTTGGAGATGCTGCATTTAATTCCCTCATCTAAGTCATTAATATATATTGTAAACAACTGGGGTCCCAGCACTGAGCCTTGCGGTACCCCACTAGTCACTGCCTGCCATTCTGAAAAGGTCCCGTTTATTCCCACTCTTTACTTCCTGTCTGCTAACCAATTCTCTATCCACATCAATACTTTATCCCCAATGCCGTGTGCTTTAAGATTGCACGCTAATCTCCTGTGTGGGACCTTGTTTTTTTCAACAGTGGCTTTCTCTTTGCCACTCTCCATAAAGCTGTGACTGGTGAAGCACCCGAGCAACAGTTGTATGTGCATTCTCTTCCATATCAGCTGCTGAAGTTTGTAACTCCTCCAGAGTTGTCATAGGTCACTTGGTGGCCTCCCTCACTAGTCCCCTTCTTGCACGGTCACTCAGTGTTTGAGGATGGCCTGCTCTAGGCAGATTTACAGCTGTGCCATATTCTTTCCATTTCTTTATGATTGGCTTAACTGTACTCCAAGAGATATTCAGCCACTTGGAAATTTTCTTGTATCCATCTCTTGACTTGTACTTTTCAATAATTTTTTCATGTAGTTGCTTGGAGTGTTCTTTTGTCTTCATGGTGTAGTTTTTGCCAGGATACTGACTCATCAGCAGATGGACCTTCCAGATACAGGTGCATTTTTCCTATAATCGATTGAAACACCTTGACTGCACATGGTAATCTTCATTTAACTAATTACGTGTCTTCTAAAACCAATTGGCTGCACCAGCGATGATTTGGTGTGTCATATTAAAGATAGTGAATACTTACGCAATCAATTATTTTGTGTTCTATATTTGTAATTAATTTAGATCACTTTGTAGGAATCTGTTTTCACTTTGACACAAAAGAGTCTTTTTCTGTTGATCAATGTCAAAAAAAGCCAAATTAGATTAGATCTAATGCTATTCAATGTTGTAAAACAATAAAGCATGAAAACTTCCGGGGGGTGGGGGTGAATAATTTTTATAGACACTGAAAAAATAACAAAATGTTGCCTTCTGAAGTACTGATTGTATCAGACCATAAGACATAGGAGCAGAATTAGGCCATTCAGCCCATCGAGTTTGCTCCACCATTCCATCATGGCTGATCCCAGAGTCCATTCAACCCCGAACACCTGCCTTCTCTCTATATCCTTTGATGCCCTGGCCAATCAGGACACTATCAATTTTCGCTTTCAATATACCCACGGTCTTGGCCTCCACAGCTGTCTGTGGCAGGGCATTCCACAGATTCACTGCTCTCTGGCAAAAAATATTCCCCGTGACCTCTGTTCTAAAGGGTCACCCCTCAATGTTGAGGCTGTGCCCTCTAGTTCTGGATACACCCACCGGAGGAAACATCCTTTCCACATCCACCGTATCTAGTCTCTTCAACATTTGGCAGGTTTCAATGAGATCCCCATGCACTCTTCTAAATTCCAGTGAATACCAGCCCAAAACTGTCAAACGCTCCTCATATGTTAACCCTTCATTTCCAGAATCATCCTTGTGAACATCCTCTTGATTCTCTCCAATGACAACACATCCTTTCTGAGATATGGGGCTCAAAACTGTTGACAATACTCCAAGTGCAGCCTGACTAGTGTCTTATAAAGGCTCAGCATTATCTCCCTGTTTTTATATTCTATTCCCCTTGAAATGAATGCCAACATTGCATTTCCCTTCTTTACCACAGACTCAACCTGTAAATTAGACTTCTGGGAGTCTTGCACGAGGACTCCTAAGTCCCTCTACACCTCTGATTGAACTTTCTCCCCATTTAGATAATAGTTCGCACTATTGTTCCTTTTACTGAAGTACATTATCATACATTTCCCAACACTATTATATCTGCCATTTTTTTGCCCATTTTTCCAATTTGTTGAAGTCCTGTTGCAATCACATTACTTCCTCAGCCTCCCTCCAATCCTCCGGTACCATTCCCGTGGACAATGAGGACATAAAGATCCTAGCCAGAGGCTCAGAAATCTCTTCTCTCGCCTCGTGGAGCAGACTGGGGAATATTCCGTCAGGCCCCGGGGACTTATCTGTCCTAATGTGTTTTAACAACTCCAACACCTCCTCTCCCTTAATATCAGCATGCTCCAGAACATCAACCTCTACCTACCCCTCCACTTATCTTCGTATCATCTGCAGACTTTGCCACAAAGCCATCAATTCCATTATCTAAATCATTGACCAGCAATGCAAAAAGTAATGGTCCCAATAATGACCCCTGAGGAATACCACTCGTCACTAGCATCTGACCAGAAAAGGCCCCCTTTTATTCCCAGTCACTGCCTCCTGCCAATCAGCCATTCCTCTATTCATGCCAGTATCTTTCCTGCAACGCCATGGGATTTTATCTTGTTTAGCAGCCTCAGGTGTGGCACCTTATCAAATGCCTTCTGAAAATTCAAGTAAATAACATCCACTGCCTCTCCTTTGTCCACTCTGCTTGTATCAGTTATAGAAGACTATCAGATATTGAAGTGTTTAGGTAGAATGGACAGAGTGTGGATATTTCCTGTCATGGAGGAGTCCAGGACATCAAAATCGGAGGATGTTCCTGTAGAACAGATTCCAAAGGAGGGTGGTGCACCTATGGAATTCATTGCCACAGATGGCTGTGTAGGCCAAGTCTTTGGATATACTTAAAGCAGGAGTTGACAGGTTCTTGACTAGTAAAGGCCTCAAAGGCAACTGGGAAAAGACAGGAGAATGGGGTTGGGGGTGGGAACGTCGACTCAGACCATGAGCGGCCTGCGTCGGGCATTTTCATGCCTTAAAAGCCGCAGATTGGAAGTCTGTGGGGGGCGCCACTCCTCGCACAGATTAGAGCAATGCATGGTTAAGTGCCTTGCTCAAGGGCACAAACATGCTACCACAGCTGACCTTCAGATCACTGGACGAACGTCTTAACCACTTGGGGTTGAGAGGGATAATAAGTCAGCCATGATGAAATAGTGGAGCAGACTCAGTGGGCCACATGGCCTAATTATGCCCCTATGCCTTTTGTATTTTTAGATATTTGGCAATATTCGTGCTTTCTTAGAAGATTGCAAAGTTTTGGCATGTCTGAAACTGACAAACTTCTATAGGTGTGTGGTGGAGATCATATTGAGTGGTTGCATTATGGCCTGGTATAGAAACACCAATGTCATTGCATGGAAAAGCTTACAAAAAGTTATAGAGGCAGCCGAGTCCATCATGAATAAAGACCTTCCCACCACTGAGCACATCTACATGGAGTGCTGTTGCAAGAAAGCAGCATCCATCATCAGGGACCCCCCATCACCCCGGCGATGCTCTCTTCTCACTGCTGCCATCAGGAAGAAGGTACAGGAGCCTGAGAACTTGCTCCACCAGGTTCAGGAACAGCTATTATCCCTCAACCATCAGGCTCTTGAACCAGAGAGGATAACTTCACTCGCCCCATCACTGAACTGTTCCCACTGAAATGGACTCACTCTTAAGCACTCTTCATCTCATGCTCTTGATATTTACATCTGATTTATTTCTGATTTATTTATTATTATTGAACATTGGTTGTCGTCAGTCCTGTTGAGTACAGTTTTCATGGATTCTACCGTGTTTCTTGTATTTACTGTGATTGCTCACAAGAAAATTAATCTCAGGTCTCTATATGGTGTCATATATGTGCTTTGATAATAAATTTACCTTGAATTTTGAATATTCAGAAGATTAAGCAGAAACACCAACAACAGGAGTAGTGGAAATTCTTTTCCAATATTTAAAAACGTTAAATTGATGAATGTGCTTTTCTAGCTAATCGAAACAAGCTAAGAAGGTTATTCAGTCTGAACCTTTGCCTAATTACATGCTGCAGTAAATTCTACACAACAAAACATAATCAGTGGTTATGCTTTTTATTAATTAATCTGGCAGCCACCACTTTACAGACAAGATTTTCAGCTGAATCAGCTTTTAATCGGGAGTTATGTTTGTTCCAGTTGCCAGAGCTAATGGTTCATTGCTTGACTTTAAATACCTCAAATCTCCAGGCATTTGATTGATCAGAAGAATTTGAGCAATTCTTTGCCAAAGAGATGTTTGTGATTGTTCGGTATTTCAAGGCAACAAAAGCAAAACAGAAGATGTTGAAACTTCCTACAAGGGGTGATGGAGGCAGATGAAAATAATAATTAATGCATTGACAGGTAAACGTTCATGAAAAATTAAATGAGTGCTGTTGTGCTACCACAAGCATGGGGCTGTGTAGAATTTCTTTCCAAGTGGACCACCCACAACTCAAGATCATCTTTGATCACAAAGATAGCCCCCAGTGATATTTAACCATGGCGAGATGTGTTTTTAAGTCTCTCTCATTAGAGCCTTGTACCCAGCTCGACCTCAAGCCTAAGGAGCTGGTGTCTTGTTTATTACTGAGACAGAAAGCCAGAAATTAAATCATGTCGTGCATGGTTTTAATGCAACAGCATGAAATTGATTGCATGCCTACCCGAGGAGGTTGCTGTGTGCACAGGAGTGAATTCAATTGTCCTCCAATTCACAGCTGATTTCAATACTGCAAGGCTACAGTGTAAATATGCACAGGAACCATTGTCAGCCTTAGATATAAAAGAAAGAGTCATTTGGAGAGCTAATTTAAACCACTGCAGTGAATTCATTGGCACGGGTGGCTATGGAGGCACACCTCATGCATATCAAAACATACAGTGAAATGTGTTGTTTGCTTCAATGACCAACACAATCTGAATATACACAGAGGTCCAGAGGAGGTTCATGAGAATGATCCCAGGAATGAAAGTGTTAACATACAAGGAGTGTTCGCTGGCTCTGGGCCTGTATTTATTGTTTAGAAGAATGAGGTGGGGGGGATCTCTTTGAAACCTATCAAATATTGAAAGGCCCAGGCAGATTGGAACAGGAGAGGATGCTTCTGATCGTGGGGAGTCTAGGAGCAGAGAGCACAATCTAAGAATAGAAGGACAACCCTTTAGAACAGAGATGAGGAGGGATTTCTTCAGCCAGAGGTTGGTGTGTCTGTGGAATTCATTACCTCAGATGGCTGTAGAGGCCAAGTCATTGGATGTATTTAAAGCAGAGGATGATAGTTTATTGATTAGTCAGGGCATCAAAGGTTACCGGGAGAAGGCAGGAAATTGGGGTTGAAAAGAATAATAAATCAGCCATGATAGAGTGACAGAGCAGACCTAATGGGCTGAATGGCCTAATGCTGCACCGATGTCGTCTGCTCTTATTGTTCTGGAATAATCATTGAACCTTTATTAGAAAGCAATCTTCTTTCTTTAGCAAAAAGGAAGGGGTGGGGGAAAGGTAACCCAGCTATCCTAATGCTTTCCACAGCTCTCTGCCTTTCCTATTCTCTTCAGGTCTCAACAGTCCGAATCCAACCTCCAGTTATGGTTCACAGGTAAATAACATTCTCAACATGGTCCCAGGTGAATTGTCCAAGATTCACCGTGGTGTTTCTCCATAAGACCATAAGAATATAGGAGCAGAACTCGGCCATTGGCCCATCAAGTCTGCTCTGTCATTCCATCATGACTGATTTATTATCTCTCTCAACCCCATTCTCCAGCTTTTTCCTCTTAATCTTTGATGCCCTCACACTCAACTTCCACTTTAAGTATACCCAATGACTTGGCCTCACCAGCTGCCTGTGGCAATGAATTCTCAAGCAACTCTGAAAGTTACATGCAGTAATTGTGTGAAACTAAGCCTGAGGCCTGATACTTGTGAACTGCAGTGGAGGAGGTGAATCAGAATTGTGGTCTTTGATTTCTATTATCTCTCCTCCTTCCTCCTACCAACATGCAGCACTTTGTGTTCCTCAGAAGAAAAATTTACTTCCAAGTTATCTATTCATGCCATCCACCTGTCTCTATCTCCTGGAAGTCTCTTACTCACAATTTGCCATGCCTGCAAGTTTTCAGTGATTTGCATAGTTGGAAATTGCTTGCTTGCCATGCAAGCCCTTAATATCATCAAGTTTACTCAAGCTTATTTATCACAAATGCATTGAAACATATAGTGAAATGTGTTGTCCGCATAAACAACCAGCCGAGGGTATGCTTGGGGCAACCTGCAAGATTCGCCATACAGTTTGGCACCAACATCGCATGTCCACAATGCTCACAGAACACAACAAGCAACAAGACAACAGCAGCAAAAGAAGCCCCTTCCCTCCCTCCCACCCTCCCACTCACATATGTACACAGTCTGCTAACGCCAGCACAGGACATTTTCTTCAGCCTCCAGCTGATTCAGGTTCGGACTCAGGCTTACATATATTGGGGTTCGACTTCCCCATTGGACTGCAGGTACCTTCAGACAAACATTTGCAGGAAAACAATCCTGGCACTGACTGCTGGGGAATTGAACTGCACACCACACTGGTCTCATTTAACAAGCTTTCTCTAATACCCTTCCCTATTACTTAGCTATTATGTAAAGTCCTTTTGTTTTTATTTAATGTGGTTTTTAATCCTATTGGCAACCCAATTATTTAGCATTTTATCAAATATGCTTTGTGAGTCTATAGTCCATGTTCAACCCTGCAATGGAGAATGGACTGCATCAACCCCATTACTTAATCGAACAACTCTCACAAGTTAATTAGACATAATTTGTTTTTAATAAATCCATGCCAGTTATCTTAATCAGCCTACATTTGGTCAAGTGGCTGCTAATTCTGTGCTAGATGATTATTTCTAGAACTTTTTTTTCTACCAAGATTAAACCGTCTCATCCACGGTAACTGGATTTATTCCGACAGATGTTTTTTTTTGAAAATAGGTATAACAATAGGTGAGTGTGGAAGGTGAGTGCCGACTGCCTGGCTTCTGATCACCGGTGGTATCATTCTGCTGCCAGAGAGGGGAGCCCGTGTGGCCTATCGCTGTGCCCGGAGGTTAGCCCTCTGTGTCTCTCTCTTTCAATAATGTTGGAGGATGTTACTGAGGTTTCTGCATTTATGAGTTTGGACTTTGGACTATGGACTATGGACATTTTCAGTCTTATGGTTTTTATATCCTGCATATTCATTCTCGTTGTTTTTTGTGTGGGAGGAAGGGGATTCAGGAGCCAATGTTCTTGTGGTGTTTTGTGCAGGGGAGGAGGGTCAGGGTATCCATGCTTTGTTGCATTTTTGTTGGCTTTTTGTGCAGGGAGAGGGGGATTTGGCAACCAAAGTTCTTGTTGTGTTTCATGGGGGGGGGTTGATGATCCTGTTGCAATCCTTTTTTATGTGGAAGGGGGTGGGTTTGTTATTTCTCTCTGAACGAACTTCCGTTTTATTTTTGTTTTGTAGCTATCTGGAGAAGAAGAATCTCAGAGCTGTATACTGCATACATACCTTGGTAATAAATGATCCTTTGAACCTTTGAACATCTGCAGTTTTCCAGTCCTCCAGCACTAACCCCAATTTACAGATGCTGGGATATCATGGCCAAGCCTCCCTTAATTCTCTCAGCATCCCAAGGACCAGTTTTATTTGTCACACATACATCGAAACACACACTGAAATGCGTCTTCAACCAACACAGTCTAAGGATGTGCTGGGGGAAGCCCATACATGCCACCAGGCTCTGAAACTGTCATTTCGTGCCACAACTTACTAACTATACATCTTTGGGATGTGGGAGGAAACCAGAGCACCCAGGGAAAACCCTCACAGTCACAGGGAGAACATACCCTTTATCCTTATGCTTATCCACTTGAAATGCTGTTGTCTTTTATAATGCCTTCTCTTTATCAATGCTTAGCACACCCAGATCTTCAATTACATCTCTCTGCTGTAGGGTCCTGATGCAGGATTCAAGACCATAGGATGTAGGAGCAGAATTGGGCCATTCAGCCCTTACAGTCTGTTCTGCCATTTCATCATGGCTGATTTATTTTCCCTCATAATCCCATTCTCTTGACTTCTCCCTGTAACCTTTAACACCCTTACTAACCAAGAACCTATTAACCTCTGCTTCAAAAATACCCACATTTCCCTCCACAGCAGTTCCCTTCCCCCTCCACAGATACTGCTTGACTGGCTGATTTCCTCCAACAGATTGTTTGCTGGTCCAGACTGCAACATCTGCAGTCTCTTGTGGCTTCAATTACATCTCCCTTTGCTGAGAGACCAACTTCGAGCTAACTGCAGAAGTACTTAAAAAATCCCTAGGCTAATCCCATTTCTCCTATAATCAGATTTTCTTCTTCAATTGTAATTGGCCCAGTCTTCCTTCTACAACCCTTTTTCTCACTTGTACGCTGTTGGATCTTGATGCTTTTGTGATCCAGATGTTCCTTGGAAATCAAGAATGAAGCATAAAACTTTTTGCTTGTGATTGTTAACACCCAGCACACATGTACACCCTGTCTGAATGCCCTGCTGTCCGGCCTCCCCAACTCAGACACACTCACATCCTGCACTGGTCACTTTTCACCTTTTATTGGTGCTGTTCCACATATTTATCCAACTGCTTGTTTGATTCTAATAGTGTCAGTAACATTACAGAGTCTTACATAAACATGCACCTCGCACCTTATCAATCTTCAGTCCTCTTTGGGACTTGGCTAAGATTATTTTGTGACTGTAGGTTCTGGATTGTAGCTATACTATATAAGCTGTGTGTGTTTATATGTTTTGTGTTTTGGACCCTTGTCTTATGGTCTTATGATACCAATTAACCTAAAAACTAGCCAGATTTGAGTCTTGTGACACCTGTTACTGAAAGCTAAGAAATTTCTAGAAGCAAGTGTACCATAATTACTGGAAAATTCCTTTAGACCATAAGATGTAGGAGCAGAATTAGGCCATTTGGCCCATCGAATCTGCTCTGCCATTTCATTATGGCTGATCCATTTCCTTCTCAGCCCCAACCTGTTGCCTTCTACCCATATCCTTTCTTGCCCTGACTAATCAAGAATCTATCAATCTCTGCCTTAAATATACATAATAACTTTTCCTCCACAGCCACTTGCGGCAATGAATTCACTGAAAGATGACATGTATGTAGGTGATTCTATAAAAATACAAACAAGCATAGGAAAGTTAAACTATAAGAAAAATAACAATTCTACAGCTGAATTCAACAACACCTCGAGTGTACTTCTTGCAAGAGAAGATAATGAGACAAATGCTCTTTCATGACAAACTCAGATGAAGCACAGAATGTGCTGTCACAATGAAAGATTGAGACAATCTGTTGTAGCTTCTAAAGGAATTGCAGGTAAGTACATCAGGCGGGGAAAGATAAAGGAAATGCATCGAGATGAGGCCAGTGGGATTAGTGCAGTGTTGCTCTGGCAATGAACCAGCACACATTCTGTGAGCTGGTGGCCTCTTTCTGCACAAAATGGCTCTGGAGCTTTCAACTGGTAACGGAGAACGAATGGGCTTAGCCCTTTAAAATGTGTTTTGTGCAGGTGGAGTTTCAAAAATCAATGCTTAAGTCAAATAAAATGATATTGAATCTCTGTCTCACCTTAGAGTAAAACCGTTGTCAAAGCAAACCCGAATTCAGTGTATTCTGGTTAATTGGGCCATCAATAATGGAGGCAGCTGCTTACTTGGGACAACTCTGAAGAGCAAAAACTAATCCAGAAAATTGCCAGGATTCCTCTTGTTTATTTGAGACATTATGCCTCTTAATTGGAGCAGGGAGCAGATGCCGAACAGTTTCTAACTAGCGTCATGACACAACACCGTGCTTTAAGTGAACGGTTTTTGAATAGTGTCAGTTGCATGTCAGTCTCCAAAAGCAAAGATTTTTGTCACTGTGAATTGGTGAGAAATAAGTAGTAAGAGAATTCAGAATTGTTTTGCTCACTGCATTTTCAAGCATTCAGGCTTGGAGACGCCAAAAACTGCTGGGAATGAAAATAAAATGATTTCAGTACATCAACAAGTTAGGACTTACAAAGAATTTGAAGATATTGACAATCATCTTGAATGTTACAATGAAAATGAAGATTTGGAGGATGCAATTATCAACAACATTGCATAAAGGCAGTCTATTATCTGTACTATGTGTCTGCACTGATTTTGTTCATTTACAGGCAAAAACATGATACAGATGAATTCCTCTGTCAATAAATATTAGGAACTAATACACTGTTTTATAGTATTGTAGTTATATTGGTCATGTTCTAATTTGTTCTTTATTCCATTCAAATACCCAATTTGTTACTCAGTTTATCTTTTTCAAAAAACTTTGGCTGATTGGGGCAGCCGCTTAATTAGGTCAAAATGTAGTGGTCCCAGTAGGCTTCAATGAACCAGAATCCACTGCATATGAAATTATTGTTGAGACTTATGGGGAACAGGATGGAAGAGGAGCTGAGGCTAGTATAGATCAGCCTTGATCATAGTGAATGGTGGGCAGGTTTGAGGGATCTGCTGGCCTCCTCCTATTGTGTTGAAGACCAGGCTGGTAAAATCTAAACACAGAACACAGAACACTACCACACACTACAGGCCCTTTGGCCTATGGTCTTACGCTGACCTATAAACATACCCCATGATCAATCTAACCTTTCCATACCCTTCCATTTTCCTTTCATCACGTGGCTACCTAAGAGACACTTAAATGTCCCAGTACTTCAATCTCTACCACTGCCCCTGGCAGCGCACTGCAATCACTTAGCACTCCCTGTATAAAAATCTTGCCTCCAAAGTCCCCCCAAATCTTTCCTTCCACTCACCTTAAAAGGATGCCCTCTGGTAGCAGCCACTGCTGCCCTGAGAAGTAAAGGTGCCAGCCATCCACTCTGTCTGTGCCCCTTATAATTATACATCTCTATCAAGTTGCATCTCATCCTCCTTCATTCCAAAGAGTAAAGCTCTAACTTGTGAATCCCTTCCACATAAGACATGTCCTCTAATCCAGCCAGCATCCTAGTAAATCTCCTCTGTACTTTCTCTAAAGCTTCCTCAGCAGAGGTTCCAGAATAGATCCCTACAGAACACCACTAGTCAGTGATCTTGAGGCAGACATGCATCTACTACCACTTTGGTACATTACCCAGTTCCAAATCAACACTGCCAAGTCTGCATGGATTCCATGCCTTATGGCTTTCTGGAAAAGCTTACTGGAATCCATGTACACCACATATTCTTTCCCAATAACACTATCTTATTAATTAATGAATCACTCTCCAAATCATTAATTAATAAGAGTGTTATTCCCAAAGAATATTTGCTTCCAACAGGATCAGAAATAGTCAGTTATGTATGGTATCCAGAAGAATTCTTCTCTTGCACATATAATTTGAAGAAATAAACCCTATATCAAAAAGAATTAAAGTTATAGGCATGAATAGAAATTGAGGAATTTTGGACAACTTTTATCAGTAGGATGGGATTGGCATTGTGGTAATGAAATGCAAGGCAAAGGCTAAATAAAAGAAGGAATGAAATCATGGTTGTGGAAAAAGGTCAGTGCTAATCGTTCCATGAAGCGTGTGCTTGAAAGTTCAGAAACAAGTCCTAAAACACTAAGCGCCTTTTCTTACCTCACTTTACCATATAACACAAATGGACTCAGGAGAATGAATTCAAGAGGTTCTGCAGATGACGGCAATCCACAGCAACACACACAAAATGATGGAGGAACTCAGCACGTCAGGCAGCATCAATGGAAATGAATAAACAGTCAATATTTGGCTCAAGACCTTGATGAAAGGCGTTGGCCCGAAACTTTGAATGGTTACTCTTTTCCATAGATGCTGCCTGATCTGCTGAGTTCCTCCAGCATTTTGTGTGGATCCCAGAGAAGCAATGTACTAGCTCATACAGACATTGTTTCATATTCTTTCAAGTTTTAGAGCAAGTGAAATGCACTTTTGATAGTAAGAACCCCAATTCTGAGAATTGCTTGAACATTGGGCAAGGGTAGGTTTGCTTCAGGATAACTGGCTCAATTGGTCTTTGGTCCATTCAAACTGAATGGAGGTGACTAAGCCAAACTCTGATCAAGGAGCCAGTTTGGCATTGTGAATCATCCAAAGGGGCTTTAGCACCAGTGTATGCTGTCCAACCACAGAATTTCTGAAAAAAACATATCTTGATTCTTTGATTTTCTTCATGTTCGTGGATCCCTGAATCCCTTTAATTGGATCTCAAAGCCCTTTGCAGTTTGAAAACGGACATGAAGAATTACTTCACCTTTCTGATTTCCTGTCATTTCTTCAGATGTACAAAACAAAGCTTCACTCTGACTCTACGTGGTGGTAGGGTGTGGGGGATGAAATGGAGAGATGAAAAAAAGGTAAAACCACAAGAACCTGGCACAAGTTCAAAGACAAACTGTATTGTTCTTGGGTCCCTGCCCAGTTGAAGATGAGTAGTAAAGAGAGGGAATCAGTAACACCTTATCCAAACCGTACCATTTGTTTCTCAGTAGCCTGTTATTAAGTTTTTACGGACTTATCATGAGCTTGTCTGGAAGGAGAGAGGCTTGTAGGCACAGTAAATCAAAGCAGATAAAAGCAATCTCTTCATACTCTTGATATGTGACTTAACAGATGCCCAAGCTTGCAATTTAAAGATCTATTGCATTTATCTCAGTACTTCTGTAGTCTGGAAGTACAGTAATATAATGTAATTTGGGAACAAATCTTGACATTGGCAAATCTTTTGAAGAAATGTATTACCTAAAATGGTTGTTTATATTTTGCTTCAAGTATTGTCTAGTTTATTGACAACAGGCAGGTTATTCAACGGAATGAACATCTTGTTAACTGGATTTATTCAGGAGGAACTTTAGAGTCTGGGCCATGGATTATTGGATGCATTGGATTTAATCCTCCAAGGTTCTCTAGTCATTGGAGGGATGTAATAGATTGGAAAAGCAGATACATGTACTGTGCAAACGTCTCAGGCACCTGTAAAAATATTCTGTAAGGCGAAGATGCTTTCAAAATAATGAAATGAAAAGTTTATAAACATTAAAAAAATACTATAAAGAGCAGTAAACAGTTAAAAAAACTAAATTAAATCAATATTTGGTGTGACCACCCTTTGCAGTTTTACAAGAAAATTGGCTGTTAGGTAGTTCAAATCATCTTGGAGAACTTGCCACAGTTCTTCGGCAGACTTTGGTTGTCTTGCTTGCTTCTGTCTCTCCAGGTAATTCCAGACAGCCTTGATGATGATCTAGGCTCTGTGGAGGCCATACCATCTGAAACCATATAAAAATCTAGGGTGCATAAGATTTTTGCACAATTCTGTATATGTACATTCAAAAAGATAGAAAGAAATATCTCCAGGCTAGAAAAAAACATCCATTTCTGATAGGAAATTATTAGAATCCATTACTTAGTGGACATGGAGAGGTTGTTTCCTATAATGGAGGAGTTTATGACCAGAGGACACAGCCTCAGAATAGAAGGATGTCGCTTTAGAACAGAAATGAGAAGGAATTTCTTTAGCCAAGGGGTGGCGAATCTGTAGAATTCATTGCCACAGACACCTGTGAGGCCAAGTCATTGTCCATATCTAAAGTGGACTTTGATAGGTTCCTGATTCATCAGGGTGTCAAAGGTTATGAGAAGAAGGGAGAAGAATGGGGTTGAGAGGGATAATAAATCAGCCATGATAGAATGACAGAATACATTCAATGGGCCAACTGGGTTATGGTTTCTCGTCTTAAAAAAAGTAGGGATGGGACATTTAGAAGATCATCATCTGATGAGGTAGAAACAACTTAATTTTATGTTTGATAAATTGAGGTTGTTGCTTGCATTGGTGATTGTGACAGGTCTTGTTGACTGAATACTAAAAGGCCTCTTTCTCTGACGGGAATGCCTCAAGATAAGGACCACTACTACTTGCATAAAACTAGGAATTTCTTCTGGCAAAGTATTGAGAACCTTACAAACACACTGGAGGGGCATGGGTACTGAGTGCCTATGCATTTCCAAAGCAAAATGAGATTTAAAGGCCAGGGTGCTGATGAGGACCAGAAATGAGAAGGGAGACTAAAATCCAGGTGCTCCAGTTACCTCCCACATTCCAAAACCTTTCAGGTTAGTAGGTTAATTGGTCACATGGTTATAATTGATGTGGGCTCATTGGGCCAGAAGGGCTATTACCCAGCTGTATCTCTAACTAGAATAAAATACTCACCAACCTCTACATCCTCAGATCCCATTTCAATCTTTCTGGGAACGCTGTAAATTCTCTGATGCCAGAATCTGCAGCAGAAAAAAAGGAACTCAGCAGGTCAGGCATTGGCTGTGGTGTGAAATGGTCAGTTGACATTTTGGGTCAAAACCCTTCATTTGGTCTCAACAGTTCATTCAGACAATGAGGACTGGGGTTGTACGGTACAGACAAGGACTGACAATGGGAAACACACTTTCTCATAATGGTATTGGTAACAGGCAGTGCATTGAAATACATTGATAACACCAGAAATGTTTCAATAGTCGGTCAAGACACTTACTCCAGCAGTTCAGCAGAACACTATTGACTGAAAGCACTCTCACACTGAACATCTTCTCTGGTGTGTTCTTATAGCATTAACAACATGAGTCAGCGAATCAGCCTCTTCAGCATTCTCTGCATTCAATATGATCATGACTGAACTAACTTGCCTGCTCGCTCCCTTGTGTATCAAGGGAGATTTTATGTATATCAAATCTCTATGCAGTTCTGGAGGCATGAAAAATGTCAGATACTGGAATTTGGAGCAAAAAAAAATTCAGCACAGAAGGGCAGCGGTTTGTGCAACTTTTTACAGCACCATTGATCGGGGTTCAATTCCCGCTGCTGAATATAAGGAGTCTGTACCTCCTTCCTGTGATTCATGGGTTTTCCCTGGGTACTCTGATTTCCTCCTACGTTTCAAAGTTCGTGGAGGGAAGGCTGGTTTCCGTGATGCGCAGTTTCTTACAGACATGAGCAGAGCAAATGTTATGCCAAGATTTTAGAAGAATGCGTTTGGGGGGGATCTCACTGAAACCTACAGAACGTTGATCAGCCTCGATGGAGTGTACATGCAAAGGATGTTCCCAATAGTGGGAGAGTCAGGGACCAGAGGGCACAACCTCAGAATAAAAGGTCATCTCTTTAGTCTCATGAAATTAGTTGTTATGCAGAGGCAGTATATTGCAATACATAATAAAAACTGTAAATTACAGTAAGAAATATTTTATATATTGAAAAAGTTAAATTAAATAAGTGGTGCAAAAAGAGAGAAAAAAAGTAGCGAAGTATTGTTCATGGATTCAACGTCTATTCAGAAATCTGATGGTGGAGGGAAAATGTTCCTGAACCATTGAGCGTGTGTCTTCAGGCTTCTGTACCTCCTCCCTGATGGTAGCGATGAGAAGAGGGCATGTCATGGGTGACAGGGGTCCTTAATGATGGATGCCGCATTTTCTGAGGCATTGCTCCTTGAAGAAGTTCTGGACGCTGGGGAAGCTAGTGATCATGATGGAGGCGACTGAGTTTACAACTTTCTGCAACTTACTTTGATACTGTGCAGTGCTCCCTCCCCCATACCAGAAGGTGATGCAGCCAGTTAGAATGCTCTCCACAGTCCATCGGTAGAAATTTGCAAGTGTGTTTGGTGACACACCAAATCTCCTCAAACTCGTGATGAAATATGGCTGCTGTCCTACATTATGTACATGAAAGTGCATGAATGAATAGATATATTCACATACTTTTAAAGATGATTGTGTTGTTCCATGAGTATCAATGAGTTTGTTCACACTGTGAGCCTAATTGGAGAAGAGAATCAATGGCTGTGTGCACTTTGCAGCACAGTAACAATCTTATATACACACTGAAACATTCACTTTGCTGATTTAACATTCAACGTAGATAGTTGTAAAGTGTTTAGATAAGTTATTAACTCTTTGGAGATATGGAAGTCTATATGACATCATAACTCGATATGCTAGCCCTCCACAATAGAGTCATCAAGCTGTAATTATCTATGACTTGTATGAATGGCATGTAAAACAAAGCCAAACTGTACCTCAGAACTGTGACAGAAATATACCAATGTACGAAGTACATTCAGTGGCCACTTTATTAGGTACCTCCTCTATGTTCATGGTCTTCTGCTGCTGTAGCCCACCTACTTCAAGGTTCAATGTGTTGTGCATTACGAGATGCTCTTCTGCACACCACTGTTGTAACACGTGGTTATTTGAGTTACTGTCGCCTTCCTGTCAGCTTGAACCAGTCTGGCTATTCTCCTCTGACCTCTCTCATTGACAAGACATTTCACCCACAGAACTGCTGTTCACTGGATTTTTAAAAAATTTTTCACACCATTCTCTGTAAACTCTAGAAACAGTTGAGTGTGAAAACCCCAGGAGATCAGGAGTTTCTGAGAGACTCAAACCACCCCATCTGGCACCAACAATTATTCTATGGTCAAAGTCACTTAGATCACATTTCTTCCCTATTCTCTTGACCATGCCTGCATACTTTTCTGCATTGAGTTGCTGTAACATGATTTGCTGATTAAATATTTGCATTAATAAGCAGGAGTACAGGTGTACCTAATAAAGTGGCCACTAAGTGTATTTCCTTGGTTGGAAGAGGAATGATTGGAATTTTGTGCCTCCACCATGGAGCTGTTGAACAATATGATGGTCAGTCATGTCTTCATGAATTCATTCAGACAAAGCATTCATAGAGTCATAGAATCAACCTGTGGACTCACTTTCAAGGACTTTTCATCTCATGTTCTCAATATTTATTGCTATAATTATTATTATTATTATTATTTCTTCTTCATTTTCAATTTGCCCATTTTGTTGTGTTCTGCACTCTGGTTGAATGCCTAAGTTGGGCGGTCATTCATTGATTCTGTTAGTTATTGTTCTATAGATTTATTGAGTATGCCCACAAGAAGATGAATACCAGAGTTGTACTGTGTGTGGTGACATATATGTACTTTGAGAATAGGTTTTTTGCATCTGTATTTGCTAAGGAAACTGGCATGAAGTCTATGGAATTAGGGGAAACAAGTAGTGAGATCATGGAAACTGTACAGATCGAAAAGGAGGAGGTCTTTGCTGTCTTGAGGAAAAATAAAGTGGATAAATCCCCGGGACCAGACAGGGTGTTCCCTCGGACCTTGAAGGAGACTGGTGTTGAAATTGCAGGGGCCCTGGCAGAAATATTTAAAATATCGCTGTCTACAGGTGAGGTGCCGGAGGATTGGACAGTGGCTCATGTTGTTCCGTTGTTTAAAAAAGGATCGAAAAGTAATCTGGGAAATTATAGGCTGGTAAATTTAACGTCAGTAGTAGGTAAGTTATTGGAGGGAGTACTAAGAGACAGAATCTACAAGCATTTGGATAGACAGGGACTTATTAGGGAGAGTCAACATGGCTTTGTGCGTGGCAGGTCATGTTTGACCAATCTATTGGAGTTTTTCGAGGAGGTTACCAGGAAAGTGGATGAAGGGAAGGCAGTGGATATTGTCTACATGGACTTCAGTAAGGCCTTTGACAAGGTCCCGCACGGGAGGTTAGTTAGGAAAATTCAGTCGCTAGGTATACATGGAGAGGTGGTAAATTGGATTAGACATTGGCTCAATGGAAAAAGCCAAAGAGTGGTAGTAGAGAATTGCTTCTCCGAGTGGAGGCCTGTGACTAGTGGTGTGCCACAGGGATCAGTGCTGGGTCCATTGTTATTTGTCATCTATATCGATGATCTGGATGATTATGTGGTAAATTAGATCAGCAAATTTGCTGATGATACAAAGATTGGAGGTGTAGTAGACAGTGAGGAAGGTTTTCAGAGCCTGCAGAGGGACTTGGACCAGCTGGAAAAATGGGCTGAAAAATGGCAGATGGAGTTTAATACAGACAAGTGTGAGGTATTGCACGTTGGAAGGACAAACCAAGGTAGAACATACAGGGTTAATGGTAAGGCACTGAGGAGTGCAGTGGAACAGAATGATCTGGGAATACAGATACAAAATTCCCTAAAAGTGGCATCACAGGTAGATAGGGTCATAAAGAGAGCTTTTGGTACATTGGCCTTTATTAATCAAAGTATTGAGTATAAGAGCTGGAATGTTATGATGAGGTTGTATAAGGCATTGGTGAGGCCAAATCTGGAGTTTTGTGTTCAGTTTTGGTCACCAAATTACAGGAAGGATATAAATAAGGTTGAAAGGGTACAGAGAAGGTTTACAAGGTTGTTGCCGGGACTTGAGAAACTCAGTTACAGAGAAAGGTTGAATAGGTTAGGACTTTATTCCCTGGAGCGTAGAAGAATGAGGGGAGATTTGATAGAGGTATATAAAATTATGACGGGTATAGATAGAGTGAATGCAAGCAGGCTTTTTCCACTGAGGCAAGGGGAGAAAAAAACCAGAGGACATGGGTTAAGGGTGAGGGGGGAAAAGTTTAAAGGGAACATTAGGGGGGGCTTCTTCACACAGAGAGTGGTGGGAGTATGGAATGAGCTGCCAGACGAGGTGGTAAATGCGGGTTCTTTTTTAACATTTAAGAATAAATTGGACAGATACATAGATGGGAGGTGTATGGAGGGATATGGTCCGTGTGCAGGTCAGTGAGACTAGGCAGAAAATGGTTTGGCACAGCCAAGAGGGGCCAAAAGGCCTGTTTCTGTGCTGTAGTTTCTATGGTTTCTATGGTTTCTAATAAGTGTATTTTGAACTTTGAGACAGTGAACACTGCAGTGCAGAAACAGGCCATCCAGCCTATGCAAAGCTATTTGCTGTTAGTTCCCATCGACCTGCACTTGGATCATAGACCTCCACAATATAAAACAGGGATCAAAAAGTTGAGCATGTCCTGATGTCCTGAGCTGCACATATTTCAATGCAAGAAGTATCGTAGGGAAGGCAGATGTGCTCAGGGCATGGATCAACGCCAGGAATGATGACATTGTAGCCATTAGTGAGACTTGGTTGCAGGAGAGACAGGACTGACAACGATATCCTGGGGTTCTGTTGTTTTAGATGTGACAGAGCGGGAGGGATTAAAGAAGGAGGGGTGGTGTTACTAGTCAGGGAAAATATCACGTCAGTATTCTGTCAGGATACACTAGAAAACTCACCTAGTGAGGTGTTAAGGGTGGAACTGAGAAATAAGAAAGGCATGAATACGTTAATGGAGCTATATTCCAGACTACCCAACAGTCCTCGGGATTCAGAGGAACAATTTTGTAAAGAGGTTGCAGACTGTTGCAAGAGACATAAGGCTGTAAACTTTACGGTAGGAAACTTTGTCACATGGTGTGAGCAGAATTATCTGCAGCTTAATGTGAAAAAGACTAAGGAGCTGGTGATGGATCTGAGGAGGGCTAAGGCACCGGTGACCCCTGTTTCCATCCAGGGGGTCAGTGTGGACATGGTGGAGGATTACAAATACCTGGGGATACGAATTGACAATAAACTGGACTGGTCAAAGAACACTGAGGCTGTCTACAAGAAGGGTCAGAGCCGTCTCTATTTCCTGAGGAGACTGAGGTCCTTTAACATCTGCCGGACGATGCTGAGGATGTTCTACGAGTCTGTGGTGACCAGTGCTATCATGTTTGCTGTTGTGTGCTGGGGCAGCAGGCTGAGGGTAGCAGACACCAACAGAATCAACAAACTCATTTGTAAGGCCAGTGATGTTGTGGGGATGGAACTGGACTCTCTGACGGTGGTGTCTGAAAAGAGGATGCTGTCCAAGTTGCATGCCATCTTGGACAATGTCTCCCATCCACTACATAATGTACTGGGTGGGCACAGGAGTACATTCAGCCAGAGACTCATTCCACCGAGATGCAGCACAGAGCGTCATAGGAAGTCATTCCTGCCTGTGGCCATCAAACTTTACAACTCCTCCCTTGGAGGGTCAGACACCCTGAGCCAATAGGCTGGTCCTGGACTTATTTCATAATTTACTGGCAAATTTACATATTACTACTTAACTATTTATGGTTTATTACTATTTATTATTTATGGTGCAACTGCAATGAAAGCCAATTTCCCCAGGGGTCAATAAAGTATGACTATGACTGTGACTATAACAGTAGGTGATTTAAATTTTCCACATATTACTGGGACTCCCAATATTGTAAAAGGATTAGATGGGATAGAGTTTGTCAAATGTGTTCAGAAATGTTTCCTTAATCAGTATGTGGAAGTCCCAACGAGGGAGTGTGTGATACTTGATCTTTGGGTTGAGTCGTTCTCCAATTTTGGCAGTTTACTTACAAATGTTTTGTCACTATATGAAGAGACATCAGCAGTGCTCTGTCAATTGCGGAGTGTTCTCCGAAATACTTAGCCTTTATATACTTGTCAATCAACTAAGTGGTCATCATTTCAGAAACTCACTTGTGATGACGGGAGGAAATCTCATCGCTGATTGGCTGTGTGGCAAACTTCGGGCACTGTGGTCTGGAATTTTGCCCGCAGTGGCTCATAAATACGATCGAGGTCTACATGTTTGTTAACAGAATTGCTTGCAGAAAAACAAACTTCTAAGTTTTCTGCAAGTTTAGCTGGTGTAATATTTGCTGCAGTATCCACATTAGATTTTGTAGACCACGTTGGTCTTGTCCAATAGCTTGGTTCGTTTTTGGAAGAAAACTATCCCCAAGGATCCACAAACATCAACTGGCTGTGAAAGGGCATGACCAAACTCTCCCTTGTCTCCACCCATGAAGGTTGAGAGGGGCACAAATTCAACTGGGCATCAGTGAAAGTCATGGTGCAAGCAAACACACAACATGCAAGAGAATTCCTAGAAGCGTGGTTTTCTGCGCACAATTTTGAAAAATGGCAGATAGAATTTAGTGCAGACAAGTGCGAATTGTTGCACTTTGGTTGAACCAACCAGAGTAGGTCTTGCACTATGAGCGATAGAGCATGGAGGAGGAGGAGTGTGGTAGAGCAAAGGAATCTGGGAAAACAGGTCCATCATTCATTGAAAGTGGTGTCACATGTAAGAAAGCTTTTGGCACATCGGCCTTCATAAATCAATGTATTGAGTACAGGAGATGGGATGTTATGTTGAAATTGTGTAAGACATTGGTGAGGCCTAAATTGGAGTATTGTGTCCAGTTATGATCACCTACCTACAGGAAATAGATAGAAACTGATGTTTTTCGGACTGGAGGACCTGAGTTATAAAGTCAGAGGGTTATGAGGGTGTGGAACAAGCTGCCAGCGTAAGTGGTGCATGCAAGCTCGATTTCAATGTTTAAGAGAAGTCTGCATAGGTGCATGGATAGTAAGGGTATGGAGGGCTATGGTCACAGTGCAGATTAATAGGAGCAGGAAGCTTAAATGGTTCAGCATGAACTAGACAGGCTGAAGGGCCGACTTCTATGCTGTATTTTTCTATGACTCTATGACAATATGGTTAAAGGCCTTAGTGAGGTATATTATGAGATCATGCAAGTTCCAGTTTTATAACAACAGAATAGAAGCTGTCCATCTGCCTGATGGTATGGCTTTCCGGATTTTATATTGCTGCCAATGGGAGAGGGGCAAAGAGGGAATGTCCAGGGTGAACAGGGCCATTGCTTATGTGACTGTTTTACTGATGCAGCAAGAGGTATAGACAACTCCATGGAGGCAGACTGAGTTTTCATGAGATGCTGAGCGGTGTCCACAATTCTCTGCAGTTTCTTGCAATCTAAGGCAGAGTAGTTTCCATACAAAGCTGTATTCCATCGCAATAAAATATTTTCCATGGTACATTTAAGAATTAATAAGTTCAAAGTTCAAAGTAAATGTTATTGTCAAAGTACGTACATATATGTCGCCATATACAACCCTGAGATTTAATTTCTTGTGGGCATACTCAACAAATCTATAGAATAATATGAAAGACCATCTAACTAGGTGTTCAACCAAAATGCAGAAGACAACAAACTGTGCACATGCAAAAAGAAGAAATAATAATATTCAATAAATAAGCATTAAGTGTCGAGAACATGAGATAGAGTCCTTGAAAGTGAGTCCATAGGTTGCAGGAACAGTTCAGTGGCTGGGGCGAGTGAAGTTGAGTGAAGTTATTCCTTTGGTTCTATAGCCTGAGTCTCTTGTACCTTCTACCTGATGGCAGCAGCGAGAAGAGAGCATGTCCTGGGGCACTGGTGAGCTTTCTTGGCTATGGCGTCTATGTAACTGTTCACTCCTGGGCTCTTTCAACTCTCAATCACAGCACTGGTTTAAAGCAATTTCAAAAATCCCACACAATTTTACCCACATCTATGTAAGCTGTGTTTCATTTATTATGTAAAACAGCACAACACAGTGCTGGCCCTTCGACCCACGATACTGTGCTAACTTTCTCACTTAGTCAAAGATAAACCTAACTCTTCCCTCCATTTTTATTTCATCCGTATGCCCCATTAAGAGTTTCTTAAATGTCCCTGATGCCCTAATGCCTCGACCACCACCCCTATCAATGTGCTTTATACACCTACCACTCTCTGAGTAAAGAAAAAGATTTGTTTGAAAGATATTAGTCTTCCCAGCTTTTGTTTTCTAATTAATGTTTTCTTCGTTCCCAACGGAAGCCCCATTTAATCTGCAGAGAATAGCTGAAATATTTCTAAACTGATTTTACAGAGAAGCAGATGAGGTTTTCATTTAGTGTGATTCACAGCAAAATAGAACAAAACAGATAATCATATAAATCATTTCAGCAAATCCCTCTGGGCCAAAAGCAGAATACAGAATTCAGCTTCATATCCAGAACATCCCATTAAGTAAGCTCTCAATCAAATTTCTTCTCTACAGAGAGGAATGCAAAAATTAGTAACTTGAAGTCTCCAGTGTTCTCTCGTGCATTTCAAGCAATTGATTATGTGGCTACAGGTTAAATATCATGGCCTGGAAATGTTGGCAAGTAGCTTTGATTTTATTGGTGGCAAGTAAATGAAAATCATTTATCCCAACAACAGATGCATTTATTTAAGGTTACATCACACTGCAAAGGAAATTCATTTAGGCGCTTGTCATCATGCAGAAGGGTTATTGCACTCATTCGGCCCATCGTCTCCATACTAGCTTTCTAACAGTGTGGTAACTTTATTCATCTCAACCTACAGACTCACTTTCAAACAGCTCACAAATCTTTTTCTTTACTCAGAGAGTGGTAGGTGTATAAAGCACATTGACAGGGGTGGTGGTCGAGGCATTAGGGCATCAGGGACATTTAAGAAACTCTTAATGGGGCATACGGATGAAATAAAAATGGAGGGAAGAGTTAGGTTTATCTTTGACTAAGTGAGAAAGTTAGCACAGTATCGTGGGTCGAAGGGCCAGCACTGTGTTGTGCTGTTTTACATAATAAATGAAACACAGCTTACATAGATGTGGGTAAAATTGTGTGGGATTTCTATTAGGATGGGAAGCAGCTTCTTCCCCCAGGCCTGTAAGCCTACTGAATTCCCTGCCACCACCCAGGTCTCATCACGCATGAAGTGACAGTAGCATTAAGGCTGATTTATACTTGTGCGTCAAATGTACGCTGCAGGTACCACGTACCCTACGCCATACCCTACGCTGTAGGGTGACATGCACTTCCCCAAAAATGTAACTCACACGTCGCGGCGACACAGACAGCAACAACTGTGATTGGTCCGCTTGGTAGCATCGCATTTCCTCCTACGCATTTCCTGTTGCTTTTCTCCGCCATGTCTGTACACTGATGCAAAATAAATGGTTGGAGACGATGAACCAAATCATCAGATCTACCTGCCGACACCCGAAAATATTTGAAATGCATTTCCTCGTCCATGTCTGTCATGAAGAAACTCAACACACTTGCAAAGAAACCCCACCGCCAACTAGTGTTTTGGCAGTGAATTGCAGAGCGACGCAGACACAACTATGCATGCTCGCTACGGCGTAGGTCTATGCAAAAGTATAAACCAGGCCTACGCACAAGTATAAATCAGCCTTTATACTGTTTACTTTATGACTTGTATCGTAAATGTGTCTTTTTATTTGTGGTAATATTACCTTTGTGATGTGTTTCAGTTAAATATACTGATGTTCTGTGTTATGCACCTTGATCCAGAGGAATATTTTATATATTTACAGCCAAATGAAATAATGAGGAGCGCTGTAGAACAAAGGGATCTAGGAACACATTGACAGTGGTGTCATGTAGATAGGGTCATAAAGAAAGCTTTTAGCAACATTGGCCTTCAAAAATCAAAGTATTGAGAACAGGAGATGGGATGTTATGTTAGAGTCGTATAACACGTTGATGAGGCTTAATTCGGAGCACTGTGTGCAATTCTGGTTACCCACCTTCAAGAAAAATATAAATGAGATTGAAAGAGTACAGAAAAAAATTACAAGGATGTTTCTGGACTGGAGGACCTGAGTTATAAGGAAAGATCGAACAGGTGAGGACTGTATTGTTTACAATGTAGAAGATTGAGAGGAGATTTGATAGAGTTCTACAAAATTTTGAGTATAGATAGGGTAAATGGAAGCAGGCTTTTTCTACTGAGGTAGGAGGGACTACAACCAGAGGTCATGGGTTAAGAGTGAAAGGTGAAAAGCAGAAGGAGAACATGAGGTGAAACTTCTTCACTCAGAGGGTTGAGAGTGTGGAACGAGCTGCCAATGCAAGTGGTGCATGCAAGTAACCATTGGGCAAGGTGCAGCACCTGCTTAGCCCCCCCCCCCACCTCAACGGGATCAGGGTCATGTGGAGCATGCAAACAGGTGGTGGATGGTCGTGTGAGCAGCCGGTGCATATCACAAGTCCTGGTTATGTGACCACTGATGCCAGGCAGACAATCTCTGAAGAGTGTTGATAATGGCTGCGGTCACCCGTCTTGTAACGACACTGCACAGAAGAAGAAAAAGGCAAACCACTTCTGTAGAAAAATTTGCCAAGAACAATTCTGGTCATGACTATGATCACCACGTCATACAACACAGCATATTATGATAATATATATATATATATAGTTGAATGACATTAAACTTGAACTATTATTTTTCTTTTGCACAACTTGTCTTCTCTTGCACATTGGTTGTTTCTAAGTCTTTATTTTATGTGTAGGCTTTCCTAAATTCTAATGTATTTCTTTATTTTTCCACTAAATGCCTGAAAGAAAATTAATGTGCAGGTAGTATATAATGACATATGTGTACTTTGATAATAAATCTACTTTGATTCTGACTTTAACCTAGAAGCTCACCAGTTTCTTGTGGCAGCATTTCTTGTTAGCTTTCCAAATTCTTCTCTACCATATGTTTAGCACCATTGCTTGACAGAAGGCCAAGAGTGGGAATAAAGGGAATTGATTGGCTGCCGGTGACTAGTTGTGTACCCTCAGGGTTGGTATTAGGTCAGCTACTTTCCATGTCATAAGTTAATGATCTGGATGATGGAGCTGATGACTTTGTGGCCAAGTTTGTGGATGATACAAAGATAGGTGGAGGGACAGATAGTGCTGAGGAAACAGAAGGACCTGGACAGATTAGGTGAATGGGCAAAGAGGCAGAAAATGGAATACATTTGAGGGAAGTGAATGGCCATGTATTTCTGCAGAAGGAGCATTTTCTAAATGGGGTTAAGATTCAGAAATCAGAGGTGCGAAGGGCCTTGGGAGTCCAAGTGCAGTCTTCCCTAAATGTTAACTTGAAGGCTTAGCTGGTGCACAAAAAGGCAAATGTGATATTAGCATTCATTCTAAGAGGACTAGAATATAAAAGCAAAGATGTATTGCTGGAGTCTTATAAGGCATTGGGTAAATCACATTCAGAGTATCGTAAGCATTTTTGGGCCTCTTATCTAAGGAAACGTGCTGGTATTATTGGAGAGGTTTGTGGAAATCATCCTGGGATGATAGGGTTAATGTATGAGAAGAGTTTTATGGTTCTGAGCCTGTGCTCACTGGAGTTTAGAAGGATGAAGAGGTATGTCATTGAAAGGCCGAGATGGAGTGGATGTGGGGAGGATGTGAGGATGTTTCCAACAATGGGAGTGTCAAGGACCAGAGTGCACTGACTCAAAATAGAAAGATGTCCCTTTAGAACAGAGATGAGGAAGAATTTCTTTAGCCAGAGGGTGGTGAATCTGTGGAGTTCATTGCCACAGACAGCTGATGAGGCCAAGTAACTGGGTATATTAGAGCGGAGACACAGCACATAAACAGGTCCTTCAGCCCATTCTGTGGTGACCATACACCTCCAATTCACACTGATCCCCATTCTTCATTCTTCCTACATTCTCAACCCACCAGACTCTGCCATGAACCTTCACACTCAGAGCAATTTACAGTGTTCAATTAATTTAGCAACTTGTACACCATTTGGATGTGGATCAAAATCAGATCACCTGAAGGAAACTCATGTGGTCATGGGGAAATTGGATAAACTTCACGCAGAGAACTCCTGAGGTCACAATTGAACCAGGACACACCAGAGCCCATCTAGTCCATGCTGAACTATTATTCTGCCTAGTTCCATCAAGCTGCAACCAGACCATAGCTCTCCATACCCCTCCACACCCCTCCCATCCATGTATATATCCAAATTTCTCTTGTATGCTGAAATCGAACTCACATCCATCACTTTCAATGGCAGCTCTTTCCACACTCTCACCAAGAAGTTCCCCCTTCATGTTCCCCTTTAACATTTCACCCTTAACCCATGACCTCTAGTTCTGGTCTCAAACAATGTCAATAGGAAAAGATTGCTTGCACTTACCCTATCTATATCCCTCATCAATATCCCATTAGATAAAATACCATAATAGTGGGATCACACAAGTCGAATATAATGTTCTCTCAAGGGGTTCAAAGCTCAAAGTAAATTTATTATCAAAGGACATATATGGCACCACATACAACCTTGGGATTAATTGTTTTGTGGGCATACTCAATAAATCCATAGAACAATAACCATAACAGAATCAATGAAAGACTGCACCAACTTGGGCATTCAACCAGTGTGCAAAAGATGGCAAACTGAGCAAATACAAAAAGAAAGAAAAAATAAGAATATATAGATAAGCAATAAGTATTGAGAATATGAGATGAAGAGTCCTTGAAAATGAACCTATTGGTCGTGCAAACATTTCAATGATGGGGAAGTGAAGTTGAGGGAAGTTATCCCCTTTGGTTCCAGAGCCTGATGGTTCGGGGGTTATTCTGATGGTCAGGAGAGCTCCTGTGCATGATTTCATTTAACGTAGAGAGACTGATGCACAGGCAGCCACCATACGGGGTCAGGGTTCACTGGCATGGCATCCAAGACATCTGGGACTCTTACTGCTGCAGAGCATTACTCCGCATTCACTGTCATTGTGATGTGTCATTATCTTCTACCAGCTCTACCGTTGAGGTCTTGGTTGGATCACGCTTTGTCTGGAACTCTCCACCCCGCCTTGACCTTAACGACATGGGTGAGCCTGCCAGGAGCAAAGCCACTCAGGATCTTGGGATCTCACAAGCCTCTCCACCACAACAAGATCCTTAGAGAAGTGATGAGGTACCATGTTGTCTGGGACCCCACGAGTAATCCATTTCACTCTGAACAGGACGGTGGTAGCCTAAAATATCCGACAAAGAGACAGATCCACTCTGACAGATGGCAGCCTCAACAGAGCCAAAACAAAGTGCTGGGTTAAGACTCAATATCCATTAACTTCTAAGGAAATTTATAGGATAGTTTCCTGGTAATTATCTCTGCACTAAATAAAGAGATTTATTATTTTTAACTTGAAAATAACTATCTGGCAGAGATATTCCCATCTTGTAGAATGAACAAGACATTTAAGCGAGGTCTCCAACATGTTAAGAGAAAATAAAATCATTATCAATGATCCCGAGTACAGTGCCGCAGAAAATAATTTAACATTTTATCTCCAGGTAGATGTGCAGAGATCTGCACAAATATATATCATCATGGAATAATGTGTACAGGACTGACACTTTATTGGCTATGATACAGGATAAAGATAATACAGTTCAGGTTAATTCACTTAATCCTAACCAGATGGTGGGAGAGTCTAAGACCAGAGGACACATCTTCAGAATAGAGTGTTGTCCTTTTAGAACGGAGATGAGGAGGAATTTCTTTAGCCAGAGCGGTGAATCCGTAGAATTCATTGCCAAGGGCAGCTGTGGAGTCCAAGTCATTGGGTATATATAAAGCAGAGGTCGATAGATTCGTGATTAGTCAGGGCATGAAGGTATACAGGGAGAAGGCAGGAGATTGGGGCGAGATTGGATCAGCCGTGATGAAATGGCAGATCAGACACAATGGACCAAATGACCTAATTCTGTTCCTATACCTTGTGGTCTCATGGAATCAGAATCAGAATCAGGTGTAATATTAGTAGTATATCTTGTGAAATTTATTGTTTTGCAGTAGCAGTCATTGCAATATATAATAATGAAAACTATAAATTAGTATTTTATATATATATATACTGTATGTGTAATTAGATTAAATAATTACAAAAAGAGACAGCAAGAAAAAGCAAGGTAGTGTACATGCGTTCATTGTCCATTCAGAAATCTCACCGTGGAGGGGAAGAAGCTGTTCTTAAAATGTTGAGTGTGTGGTCTTCGACCTCCTGTACCACCTCCTTAATGGTAGCAACGAGAAGAAGTTATGTCCTGGTTTTAACAACCACTGTCTCTGTTACCTTGTGTAGCACATGGACCAGCAGGGTACAGGTCCACGAGTAATCATTAAGCACATCAATCGTACACATATTTGATGATGATACCCTATTCACTACAGAAAGAAATCTTTCCTCACATTAGTTTCCACTGAAATCAGAGTCATACACCACAGAAACATTATTTGATTAATTTTATTTATTTAGAAATACAGCATGTCTGCAAGCCCTTCTGGCTAAATGACCCTGCGCCGCGTTACACCATGTGACCTACAGACACATATGTCTTTAGATTGTGGGTTCAATCCTTTACAGGCAGTGGCGGAATTGAACCCAGGTCGGAAGTGCTGTCATAGCATTACGTTAACTGCTATACTCCAAAGCCAGCCTATCAGTTCATTGTCATATGCATAGTACAGATACAGCTTGGCTCTATCCACTCTGTCTCTACATTTTAAGATTTTAAATACCAAGGGTATTCCAGAGATGACAGTCATCCTTTTCCTGATATCCACATAAACTAAAATGATTCATAGAGTCAGACAACATGGAAATAGATCCTTTGGTGCAACTCATCTATGCCGACTGTGTTACCCAGTGAACTGGTCCCATTTGCCCCTGTTTGGTCCGTCGCCCTCTGAACCTCTCCTATCCATGGACTTATCTGGAATTACTTATTCATTTATGAAATAATTTGAACAAATCTTCCCACTCTCCAAAGGCTTCCCAGCTTCCCTGAAATATTGCTCCCGGAACTGTGCACAAACACCAGCTGTGACCAAATGGATTACTTGAAGAGGTTCAGCGTGATTTGTTTGTGTTTGCACTCAATGTTTTCGATTATAAACTGTGGAACCTGTATGAGTTCTTTCAGCTGTACGCATATATCCTAGAGCTCATTGTTCTTACCCACTTTTAGAATCATCCCTTCTAATTTGTATTGTTACTTCTCAATCCTCTTCTCAAAACATTAATACTCATCCACTCATTCCACCAGCTTGTCTGTATGTCCATGGTATATTCCCATCCTTCTCACAATTCACTGAACAGGAGATATTACATTGAAATTGTGTCAGGCGTTGTATATGAGGCCAAATTTGGAGCACTGTGTACAGTTCTGGTCACCTACCTACAGGAAAGATCTCAATAAGATTGATAGAGTGCAGAGAAAGTTTACAAGGATGTTGAGGACCTGAGATATAGGAAAATGTTGAATAGGCTGGGACTTCATACCTCGAACATAGGAGAATGAGAGGAGATTTGATAGAGGTATACAAAACAACGAGGGGTATAGATAGGGTAATTGCAAGTAAGCTTTTTTCATTGAGATTGAATGGGACTAGAACTAGAGGGGATAAGTTAAGGGTGAAAGGTGGAATATTTAAGAGGAACCTGAGGGAGAAATTCTTCACTTACAGCAGGGGTTCCCAACCTGGAGTCCATGGACCCTTTGCTTAAGGATACAAAAAAGATTGGGATCCCCTGACATAGAGGGTGGTGTGAGTGTGGAAAGAGATGTCAGCAAAAGTGGTGGATGTAGTTCAATTTCAACACTTAAGAGGAGTTTGGAAGAGTACATGGATGAGAGGGGTATGGTCCAGGTGCAGGTGGATGCGACTTGGAAGACTCATCTTCTGGCAAGGACCAGATGGGCTGAAGTGCCCGTTTCTGTGCTGTGGTGTTCCACAACTCTATGACATCCATGCACTCCTCTGTTTTCATGGATGTTTGCACAGAAAAAGAATTTTAGGATGTATATTGTATACATTTCTCTGACATTAAATGTACCTGTTGAAACCTATATAAAGAAAGGTGCTGGAAATGGGCCAGTAACATCATAAAGCATACCACACACC
The DNA here is from genome assembly GCF_030028105.1 of Mobula birostris. NCBI lineage: Eukaryota > Metazoa > Chordata > Chondrichthyes > Myliobatiformes > Myliobatidae > Mobula > Mobula birostris. The sequence goes on from NC_092389.1 coordinate 41,782,634, forward strand.
CGACTCATAGACTGTTTGTCCCACCCCCCATCAGGGAGGAAGCTACGTAGCATCCACACCAGGACCACCAGGTTCAAAAACAGTTACTTTCCCCAAGCAGTAAGGCTGATCAACACCTCCACCCACTAACCCAACACAGCACAAACCCCGTCACCACGACTTTATCGTTTCTCATCAGAGTCATCTTATGTACAACCACTCCTGTGCCTAGAGTCACTTTATGGACATACAATCTATCTATTTATATAAGCTATCTTATATACTTATATTTATTGTGTTTTTTTATTATTGTATTGTTTACCTTGTGAGTTTTTTGTGCTGCTTCAGATCCAGAGTAACAATAATTTTGTTCTCCTTTACACTGGTGTACTGCAAATGACATTAAAACAATCTTGAATCTATCTATTTTTAGGCTCAGAAGACTCCATCCTCCATGAGCCTCTTGTCAGAACCAATTAATTTCTCGACAAGAATGGAACACCTGGCCACACTACCACATGCAGTGTGCAGGATAGTTGGACTATAATTGCTTTGATTGAACATTCAGCACTCTGCTGGATTTGTCTCCTGCTTGGCACCAGGTACAAGTTCTGTAGGATTCTTAGATTGTTCTGAACCTCATCCCTGGACATTCCAATGCTGTTCAGGGAAAACATCAAATAAGCCCTTCCTGCAGCTCTGCATCCATTAAACTTCATGCTGATTTAGCCTGTGGGCAAACTGTGCAGCCCACTCTCTTGTTTCTGGGCCTAATCTACCCTCCTGACTTTCTGCAGGTTAGAATGGTTCTGTGATTTATCATTTATGTAAACTAGAATCAAGATTCAAAATTCAAGATGAAAGATTCAAGTTTATTTATCACATGTACATGGAAACATGAAGTGAAAATGGTGGAATTTGCGTTAATAACCAAGGGTGTGCTGGAGGAAGACCACAGGTGTCACCACTCATTCCAGCACCAACATAGCATGCCAACAGTGTTCTGCAGAGCAACACAGAACACAACAAGCAACAAAACAACAACAGCAAACAAGTCCCTGATCCCCCCTCCCGCCCATACACATACTTAGTGCTCTAACCCCATTACTATTCAGACTGTAGCATCCAACAGACCCAGATTTGGATGTTGTCATGCAGATATGGGGCCTTCGATTACTCCAGCAGACCCAGGGTTTCGGCCAATGAGCCTCGACTTCTAGACTTCCAATACAACCTTCGGGCCTCAATCTTCATCATCAACCACAGGACCCACTGATTAATCATCAGATACTAGGCCTTCAACTCCGGTCTCACTGATTCGTGAACCCAGACTTCGTTTCTCCTGCCTGCATGGAACTCCAACTCCCAAACCCGCCAATACTGGGGGAGCCACCGGACTTTGTCCACACTGTTCTGTTGACTGGACATCCTGGCCCAGTCTGCGTATGTCCCACGTACACAACACTGAGCAGAGACAATCCTCCAATTTCATCACCAACCTATAATGTTCTCTCTGAAGAGTACACGCTGTTCTCAATGCATGGACAATTTTTGTTTTTTACTCTATTCTGGATTTGCTGTGAATCCCAAAATGTTAAGTTTATAATGTGGCCAACCTCATCCTAATGGAGAGATTCAACCTAATGGCGAGATCAGTGCAAGACTGCTCAATCTTCTTCTCCTGTACCTAATTAAGTGGCCACTAAGTATATGTTCATGGTCTTCTGTCACTGTAACCAGTGTTTCCCAACTTTTTTTTTCACCCAGTGCCCCCCCAAAGCACCTTCATACTTGCCAACACCCCTCTTAGGCACAATCTACTTTCCGGCGCCTCCATAGTGTAACAACATGTTGACCATATGCTAACATAAGAAAAATGATTCTGCTTTCAATGTTCATCTGTCTTTAAATCTAGCTTACACAGCATTACTCCCCAATATTTTCTGTTTGGGGAGTAAATTCAGAAAGCAGGGATTTGGTAGTCCTCGTGCAGGATTCCTTAAAGGTTAACCTGCAGGTTGAGTTTGCATTAAGGAAAGGAAATGCAGTGTTAGTATTCATTTCAAGAGGATTAGAGTATAAAAGCCAATCTGTAATGCTGAGGCTTTATAAGGCATTGGACATGCTAGTCTGTTGCACAAGAAATCATGTTCCAAGTCAGAATACTTTTATCCTCAATGTACATTTTGAGCCCATCGTAGATTGATTCTCCATTGATATTTGTTTTTAACTTTTTACAAAAGAGAATCTCCTCATAACCTTAGCAACACACACAAACTGCTGGAGGAACTCAGCAGGCCAGGCAGCATCTATGGAAAAGAGTAAACAGTTGATGTTTCAGGCTAAGACCCTTCAGCAAAACTGGAGAAAAAAAGATGAAGAGTAGAGTTAGAAGGTGGGGGAAGGGGAGGAAAAAACACAATGTGATAGGTGAAGCTGGGGGAGGAGGGGTGAAGTAAAGAACTGGGAAGTTGATTGATGAAAGAGGTACAGGTCTGGGGAGGGTGGAATCTAATGGGAGAGGACAGAAGGCCATGGAAGAAAGAAAAAGGGGGAGGAGCACCAGAGGGAGGCAATGGGCAGGCAAGGAGATTAGATGAGAAAGGGAAAAAGGGATAGGGAATAAAGAAAGTGGGAGGCATTACTGGAAGCTCGAGAAATCGATGCTCTTGCCGTCAGGTTGGAGGCTACCCAGATGGAATATAAGGTGTTACTCCTCCAATCTGAGTGTGGCCTCATTGCCACAGTAGAGGAGGCCTGTCATCTTGAACCAGTCTGGCCATTATCACCTGACCTCTCTCATTAACAAGGTGGTTTCACCCACAGAACTGCCACTCAATGGATTTTTTTTTAATTTTCTGCACCATTCTCTGTAAACTCTAGAGCTTGTACTGTGTGAAAATCCCAGGAGATCAGCAGTTTCTGAAGCATTCACACACCCCTTCTGGCACCAGCAATCATTCCTCAATCAAAGTCAGCTAGATCGCATTTCTTCCCCATTCTGATGTTTGATCTGAACAACAACTGAACTTCTTGACCATGTCTGCATGCCTTTATGCATTGAGTTGCTGCCACATGATTGGCTGATTAGATATTTGCATTAACGAGCAGGTGTACAGGTGTGCCTAATAAAGTGGCCACTGAGTGCACCTTCAATGGAGGTCAGAGAACCTATATCTCTTGGCAAAGTCCATCCAAGTGGGGGAGTTATCATAAGCTATTTCAAAACTAGTTAAGGATTTTGAATTTATAAACTCGTAGAACAGGTCTAGATTTTTCACACAAAGTGTGTGAGCTCAGCCCTTTGTCCCACAATGTTATGCTGATTCCTTAATAAGATCAATCTAACCCTTCCCTCCTACATAACCCCCCCATTTTCTTTCACCCATGTGCTCATTTTATGAGTTTCTTAAGTGCCCCTAATGCCTCCTACCACCACCTCTGGCAGGGTGTTCCACCTCTGTGTAAAGAACTTACCTCTGATATCTCCCTATACCTTCCTCCTATCACCTTAAAGTTATGCTTCTTCATATTAGCCATTTCTGCCCTGGTGAAATGGTTTCTGACTCCCCACTCTATCTATGCCTCTTATAATGTTGTATACCTCTACAAGCTCACCTCTCATCCTCCTTCATTCCAAAGAGAAAAGCCCTAACTCGCTCAAGCTATCTTCAGAAGGCATGCCGTCCAGTCCAAGCAGCATCCTGGAAAGTCTCTCTAAAACTTTCGCATCCGTTCTATATGAGGCAGCCAGAACTGAACATAATATTCCAGGTGTGCTCTAACCAGGATATTTTACAGATGCAACATTACCTCCCTGCTTTAGAATTAAATCCCCCAACTAATGAGGGACAATAGACCATAATACACCTTCTTAACAGCCCTATCAACTTGAGTGACAACTTTGAGGGACCAAAGGCCCCTCTGTTCCACCACACTGCTGAGAATCCTGCCATTAATCCTGTATTCTGCCTTCAGATCTGCGATTGCAAAACCAGCTAAACGACAAGAGCAGGTTGTATAAATGGAGTGTGGTGGATGCATGGACCGTGCTGCCAGAGGTTGCAGTAAAGGTAGATACATTCAGGACCTTCAGGGGACTTTTTGATAGGCACATTGATGGCAGAGAAAAGGAGGGAAGTGATAGATAGATCTTGGAATGGGTTAAAGGGTCAGCACTACATTGTGGACTGAAGGGCCTGTATGGTGCTGTACTGTTCTATGTTCTATGTTCTCTGTTTAACAAAAAGCAATCAGTCTTAAACAGTGAACCTTATTTCAGGGATATATTTGATGACATATATGTGAGTGTGTTGATCATAAATTTACTTTGAACTTTGAATTTACTTTGAAATGCATTGGTTTACACTCAGTGGCCAGTTTATTAGATACACCTGTACACCTGCTCATTAATACAAGCATCTGATCAGCCAATCATGTGGCACTAACTCAATGCATAAAAGCACACAGACATGGTGGCTACTTTATTAAGTACAGGAAGTTATGTAATAAAGTGGCCACAGGCATAGTTCCCTCTAAGCTGTGCGCTTGTGTGCGCGCACACGTTTTCCAACCAGCGCACAAAGGAAATTAATATGCGCACAAAAGGTTAGTTACCTAAAATAATGTAGTAGTTAATAATTATATTTATTGAAAATAATCTTTTAGCTAACTGTTTCTGTTAACTAGTTAGTCGGTTTTTCAGATACCACAATGCACGTCACTAATTTACATCACCTCACCTATCCTGTTCCGGTTTGTACAGCTGCATCACGGCGGCAGCTATGTTTGGCGGACAGTGTTCATATCGTAAAGTTTACAAAGATCTGTTTCAAATCCTGTAGATAGCTTAATGTTTTTATTGGAAAAAATATTGATTCACTATGTTGAACTCAAAAGAAGCGAAGGGCGTGAAGTGCAAAAGAACTGCAAATTTGTTTAAAGTTGAACGGCTTAACAAAACAGTAGAAACTGCTACACCGAAAGCTCATGAGGTCATGAACGTTCAGCTACGAGAAGGATTTATGTATGATTCGGAAACTGGAGTTATCTGTTTGTATTGTCGTGATGAGAAAGTTGCTGGAGAATTTGCTAGTGGAAAGAATTGGATGATATTTGGAAACTTGACTTTTTGAAGCGTCATTTAGCAGGTAAATCGCATTTGGATGGTGTACAAAAGCTCAGGCAACAAAACCCATTATTACCTGTGACAGGAGTGCTACGCATGTTACGGTTGAGTGCAGATGAGCGAGAGCGAAAACGATCAAACCCAGAGGAGATCAAAGTTGATGTACAAAAATGGTCAACTTTTGATTTATCTGCAATTGCAGGTTATGACTTCACATTTGGCGATGAACAAGTTAATGCCTTATGTCTAAAATATCATGACTTTCTCGTTGAAAATATTGTGATAGTTAGACAGTTTAATGATTTCAAATTTTCCGTGCAAGAAAAAATTAAATCCAAACCAATTTCAAACTTTGCTCAAATGGTGGCATTTGTACTTCAAAATGAACAGTTTTGTGACCTTGCACAGTTGATGGACATTGGGGGAACCTTTCTTGCGTCTGGTGCGGACTGTGAGCGAGGTTTTAGCCTAATGAATCAACTCTAAAACAAGCTGAGAAACCGTTTAGGTGAATGTCATTTGGATATGTTAATGAGAATCAAAAGCTATCAATGGGATGGAAGCTCTATTAGTCGAGATAAGAGTTTACAAAGAATGGGTAAATGCCAAAAACAGGAGAGAGAAAAAATAACTGAGTGACTTAAATATGATAAAAATTAAATATCTCCAACCTGATGGCATGAATATTCACATCTCTATCTTCCGTTAATGCCCCTCCTCCCCTTCGCACCCCATCCCTTATTGATTTATTTATGTATTATTATCATTATTATGATTTTTTTCTTTCCCTTTTTTTCTCTGTTTTTTTCTCCCTCTGTCCCTCTCACTATAACTCCTTGCCCATCCTCTGGGCTTCCCCCCCTCCCCCATTCTTTCTCCCTAGGCCTCCTATCCCATGATCCTCTCCCTTCTCCAGCCTCGTATCCCTTTTGCCAATCAACTTTCCAGCTCTTGGCTCCATCCCTCTCCCTCCAGTCTTCTCCTATCATTTCAGATCTCCCCCTCCCCCTCCCACTTTCAAATCTCTTACTATCTCTTCTTTCAGTTAGTCCTGACAAAGGGTCTCGGCCCGAAACGTCAACTGTACCTCTTCCTTTAGATGCTGTTTGGCCTGCCGTGTTCACCAGCATTTTTTGTGTGTGTGACTTAAATATGTATGTTATTTTGTTGTTATTCTGTGCAGTTTTATGTCAAATATTTTGTAAAGCTACATAAACTATCCCATGTGTGCACTCAGTGCGCACATACTTTTGTCACAGGAAAAAAATTTGCACGACATAAGATTTTTGCGCGCACTGACTACTAAAAATTAGAGGGAACATTGGCCACAGGGTGTATAATCTCATTCTGAGGGCAAAAACCAACATCCGGATTCGGCCTATTTCTAAATGAACAGGTGATCAGCCTGGATCAGTATCTCTTGCTTCTGAGAAGAAAGGTCATAGCTCAAAGCTCACAGCTGGATCTGACTGAAAGTTCAGAGTACCACAAAGGCAGGTTGTGTTCTTATCTATCAGAGAAGGCATTGTTCTAAAAGATCCCAGGGTACATCTTCTTCCCCAGCTAACAGTCAAAGATCACATCAGCTGGTCATTCCTGACATTTGCCAAAGTGGAATCTTGCTGTGCACAAATTGGCTGGTCTGTTTGCTCGAAGAGTAACAATGTTTGCACTTCAAAAGAAAGGCGCCAACTGTGAAGTTCTTTGAGGCATCCCGTGGTCGTGAAAAGCACCATGTAAATGGAAATGATTTATTATTTAAAAGTGCATTCAGATGTGACAGCAGGGTTTTATACTCAATGGATTACTGCGAATCACCTTTGCAGCCCATTTGCTCCAACCTAGCAAAGTGACTCAGACTTCCCTTCCACCTCATGCACAGAATATGAAAGAATAATCCATGACAACATTCATAGAAACATAGAAACATAGAAAACCTACAGCACAATACAGGCCCTTCGGCCCACAAAGTTGTGCCGAACATGTCCTCACCTTAGAAATTACATGTTTGTGAGGCTTACCCATAGCCCTCTATTTTTCTAAGCTCCATGTGCCTATCCAAAAGTCTCTTAAAATACTCTATTGTATCTGCCTCCACCACCGTCGCCGACAGCCCATTCCACACATTCACCACACTCTGAGTAAAAAAACTTACCCCTGACATCTCCTCTGTACCTACTCCCCAGCACCTTAAACCTGTGTATTCTTGTGGCAACTATTTCAGCCCTGGAAAAAAGCTTCTGACTATCCACACGATCAATGCCTCTCATCATCTTATACACTTCTATCAGGTCACCTCTCATTCTCCATCGCTCCAAGGAGAAAAGGCCAAGTTCACTCAACCTGTTTTCATAAGGCATGCTCCACAATCCAGGCAACACTCTTGTAAATCTCCTCTGCACCCTTTCTATGGCTTCCATATCCTTCCTGTAGTGAGGCGACCAGAACTGAGCACAGTACTCCAAGTGGGGTCTGACTAGGGTCCTATATAGCTGCAACATTATCTCTTGGCTCCGAAATTCAATTCCACAATTAATGAAGGCCAATACACCGTATGCCTTCTTAACCACAGAGTCAACCTGCGCAGCTGCTTTGAGCATCCTATGGACTCGGACCCCAAGATCCCTCTGATCCTCCACACTGCCAAGAGTCTTACCATTAATACTATAATCTGCCATCATATTTTACCTACCAAAATGAACCACTTCACACTTATCTGGGTTAAACTCCATCTGCCACTTCTCAGCCCAGTTTTGCATCCTATCAATGTCCCGCTGTAACCTTTGCCAGCCCTCCATGCTATCCACAACACCCCTAACTTTTGTGTCATCAGCAAACTTACTAACCCATCCCTCCACTACCTGATCCAGGTCATTTATAAAAATCATGAAGATTAAGTGTCCCAGAACAGATCCCTGAGGCACACCACTGATCACCAACCTCCATGCAGAATATGACCCGTCTACAACCACTCTTTGCCTTCTGTGGACAAGCCAGTTCTGGATCCACAAAGCAATGTGCCCTTGTATCCCATGCCTCCTTACTTTCTCAATAAGCCTTGCATGGGGTACCTTATCAAATGCCTTGCTGAAATCGATATACACTACATCCACTGCTCTTTCTTCATCAATGTGTTTAGTCACATCCTCAAAAAATTCAATCAGGCTCATAAGGCACGACGTGCCCTTGACAAAGCCATGCTCTCTATTCCTAATCATATTATACCTCTCCAAATGTTCATAAATCCTGCCTCTCAGGATCTTCTCCATCAACTTACCAACCACTGAAGTAAGACCACTGGTCTATAATTTCCTAGGCTATCTCTACTCCCTTTCTTGAATAAAGGAACAACATCCGCAACCCTCCAATCCTCCAGACACCTCTCCCGTCCCCATTGATGATTCAAAGATCGTCACCAGAGGCTCAGCAATCTCCTCCCTCGCCTCCCAGAGTAGCCTGGGGTACTTCTCATCCAGTCCCAGTGACTTATCCAACTTGATGCTTTCCGAAAGCTCCAGCACATCCTCTTTCTTAAAATATTTACATGCTCAAGCTTTTCAGTCTGCTGCAAGTCATCACTACAATCACCAAGATCCTTTTCCATAGTGAGTACTGAAGTAAAGTATTCATTAAGTACCTCTGCTATTTCCTCCGGTTCCAAAAACACTTTCCCACTGTCACACTTGGTAGGTCCTATTCTTTCACGTCTTATCCTCACTGAAAAACAGACTCTCACTCAAATCCCCCACTGAAGATCCAATTAAAACCAATGTTCAACATGAGAACAGATTGACCTGAACCTCATTTACCCAATCAATTTCTATTCCCTCTTTTAGATGGAGTCATTTTCAAAAAATAAAGTTGCTGGCAAATGGAAGATGAGCTCCAGTTTCTACCGTGTGGTAAATACAGGGACTAATTTCCACAGTAAATCTAATTGAGAGCACTTGAGAATTTAATAAGGGGCATGACAGCGTTAACTGTATTGCCCATCAATTTTTTAGTGACTAAGTGTACCGATAATTCAAAGCATCTCTGGAACCAATTTAAAATGGCCCAAATAACATCAGAGTGAGAAATGCCTGAATCAACTGTCATCATCGTCTTTACTGAATGACGTATGCAATCATGGTGACCATGGTTACTCTTGGCTAACTAGAACTAGAACATAGAACATAGAATTTTACAGCACAGTACGGGCTCTTCAGCCCACAAATTTGTGCCATACATTGAACCTACTCAGAGAGTGGTCGGTGAGTGAAACATACTGCCAGAGGTGGGGGTACAGGCAAAATATAGAACAGAGAACACTACATCACAGTACAGGCTCTTCACCCCACAATGTTGTGCCAACCTTTTGACCCATTCTCGGATCAATCTAACCCTTCCCTCCTACATAGCCCTCCATTTTTCTTTCACTCACACATGTATTTAACTAAGAATATCCTTAATGTCCCTAATATAGCTGCCTCTGCCACCACCCCTGGCTGAGCATTCCATGCACTTTGGGGGAAAAAAATCAACTTCAGCTATATTCCCTATACTTTCATCCATGCATCTTAAAATTATGCTTCCTAATATCAGCCATTTCTGTCTTGGGAAAAAGTTTCTGGCTGTCCATTTGATCTATGCCTCTTATCATCCTGTACACCTCAATCAAGTCATCTCTCTTTTTCCTTCACTCTAAAGCAGGGGTTCCCATCCTGGGGTCCATGGACCCCTCGGTTAATGGTAGGGCTCCAAAATATAATAAAGCTTGGGAACCCCTGCTCCAAAGGAAATAGCACTAGTTCACTTAATCTTTTCTTATAAGACATGCTCTCTAATCCAGGTAGCACCCAGGTAACTCTCTTCTTCAGCCTCTCTAAAGCTTCCACATTCTTCCTATGATGAAGTGACCAGAACTAAACGCAATATTCCAAGCCTGGTCTAATCAGAGTTTTATAGAGTATTAATCAGGGTTCATCCTCCAGCCATACCCCACACACAAAAGTCATCACAAGCTGGGAAGAGTCAATTAGCTGGTAGAAGTTTCAGTAAGTCTTAACCTTCAGGCTGTCTAGGAAATCCTTCTGGATAGAGACAACAGTCCCTGCTGCCTGCCAAAAAGCCTTAGAAGCTCTCCCGCCTGTCACCTTTCCATCTCCAGGAATTTCCCAACACGGATGGCAGTGAAGGTCCAGTCATTGGGTATACTTAAAGCAGAGGTTAATAGTTTCTTGATTAATAGGTTAATAAAAGCAGAGGTTAATAAGTCATGGAGAGAAGGCTGGAGAATGGGATTGAGAGGGAAAATAAATCAGCCATGATAGAATGGGAGAATACACTTGATGGGCCAAATGGTCTGATACTGCTCCTATGTCTCCACAGCATTGATAACTTGCTGAAATGTGTTAACCTAGCTAATTGTCCCTCTTACAGTCCTGATTATATTATTCCCCCAGCTGTCATTCTCAGTGGTATCACACTGTCACTAACTTTCCAAAATCCAACTTCGCGCACCAGGATCACAGCTAATTACTGCCATTGCTGTTGCTCAAGAATTCTTCTGTGAAAGGCCACTATTTTAGATCAGTGTGAAGCAATCAGTAAAGATGAACTGATGGTTTGTCACCGACACGAATTTGTCTCGGGTAAATACCATGGAGCATGATAATTATCTTTAGGGCACTCAGTTGTGTGCAGAGTCTCCCACCTGGCTGTCGTCTTGTAGTAGAAACTAATGTGAGATACTGTGATCTGGTTCACAGTACAATAAGCAGTATTAATTTGATCCTGGGGGAGAAAGAAAAAAAAACTTGACTGTTTTAGTGAAGTTTGTGACAAGTAACAATGTGTAAAAATCAGAAAGGCAGTGTGCAACTGACTGCCTGAAATTAATGCCAAAAAATCAGCGAGGAGGAGGAGGAGGATGGTATCCTAGGCATTCATGCGTTTTTTTTTGAATAGGCCCTTTTAACAGCGGCAATTAATTCATCAATGAGCCAATTTAATGAATCTTAGTCGCTAATAAATCTGTAGTCTTGTCACTTCTCAATGATTTGATGCCAGATGCACAGTTGATCATTAAACATTCTATCATGGAGTGATTGGCCTTGCCAAAGCTCAGTATATGTGACTTACATTGCCTTTGGATGCAACTAAATGTTAAGTAATTCAGAGCTGCTGGGTGATTTTACTCACAATACTTTTTTATAAATATCTTATATACTTATTGTAATTTATATTTTTTATTATTATGTATTGCAATGTACTGCTGCTGCAAACAACACGTTTCACAAATTTTGCCAGTGATATTAAACCTGATTCTGATATAACTATTTCAATAATGCTCACTTCTTTTGGTTGCAAAATTTCATTGCCAGCCTGCACTGGTATTTTTTTCATTAACATGAGAAAAGCAACACGCACAAAATGCTGAAGGAATTTAGCAGGTCAGGCAGTATCTATGGAAAAGAGTAAACAGTCAACATTTCGGGCCAAGACCCTTCGTCAGTTTTTTTCGTGAGCTGTGTGGACCCTTTGCAATTAGTCTTACAAATTCCACCTTGGTAGCACACTGACTGCAACTGGCAGCAATCAGCATCCCAGGCGATGATTCTATGAATAAAAGACGCTCCCCTGTCACTCACGCAACCTTTCCTTACTTTACTTCAGAGATACAGTGTGGAACCCGCCTCTCTGGCTCAATGAGTCACACTGCCCAGCGACCTAACGATTTAACCCTCGCCTAATCACAGAGAAATTTACAATAACCAGTTAATCTACTAACTGGTACATCTTTGGACAGTGGGAGGTAACTGGAGCACCCGGAACAAACACACACATTTACAGGAAGGGTGTACAAACTCCTTATGGGGGACACCAGAGTTGAACTCTGAACTCCGACACCCTGAGTAGTAAAAGCATCACACTAACAGCTACACTACCGTGGTACTTTGTGATCTTTATCTGAAGGAGACATCTGACACATATTCATGAGCACATGAATGACCAGAAGATGAAATCAGTCAGAATGTTACAGTAAAGGAAAACTTAAAAAAAAACAACTGCAGATACTGAAAACCTAAAATAAAGACAGAGAGTTCATAAGCTGACAGTCAGGCAGAATGCAATATTCGAGAGCGGATAGTGCTGGCATTCTGTCCATTCAACGTTATGTTGTGAAGGTACCTCTGTCTTTCAGCTGAACAAGGCTATTTCAGTTCCAACACTGCAACCGGCAACAGAATTGTTTGTTCGTTATGTACCGTGTCGTATGACATGGGCAATCATGGTCTTTCCATGAACATGATTGTTTTTACCAAATTTTTCTAAGGAAGCGGTTTGCCGTCGCTTTCTTCTGGGCAGTGCCTTTACAAGACTGGTGACCCCAGCCATTATCAATATCCTTCAGAGATTGTCTGTCTGGTGTCAGTGGTCACATAATCAGGACTGTGATATGCACCAGCTGCTCATACAACCATCCACCACCTGTGACCATGGCTTCACATAAGACCATGAGACAAAGGAGCAGAAGTCAGCCATTCGGCCCATTGAGCCCATTTTATCATAAGCTGATCCATTCTCCCATTTAGTCCCACTCCCCTGCCTTCTCACCATAACCTTTGATGCCCTGGCTACTCAGATACCTATCAATCTCTGCCTTAAATACACCCAATGACTTGGCCTCCACTGCCGCCTGTGGCAACATATTCCATAGATTCACCACCCTCTGGCTAAAAAAAATTTCTTCACATCTCTGTTCTGAATGGGCGCCCTTCAATCCTTAAGTCATGCCCTCTCGTACTAGACTCCCCCATCATGGGAAACAACTTTGCCACATCCACTCTGTCCATGCCTTTCAACATTCGAAATGTTTCTGTGAGGTCCCCCTCATTCTTCTAAACTCCAAGGAATACAGTCCAAGAGCGGACAAATGTTCCTCATATGTTAACCCTCTCATTCCCGGAATCATTCTAGTGAATCTTCTCTGTACCCTCTCCAACGTCAGCACATCCTTGCTCAAATAAGGAGACCAAAACTGCCCACAGTACTCCAAGTGAGGTCTCACCAGTGCCTTATACAGCCTCAACATCACATCCCTGCTCCTATACTCTATTCCTCTAGAAATGAATGCCAACATTGCATTCGCCTTCTTCACTACTGACTCAACCTGGAGGTTAACATTAAAGGTATCCTGCACGAGGACTCCCAAGTACCGTTGCATCTCAGAACTTTGAATTCTCTCCTCATTTAAATAATAGTCTGCCCATTTATTTCTTCTGCCAAAGTGCATAACCATACACTTTCCAACATTGTATTTCATTTGCCACTTCTTTGCCCATTCTTCCAATCTATCCAAGTCTCTCTGCAGACTCTCTGTTTCCTCAGCACTACTGGCCCCTCCACCTATCTTCATATCATCAGCAAACTTAGCCACAAAGCCATCTATTCCAGAATCCAAATCGTTGATGTACAATGTAAAAAGAAGCGGCCCCAACACGGACCCCTGTAGAACATCACTGGTAACCGGCAGCCAACCAGAATAGAATCCTTTTATTCCCACTCTCTGTTTCCTGCCAATGAGCTAATGCTCTATCCACGTATGTAACTTTCCCGTAATTCCATGGGCTCTTATCTTGTTAGGTAGCCTCATGTGTGGCACCTTGACAAAGGCCTTCTGAAAATCCAAATATACAACATCCACTGCATCTCCCTTGTCTAGCCTACTGGTAATTTCCTCAAAAAATTGTAATAGGTTTGACAGGCAGGATTTTCCTTTAAGGAAACCATGCTGAGTTCTGCCAATCTTGTCATATGCCTCCAGGTACTCTGTAACCTCATCCTCGACAATCGACTCCAACAACTTCTCAACCACGGATGTCAAGCTAACAGGTCTATAATTTCCGTTTTGCTTCCTTGCCCCCTTCTTAAATAGCGGAATGACATTTGCAATCTTCCAGTCCGCCGGAACCATGCCAGAATCTATCGACTTTTGAAAGTGATTGTGGGGCTAAGCACATGACCCTGATTGTGGGGCTAAGCGGGTGCTACATCTTGCCCAAGGGTGACCTGCAGGCTAGCGGAGGGAAGGAGCACATTACATCTCCTTTGGTAGAGCCGTATCTCCACCCTGCCACCCACACCAACATTGTACATGATTCAATTGTTGTAGCAACACAGCACCTGCCTTGTAGTTCTAATGGTCTGGGTTCAATCTTGACCTCCAGTTTGTACATTCACCTTGTGGCTATATGTGCATTGTACAGCTCTCCCCCCACATCCTGAGGTTTTGCGGGTTAATTGACTACTGTTACTTGTCCTGTGTATGAAAAAGAGTGGGAGAATTTGAGGTGAGGAAGGAAGAGGGAGGGAGTGTAACAGAGATGTAGGAAGAATAAAAATGGGTTAGGGTAGGTGATTGATGGTCGGCAGAAGCTCAATGGGCCGAAGGGATTGTTTCCATGCTTTGAGGCTTAGATGTTGCCGTGGATCTATAGAGTAAGACATTGCATCAAATTAAAGAGGCTAGGCGAGAGGAGGTTAATTCACAACAGAGGGATGGGAACCAGTGCAGAGAGACAGAGGGGTGTAAAGTGAGGGTAGAAGCAAAAAGTAGTAAGGAGAAAAGTAAAAGTGGCAGGCCGACAAATCCAGGGCAAGCATTAAAAAGGGCCACTTTTCAACATAATTGTATAAGGACTAAGAGAGTTGTAAAAGAGCGCCTGAAGGTTGTGTGTCAATGCAAGGAGCATTTGTAACAAGGTGGATGAATTGAAAGTGCAGATTGTTATTAATGATTATGATACAGTTGGGATCACAGAGACATGGCTCCAGGGTGGCCAAGGATGGGAGCTCAACATTCAGGGATATTCAATATTCAGGAGGGATAGACATGAAAGAAAAGCAGGTGGGTGGCGTTGCTGGTTAAAGATGAGATTAACGCAATAGAAAGGAAGGACATAAGCCGGGAAGATGTGGAATCGATATGGGTAGAGCTGCGTAACACTAAGGGGCAGAAAACGCTGGTGGGAGTTGTGTACAGGCCACCTAACAGTAGTAGTGAGGTCGGAGATGGTATTAAACAGGAAATTAGAAATGTGTGCAATAAAGGAACAGCAGTTATAATGGGTGACTTCAATCTACATGTAGATTGGGTGAACCAAATTGGTAAAGGTGCTGAGGAAGAGGATTTCTTGGAATGTATGCGGGATGGTTTTTTGAACCAACATGTCGAGGAACCAACTAGAGAGCAGGCTATTCTAGACTGGGTTTTGAGCAATGAGGAAGGGTTAATTAGCAATCTTGTCGTGAGAGGCCCCTTGGGTAAGAGTGACCATAATATGGTGGAATTCTTCATTAAGATGGAGAGTGACATAGTTAATTCAGAAACAAAGGTTCTGAACTTAAAGAGGGGTAACTTTGAAGGTATGAGACGTGAATTAGCTAAGATAGACTGGCAAATGACACTTAAAGGATTGACGGTGGATATGCAATGGCAAGCATTTAAAGGTTGCATGGATGAACTACAACAATTGTTCATCCCAGTTTGGCAAAAGAATAAATCAAGGAAGGTAGTGCACCCATGGCTGACAAGAGAAATTAGGTATAGTATCAATTCCAAAGAAGAAGCATACAAATTAGCCAGAAAAAGTGGCTCACTTGAGGACTGGGAGAAATTCAGAGTTCAGCAGAGGAGGACAAAGGGCTTAATTAGGAAGGGGAAAAAAGATTATGAGAGAAAACTGGCAGGGAACATAAAAACTGACTGTAAAAGCTTTTATAGATATGTAAAAAGGAAAAGACTGGTAAAGACAAATGTAGGTCCCCTACAGACAGAAACAGGTGAATTGATTATGGGGAGCAAGGACGTGGCAGACCAATTGAATAATTACTTTGGTTCTGTCTTCACTAAGGAGGACATAAATAATCTTCCAGAAACAGTAGGGGACAGAGGGTCCAGTGAGATGGAGGAACTGAGCAAAATACATGTTAGTAGGGGAGTAGTGTTAGGTAAATTGAAGGGATTGAAGGCAGATAAATCCCCAGGGCCAGATGGTCTGCATCCCAGAGTGCTTAAGGAAGTAGCCCAAGAAATAGTGGATGCATTAGTGATAATTTTTCAAAACTCGTTAGATTCTGGACTAGTTCCTGAGGATTGGAGGGTGGCTAATGTAACCCCAATTTTTAAAAAAGGAGGGAGAGAGAAACCAGGGAATTATAGACCGGTTAGCCTAACGTCGGTGGTGGGGAAACTGCTGGAGTCAGTTATCAAAGATGTGATAACAGCACATTTGGAAAGCGGTGAAATCATCAGACAAAGTCAGCATGGATTTGTGAAAGGAAAATCATGTCTGACGAATCTCATAGAATTTTTTGAGGATGTAACTAGTAGAGTGGATAGGGGAGAACCAGTGGATGTGGTATATTTGGATTTTCAAAAGGCTTTTGACAAGGTCCCACACAGGAGATTAGTGTGCAAACTTAAAGCACACGGTATTGGGGATAAAGTATTGATGTGGATAGAGAATTGGTTAGCAGACAGGAAGCAAAGAGTGGGAATAAACGGGACCTTTTCAGAATGGCAGGCAGTGACTAGTGGGGTACCGCAAGGCTCAGTGCTGGGACCCCAGTTGTTTACAATATATATTAATGACTTGGATGAGGGAATTAAATGCAGCATCTCCAAGTTTGCGGATGACACGAAGCTGGGCGGCAGTGTTAGCTGTGAGGAGGATGCTAAGAGGATGCAGGGTGACTTGGATAGGTTGGGTGAGTGGGCAAATTCATGGCAGATGCAATTTAATGTGGATAAATGTGAAGTTATCCACTTTGGTGGCAAAAATAGGAAAACAGATTATTATCTGAATGGTGGGCGATTAGGAAAAGGGGAGGTGCAACGAGACCTGGGTGTCATTATACACCAGTCATTGAAAGTGGGCATGCAGGTACAGCAGGCGGTGAAAAAGGCGAATGGTACGCTGGCATTTATAGCGAGAGGATTCGAGTACAGGAGCAGGGAGGTACTACTGCAGTTGTACAAGGCCTTGGTGAGACCACAGCTGGAGTATTGTGTGCAGTTTTGGTCCCCTAATCTGAGGAAAGACATCCTTCCCATAGAGGGAGTACAAAGAAGGTTCACCAGATTGATTCCTGGGATGGCAGGACTTTCATATGAAGGAAGAATGGATGAACTGGGCTTGTACTCGTTGGAATTTAGAAGATTGAGGGGGGATCTGATTGAAACGTATAAAATCCTAAAGGAATTGGACAGGCTAGATGCAGGAAGATTGTTCCCGATGTTGGGGAAGTCCAGAACGAGGGGTCACAGTTTGAGGATAAAGGGGAAGCCTTTTAGGACCGAGATTAGGAAAAACTTCTTCACACAGAGAGTGGTGAATCTGTGGAATTCTCTGCCACAGGAAACAGTTGAGGCCAGTTCATTGGCTATATTTAAGAGGGAGTTAGATATGGCCCTTGTGGCTACGGGGATCAGGGAGTATGGAGGGAAGGCTGGTGCAGGGTTCTGAGTTGGATGATCAGTCATGATCGTAATAAATGGCGGTGCAGGCTCGAAGGGCCGAATGGCCTACTCCTGCACCTATTTTCTATGTTTCTATGTTTCTATGTAACACCTCAACATCTGGAATCCAACACCAGCAAACAGATATCTCTGCACCAGCTGTTTCAGGTTTCAAAGTTTCTATTCTTTGGAAAATGGCACCGAGAAAAGGAAGCCCCACCAGCCTCTCGATTCCTCCTCCGTCCAGTGCCAGACCCTAGGTGTTAAACTACTTACAGCCATTTCACACTTCTCTGAAAAGACGTCATCTGTGGTTCAGGCAAAGAGTTTTCTTTATATGTGTAACTACTTTTTGGGAAACTTTCCAATTTTATCTTTTAGTGTGTCCTCCGCATTCAGTAGCCTGCTGAGGGTTAATCCTGTTCTGTGTCATCTATTGCTCAGACGTTGCATTTCCCTGGCAGTTTGGCAGGAGGTGATTTATTGCAAAATAATGAGGTTCAAACACAGTCAGCAGTAATTGAACTTGAACTTCCTGTTGGCTGAAATCTAAAACTATGATCACCCGGCTTTGGAGTTATATGATCAGGGAATATTACACTTGGCCATTAAGCACTTCAACTTAACACACTTTCATTTTCCTCAAGCTTTTAATTAATATCACATTCTCTCCTTCTCAACAATCCAAGTCTTTTTTCAAAGAAACACTTGAATTCTACTATAACCTCAGTCTGCCTCTGATTATTCCACATTCTAGCCACACTAAGAGCAAAATAATCTTTTATTTTATTCATTTTTATTTAGAGATACTATATGGAACAGGCCTTTCCAGTCCAACAAGGCGCATCGCCTAGCAACCAACCTATTTAACCCTAGCCTAAGCACAGGATAATTTACAATGACCACTTAACCTACCAACTGACATGTCTTTGGACTGTGGGAGGAAACCAGGGCACCCAGAGGAAACCCACACGGTCACAGGAAGGATGTGCAAACTCCTCACAGACAGCGCTGGTATTGAACTCCAAACTCCAGGAACCCCCGAGCTGTAATAGCATTGGGCTAGCTGCTATGCTACTGTAAATTCAGTACCAAAGATTCTAACTTTGATCTGTGACATTGTTTTTGCATGAAGAAAACAATTCTAACTTTACACAGCCACTGGACCTTGTCATAACCATCAGCAACAATTTCACCACGCTCCTCCACACACAGTTTCAGCAACACAGATTCAACTCCCACCACCGTAAGGAGTTTGTATGTTCTCCTCATCATCACGTGGGTTTGCTCTGGTTTCCTCCCACAATCTAAGGCCATACCGGTTGGAAGGTTAATTGGTCAATGTAAATTGTCCTGTGATTTGGCTAGGGTTAAACTAGGAGTTGCTGGGCAGCATGGCTCAAAGGGCTAGAGGGGCTTGTTTCACACTGGATCTCAATAAAAGAAATTGAAACTGATTCCTCTTGTCATAATATCGTGTCGAAACATCTTATCATACTCTATGTTTGCGTACTGTACGTTCATGGCCTTCTGCTGCTGTAACCCATCCACTTCAAGGTTCGATGTGTTGTACATTCAGAGATGCTCCTCTGTTGTAACGTGTGGTTACTTGAGTTACTGTTGCCTTCCTGTCAGCTTGAACCAGTCTGGCCATTATCCTCTGATCTCTCTCAGTAACAAGGCATTTTCACCCATAGAACTGCCACTCACTGGATTTTTTTTTTCTCTTTTGCCTCATTCTCTGTAAACTCCAGAGACTGTTGCATATAAAAATCCCTGGAGATCAGCAGTTTCTGAGATACTCAAACTACTCTGCTGGCACCAACAATCATTCCATAGTCAAAGTCAATTATTTCACATTTCTTCCCCATTTTGATGCTTAAACTGAAAAACAACTGAATCTCATGACCGTGTCTGCATGCTTTTATGCATTGAGTTTCTGCCACTTAACTGGCTGATTAGATATTTGCATTAACAAGCAGGTGTACAGGGATAACTAATAAAGTGGCAACTGAGTGTACAATTCCAGTTGTTTACTTCTACAACCAAATGAATTCAGTGTATGAAAATGTTCAATCTGAAACCCAAGTGTATGTTTGTTGCAATAAGAGAACCTTGTCTTTTATTCATAAAATCCTACTGCATTCTCCAATCAAGTCGTGTGTATTATATTGTATTGGTTTATTATTGTCACAGGTACCAAGATACAGTAAAGAGCTTGTCTTAAAACTGTTCATACAGATCAAATCATTAGACGGTGCATTGAGGTAGAAAAAATGTAAAACAATAAGAATGCAGAATTAAGTGTAAAAGCTACTGAAAAAGTTCAGTGTAGGTAAACGATAAAGTGCAAGATCACAACGAGGTAGAATGTTTCAAAGTTCAAAGTAAATTTATTATCAAAGTATATATATGTCACTATATACTCCCCTATGATTGATTTTCTTGTGGGCATTCATAATAAATACAAAGAAATACAATTGAATCAATGAAAATCTGAATGCAACAAAGACAGACAATCAATGTGCAAAAGATAACAAACTGCAGATGCAAAAAAATGAAGAAAAAACAACATAAAAATAATAAATAAGTAAGCAATAAATATTGAGAACGTGAATTGTAGAGTCCTTGAAAGTAAGTCCATGGATTGTGGAATCAGTTCAGTGTTGATGTGAGTGAAGTTATCGATTCTTGTTCAGGAGACTGATGGCTGAGGCCAAGAGTCCATCCTATCATACAAGACATCCATTCAGGAGTTTGATAACAGTGGGATGGGAACTGTGCTCGAGCTTGGTGGTATGTGCTTTCAGGCTTTTGTATCTTCCGCCCTATAGAAGAGGAGATAAGAGAAAATGTCTGGGGTGGCTGGATTCTTTGATTATGCTGGCTGATTTACTAAGGCAGTGAGAAGTATAGACAAAGTCCATAGAGGTGAGCCAGGTTCCTGCGATGTGCTGAGCTGTGTCCACAACTCTCTTCAGTTCCTCGCAGTCATAAACAGAGCAGTTGCCATACCAAACTGATATGCATCCAGACAAAATGGTCTCTCTGGTGTATTGTTAAAAATTGGTCAGGGTCAATGGGAGTATGCTGTATTTCTTTAGCTTCCTGAGGTATTAGAGGTGTTGGTGAACTTTCTTAGTTGTGACATGAACGTCATTGGA
The DNA here is from genome assembly GCF_030028105.1 of Mobula birostris. Taxonomy (NCBI): domain Eukaryota; kingdom Metazoa; phylum Chordata; class Chondrichthyes; order Myliobatiformes; family Myliobatidae; genus Mobula; species Mobula birostris. Next base: position 41,803,410 of record NC_092389.1, read on the forward strand.
CCAAGACAGCCTATACACACTGAGGAACTTTGTGTGTGTGTGTGTCAGCCAGGAGCTAGTCATACTTCATGGAGGATTCCAGCAGTAACCAGTTAGACTTGTTAAACCCAGATATACATAAGCGTCTTATACAAACTAGTATTCTACATTTTCAGACACATTTTATTTTTATTTTTCATAACATGAACCAATCCAGCTCCAGTTTTGAAGTCTGTTTCAATTCCCATAAAGTTTTGGCTGAATTAATAAAACATTTCTAAGTTAGTTCCTTTCTGGTACAGATGGTCCTTGCTATTCTTTTCATGGCCAATAATGCTACAACTAGATATCACTTTAGCACATTCCCTGACATTAAACCATAGTGACTGTCTATTGACTAACCTATCAGAGACAGTAGATTTGCCATAAGACCATGAGGCCATAAGAGCAGAATTAGGGCATTTGGTCAATTGTGTCTGCTTCCACCATTCAAACATGACTGATTTATTATCTGAACCTATTCTCCTGATTTTTCTCCGTAACCTTTGATGCCCTAACTAATCAAGAACCTATTGCCCCCTGCTGTAAATATTCCCAATGACTTGGTCTCCACAGCCATCTGTGGCAATGAATTCTACAGATTCACCACTCTCTGGTTAAAGAAATTCCTCCTCTCTGTTCTAAAGGGACGTACCTCTATCAGGCTAACTAATTCATGAAGTTGTTATTAACAAGATTAAGCAAAAAATGCTGGAAACACTCACCCAATCAGGCAGCATCTGTTAAGGGAAAAACAAGATTAACATTTTCAATCTTCAGCAGACCTGGGAAAGAGAAAACAAATTAGTTTTAAGTTAGTGAAAGGGTAGGGATAGAGGAAATATCTCTGACAGGGTGAGGCAGGGTCACTGTGATAATAATCACTGAACCCATCTAGTTAAACAAGGAAGTCATGTTGGCTGTTTTCCAATCTTCTAGGACCCACCTAGAGTTTAACGAGTTATGAAAATTTTCAACCAATGGGACCACAACCTCTGCAGTTACTTCCTCTAAAATCCTCATGTGCAGTCTGTCAGGACCTGGCGACCTGTCTGCCTTAGGCTCCTGAGCTTCTGGATTCTTTTATCTCACGTAATTGTATTTTTTTTTGTAAATTCTGTTATTTAATTTACTTAGAGAAACAGCACAGCCCAGCTTGCTGGTAGTGTAAACCACTACATTAACCATGACACTACCATGTCACCTATGTTACTTGAAATCAAATCATCTGATTTCACAAATTTTCCCACAATGACAATTGATGCAAAAATGTATTCAACACACCACTGTTTCTTTGTTTGCTGTTATTAATTTTCCTACCTTATTTGAGTCACCCTCTTCCTATTTACGTATCCATAGAAGCCACTAAGCCACTAACCTGATGGCATGAACTTCGATAACTCAAATTTCCAGTAATTGCCCGACTCTCCCCCCTCTCCCACCTTCACCATTCCCCATCCCCTTTTCCTTCTCTCACCTTCTCTTACCTGTCCGTCACCTCCCTCAGGTGCTCCTCCCCCTTCCCTTTCTTCCATGTGCTTCTGTCCTCTCCTACCAGATTCCCACTTCTCCAACCCTGGATCTCTTTCACCAATCAACTTCCCAGCTCCTTACTTCATCTCTGCCCCTCTCAGTTTCACCTATCACCTTGCGTTTCTTCCTCCCCTCCTCCCACCTTCTTGCTCTGCCTCCTCATTTTTTTTTTTCCAGTCCTGATGAAGGATCTCAGCAAAAAACGTTGACTCTCCTCTTTTCCATGGATGCCCGCTGGGCTCCTCTAGCATTTTGTGTGTGTTGCTTCCATAGAAACTTGTTTGTTTTTGTAACACATGCAAATTTTATCTCAAAATTCATATTCTCCCACAATCTAAGGTTTATACTCTTCCACTGCTGAATTCTAAACACTCCTCAGTCCTCTAGTTTACCCCTCGCCCTCATCACCCTCTATACCCTAGTTTTCAGTTTAACTTTACCCTTTACCTCTGTTGAATTGTGCTTCTTTCTCATAGATAGCCTCTTGTTGGTTGCAATTAAAAGTTTGCTGAATATTACATACCAGCCATTTGAACATCTGACCCAGTTCCTTCACTGACCTGTCTCTCAGTGTGTTTGCCCAGACCACCTTAGACTATTCCTCCTTCATAACAGACACAGAAAATATCAATGGCAGCATGTCTATTGACACTCTCCTTCACCTCCTTCCCCCAGTATATTCCAGTGCTACTCTCCCCAATCCCTAGTAACACACACTAAATGGTGGAGGAACTCAGCAGGTCAGGCAGCATCTAGAGAGGAAGAAACAGTTGACCTTTCAGGCCAAGAACCTTCATCAGGACTGGAAAGGAAGGGGGAAGAATAAAGAATAAGAAGGTGGCAGGAGGGGAAGGAGGACAAGCTGACAGGCGATAGGTGAGGTCAGGTGAAGGGGAAGGTAGATGGGTTGGGAGGAGGGATGAAGTGAAAAGCTGGAAAGTGATAGGTGGTGAAGGTAAATGGGTGAAGAAGAAGGAATCCAATAGGACAGAAGAGTGCATCACAGGGAAAAGGGAAGGAGGAGGAGCACCAGATGGAGGTGAAAGGCAGGTGAGGAAATAAGAACAGATAAGGGGCAAACCGAAAAGGAGAGAGGGAGAGGGGAAAGGGAGAGAAATTACTGGAAGTTGGAGAAATCAATGTTCATGCCATGAAGTTGGAGGCTACCCAACGGAATATGAGGTGCTGCTCCTCCAGCCTGAGAGTGGCCTCATCGTGGCAGTAGATGACATGTCAGAATGGAAATGGGGAGTGGAAATAAAATGACTGGCCACCAGGATATCCTCCTTGTACCCTTCCCTCCAGCCCTCAATGGTCCCAGTGCCTTCACACACAGCCCCACCACCTCCACCCCACACACACGCGCCCACACACACACACACACACACACACACACAAAACCTCCTGTCCCCACCATGGCCCTCCTCTCCCCTGCTGTCCAGAATAGAAGTAGAGTTTGACCAGGTAATCACTTGCCTTCCCTGGACTTTATATTTTCAGTCTCCATGTTCTTTGTTTCTATTTCTGTGTGTCTCACTTTGCAGATGTGGGTGTTCTCAGGACAACCTTCGATCAGCCAAGAGCCAGTCTCAGACTCCAGAGGTATGAAAGCACATCAGTCTGAGACCCATTTGTCCTTTCAACACCAGCATCCAGTCTCAATCATGTCAAAATATGGTGTCTTCTTTCAGTTTGCCTTTTTTTTTCCCTTCGGTGACTCACTCCTGGGAAATGAACACAAATTTTTTTTATACATTTAATTTGTTGTTACTTGCCTTTCCATTCTCATTCCTAGAATCCTATATTCATTCAAGCCCTGAGATAATGCAATAACCCACCATTGAGGACATCTTCAAAAGGCAGTGCTTCAAAAAGGCAGCAACCATCGTTAAGGACCCTCGCCATCCAGAACATTCCCTTTCTCATTACTACAATCAGGGAGGAGGTACAGAGCCTGAGGACCCACACTCAACATTTTAAGGATCATTTAATGTATCAGAGTCCTAGAACACTACAGCACAGAAATAAACTCTTTGGCCCTTCTATCATTCTGCCTAATCACATCAACCTGCACCCACGCTGTAGCCTCTCCCATCCCTGTACCTATCCAATTTCTCTTAACTGTTAAAATCCAACCCATATCCAGAATCCAGCTTCCACCCGTCCACCATCAAATTTCTAAACAAACCACAAACACTACCTTTTTCCTCTCCATTTGCTCTACGTTATGTACTTATTACTGTTACCTGTAGTGATTTTTTTATGTATTGCACTATACTCCTGCTGCAAAACAACAAATATCATGATACATATCAGTGATATTAAACTCAATTCCAATTCTAATTATCGGAAGTTTGTGCGCAATAGGGTAAAAGACAGCATTCATTGCCTCTGATTCCGATTCTGAATGCGGCTCATTAAAAATTTGTACGTCAGTGGGATTTGGCTCTGAAATTTTAATCCAGGAGGTGCACAGAGATCATATTTTGCAAGAAAAGTCTCTGAACCAATGATTGTGGTTCATTTGCTGTCTTGCCTGCAAAAGAGGCCAATCAATGGCTGTTAGTACCTGTCTGAGCAAGAATATTGGTCAGTGTTTTACCCATGCACACATTCACTGCGGATATGTGGAAAGGGGCAGAGATCTGCAAAGAGGGGAGTGAGATGAAAGGGATGTTGGGGTTTAAGGAGTGTGTGGGAGTCAGGATGAAATCAACAGCCAGCAACTTCTCACTCAAAGACAAATTCTCTGCAATCAATGACACTTAATTTCTATGTAAACAGCTTGCAGAAGTAGATCTTAAAATGATTTTAGTTTAAATAACATTTTATAAATTATGCAGTATTTCTGTGTGAAATCTGATGCTGATTAGTAATTGAAGAAATACTAACAGTGTACAGAAGTACTTTTATTTATAAGGCCTTGCCAAAAAAATCGATGAGCTGGAGTCTGTCCATGTATTAACCCATCCAATGAAAGGATTGGCATTGTCCTCCTTGGCCAATGATCAACTACTTTCAAATTTTGTCTTGGAGTTTAACCACTGGTTTTCTAGCTTGCTGGACTCAAGTCCATTGAAAAAGCCTTGTGGACTAGACCTGGAGTTCTGGTCTGGGGGCCATTGTTAAAGCTGCATGGACCAGGCCTGACCTCTGGTTTGAAGATCATTACTAAAGCCTTGTCGACAAGGTGTTTACTTCTGGTCTGAAGGCAATTGAAAAAGACTGACTATTCCAGTGGAATGTGTGAAAAGATGGGCGGAACGTACTGCATATTACTCTGTTGGGAACACTTTCAATACTCCCAGCAAACTGAGCAAGGAGCTGGGGAAGAACGCTCCTATTCTGAATTGCAGAACATACAGCATAGAACAGTACATTCTGTGCCAAATATGATGCCAAATTAATGTGCTTTTTCCTGTGAGTGCTTGTATCCCTCCATACACAGCCTGTTCATGCCTCTTAAACAATGCTAATGGGTCTCCGTTCACCACCTCCTCTTGCAGAACATTCCAGACAGCTACCACTCTCTGTGTAAAGATCTTGCCACATAAATCTCCTTTTAACCATTGCCCCTCTCACCTTAAAGCTATGCCCTTTAGCGTTTGACATTTCTGTCTAATCGATGGAGCTGGGAGACAGTGACAAGTGGGTGATGGATGGAGGCAGACAAAGAGAGAGAAAAATGAGAGGCAGGTTCAAATATAATTCTATTACTGCTTCACCTAATCCATCTGCCTACCATTCCCCACACCGGGTCCCCTCTCCCAATGTTCCCATCTGCCCTCCCCAACTGAATTCCATTCTCCATCTTCCTCTCCTAATATATTCCAGAATCAGTTTTATTACCACTGTCTTAAATTATGTGAATTAATTTGTTTTCCAGCAGCAGTTCAGCACAAAGATATAAAATTACTATAAACTACAAAAATAAATAAACAGTGAAAAAATAAAGGAGTAACAGAGTAGTGTTCACGGGTTCATGAACTGTTCAGAAATCTGATAGTGGAGGAGAAAAAGCTATCTCTGAATCATTGAGTGTAGGTCTTCAGGCCCCTGCACTTTCTCCCTGGTTGGAATAACACAAACAGGGCACGTCCTGGATGCTGAGAGTCAGAGTGGATGCCGCCATCTTATGGGAGGGTGGGTTGTGCTCGTGATGAAGCCCACTGAGTCTACGAACCTCTGCAGCCTCCTGCAAACGTTGGAGCCTCCATACCAGGCAGTGATGCAACCAGTCCGAACGCTCTCCACCGTACATCTATAGATGATGTCCATCACCTGCAGCCCCTTGTCACCTCTATTTATTATTGAGATACCGCACAGAATAGGCCCCTCCGGCCCCATGAGCCGCACCAGCCAGCAATCCTCTCGATTTCATCCTAGCCTAATCACAGGACAATTTACAATGACCAATTAACCTACCAACCAGTACGTCTTTGGACTGTGGGAAGAAACCAGAGCACCCAGAGAAAACAACATCGTAACACCTGGAGGAAACCCACACAGGCACGGGGAGAGCATACAAACTCCTTACAGACAGCAGCGTATCTCTATTCTCCTTGTCTTGATGCAATTTCCATTACCCTCCTCTCGACCTGCCAATCTTCACTCCTCACCTTGATCTTTTTATTGTTTTCTTTCTCTTGTTCCACTCCTTCACCTCATCCCTTCATACTGACAATCTCCCCTTCTAATCCTTCAGTCCAGAGGAAGGGTCTCCACCCAAAATGTTTAGATTCCGTTTGTCTCCATGGATGTTACCTGGCCCGCTGAGTTCCTCAAGAACTTTTGTGTGTTGTTCCAGACTTCCAGCATCTGCAGCCTCTTGTGTCTCTTGTCAGCAACTGTAATCTGTTGATCAGAAAGCATCTGCCATGCAAACAGAATACAGTGAGCTCAGACTGTGGGAGACCTATGCTGACATGGAAACTGGATGGAAAATTAAAATACGACATTGTTCTCCACTTCATGGCATAATACTTTACTCAGAATGGTATGAACATGGAGATAGAAAAGACTGCAGATGCTTGAATCTGCTGGAGGAACTCAGCAAGTTGAGAAGCATCTGTGAGCAGGAAAGGAAATGACTACTTATCAGATTAAAACCCTGCATTAGGACTGAGAGTGGAATAGCGAGATTGCAAGAGCTGAGGGTATTATGGTCCGGTCCGTGAAATCCACATTCCGGTTCACAGACCGGTCCATTGATCCTTATTCCAGGTTTTCTGGTTTTCTCTTGTTCTGTTGGTGCCTTAATTGAGGCACATGATTCTCATTTTGGGCTGGTTACATAAACAGCTCCTGGGTTCAGCTTCAGTTGCTGGACTATTCCCTTCCCTTCCTTTCACCTTCCTCCTGAAGCCTTGCTTGTAACCTCTACCTGAAGCCCTGCCTGCAACCTTGCATGTGTCCTCGCCTGTATTGCTGTCAGGTTCTACCGCCGGAGCAAGACCGGAGCCTTGCTGTGTCTAGGTAAGGAACTGTCTTTCACTATTTGGAACTGTCTCTGTGTCCATGCCTTCGCTAGGTAGGTCTGGCCATTTGCCACTACCTTGTGTTGAGAACCATCTCTGTGTTCTGTGTTCCTGTCTCCCAAGACCAAGGCTCTGTGTTCTGCGTTGCTGTCTCCAAAGACCAAGTCAAGCCTTCGGGGTCTCACCCTGCCCTTGTGCCTCGCCCAGCCCAGGAGTACCTCGTCTAGTCCAGGCCACATCCAGGTACCTCATCTAGTCCAAGCCATGGCTTTGTGTTCTTGTCCTGTGAAAGAGTTCTTCATCCAGTCCTGTGGCCGCATCCAGCCCTGTAGCCATGTCTTGTCCTCACCTAGATCCGGGGTCCAAGCCTGAGTCAAGATCTGGGTCCCTGTCCAGTCTCTGGCTCGGAGTCCTTGTCCAGGTTCCAAGTTCCTTGATCCCTGTCCAGGTCCTGCTTTCCTAGTCTAGTCCTAGCCCAGGTCTTGCATCCTAGTCTCGTCTAGGGCCCGTGTTTTGTCCAACGTCGTTTCTTCCCCACTTCCCTTGCTTTGTGACACGCCTAGTCCTGTTCCTAGTACTTCAGTGTCTGTGTGTTGCATCTGGGTCTGCTCCCAGCACTCCCCCACCACCCCCCACCCCCGTATGACAGAGGGGGAATAGTGAGATAGGAACCTGATGTGGTTGGTGGATTGAGAAAGAGGGGTGAGACAGTGGTCTGAGGTCATTGGTAAATTGAAGGAACGTGGTGAGACAGAGATCCAAGATGATTGGTGGATTGAGGAAGACGGATGGAACAGTGGCCTGAGATCATTGGTGAATTGAAGGAAAGTGGTGAGGCAGAGATCCGAGATGATTGGTGGATTGAGGAGGACGGATGGAACGGTGGTCTGAGATCATTGGTGAACTGAAGAAAGGAGGTGAGACACGGGCCTGAGGTAACTGCTGAATTGAAGCTGCTGGTGGGTAAGAAACAGAAACAGTAACATGCAAGAAGTTCCACAAACTCAATTTGCTCTGATTCCCAAATTGTTGAGTTTATGACTTGGCCAAACTTTGTCCTGACTAAGAACATCATCAGTAAAGGATGGTTGCAGGAGTACTCAACATATCTTCAATGGAGGACAGAGGACCTATATCTCCTAGCAGAGTCCATCCAAATGGGAAGATATCACAGAAACATAGAAAACCTACAGCACAATACAGGCCCTTCATGTGCCGAACATGTACTTACTTTAGAAATTACCGAGGGTTACCCGTAGCCCTCTATTTTTCTAAGCTCATGAACGATTGCAAAATTAACCAAGGAATTTAAAATGATAAATCATAGGAACAGGTCTAGGTTTTTTTAATTGTTTTTTTATGTACACAGAGAGTGGTTGGTGAGGGAATGTATTACCGGAGGTGGTAATCGAGGCAGATACGGAGAACATAGAACACGACAGCACAGTACAGGCTCTACGGCCCACATAGTTGTGCCAAACCTTCTTCACACAAAGCCCTCCATTTTACATTTCATCCATGTTTCTATCTAAGAGTCGCTTAAATTTCCCTCATGTATCTACCGTTCCCAGCACCCCTGGCAGTGTGTTCCAGGCATCCACCATTCTCTGTGTAAAAACCCTACCTCTCATATCCCCGCTATGCTTTTATGACCCCCATACTGGCCATTTCTGCCCTGAGCAAAAAGTCTCTGGCTGTCCACTCTATCCATGCCTCTTACACACCTCTATCAAGTCATGTCTTATTCACATTCGCTCCAAAGAGCAAAACCCTAGCTTACACAAGAAATCCTCATAAGACATGCTCTCTAATCCAGGCAACATCCTGGTAAATCTCCTCTGTACCTTCTCTAAAGCTTCTACATCCCTCCTATAATTTGTTTTTAATTCTCGATACATCACAGAATGACCGCCTGGAGGTTTGTAATGAGTAATCCTGGCTGAGGTCAGGTGCAGAGACTGAGAATGGAATCAGAGGGACACACAGTCTGCCGGGGTTATCTACTTCATGGATGTGAAGACAAAAGCCAATGGAACTTCACCACCTAATGGAAATGTCTAAAATTATGAGAGGCAGTAACAGCCTTTTTCCCAGGATAGTGGAGTCCAAAACTGGAGGACATAGAGGGTGGGAGGTAAAAGATTTTAAAGGGACCGGAGTACAATGGAAGTAATTCAGAATTACAATAACCTGGAGCACAATTTTTCCATGCAGGAAGTAAGTATATGGATATGTGGAGAAAGCAGGAGAATGGGGTTGAAAGGGATGATAAATCAGCTATGATGGGATGGCAGAGCCGACTTAATTGACTGAATGTCTTAATTCTGTTCCTATGTCTTATGGTCTTATGGAAGGGACCTCTCTCCATGCTGAGTTGCTCTGTGAAGCTATGAAAGAATTAGCCAGAAATTTGCCACTGTACTGAGGGGTTGCTGTGCTGTCTGGGGTACGGTCTTGCAGATGAATCATTCTCAGTGGAGAGAGTGAGCAAATTCAAGTTCCTGGGTGTCAATATCTCTAAGGGCTTAACCTGAACCCAACATACTGTGACGAGCATTTGATCCGTAACGACAGATGAGGAAGCTCATTAAACTCAGCAGCAGTTTTATTGTGATAAACATAAAACAGACCAGGGTGCTATGACCCAGAGCTGAGTCTCATGCAGACGGGGGAGGTGACCATTACACACCTCCGGTACAGCTAGGATGACCCACAAATACACAAGCGAATAACTGCATAACCCAAGCTAAAATGTAACAATAAGTGAACTGGAACTTCCCAACATAATGCCACGAAAGCATTTTAACACAAGAACAATAAACAGAGCTGGTCATTAGAAATGCAGGGGCGGGCTATCAATCACGCCCTCACCCAGAGCATCTCACTGCCCCCACCCGAGGGATCAGCCATCCCCCGGCAAACCCAGAGTCCATAACAAAGTCCAAAAGTCCCTGTAGGGTTTTGCTGCCGCCTGGGACGCTTAGGGGGGTGGGAGGGGGGACTTGTTTCTGGAGCTCCTTCCAGGCGAGGCCCTGTTTGTGTGAGGCAAGAGGCAGAGACTCCTTCCTTCAGCCTCGCTGGGTTAGTGGTGGCCAAGGGCTGACACGATGCCAGCCGGTCCCGGTGCATTACGACTGCCTTTCGCGGCACAGGCAAGCGCACCCGATATAGCATATCGGAGATGCGGTCGAGCACCTCTCCCGGCCCCTTCCAGTGGCTTCCCAGATTGGGCAATAATCCCTTCTTCCGGGAGGGGCAGTGGACCCATACTGGGGCCCCCATGTACAGCTGCATTAGAACATAGAACATAGAATAGTACAGCACAGTACAGGCCCTTCGGCCCACAATGTTGTGCCAACCCTCAAACTCTGCCTCCCATAAAAGCCCCCACTTTAAATTCCTCCATATACCTGTCTAGTAGTCTCTTAAAATTCACTAGTGTATCTGCCTCCACTACTGACTCAGGCAGTGCATTCCACGTACCAACCACTCTCTGAGTAAAAAACCTTCCTCTAATATCCCCCTTCAACTTCCCACCCCTTACTTTAAAGCCATGTCCTCTTGTATTAAGCAGTGGCGCCCTGGGGAAGAGGCGCTGGCTATCCACTCCATCTATTCCTCTTATTATCTTGTACACCTCTATCATGTCTCCTCTCATCCTCCTTCTCTCCAAAGAGTAAAGCCCTAGCTCCCTTAATCTCTGATCATAATGCATACTCTCTAAACCAGGCAGCATCCTGGTAAATCTCCTCTGTACCCTTTCCAATGCTTCCACATCCTCCCTACAGTGAGGTGACCAGAACTGGACACAATACTCCAAGTGTGGCCTAACCAGAGTTTTATAGAGCTGCATCATTACATCGCGACTCTTAAACTCTATCCCTCGACTTATGAAAGCTAACACCCCATAAGCTTTCTTAACTACACTATCCATCTGTGAGGCAACTTTCAGGGATCTGTGGACATGTACCCCCAGATCCCTCTGCTCCTCCACACTACCAAGTACCCTGCCATTTACTTTGTACTCTGCCTTGGAGTTTGTCCTTCCAAAGTGTACCACCTCACACTTCTCTGGGTTGAACTCCATCTGCCACTTCTCAGCCCACTTCTGCATCCTATCAATGTCTCTCTGCAATCTTTGACAATCCTCTACACTATCAACAACACGACCAACCTTTATGTCGTTTCCAAACTTGCCAACCAACCTTTCTACCCCACATGCAGGTTGTTAATAAAAATCACGAAAAGTAGAGGTCCCAGAACAGATCCTTGTGGGACACCACTAGTCACAATCCTCCAATATGAATGTACTCCCTCCACCACCACCCTCTGCCTTCTGCAGGCAAGCCAATTCTGAATCCATCTGGCCATACTTCCCTGGATCCCATGCCTTCTGACTTTCTGAATAAGTCTACCATGTGGAACCTTGTCAAATGCCTTACTAAAATCCATTGACCCCCTCTAGGATGTGTAAGCGTCACAGCTGTGCACGGACTGTCTGTACCCAGGCTGGTAGAAATGTTCACGCAGCTTGCCCAACATCTTTGCAACTCCGAGATGTCCGGCCTCTACCAGCCCGTGCACCGACCACAGCACCGTGGCATGGAGCCCCCTCGGGACCACCAGCTGCAAGCGTCTGTCACCATCCGACAACTGCCACCGCCTGAACAGCAACCCATCGTGGACCTCCAGCGTTCCCCACTGCGAGTACAGGGCCTCGGTCTCTGGGTCCAGGGTGGAGACGTCTGCCCACTCCGGCCTTCGTCCCACAGTCAGCCATTGCCTCACCCGGCCCAGCACAGAATCACTCACCTGTTCACTGTGCAGCTGCTGGTCCGTGGTGGGGAGGTCGTCGCCGGCTGTCACCATCACTTACTCCTGGTTCAGCATTGTTGTGTTGGGCCACCACCGGGTGTGCTTTGCTGCCGTGGGCTGCTGTGAAACTGGCAGTGGTTGCTGCTGTCCCCCAGGACCACTTCCAGGAGCTGCCCTGCCAGAGAGCCACGGCTTCAGCACTGAGGTAGAGTGCTGGCCCCGACACATCCACGCGGGTCCCTCAGCAGGACAGCAGGTCCAGTCCAAGGATGTCAGTGACCCACACTTCGTGCTCCCCTGCGTTTCTCCCCACCGCGATTGAGCTTGCCATTGTTGAGTTCATGACATGGCCAAACTTTGTCCTGACTGAGAACATCATCAGTAAAGGATGGTTGCAGGAGTACTCAACATATCTTCAATGGAGAACATAGGACCTATATCTCCTAGCAGAGTCCATCCAAATGGGAAGATATCACAGAAACATAGAAAACCTACAGCACAATACAGGCCCTTCATGTGCCGAACATGTACTTACTTTAGAAATTACCGAGGGTTACCCGTAACCCTCTATTTTTCTAAGCTCATGAACGACTGCAAAATTAACCAAGGAATTTAAAATGATAACTCATAGGGACCGGCTCTGCAGTGCAGAAGGGAGGGTGGAAAAAGAGGAGAGTGGTAGTGATAGGGGACTCGATAGTTAGAGGTGCAGATAGCAGGTTCTGTGGTCGTGACAGAGAATCCAGGATGGTTTGTTGCCTCCCAGGTGCCAGGGTCAAGGATGTCTCTGATCGCTTGCATGACATTCTGAAGTGGGAGGGTGATCAGCCAGATGTCGTGGTGCACATCGGTACCAATGACATAGCAAGGAAGAGTGAGGAGGTCCTGAAGAGTGAGTATAGGGAGCGTGGTAGGAAGTTGAAAAGCAGGACCTCGAGGGTGGTAATCTCAGGATTGCTACCTGTGCTACATGCCAGTGAGGCTAAGAATAGGATGCTCTGGAGGATGAACAAGTGGCTGAGGAACTGATGTAGGGGGCAGGGTTTCAGATTTCAGGATCATTGGGACCTCTTCTGGGGCAGGTGGGACCTGTACAAGAGAGACGGGTTACACTTGGACTACAGGGGGACCAATATCCTTTCAGGGAGGTATGGTAGTGCTACTGGGGAGGTTTTAAACTAGATTTGCAGGGGGGATGGGAACCAGAGTGCCAGAGCTGACAGTGTGGCTGGGGTGAAAATAAATGATGTTGAAAGTTCAAGCAAATCCGCTAATAGAGAGGTTGTGAGTGGTGGTAAAAATCTTCTGAGGTGTATATATTTCAATGCTAGGAGTATTGCTGGGAAGGCGGATGAGTTGAGGGCATGGATTGACACGTGGAATTATGACGTTATAGCAATTAGTGAAACTTGGCTACAGGAGGGGCAGGACTGGCAGCTTAATATTCCAGGGTTCCGATGTTTCAGATGTGATCGAGGCAGAGGAATGAAAGGTGGGGGAGTACCATTGCTTGTTAGGGAAAATATTACAGCAGTGCTCAGGCAGGACAGATTAGAGGGCTTGTCTACTGAGTCCTTATGGGTAGAGCTGAGAAACAGGAAAGGTATGGCCACATTAGTGGGATTGTATTACAGACCATCCAATAGTCAACGAGCATTGGAAGACCAAATCTGCAGAGGGATAGCAGGTAACTGCAGGAAACATAAAGTTGTGGTGGTAGGGGATTTTAATTTTCCATATATTGATTGGGACTTCCATACTGTTAGGGGTCTAGATGGTTTAGAGTTTGTAAAATGTGCTCAGGAAAGTTTTCTAAATCAATATATAGAGGGACCAACTAGAGGGGATGCAATATTGGATCTCCTGTTCGGAAACAAGTTAAGACAAGTGACGGAAGTCTGTGTAGGGGAGCACTTTGGTTCCAGTGATCATAACACCATTAGTTTCAACTTGATCATGGACAAGGATAGACCTGGTCCTAGGGTTGAGGTTCTGAACTGGAAGAAGGCCAAATTTGAAGAAATGAGAAAGGATCTAAAAAGCGTGGATTGGGACAGGTTGTTCTCTGGCAAAGATGTGATCGGAAGGTGGGAAGCCTTCAAAAGAGAAATTTTGAGAGTGCAGAGTTTGTATGTTCCTGTCAGGATTAAAGGCAAAGTGAATAGGAATAAGGAACCTTGGTTCTCAAGGGATATTGCAACTCTGATAAAGAAGAAGAGAGAGTTGTATGACATGTATAGGAAACAGGGAGTAAATAAGGTGCTTGAGGAGTATAAGAAGTGCATGAAAATACTTAAGAAAGAAATCAGGAGGGCTAAAAGAAGACATGAGGTTGCCTTGGCAGTCAAAGTGAAGGATAATCCAAAGAGCTTTTACAGGTATATTAAGAGCAAAAGGATTGTAAGGGATAAAATTGGTCCTCTTGAAGATCAGAGTGGTCGGCTATGTGCGGAACCAAATGAAATGGGGGAGATCTTAAATAGGTTTTTTGCGTCTGTATTTACTAAGGAAACTGGCATGAAGTCTATGGAATTAAGGGAAACAAGTAGTGAGATCATGGAAACTGTACAGATTGAAAAGGAGGAGGTGCTTGCTGTCTTGAGGAAAATTAAAGTGGATAAATCTCCGGGACCTGACAGGGTGTTCCCTCGGACCTTGAAGGAAACTAGTGTTGCAATTGCAGGGGCCCTGGCAGAAATATTTAAAATATCGCTGTCTACAGGTGAGGTGCCAGAGGATTGGAGAGTGGCTTATGTTGTTCCATTGTTTAAAAAAGAATCGAAAAGTAATCCAGGAAATTATAGGCTGGTAAATTTAACGTCAGTAGTAGGTAAGTTATTGGAGGGAGTACTAAGAGACAATCTACAAGCATTTGGATAGACAGGGACTTATTAGGGAGAGTCAACATGGCTTTGTGTGTGGCAGGTCATGTTTGACCAATCTATTGGAGTTTTTCGAGGAGGTTACCAGGAAAGTGGATGAAGGGAAGGCAGTGGATATTGTCTACATGGACTTCAGTAAGGCCTTTGACAAGGTCCCGCATGGGAGGTTAGTTAGGAAAACTCAGTCGCTAGGTATACATGGAGAGGTGGTAAATTGGATTAGACATTGGCTCAATGGAAGAAGCCAAAGAGTGGTAGTAGAGAATTGCTTCTCCGAGTGGAGGCCTGTGACTAGTGGTGTGCCACAGGGATCAGTGCTGGGTCCATTGTTATTTGTCATCTATATCAATGATCTGGATGATAATGTGGTAAGTTGGATCAGCAAATTTGGTGATGATACAAAGATTGGAGGTGTAGTAGACAGTGAGGAAGGTTTTCAGAGCCTGCAGAGGGACTTGGACCAGCTGGAAAAATGGGCTGAAAAATGGCAGATGGAGTTTAACACAGACAAGTGTGAGGTATTGCACATTGGAAGGACAAACCAAGGTAGAACATACAGGGTTAATGGTAAGGCACTGAGGAGTGCAGTAGAACAGAGGGATCTGGGAATACAGATACAATATTCCCTAAAAGTAGCATCACGGGTAGATAGGGTCGTAAAGAGAGCTTTTGGTACATTGGCCTTTATTAATCAAAGTATTGAGTATAAGAGCTGGAATGTTATGATGAGGTTGTATAAGGCATTGGTGAGGCCGAATCTGGAGTATTGTGTTCAGTTTTGGTCACCAAATTACAAGAAGGATATTAATAAGGTTGAAAGAGTGCAGAGAAGGTTTACAAGGATGTTGCCGGGACTTGAGAAACTCAGTTACAGAGAAAGGTTGAATAGGTTAGGACTTTATTCCCTGGAGCGTAGAAGAATGAGGGGAGATTTGATAGAGGAATATAAAATTATGATGGGTATAGATAGAGTGAATGCAAGCAGGTTTTTTCCACTGAGGCAAGGGGAGAAAAAACCAGAGGACATGGGTTAAGGGTGAGGGGGGAAAAGTTTAAAGGGAACATTAGCGGGAGCTTCTTCACACAGAGTGGTGGGAGTATGGAATGAGCTGCCAGACGAGGCAGTAAATGCGGGTTCTTTTTTAACATTTAAGAATAGATTGGACAGATACATGGATGGGAGGTGTATGGAGGGATATGGTCCGTGTGCAGGTCAGTGGGACTAGACAGAAAATGGTTCGGCACAGCCAAGAAGGGCCAAAAGGCCTGCTTCTGTGCTGTAGTTTTTCTATGGTTTCTATGGTTCCTAAGGTCTAGGTTTTTTTAACTGTTTTTTTTATGTACACAGAGAGTGGTTGGTGAGGGAATGTACTACCTGAGGTGGTAATCGAGGCAGATACGGAGAACATAGAACACTACAGCACAGTACAGGCTCTACGGCCCACATAGTTGTTCCAAACATTCTTCACACAGAGCCCTCCATTTTACATTTCATCCATGTTTCTATCTAAGAGTCGCTTAAATTTCCCTCATGTATCTACCGTTCCCAGCACCCCTGGCAGTGTGTTCCATGCATCCACCATCCTCTGTGTAAAAACCCTACCTCTCATATCCCCGCTATGCTTTCCTCCAATCTCCTTAAAATTATGACCCTCATACTGGCCATTTCTGCCCTGGGCAAAATGTCTCTGGCTGTCCACTCTATCCATGCCTCTTACACACCTCTATCAAGTCATGTCTTATTCACATTCGCTCCAAAGAGCAAAACCCTAGCTTACACAAGAAATCCTCATAAGACATGCTCTCTAATCCAGGCAACATCCTGGTAAATCTCCTCTGTACCTTCTCTAAAGCTTCTACATCCCTCCTATAATTTGTTTTTAATTCTCGATACATCACAGAATGA
This sequence comes from Mobula birostris, assembly GCF_030028105.1. Classification (NCBI taxonomy): domain Eukaryota; kingdom Metazoa; phylum Chordata; class Chondrichthyes; order Myliobatiformes; family Myliobatidae; genus Mobula; species Mobula birostris. The sequence goes on from NC_092389.1 coordinate 41,820,041, forward strand.
CCGCCTGGAGGTTTGTAATGAGTAATCCTGGCTGAGGTCAGGTGCAGGGACTGAGAATGGAATCAGAGGGACACACAGTCTGCCGGGGTTATCTACTTCATGGATGTGAAGACAAAAGCCAATGGAACTTCACCACCTAATGGAAATGTCTAAAATTATGAGAGGCAGTAACAGCCTTTTTCCCAGGATAGTGGAGTCCAAAACTAGAGGACATAGAGGGTGGGAGGTAAAAGATTTTAAAGGGACCGGAGTACAATGGAAGTAATTCAGAATTACAATAACCTGGAGCACAATTTTTCCATGCAGGAAGTAAGTATATGGATATGTGGAGAAAGCAGGAGAATGGGGTTGAAAGGGATGATAAATCAGCTATGATGGGATGGCAGAGCCGACTTAATTGACTGAATGTCTTAATTCTGTTCCTATGTCTTATGGTCTTATGGAAGGGACCTCTCTCCATGCTGAGTTGCTCTGTGAAGCTATGAAAGAATTAGCCAGAAATTTGCCACTGTACTGAGGGGTTGCTGTGCTGTCTGGGGTACGGTCTTGCAGATGAATCATTCTCAGTGGAGAGAGTGAGCAAATTCAAGTTCCTGGGTGTCAATATCTCTAAGGGCTTAACCTGAACCCAACATACTGTGACGAGCATTTGATCCGTAACGACAGATGAGGAAGCTCATTAAACTCAGCAGCAGTTTTATTGTGATAAACATAAAACAGACCAGGGTGCTATGACCCAGAGCTGAGTCTCATGCAGACGGGGGAGGTGACCATTACACACCTCCGGTACAGCTAGGATGACCCACAAATACACAAGCGAATAACTGCATAACCCAAGCTAAACTGGAACTTCCCACCATAATGCCACGAAAGCATTTTAACACAAGAACAATAAACAGAGCTGGTCATTAGAAATGCAGGGGCGGGCTATCAATCACACTCTCACCCAGAGCGTCTCGCTGCCCCCACCCGAGGGATCAGCCGTCCCCCGGCAACCCCAGAGTCCATAACAAAGTCCTAAAGTCCCTGTAGGGTTTTGCTGCCGCCTGGGACGCTTGGGGGGGGGGGGGGGGGGACTTGTTTCTGGAGCTCCCTCCAGGCGAGGCCCTGTTTGTGTGAGGCAAGAGGCAGAGACTCCCTCCTTCAGTGTCGCTGGGTTAGTGGTGGCCAAGTGCTGACACGATGCCAGCCGGTCCCGGTGCATTACGACTGCCTTTCGCGGCACAGGCAAGCGCACCCGATATAGCACATCGGAGATGCGGTCGAGCACCTCTCCCGGCCCCTTCCAGTGGTTTCCCAGATTGGGCAATAATCCCTTCTTCTGGGAGGGGCAGTGGACCCATACTGGGGCCCCCATTTCCTGCTGCGTTGACCCCCTCTGGGACATGCAAGCGTCACAGCCGTGCACGAACTGCCTGTTGCCAGGCCGGTAGAGATGTTCACGCAGCCCGCCCAATATCTTTGCAACTCCGCGATGTCCGGCCCCCACAGCCCGTGCACCAACCGCAGCACCGTGGCACGGAGCCCTCTCAGGACCACCAGCTGCAAGCGTCTGTCACCATCCGACAACTGCCACCGCCTGAACAGCAACCCATCGTGGACCTCCAGCGTTCCCCACTGCGAGTACAGGGCCTCGGTCTCTGGGTCCAGGGTGGAGACGTCTGCCCACTCCGGCCTTCGTCCCACAGTCAAGCCATTGCCTCACCCGGGCAAGCACAGAATCGCTCACCTGTTCACTGTGCAGCTGCTGGTCCGTGGTGGGGAGGTGGTCGCCGGCTGTCACCATCACTTACTCCTGGTTCAGCTGTGTCGCGTTGGGCCACCACCGGGTGTGCTTTGCTGCCGTGAGCTGCTGTGAAACTGGCAGTGGTTGCTGCTGTCCCCCAGGACCACTTCCAGGAGCTGCCCTGCCGGAGAGCCACGGCTTCAGCACTGAGGTAGAGTGTTGGCCCCGACACATCCACGCGGGCCCTCCCAGCGGGACAGCAGGTCCAGTCCAAGGATGCAGGACTCCTGATGTCGGCGAGCCACACTTCGTGCTCCTCTGCGTTTCTCCCCACTGTGATGCGCAGCCCCCTCTTCCCTCTCATCGCCGCACAGTCACCGGTGACCATCGCCAGTTGGACTGCCGTCGTTGTCCACCCAGACGGGGATGGCTGGTCTGTGTTGGGGAGAACACCGGGATGGATGACCGTGATGGTTGACCCTGTGTCCACCAACGCACGGCATCTGATGCCCTCCACCACGCATTCCACGGATAAGCCTTGCTCTTCCCCAAAACGACCCACACAGAGGGGCGACAATGGAGGGGTTCTGCTGAAGGACTCGGGTGACGCTACCCGCTTGCCGTTCGCTGATGGCTGCTCTGAGCTGTGGTGCCGGTGCGGGGGAGCCCCGGGCCAAATGACCTGGCTCACCTCACCGGTAGCAGACGTCGTTTCGTGGCCGGCACGGCGCTGGTCGAACCTGTCTCACGGGCTCCTGTTAGTCAATTTCCTCCTCACCCTCGGTGACACAAGCCCGGGATCGCGGCATGCGGGTTGATGCTGGAACACTTTAGATGGCTAAGATCACTTCTGCTCTCTCCGCCTCGGCCACCTCGCCCAGCGATGATGGCGACGTCAGGCGAACATGCTGCCGAAGGCACTCTGGCATCAGCGACTTTACAAGGGCGTGGAGGGCAAGCTCTTCCGCATCGCGGGAGGGAACTCGGGGTAGCCACCCTGATCACAGTGGCGGAGATCTGCTGCAAGCATCCCCAAGTTTTCTCCCATACGGCGCCGTCTGCTGCATGGTTCTTCCCTCATTGCTTCTGCCCACAGCCTCTGCTCGAAATGCCGCTCAAGCGCCACTACGAGGGTCCTGTAGTCGCGCTGCTCTGCCGGCGTTAGGTCAAGGAGGACCCGCAGGGCCCCTCCCTTCAGAGCCAGGGCAAGGTGTGTCGCTGTCTCGGCGGGGCTCCATTCTTTGTGCCATGCGGCAAGTTTGATTTGCGCCAGGTATGGCTTCAGGCGGCTGGTACCGTCATACCTGGGGAGCTTCAGGGTAGACCTTGTGGCGCTAATCGTCGACGGCCTTTGATCTTTCTGATGCTCTGGCGACGTCTGCCATGGTGCCCATCCTCCCATGGCTACGGCGTCTTGGGTTCTCCGGTGAGGGTTGTTACGGAGGCGAGTGATGCACTCCACTCCGTCCCCTGGGTTGGGTACGCTCGCTCCATCGGGGTTCTCTGGGAAGGCACGATGCTCGGTTCCCAGGTCCTCCCTCCGGGCCCCGTCTTCTCGAGCCCTGCCCGTGGGTGTGGGGGAGACCTACTGCTCGGTCCCTCGTCTTATTCCCTGGGTCTTAAGGCACTCCATCCGCCGTTGTAGCTCTTCAATCTCGTCGTCCATCTCGCATCCCACTCACTCCTGGCATCAATGTGGTGAGCATTTAGTCCATAATGACAGACGAGGAAGCTCTTTCACTCAACAACCGTTTTATTGTGATAGACACAAAACAGACCAGGCACCGTGACCCGGAGAGTGAACCCATCCAATCTCATATAGACGGGGGAGGGTGACCATCACACACCCCGGTTACAGTTTGGGTGACTCACAAATACACAAGCAAATAACTCTATAACCCAAGCTAAAATGTAACAATAAATGAACTGGAACTTCCCACCATAAAAAAAATCCCACAAAATTATTTTAACACAAGAGTAATAAACGGTGCTAGTCATTAGAAAGGCAGGGGCAGGCTCTCGACCAGGGCCGCCCCACCCTCGCCCCCGGAGCGTCTCAATATCGATGCAAGTACAAAGGAGGCATGACAGCGGCTGTATTTCATTAGGAGTTTGAGGGGATTTGGTAAGAAACCAAAAACACTTGCAAACTTCTGTAGATGTACCGTGGAGAGCATGCTAACTGGCTGCTTCGCTGTCTAGTATGGGTAGAGGCTACTGTACAGGATCGAAGTAAGCTACAGAGAGTTGTAAAATTATTCGGCTCCATCTTGAGCACCAGCATCCGTAGTGTCTAAGACATCATAAAAGAGCGGCGCCTCAGGAAGACGGTGTCCATTATTAAGGATCCCCATCACCCAGGGCATGCCCTTTTCTCACTGTTACCATCAGGTAGGAGGTACAGGAGCCTGAAGGCACACACTCAGCGATTCAGGAACAGCTCTTCCCCTCTGCCATCCGATTCCTAAATAGATATTGAACCCATGAACACTACTTCACTACTTTTTTATTTCTGTTTTTTAGCACTATTTATTTAACACACACACGTACTTCCTGCAATTCACAGTTTTCTTTTTCCCTCTATTATTATGTATTGCAATGTACTGCTGCTGCATAACAACAAATTTCACCACATATGCCAGTGATATTAAACCTGTTTCTGATTCTAATTCTGATATGGATGTAAGTAATCTAAATCTACTGCTTTGTTGTTCTCCAAGGGCTAATATTTGTCTCACAGCTTTAAATATGACCAAGCTAATATCACATTGCAGTTTGCGGTCCTTGCTCTGCACTAAGCTCCCTTCATTATGTAGTGGCAGTCACTTCACAAACACCTCACTGGACAGCAAATGGCCCCGGTGTGTGCTACAGCTGTCAGATGCAGAACAGTGGATGTCGTTTGAACATTTTTGCTCTGGTTTATCCATTCAATGCCATCAGGATCCATGGTTCACCATGAGGCTTTCTCTGTGGGTGGGGTGGGGGTGGTGAAGAGACCTAAGAGGTAACTTCTTTACACAGAGGCTAGTGAGTACCTGGAATGAGCTGCCAGAGGAAGTGGTCGAGGTGCATACATTTGAGATATTTGGGTAGGTACATGGAGAGGAAGGTCTTCGGGGTTATGGGCCAAACACGGGCATTTGGGATGAGCAGCGAGGGTGCTGTGGTCAGCATGGTCCAGTTGGGTCAAAGGATCTCTCTCCTGCTGTATTACTCTCTGATTCTATGTCCCAGAGGCAATCAACATCCTGTGCATTAGTCACAACTAAACTAGATCCAACTACCTTCTTGGAGGCAGTATAATGCCTTCAAGTGGCAGTGACGCAGGTTCAATCCCACCTTGTCCTTATGATCACACCATGACCACAAGGGTTTCCTCTGGGTGCTCTGGGTTCCTCCCACATTCTAGAGATGAACAGGTTAATCGGTTAATTGGTCACATGGGTGTTATTGGGCAGCATGGCTTTTTGGCGCAGAAGGGCCTGTTACCGTGCTCTATCTCTATATGTGCTCTATTCAAATAAATGTTGCAGAATAGTCAACGGTACAAGTGTTGATTCTTTGGAATGCTAGCCAGGAATTCACCGTGAGCAGTATTGGAAAATAATGCAATTCTCCCCAGCACATCTGCTCTCCATTGTAGTCAGAATGAACTGTGTTCTCTTCACTGTAACTGTCCTCAGTGATCAGTGAGAGACACACACAGTCTGGGCATTGATACATGATGTCCACAGTGAAGGATTAATGATGGCTTCAGTCCAGTTGACTCATGATCAATAGGTAATTACTGAGAATCACATTCGTGCAGATGGAAAAATTGCAATCAGACCCAATAGTCCCCCCCCAGTTAGGGATGACTATTACTTTTGAAAGCTTGGTTCAGGCCACCAAGTTAAGGTTTATTCTGAACCGAGACTCTTGGCTTTTTGCCCTCCTGCTCTACTCTAACAGAAGTAGTGGATACAGCCCAGTCCATCACAAGTAAAACCCTCCCCACTGTTGAGTGCATCTATATAAAACATTGTCACAGGAAAGCAGCATCAATCATAAAGGTCCCCATCCACCCAGGCCACACTCTTTTCTCACTGATTCCATCAGGAAGAAAGTTCAGGAGCCTCAGAATTCACACCACCAGGTTTGAGCATAGTTACTACTCCTTAACCATCAGGTTCTTGAACCAAAGGGGATAACTTCACTCACCTGCACTTGTCCCATCATTGAAATGTTCCCACAATCTATGAACTCACTTTCAAGGACTCCATCTCGTGTTCTCAATATTTCAATCAACATTGGCGCACCTCAAGGGTGTGTGCTTAGCCCACTGCTCTACTCTCTGTATACACATGACTGTGTGGCTAGGCATAGCTCAAATACCATCTGTAAATTTGCTGATGATACAACCATTGTTGGTAGAATCTCAGGTGGTGATGAGAGGGCGTACGGGAGTGAGATATGCCAACTATTGGAATGGTGTCGCAGCAACAACCTGGCACTCAACGTCGGTAAGACAAATGAGCTGATTGTGGACTTCAGGAAGGGTAAGACGAAGGAACACATACCAATCCTCATAGAGGGATCAGGAGTGGAGAGAGTGAGCAGCTTCAAGTTCCTGGGTGTCAAGATTTCTGAGGACCTAACCTGACCCCAACATATTGATGTAGTTATAAAGAAGGCAAGACAGCAGCTATGCTTTATTAGGAGTTAGAGAGATTTGGCATGTCAACAAATACACTCAAAAACTTCTATAGTTGTACCGTGGAGAGCATTCTGACAGGCTGCATCACTGTCTGGTATGGAGGGGCTACTGCACTGGACCAAAAGAAGCTGCAGAGGGTTGTAAATCTAGTCAACTCCACCTTGGGTACTAGCCTACAAAGTACCCAGGACATCTTTAGGGAGCGGTGTCTCAGAAAGGCAGCATCCATTATGAAGGACCTCCAGCACCCAGGGCGTGCCCTTTTCTCACTGTTACCATCAGGTAGGAGGTACAGAAGCCTGAAGGCACACACTCAGTGATTCAGGAACAGCTTCTTCCCCTCTGCCATCTGATTCCTGAATGGACATTGAATCTTTGGACACTACCTCACTTTTTTTAAAAATGTACAGTATTTCTGTTTTTGCACATTTTTTAAATCTATTCAATATATGTAATTGATTTACTTGTCTATTTATTATTATTATTATTTTATTGTTTTTCTCTCTGCTTGATTATGTATTGCATTGAACTGCTGCTGCTAAGTTAACAAATTTCACATCACATGCTGATGATAATAAACCTGATTCTGATTCAGATTCATGCCGAATCTCCACAAGTTCCTAAGGAAGTAGAAGCATGGCTGTGCTTTCTTTGCAGTACAGGTTCTCCGAAAGAGTGACATGCAGGAATTTAAAGTTACTGACCCTCTCCACCTCTGAACCTCCGATGATTACTGGCTCATGGACCTCCGGTTTCCCTCTCCTGAAGCCTATAATCAGTTCCTAGGTCTTATTGACATTGAGTGAGAGGTTCTTGTTATGGCACCAATTTGCAGATTTTCAATCTCCCTCCTATATGCTGATTCATCACCACCTTTGACTCAGCTCACAGCAGTGGTGTCATCAGCAAACTTGAATATGGCACTAGAGCTGTGCCTAGTCTCAGTCACAGACGTAAAGCGAGGAGAGCAGGGGACTAAGCACATAGCCCTGTGGAACACCTGTGCTAATGGCGATTGTTGAGAAGATGTTTTTGCCAATCCGAACTGACTGGGGTCTACAAATGTGGAAATCCAGGATCCAATTGCACAAGGATTTATCGAGAGCAAGGTCTTGGAGTTTATTGATTAGTTGTGAGGGGATGATGTAGTATCCTGATGAAGGCATCTTTGGTGTTCAGGATTAATTGAAGAGAACATAGAACATAGAATAGTGCAGCACAGTACAGACCCTTCGGCTCACGTTGTTGTGCCGACCCTCAAACCCTGCCTCCCATATAACCCCCCACCTTAATTTCCTCCATATACCTGTCTGGTAGTCTCTTAAATTTCACTAGTGTATCTGCCTCCACCACTGACTCAGGCAGTGCATTCCACGCACCAACCACTCTCTGAGTAAAAAACCTTCCTCTAATATCCCCCTTGAACTTCCCACCCCTTACCTTAAAGTCATGTCCCCTTGTATTGAGCAGTGGTGCCCTGGGGAAGAGGCGCTGGCTGTCAACCCTATCTATTCCTCTTAATATCTTGTATTCCTCTGTCATGTCTCCTCTCATCCTCTTTCTCTCCAAAGAGTAAAGCCCTAGCTCCCTTCATCTCCGATCATAATGCATACTTTCTAAACCAGGCAGCATCCTGGTAGATCTCCTCTGTACCCTATCCAATGCTTCCACATCCTTCTTATAGTGAGGCGACCAGAAATGGACACAGTACTCCAAGTGTGGCCTAACCAGAGTTTTATAGAGTCAATGAGATGGCATCAGCTGTGGACCAGTTGCTCCGGTAGGCAAGATGGAGTGGACCGAAGTCTTCTTTCAGGCAGGAGCTTGTACATTTAATTACCAACCTCTCAAAACACTTCATCACTGTGGATGAAAGTGCAACTGGGTGATGGTCATTGAGACAGGTCACCATGCTTTTCTTGGGCACTGGTGTAATTGAAGCCTGCTTGAATTGGGTGGGTACCACACACTGCCAAAATGAGAGGCTAAAGATCTCAGGGAACACACCAGCCAGTTGGCTAGCACAGGTCTTTAGTACATGGCCATGTACCCATCAGGTCAGTTGATTCACCCCCTTCAAAGCAGCCCACATGTCAACTGCAGAGACCGAGATCATAGGATCAGCGAGGGACATGGGGGTTCACAATGGTTCCTCCATGTTCTGATGGTCAAAGTGAGCATAGAAGTGAAGCCCTGCTGTCTCCCATGTCGCTTGATTTAACTTTGCAGAAGGTGACAACATTCAAGCCAGCCGCAGCTGTCAAGCATCCCTTGTTGATTCAAGTTTGGTCTGGAATTGCCACTTTGGATGTGAGATGGCTTTCCAGAGATCGTACCTACATCTCTTGTGGCTTTCTTCATCTCCAGACTTGAATGCCTTTGATCTGGCCCTCAGCAGGTTTCGGATCTCGTGGTTCATCCAGGGTTCCTAATTGGGAAGACTCGATGATTTAGTGGGGACACACTTATCTACAGCTAATGTTTTTTTCTCTCTGCTATATTATGTATTGCATTGAACTGCTGCTGCTAAGTTAACAAATTTCACGTCACATGCCAGTGATAATAAACTTGATTCTGATTTTGATTCTGTTTTATTGCCTATTTATTTATTATTATTCCTTTCTTTTTGTACTTGCACAATTTGTTGTCTTTTGCTCACAGGTTTAACCATCAAGTTGGTGCAGTCTTTTGTTGATTCTGTTATGGATTTATTGCGTATGCCTACAGGAAAGTGAATCTCAAGGTTGTATATGGTGACGTATATGTACTTCGGTAATAAATTTACTTTGAACTTTGAACTTCCTTATGTCAGGCATGCGCAACATGCTCAAAGTTCTCACGAGGGGTAGGCCATTTAGAACGGAGTTGAGGAAAAACTTTTTCACCCAGAGAGTGGTGGATGTATGGATGCTCTGTCCCAGAAGGCTGTGGAGGCCAAGACTCTGGATGTTTTCAAAAAAGAGATGGATAGAGCTCTTAAAGATAGTGGAATCAAAGGTTATGGGGATAAGGCAGGAACTGGATACTGATTGTGGATGATCAGCCATGATCACAGTGAATGGCGGTGCTGGCTCAAAGGGCCGAATGGCCTACTCCTGCACCTATTGTCTATTGTCTATTGAGTTGTGTGGACATTGACTCCACAGGACTGCAATCTCGAAGATCAGGTTGCAACAATTTTAGGGAGAGTCCTTTGGGAAAGTCATGAACAAAGGGAGATACATACAAAATAAGGGTCCAGTTATTTAAAAGCAAGGTGTGTAGAAATTCCTTCTCTCAGTTAGTGGTGAATCTATGGAACTGTCTTTCCCTGAAGGTGGTGAAAGCCGCATATTTGATGTCCTTAAGGTGGAGGCCCATAAATATTTGAAGACCAAGGAGCTAAGGGGAACTGATGCAGAAAGATAGTTGAGGCCTATTTTCCTGTGTTCTTGGGAAGCCAAAAGAGCATGTTCCAGACATCTTGGTGTAGAGGCTCCAATGCAGAAGATCACAAGGGGCTGCAAAGACCAGTAAACCCTCCTGTCCCCCTCCCCTCTCCTCCTTCCTTCTATCCCCCTTTGGTCTTCCCACTCTCCCTCCTGCACCTCTCCCCTTCCCTCATTCCCCCTCCCCTCCCTACTCCCTCCACCTCCCTCCTCTCCTCTGCCCCTCTCCCTTACCTTCTCCTCTCCTCTTAGCCCCTCTGCTCCATCCACCTGCCTCCCTTCTCTTCCCCCCTCCACTCTCCTTCCTCCCCTCCTTTCTCCTGCCCTCTCCCTCTCCTCTATCCCCACTCCCCCTTCTTCTCTCTCCCTTCTCCCATCTTTCCTCTCTCCTCAATTATTCATAATCAGTATCTGCAGTTCAGGAATTTTAATTTGGACATCATCTTCTCCTTTCTATATAATACAATTTCCTTCCAGAATTTGCACACTTCTGATGTATAAGTTAAGACTCTGGTTGTGTTTTCTGTTTTTGCTCCTTGTATTTAACAGATAGATTAGAATGTTAGACAGATCCACTTAATTTTGCTTGATCCTCATCAGTTACTGAAATCCTAAATGTTTAGATGGCTGCAGAAGACCCACATTCCACTCATACAAGGAATAAACAGCTCTGGAGTCAAAATAAACTGCATCTATATTGAGAGACACAAGTCCAGGCAGGCCTGGTTCACAGATTAAAGTAACAAGTGAAATAAATTACCCACAGTCTCTCTGGAATTCCGATTGAGCTAAGGAACCACCACAAATTAGCCCATAAACTTTTAAAATATTTGAAGAGCTGGACAGAATGTACAATTTAGAGTCAATGATAGGTCAATCTCTGAACAATTTAATCATCTCAAAAGTGCCTTTCATCTGTGAAATCTGTCTTCTTCATATCTTTCTGGACGAGGATTCCTGCAACAAAGAAGACAACTTCTTCCATGAATGCTTCCTCTTGAGGTGAATAATAATCCACACAAAATTGGTCAATTGTCTTATTATTGTCACATGCCTTTCGCTGCAGTGCTGCCCGGGTCCTAGTACGAGGTGCATAATGCTGTTTGGACAATTTAAAAGATATACTGGAAAGACAGGGATCAGGATTGGAGGAGAGAGCTGGTTTTTGCTCACTCTCCTGCGATGGCGACTTCTCTCTTCAATGCACTAGGCTGTGAAGACTGCCCCAGCTGCTGTGCTCTGTGCCTGCTAATATGGTCGACTGACACCGAGGCCCAGGCCTACACCAGCTGCTCCGGGCTTTGGATCTAAGGATACATTTTAGTTCAGAATGTTCTTACTCGCTTCTATTGTTTACATGATTTGTGTTTTTTTTTTCCTTTCCCTGTGCATCAGATGGTAGACTTTTTTAAATTAAATTATTTCGGGTTTCTGTATGTACCGTGTTTTGGCCTTCATGTGTGGCTTAGCTACTAAGTCCGGCAGAACTGTTTCTACTGACAGGAGAAGGGGCAAAGGCAGGTTTTGGTATTTTAAAACCAGTTGTTTCAGGCAGGTAAGGCTCATCAGCCATGGTTGGCAGCTCACTTAGGAGAAGGAAAACTCTGATCTCAAACCTCCGCTGCCTTGCAGCTATACCCACTCATGGAAAAGGCTCCGCGAGTAAACCCCAAGGGAAGAATCCGGAGCTGAATACCGAGGGCAGTCCTACGGTGAGGTCAATGCTGACTGGCAATTCCTGCGATGTTGCTGGTACCAAACTGTATCGGTCTCTGCTGTTCCTTTGGGGGTCATCAGGTGCATGGAGAGGGGGAGCCTGTTACATGGGCAACAGCTTGTTCTCCATATTGTACTGCCCTGGCTTGTATTTCCAAACAGTGAGGACACAATGTACATGATCAACCCTGACCGACAGAGGCGTCAGACTCAGGAGTACTAGAATAGAAGTGTAGCCTGCTGGAGACACAAGAGGAACTGCAGATGCCGGATATCTAGAGAAATACACAAATTACTGGAGGAAATCAATGAGTCAGGCAGGATCTGAGGAGGGAAATGGATTGTTGAAGTTGTGGGGTGAGACCCTTCATCGGGACAGTATAGCCTGCTCCTATGGACAACCACTAAAGTTACTGTTGATGGAAGCAATGCCACAGAATCACTATATCTTCATCAAGGATCAACTTTATTCTCCATACATAGAAACATAGAAAACCTACAGCACAATACAGGCCCTTCAGCCCACAAAGTTATGCTGAATATGTCCCTAGGCTTACCTATAGCCTTCTATTTTTCTAAGCTCCATACACCTATCCAAAAGTCTCTTAAAAGACCTTATCGTATCTGCCCCTACCACCATTGCTGGCAGCCCATTCCACAGACTCAGCAGTCTCTGAGTAAAAAACTTACCCCTGACATCTCCTCTGTACCTACTCCCCAACACCTTAAACCTATATTCACATATATTAGGAATTTGCTGTGGTGTGCTGGTGTGATATGAAACAAAAAACATTTAATTAACTCTAAAGAATGAAGAATTATATAAAAATTAATTGAAGGTATGGAAATAGAATAAGATGTCTATAAATACCAGCATGTATTTACAATGTAAACAGCATTATAAAAAGTGGTTTACAGTGTTTACAATGTAGTGCAGTATTTGTTTCTCTTTAACACTTCTACCGTAGTATTACCCTCAAATTAAAGCTAATGTCTGAAATGAGTGGCGATGCAAATCCTTTTGCTACTCTTTCTCAAGGATCAGAATCTGAATCCGGTTTAATAGCACTGACATGTATATCATGAAATTTGTTGTTTTCAATGCAATAGATAAAATTTACTATAAATTCATTAAGGAATATATAGGTTTTCACTCCTCTCTCCGCGATGCTGAAGCTACGAGACTGCCTACGGCTGCTGCGCTTCATGTCTGTGAACTTTGCGGTGATTTGCCCTGCTAATATGATGAACTGATACAGAGGCTTTGGGCCGACTTCGAGCTGCCCTGGGGATTTGTACCTTTGGGCCCAATTTGGTTCGGAATGCTGCTGTTGCTGCTTGTTTCTATCGTTTGCGTGATTTGTGTTTTTTCCCCTTTCTCTGTGGGCATTGGGGGGTGGTTTTTATCTTTTTTATTTGGGTTGTTTCAGGTTTCTTGCTTTGTGGCTGCCTGTAAGCAGACAAACCTCTAGATTGTATACCTTATACATTCTTTGACAATAAATGTACTTTGAATCTCTGAATCTTTGAATCTTTGAAAAATAATTAAATTAAATAAGTAGTGCAAAAGGAAAGCAAAAGTAAAAAATAATGAGGTAATGTCCAGGATCAGTTCATTGGCCATTCAGAGATCTGATGGTGGAGGGGAAGACGGTGTTCCAAAAATGCAGGCTCCTGTATCTCCTCCCAGATGGTAGCAATGAGAAGAGGGCATGTCCTCGATGATGGGGTTCTTTGATGATCGATGCTGCCTTTCTGAGGCATGACCTTTTGAAAATGTCCTGGATGCTGGTAGTTGAGTTTGCAACCTTCTACAGCTTTGTGCAGTGGCCCCTCCATACCAGATAGTGATCTACCAGTTAAAAGCCTCCTCACAGTACACCTGTAGAAATTTTCCAGTCTTTGGTGACATAAACAACGTTAAGTCAATGAATTTGATAAGATGAACTTTATACCATAATTACTGTTAAGATGCCATCTTGGATATTGGAAATATAACAGCACAGGATTAATTGAATAGACTTTATTTCTTACATCCTTCACATACATGAGGAGTAAAAATCTTTACATTACATCTCTGTCTAAGTGTGCAATGTGCAATCATAGTAACTTATAATAATTTATAATAAATAGAACAGTCAATGTAACATAGAAATACACTCATATCAAATGTCAGTTAATCAGTCTGATGGCCTGGTGGAAGAAGCTGTCCCGGAGCCTGTTAGTCCTGGCTTTTATGCTGTGGTACCATTTCCTGGATGGTAGTAGCGAGAATAGATTGTAATTGGGGTGACTCGGGTCCCCAATGATCCTTCAGGTGCTTTTTACACACCTCCCTTTGTAAATGTCCTGAATAGTAGGAAGTTCACAACTACAGATGTGCTGGGCTGTTAGCACCACTTTCTGCAGAGTCCTGTGATTGAGGGAGGTACAGTTCCCATACCAGGCAGTGATGCAGCCAGTCAGGATGCTCTCAATTGTGCCCCTGTAGAAAGTTCTTAGGATCTGGGGGCCCATACCAAACTTACTCAACCATCTGAGGTGAAAGAGGTGCGGTTGTGCCTTTTTCACCACACATCTGGTGTGTACAGACCACGTGAGGTCCTCGGTGATGTGGATGCAGAGGAACTTGAAGCTGTTTAACATCTCAACCCCAAATCCATTGATGTCAATAGGGGTTAGCCCGTCTCTATTCCTCCTGTAGTCCACAACCAGCTCATTTGTTCTAACAACATTGAAGGGGAGGCTGTTTTCTTGACACAACTGTGTCAGGGTGATGACTTCTTCCCTTTAGGCCACCTCATTATTGTTTGAGATTAGACCAATCAATGTAGTGTCGTCAGCAAATTTAATTAGCAGATTAGAACTATGGGTGGTGACACAGTCATAGGTATACAGGGAGTAAAGGAGGGGACTTAGTACACAGCCCTGAGGGGCTCCTGTGTTGAGAGTCAGAGGGGCGGAGGTGAGGAAGCCCACACTTCTCACCTGTTGGTGATTTGACAAGAAGTCCAGGATCCAGCTGCACAAGGCAGGGTCAAGGCCGAGGTCCCTGAGCTTCCTGTCGAGCCTGGACGGAACTATGGTGTTGAATGCTGAACTGTAGTCCAAGAACAGCATTCTCACATAAGCATCCTTCTTCTCCAGATGTGTAACGACAGTATGTAGAGCAGTGGCTATTGTGTCATCTGTCAATTGTTTGGGTCGGTAGGCAAATTGTAGGGGGTCCAGTGTGGGTGGTAGCAAGCTGCAGATGTAATCCTTGACCAGCCACTCTAAGCATTTGCTTATTATTGAGGTGAATGCGACAGGACGCCAGTCTTTCAAGCATGTTACCTTGGTCTATTTTGATACAGAGACAATGGTGGATAATTTGAAACAGAAGGGCACTCTACACTGGGAGAGAGAAAGATTAAAAATTAAAATTAGAAAATACATGTTACTGTATAAATAACTGTACTTTAATATACTTGCTTAACTGTCAAATACAGATGAGATATTTGAAAAAGTAAACTAATGATTTAAAATCAAACAGGGACTCCACTAAAGAAGGACTTCATTCAAATAAAAGGTTCAGACCATGCACTTGGTTTGTACTCCTCCTGATCACAGTGAAGAAAGAATTTTCAGAAGAATGAAAATGATTGTCCTAATTATTTGAAACACAACACCATGAGCCGAAGAAAGAATTTTCAAAAAGATGTAAGTATCACCTGAATATCATTATGAGTGCACAAAGACACTGCAGTCTTTCAGCGGACACCTTCCTGCTCCTGTAGAGATAAGTTTCCCTCATTTTTTCTTCAATTTAGCAGTTATTTGAAAGGTAAAGAATGTGTGGATCCCAATACTGAATAGATAAACGTATCAAGTTTGTAATCTTGACAAAGGATCTTTAACGAATGAGTCAAGCAATGAAATCCTCAGCCACATTGGATAATTGGTTATTATTGTTTCATGCACAATACCAGGATACAGTGAGGAGCTTTTGTTTGCAGATCAGTTCATGCATAATACATCAAGGTAGTATAAAGAGCAAAGCAATAACAGAATGTAGAATGTGGTGTGACATTTACTGAGAAAATGCAGTGCAGGCAGACAAATAATATGCAAGATCAGTGGCGATGTCAACTCAAAGTATATTATCAAATTTGTATACTATATGCAAACTTGAGATTCATCTCCTTGCAGGCAGCCATGTAACAAAGAAACCCATTAAAAATAAAGACCTTCAAACACCCAATGTGCAGAAAAAGAACAAATCATGCTAACAATAAAAGTAAGCGAATAACATTCAGAACTGAAGTTCATGTGAGTGAGTCTACAGTCACGAAGCCAGTCATCACTGCAACCAATCCAGGAACTATTTTGTTGCAGGCCACAGCCTCAGTTCAGCGCAGAGATGAGTAAATCTCACCAAGCAGTGAGCTGAACACTGGTCCTTCCCTCGCCTCCAGCCCCAACACCCTGACCTTTACAATCTGGCACAGCACTTAAATTGGTCAAACCTTGGGTCGTTCCTCATTCTTAGACCAAGGCACTGCTGCTTCAATATGCTCTTGGGCCTGGAACCCACTGCCTCAATTCAGCCCATAGTTGACCTTTCCAATTCAGCCCGCCGCTGAAATCGATGTAGACTGAGAGGACTGCAGTTAATGTTTTATCAAACAACTGTTTTGTTCATAAGTCCTATAACAGTGGGATTGAAGTTCTTCTTGATTCGCAGACATTGTGCCTTTAACTTCCCCAGTAATTCGCTGACACTGGGCTCTGGTCAACAGGCCTCGACTTCCGGACTGCTTATTGACTCTCAGGCCTTGATCCTCAGCATCAGCTCTATTATATTGAACATGACCACCATGAGAACTGTTTATAGGAGCAATCCAAAGCTAATCTCAGTGTTCTGTTCGCTTTCCTGTTTATTTCTTTTATCCACGAGGCTATTTCTAACAAAACAATTTACTGTCCTGAACAGAATATCCTGCTGAGCAATTTCAGTTGGCAGTTAAGAGATGACCATGACTGGTAGCATAGCGGTTAGCGTAACACAATTACAGCACCAGTGACCCGAGTTCAATTCCTATCGCTGTCTGTAAGCAGTTTGTACATTCTCCTCATAACCATGTGGGTTTCCTCCAGGTGCTCTGGTTTCCTCCCATATTCCAAAGATGTACAGATTACTAGGTGAATTGGTCACATAGCTTTAATTGGTTGGTGAAGCTCGTTGAGCCGGAAGGGCCTGTTACAATGCTGTATCACTAAATAAAATTAAGTAAATATCTCAAAGTAAAGAAATGCTGCCTTGGTAATGGCAAAGAACATTGGGAATTCAGATCTACTTTTACAACAATTTGGAAATTCCATGTCCATCATGACCGGTATTATCCTTTAACTTCAGATTCACTTAATTAATTGGCTTTAGATTCCGATTTGCTCTGTGGCACAACACCATATCTTGGCAACTTTAATCCCAGACAATGGTAGAGGCAACAGCCACTCCACACTGCACCAATCACTGCTTCTATTTTGTTAAATGTGTCAAAAGGCTTGTATTTATAAATCGCCTTTCATCACTTTAGATGAAACTGTAGAATTAATGTACAGATTGCTTTAGAACCACATTAGGATAATTTTTATTTTTTTACTTGTCAAAAGGCTTGTAATTTTAAAATGCCTTCCATCATTTTAGAATAATCTGTAGATTGATTACTTTAGAATTGCTTTTAGAATAATCTTTTTTGTTAAATTTGTCAAAAGGCTTGAGTTTAAAAAATGCCTTTCATCACTTTAGAATAATCTGTACAAATTCTCACCAAAAATGTACCATATAAGTGCTATCAGGGCTCCTGCTATGTCCTTGTAGAATACTGCAAGTGTGTGTTAGTAGCATTGTGATTAATGTCCAAGGGAATCTATTTTTGTGATGATTGTTTTTTTATATCTGAATACCTGAAACAGAATAACAGTATATAGACTGGGGGCTAAACATAGCTTTTCAAAATATAATAGTTTTTGTCCTTCTATTCTTAACTTCTGTTATAAAAATCAATCTACTGCTGGCTTGCCTGTGGCTATACCAAGCTGTCTTTACATTTATAAGGAATCATATATCTGAACCCAATTCTTCCACTCAGTTAGACGGCAAGTCCAAGGGCTCAAAAACATGGAGTAATCCTGGGACCAACACACATAAAAGTTGCTGGTGAACAGAGTAGGCCAGGCAGCATCTCTAGGAAGAGATACAGTCGACCTTCCTAGAGATGCTGCCTGGCCTGCTGTGTTCACCAGCAACTTTTATGTGTGTTGCTTGAAATTCCAGTATATGCAGATTTCCTCGTGTTTGAGTAATCCTGGGACCTGTTATGGCCAGATTAGCATTTTAGACAGCATCAATCTCACAGCGGGCTCTATCATAAAATCATGAATAAACATGAATGTTTTCATAATAATTCATAAGAGTCATACAACACAGAAACATGCCTTACAGCCGAACTTGTCAATGCTGACCAAGTTGTCTACTTGAGCCAGTCGAATTTCCCTGTGTTTGGCCCATACCCCTCTAAACCAGGGGTTCCCAAATCTTTTTATGGCATGGAGCCAGTAAATGGTAGATTAACTGAGGGGTCCATGGATGCCAGGTTGGGATCCCCTGTTCTAAAGCAAGAGTTAGAAAAGAGAAGAGTATACCAAAAAGTCAAAGGACACAGAACTCACTAGGTTCTAAAAGAACCACAATAATATGAACAGTTAGCTCATAGTACCATCAATTTCAGGAGATGTATGTCACTGAGGTTCTTGGATTATATATTTTTTTCACATGAATATGCTTCTTTGCTTGTTAATTTGTTTGTTTTTCACCTTGGCCTGGCAGGAACACTGTTTTGTTCTGTGTATCTATTATGGTTGAATGATAATATTTGAAGCAAGGCCAATGAACCTGTGGCATCAATCCATATGAAGCCGATTGATCCACAGACCATTGTAAAAATGTGGGTGAAGGTGATTGTTAAATTAAATATCCAAGGGTATCCGGTAATATGCTAGGCAGTAAAGTATGGGAGGTGGAAATCAAAGCAATAAATTGGTAAACTGATTTATTGCTACATGTACCGAGATACAGTGGAAAACTTGTCTTGCATACTGCTTGCATAATTTCACGTCATATGCCGGTGATAATAAACCTGATTCTGATTCTGATTCATACGCAGTGCACTGAGCCATTGTTTGTGAGCCATCCAAACAGATCAGTGCAGCTATGGGCTAAGAAATTACAGATGGAGTTTAGCCCAGATAAATGTAAGATGTTGCACTTTGGTAGGGCAAATGCAAGGAGACAGTACACTGTTAAGGGCAAAATCTTTAACAGTGTTGCAGAGAGATCTTGGGATCCAAGTTCATATCTCCTTGAAAGTGGCTACATAGATTGATAAGGTGGTTAAGAAGGCTTATGGAATGCTTGCTTTATTAGTCGAGGCGTTGAGTTCAAAAGTGAAGAGGTTATGTTGCAACTTTATAAAACCCAGGTTAGGCCGCATCTGGAGTATTGTGTACAGTTCTGGTCAACCCTCTGTAGAAAGGATGTTGAGGCTTTGGAGGGGGTGCAGAAGAGGTTTATGGGATGTTGCCTGATTTAGAGGGCATGTGCTATCATGGGAGGCTGGATAAGCTTGGGTTGTTTTCTCTAGAGTGTCAGAGGCTGAGGGGAGATCTGATAGCGGTTTACAAGATTATGAGAGGCATAGATAGAGGACACAGAGAGTATCTGTTTCCTTAGGTATAAATGTCTAATACCAGACGGCATGCATTGAAGTTGAGGGGGTAGGTTCAAAGGGGATGTGAGGGGTAAGTTTTTTATTCAAAGAGTGATGGATGCCTGGAATGCACTGCATGGTGTGGTGGTGGAGGCAAGTACATTAGAGACTATGAAGAAATATTTAGATTGGCACATGGATATGAGGAAGATGGAGGGATTAGTTTTTGGAGATTTTTGATTTACTTTTTAGTTGGTTCAGCACAGCATGTGGGCAGAAGAGCCTGTTCCTGAGCTGTACTTCTCTGTGTTAAAGGTTCTGCCATTCCATGCAATAGTACATCAAAGTTATATAAAACATAAGAACAACACAGAATGAAAATCCAGACTGTACAATGATTTTAGAGCAAGAGCTATGGACAGTATAGATTGTCAGGAGCTACCAAGAACTTATTTACTCAGGAAAGAATGAAAAGAAACTGTGACCAATCACCAGCCCCAAATGGGAACAAATACAAAATGGTGGCAGAAGAAATGGCAGATTCAGTTCTAGCTTGAAAGGTCATCGAGCTGAAACAATAACTCAGCTCCTTCCTCCATAGACTGGGCAGAAAATACAAGAGCCAGAAAGCACATTCCACCAGTCTCAAGGATAAAGACCATAAGACAATAGGAGCAAAATTAGACCATGCAGGCAATCGAATCTGCTCTGCCATTTAATCTTGACTGATTTATTATCCTTTTCACCTGCATTCTCCTGCCTTCCCCCTGTAACCTTTGATGCCTTTGCTAATTAAGAGCCTACCAACCTCCAATTTACATATACCCCGATAAAGTGAAAGTCGTTATATGCACAATTACATGTACAGTATGCACAGGTACAATGAAAAACCTACTTGCAGCTGCATCACTGACACAGAATCATATGAGCCTCATTCACAAGTAGGGCATAAATTATACACAATTCTTAAAGGAAAGAACATAATTAGAACAAAAAAACAAACATTCCTTCCAAGAAAGAACACAGTTGGAACAAAGAACAACAATGTCCACTTTGTATGCAAACTCACCATGATGTTGCGAACACTAGTGATTAGGGTTTTGCTGGTTGGTTCAAGAACCAAATGGTTGAAGGGAAGTCACTATTCCTGAACCTCAATAGCTTCTATCCCACTGTTGAATGGTCCCCTAGAGCAAGAAGATGGACTCTTTACCTCACAATTTACCTCATTGTGGCCCTTACATATCTTATTATCTTCCTGCACTGCACCTCTCTGTAACAGTAACAATTTATTGGGCATTCTGTTGGTGTTTTTCTTTGTGCTATCTTAATGCACTGCTGTGATAGGGCTCACTTTTATTCTGAGTGCTATTTGCTACTTTTGTTGTTTACTCAATTTGTTTTTTTTCTCTGCACATTGGGAGTTTGACAGTCTTTTTTATGTGTTCTTTGTATTGTGGCTGCCTGTAAGGAGATGATTCTCAAGGTTGTATGATGCACACATACTGTACTTTTATAATAAATGTACTTTGAATGTATGATCTGTATGCAAAACAAAGTTTTTCACTGTATTTCAGTACATGTGACTTTAATAAACCAATTACTCGGTAATCTGCTGAATCATTCTAGTTTATAGTTTAGCCATATACAAGCAGCAATATTTTGCTACTGTGGCAAGAAAGTGATATTTTTGAAGTGGAACAGTGATACTTTGATGAAAGTACGATTGTAATTCAAAATATTGATTAAAGTGTCAAAAGTACGAGAACCTACTGCCAAATTGTATCACTGGAACCGTTTGAAAACAACTCAGTGAGTCTGAATTCTCTGTTCTTCAATACGGACTGGGCTTCTTGAAGCCCTTGTTCCGCTCCCATGAAGTAAGAGATGGAGATGAAAGAATCCCTTGTGTTTGATTTCAATGTTTCGATTATTCACAGTTTATTGATCATTACTTCACAGCAGCAGCAACTTTGCAGGATATTCGTTTAACTGTCTCTGACCACTATCACACCAGAGTAGGGGATATCAGAAGAGTTTACAAAAAAAAAATGTTGTATTTGATGGATGTTGCATGATACAAGTTCCAGAAGCAGTAGACTAAGACTTTTCTCATCAGAGAGCCCTTTGTAGTACTGTTTCCAACTCTGATGTTCCACTCAGTGAGATTGAAAGCACAGGACCCAAAGCTTTTAAATTTGATAATCTGGAGCTCCAATCTTAGAGCCACAAAACACAAAAATGGTCCCTTCAGTGCTCCACAGAAGTGCCAACTTTCCTTCCTATCTGCTCTAATCCACTTGCCTGCATGTCCTTCTGTGCCTTTCCTTTTAAGTGGCTCTTAACTTCAGTAATTGACTCCACCTCCTCCTCCTCCATCAAGATAATAGCTCATACTTAGTCATTTTAAGTTCATTGGGACGGTTTTCTGGATGGATGGGGGTGGGGGAAGGTTTCAAGGTCAGATTAGGGTTTAGGAACAGGGACATGGAGACGTTAGTGGTCAATGCTTCACTCTGCACTTGAAGTCCAATGACATAGACAGGTGATGAAGGACATCCACGGTTTAGGCCTCTGCTCTGCTCTCGGCCAGCGATGTGGATGGCTGATGAAGGACACCTGTGGATGTTGGGCTGATCCATGTCAATGGGTCCCAGGAGACATGAGCATTGTGGGCATGCTATGTTGGCGCTGGAATGTGTGGTGACATTTGTGGTCTGCTCCCAGCACATCCTCAGGTGTGTTGGCTATTAATGCAAATGGCACATTTCACAGCATGTTCCAATGTACATGTGATAAATAAATCTGAATCTGAATCCTCCAGCAGCAAAGGCTATGCTGCAACCTATTCAGGCAAATATGCCGTGTGCCTTCTTCACTACTCTGTCTACCTGTGTTGCCACTCACGGGGAACAATGGTTTTGAAATCTCAGATCCCTCTGTTCATCAATATTCTGAATTGTTTTTA
The DNA here is from genome assembly GCF_030028105.1 of Mobula birostris. NCBI lineage: Eukaryota > Metazoa > Chordata > Chondrichthyes > Myliobatiformes > Myliobatidae > Mobula > Mobula birostris. Next base: position 41,842,329 of record NC_092389.1, read on the forward strand.
GGTTAGCTTTAGTCCAGGAACAGCTTTCTAACCTATGCATCTCTCTTCTCCAGGTGAGTGAGGACAGTGTGTAGTGCTGTAGCTACGGTCAGTAGATCGGTTCTGTCAGTAAGTGAATTGTAGGGGGTCCAGTATGGGTGGTAGCAAGATGCAGATGTAGTCTTTAACCAGCCTCTCAAAGCATTTGCTTATTATTGAGGTGAGTGCGACAGGACGCCAGTCATTCAGACATGCTACCTTGGTTTTCTTAGGTACAGGAACAATGATGGATGATTTGAAACAGGAGGGCACTACACACTGGGAGAGGGAGAGATTAAAATGTCCGTAAATACACCAGCCAGCTGTTCAGCACACACTTTAAGAACGTGCCCTGGGATGCCATCTGGTCCTGCTGTTGATATGTTGGAATGTTCTACATACCTCAGCCTCGGAGATGACCAAGGAGCAGGTCTCATCGGTGGCTCTCCTCAGGGGTTCAGTTCTATCTACCTTGAATCGAGCGTAAAAAAACATTTAGCTCATCCAGGAGCGTGGCAGCAGTGTTGGCTGTACTGCTGCATTTCCTCTTGAAGTCCACGATGGTGTGCAGTCCTTGCCATACGTCGTGTGTGTCATTGTCGCAGGGTTGTGACTAGATTTTGTCCCTGTGTTGCCATTTTGCCACCTTGATGGCTCTGTGAAAATCACAGTGGCATCTCTTGAGCTTCTGTTGGTCTCCGGAGGTGAAGGCTTTACCCCCTGCGCTGAGAGCAAGACCCACTTCATGATTTATCCAAGGCTTCTGGTTTGGGTAGACCTGCACCAATTTTTGGAAAACAACATCTTCAATACACTTCCGAATGAAGCTTGTGACCATGTATAATTCACAACCACTGACATGGAGTTGGGGTTCACTTTAAGAGGCTGTGATGATGTGATGAAGTACTGTTACTGAGCTTTGAGTTCTGCATTTAGTTGACAATAAATTGAGTTGTTACAGTTCCCCTTAAACTTAAAACACCTCTACCATTTTATTTATGAAAACCTACACTACCATGCATAAAATGAAAATATTTTGCCTGGATAAAGGGTGATTGAGCTAAATATACATTTTCATCCTCACAAGAATGAAATAAAAAGAGCATGGATTATAAGACATAGGAGCAGAATTAGGCCATTCAGCCCATTGTGTCTACTCTGCAGTCTATGTCATATGGCTATTTGACTTCTCAAAGTGTATCTCTTTACATTTGTTAATTCTATCTGCCGACATTCCAATTTTTCAATGAATCTACAGTACATCCTGCTGTAAAACATAGGAAACATTCTTCATTATGCACAACACAGATATTTTTCATGTCATCCATGGATTTACTAATAATAATTCCTCAATACTTCTGTAGAAGAAGGAAAAATGTTTTACTCAGGACAATGATATGAGGAATATCCTGTTAAACAATAAGGCTCATGGAAATGACAAGAGAAATTTCCAATCAATTCCACTAATGAACATCTGCACTCTCTCCTAACACCTCAACCTCCCATAACTATGTAATATTCCAGGAGCAATTTTGTGAAAAAATGGATCAAATGGAGTAAAATATTTCTGAAAAATAACTTGGGGTCCCAAACCCCAGTATTAGAAAAGTAAGAAACAAATTCCATGTTAGCATGAAGCCACCACCCTTCCCACCTGTAACATGTTATGCCAGGAGGCTACTCAGTTCCCCACTGCATATTTGCAATGAAATATATCATCATTTGACAACCTGGAAACCTGATCCAGCCCAATGGCTCACAGCAGAGAGAAAAAGCATCTGATAGCGAAGGGGAAGAAGCTGTCCCTGAAACATTCATTATGCGTCTTCAGGCTCCTGGACATCCTCCTCAGTGCAAAGATGCTATGTCTCAGATAGTGAGGGATGCCACCTTCTCAAGGTACCACCTCTCACTGCTCTCTGTAAGGAGTTTTTACATTCCCCCACGATCACATCGGTTTCTTTCAGGTCCTCCGGTTTCCTCCCACGTTCTAAATACATATATCAACTAGAGTTAGTAAGCTGTGAGCATATTATTGAGCTGTCCCAGAACATATTCAAATTGTGTTGGCCATTGATGCAAATGGCACATTTCATAGAAAATAGAACAAAGAACAACACAGCACAGTATAGGTCTTTCAGCCCTCGATGATGTACCTGCATCTACTCCACGATCAATCTAACCCATCTCTCCCACATAGCCTTCCATTTATTCTTTCATTCATGCACCTATCTAGGAGTCCCTTAAATGTCCACTTGATCTATGCCTGTTATCACCTTGTATACCTCTATATATGTTGTGGTGTTTCAGTGTACATGTGACAAATAAAGCTAATCTTTAAGCCTCTTTAAAAATGTCTTCACTATTGCGGAGATGTGTACCCATGAGAGGGTTGGCTGAGCTTACAAACCTCTGTAGCCCTTTTGCAATTCTATGCATTAGAGCCTTCATACCAGGCTGTGATGAGCAGGCATTTAGAATACTTATCACCGTAACACCTATAGAAATTTGCAAGAGTCTTTGCTGACATAATATAGCTCCTTAGATTATCCATTACCCATTTTTGAAGTTGCAGGATCCTGAGTACTGTGATTTTTTTTTCACTGTAAATGAGAACTTGGCCCCACTTTGGGCAATATTCAAGATGAGGTGTCTCACCAGCACCAGCAAAGGAAAAGAAGATGATCAGCACAAGATTTTTATCCGGCATCAATTAAAGCTGCAGGATTCTCACAAAGCATCTCAAGCAGTTTGGTTCCAGAATGAAATCACTGTTGTGATACAATTATTTCATACACGGCAGCAAGGATCCATGGGTAGCAAAGCAGTTCAAACCTGCTGAATGGTCTCACCCTGAAACATCGACTCTTTATAGCCAATGCTGATACTAATCATACAGAAGTTATTAGAAATTAATGATTAATAAAGATTAGCTTTATTTGTCACATGGACCTTGAAACGTACAGTGAAGTGTATTGTTTGCGACCAGTACAATCCGAGGATGAGCTGGGGCAGCAGCATGCCTACAACCGACTAACCCATGTGTCTTTGGAATGTGAGAGGAAGCCCTCGCAGGGAGAATGTACAAACTCCTTCCTGACTGCGGTGGGAATTGAACCTGGCTGGCATAAGACCAACTGCTTTGCTATTGTGCCACAGGAGAAAAACACACCCAAACTTTTTCAAATAACACCATGGAGTAGGTGAAGGGGTGTGTGGAACAAGCTGGCAGAGGAGGTGGTGGAGGTGTGTACAGTTGAAACATTTGAATGACATTAGAACAGGTAATGGATGGGAAGGGTTTGAAGAGAAATGTCTCAGGCACAGACAGCTGAGACTGACTTGGGTGAGCACCTTGCACAAAATGGTTGAGTTGGGCCAAAGGGCCTGTTTGCAGGCTGCATGACTCAATGACTCTACACATCCATATACTGTATCATCTCAGCTAACACACTACCAAGGAGTAAGTGTTACCCTCATCATTTTCCCATCTGGTAGTGGAGGCAACAGAAAAGACCCCTTCATCAGGACTGGAAAAAAGGCAGAAACACTTCCCCCCTTCCTTTTCAAACCTGCGGAAGGGTCTCAGCCTGAAACAGCAACTCTTTATTCCTCTCCATAGATAGTGCCTGACCTGCTGAGTTCCTCCGGCATTCTGTGCGTGTTTCTCCAGGTTTCCAGCTTTCCTTATGTTTTGGGTGGTGAGGAGATTGTAATAAGACCATAAGATATAGGAGCAGAATTAGGCCATTCAGCCCATCAAGTCTGCTCCGCCATTCCATCATGGCTGATCCTGGATCCCACTCAACCCCGTACACCTGCCTTCTCACAATATCCTGTGATGCCCTGAACAATCAGGAAACTATCAACTTCTGCCTTAAACATACACACAGACTTGGCCTCCACTGCAGTCTATAGCAGTGCATTCCACAGGTTCACTACTCTCTGGCTAAAAAGGTTCCCCCTTACATCTGCTCTGAAGAGTCACCCCTCAATTTTGAGGCTGTGCCCTCTAGTTCTGGATACCTCCACCAGAGGAAACATCCTCTCCACATCCACCCTATCTAGTCCTTTCAACATTCGGTAGGTTTCATTGAGATCCCCCTGCATTCTTCTAACTTCTAGTGAGTACAGGCCCAAAGCTGCCAAGCACTGCTCCAATGTTAACCCTTTCATTCCCAGAATTATCCTTGTGAATCTCCTCTGGACTCTCTGCAATGATAACACATCCTTTCTGAGACATGGGGCCCAAAACTGTTGAGAATACTCCAAGTGTGGCCTGACTGGTGTCTTATAAAGGCTCTAGTCTGGCTCTAGGCTCTAATGTGAATGAAAACAGGAAATAATCTGTTAAATAATTAACTGGGACGAGTTAATTAACTTGTTTGAGTTGTAGTTATACAGCATGGAAACAGGCCCTTAAGCCCAACTTATCTATGCTGACTATGTGCCGTTTACCTACATTTATCCCAGCTCTCTTTAAACTCCTCTTATTCAGGTACTCCCCAACAACCTGAACTGGCGAAGGTAATTTCACACATCTCAGCACTGAACTAATTCCACAATCTATTGACTCACTTTCACGGACGTATGTTCTCAGCACTATTTATTTACTTTTTTATTTATTATTAGCAGGATTTGTGCCCTTTGGCAAGTTGGATGTTTGTCAGTCTTTGTGATTTGTAGTTTTTCATAAATTCTATTGTATTTCTTTTCCAGTAAATGCCTGCAAGAAAAGAATCTCAAGTAGTATCTGATGATAAATTTACCATTGGACATAAGACAAAAGACATAGGAGCAGAATTCAAAGTTCAAAGTAAAATTTATTATCAGCGTACATACATGTCAACACATACAACCATGAGATTCTTTTTCTTGCAGGCATACTTAGCAAATCTATCTACAGAACAGTAACCATAAACTATAAACATCAGAACTGTAAACCATGAACAAACTATGCAAATAGAAATATAAATAAATAGCAATAGGCCTATTGCCCCATCAAATCTGCTCCACAATTCCATCATGGCTGATTTATTATCCCTCTCCACCTTATTCTTCTGCTTTCTCCCCATATCCTTTGACACCCCGACTAATCAAGAACATATCAACCTCCAGTTTAAATACACTCAATGACTTGGCCTCCACAGCCATCTGTGGCAATGAATTCCACTGATTCGCTACCATCTGGCTAAAGAAATTCCTCCTCCTCATCTCTGTTCTAAATGGATGCCCTTCTATTCTGAGGCTGTGCCCTCTGGTCCAAGACTTACCCATGATAAGAAACATCCTCTCTGCACCCACTCTGTCTTGGTCAATAGGTTTCAATGAGATCCCCCCTTCATTCTTCTGACCTCCAGCGAGTACAGACCCAGAGCCGGCAAACACTCCTCATATGTTAACCCTTTCATTCTCAGAATCATTCTCATGAAACTCCTCTGGGCCCTCTCCAATGCCAGCACATCTTTTCTTCGATAAGGGGCCCACAACTGCTCACAATAATCCAAGTGCGGTCTGACCAAACCTTATAAAGCCTTAGCATTACATCCTTGTTCTTACTTACTTTCAAATTTATATTGAAATTGACTTCAAACTTTGAAATTTGTATTTATCCAACTCTCTCTTTATGCAAGAAGTTGTTACTCATTTTAAACTACGACAATGCTAGTGTTACTAATACTGATAACCTTACTATCAGATGTATGGCTATGGCCTCTCTGCTTTGAGTTAACTACATATTTCAAGGGATTTGATAAATACATTGTATTGACTGGTAATTGTGATTAGTGCTTCCTGCAGTTATTAATAGCCAAAGACCAACATGAGTTAGTGCAGTCATTATGCGTTGTCTTTATGGACCAGATGCACAGTATTTGAGATTTCTATTAGTGACAGCACTTACTTTCCACTAAAATCTACCTTGCTGAACAGATACTTCAATGTCATCTGTGTTCCAGCTTCTAACATTGCCTGGTTCTCAAACATTCATTGAAACCTAACAAATATTGATAGAGTGGATGTGGAGAGGATGTTTCCAATAACGGGGGAGTCTTGGACCTCAGAATAGAAGGACATCCCTTTCGAACAGAGATGAGGAGGAATTTCTTTAGTCAGTATATAATTTATTGTCACAAGTGTGTATATTTAAAGTGGAGGTTGATAAGTATTTAATTAGTAAGGGTGTCAAATGTTTTGGGGAGAAGGCAGGAAAATTGGCCTGGCCCAATCTACTTCATTATGGTTTTATGGTTAAATCTGCTTCCTTCTGCAGAAGAAATGTTCATTTCTCTCTCTTTGCTATTATTGCCACTGTCTTTGTTAGTTAAATAAAAGCCAATCCATTAAGGTATCAACCTGACAAAATGACAGACATCAATAACCTTAATTCCAAATGAGTAAAGCCTGTGGACAAAATTCAGAGAAAAATGTCACCTTCATTGATTGCATGTCAGATTGCACTAACACTGTCTTGAAAGATAACAATAAAGATGAGCTTTATTTGTCATATTATCTTATTGTACAAGATCCAGGCTTTGGAGCAGTGGCAGCCCTGTATAGCTGGATTTTTGTGGACAGATGCAGCTGATGGTTCTTCTACACATGCTTCTGGAGGCGCCCGAAGGTACTGCTGGCTCTGGCGAATCGATTGTCAATGTCCCTTACTACCATAGTATCATTGGAAATGACGCTGCCTGCACAGGTGAACTGCTCAATCGTAGTGAGAGGGTGGTCATCAATGGTTATCTGAGGTGAGTTGTAAACGTCACAAGGGGGCTTCTAATGGAGAATCATTGTTTTCTTCAGGCTGACTGTTAACCTGAGAACCCTTGCAGCCTTGGCAAGCTGAGTGATTGCGGCCTGCAGTGCGTCCTCTGTGTGCGTGAGAAGAGCACAGTCGTCAGAATATAGTAGCTTGAGAGTGGGTCGTTGCTCGAGGGCTTCCATCAGTGCTATCAGCTGGCAGGATAGTGTCTCCAACAACGAGGTCCTGGCGAAGACCAGCTTCCAAATATTGAAGCCATTTTGCTGCTCAAGCAGGTCCACTGGTCAGGCCACGTGTCTCACATGGACAACTCCAGGTTACCAAAAGCAATTCTCTGCGGAGAACTCTCTCAGGGCAAGAGAGATTGTTGTGCCCGGCACTAGAGGTACAAAGGCCAACTTCAGCAGAAGCTCTCTCAGGCAAATTGAGGTCAATGAGTGGCAGCAGCTGGCTTGTGACAGAGACCACTGGAGAACGCTGATCCAAGAATTTTGAGGATTCCAGAACAGCGACTGCTGAAGAGAAGAGAAGATGCAGGAAGGATCCAGGAAGGATTCTTGCTGTCACTGCTGATAACTCTTCTTCCCTCCTGATCTTTACAAGAAAAGAACCAGCCATCATCATCATCTAATCTCATTACTGATCAAGTTAACTGATCAGAACACACTTTATTTATAATATAGATTGGCTTTATTTGTCGCATGTACATGGAAACATCAAAATATAGAGCCAAATATGCCATTCATATCAAAGTCCAACATTCAAAGTTCAAAGTAAATTTTATTATCAAAGTACATACATGTCACCATATACAACCCTGCTATTCATTTTGTAGTGGGCATACTCAGCAAATCTATAGAATAGTAACTATAACAGGATCAGTGTAAGATCAACTAGAGTGCAGAAGGCAAAAAACTGTGCAGATGCAAATATAAATAATGAGAACATGAGATGCTGAGATAAAGAATCCTTAAAGTGAGATCATTAATTGTCGGAACATTTCAATGGATGGGCAAGTGAGTGTAACTATCCTCTTTTATTCAAGAGCCAGATGGTTGAGGGGCTGTTACTGTTCTTGAACCTGGTGGCATGAGTCCTGAGGCTCCTGTACCTTCTACCTGATGGCAGCAGCAAGTAAAGAGCATGGTCAAAGTGGTGTGGATCTCTGCTGATGGATCCTGCTTTCCTATGACAGTGTTTCATGTAGATGTGCTCGGTAGTTGAGAGGACTTTACGTATGATAACCTGGAAAGGATCTATTACCTTTTGTAGGATTTTCCATTAAAGGCATTGGTGATTCCATACCAGGCTGTGATGCAGCCAGTCAATATACACTCCACTACACATCCATAGAAGTTTGTCAAAGTCTTAGATGTCATGCCAAATCTTTAGATGTCACGCAAACTCCAAAGGTGTTGCCATACTTTCTTCACAATGTGCTGAGTCTAGGACAGGTCCTCTGAAATATTGATACCCAGGAATTTAAAGTTGCTAATCTTCTCCACCTCTGATCCTCCAATGAAGACTGGGTCATGCACCTCTGGTTTTCCTCTCCTGGAGTCTATAATCAGTTCCTTGGTTTTGCTGACATTGACAACACTCAGCCAAATTTTCAACCTCCCTCCTGTATGCTGATTCATCGCCACATTTGGTTCGGCCCATAGGTGTAAAGCGACTACGAGGGGTGATTGATAAATTCGTGGCCTACGGAAGGCAGAGTCAATTTTAGAAAACCTAGCACATTTATTTTTCAACATAGTCCCCTCCTACATTTACACACTTAGTCCAGCAGTCATAGAGCATACAGATCCCTTCTTGTAGAAGTCAGCGTCTTGACCTCCAGAGAGTTGTCCACAGCAGGGGTGATTGATAAGTTTGTGGCCTGAGGTAGGGGAAGATGAGTTATACAGCTTTTGTTACATGCACATACATTTCAACTCTTTGAATGATTATGCAGAAAGTTTGAAGTTAGTATTTCATCTCGTTCTACCTTAGGCTACGAACATATCAATCAACCCTGCTGTGGACCACTTTCTGGAGGTCCAAGACTCCGCCTTCTACAAAGAAGGGATCCGTATGCTCTATGACCACTGGATTAAGTGTGTAAATGTAGGAGGGGATTATGTTGAAAAATAAATGTGCTAGTTTTTCTAAAATTGACTCCTTCTACCTTAGGCCACGAACTTATCAATTACCCCTTGTAGAGCAGAGGGCTAAGCACACATCCCTGTAGTGCACTTGTGTTGATGGAGATAATAGAAGAGATGCTGTTGAGGTTCTTAATTGGACATGGCATGAAAAGTTACGGGGAGAAAGCCAGGAACTGGAATTGAGGATGAGGAAAAAAAAGGGTCAACCATGATTGAATGGCGGAACAGACTCAAAGGGCCAAATGGCTGAATTATGCTCCTATGTCTTATGGTCTTGCCAATCTGAACTTATTCAGGTCTACAAGTAAGGAAATCCAGGATCCAATTGCACAAGGAGGTATCGAAGCCAAGGTCTTGAACCTTAGAGATTAGTTTTGAGGAGATGATAATATTGAAAGCTGAGCTGTAGTCAAAAATGGGCATGCTGCATCTTGGCTGTCCAGATGTTTCAGGGTTGAGTGAATAGTCAATGAGATGGCATCTGCTGTTGACCTGCTGCTCAGGTAGGCAAATTGGAGCGGATACAAGTCGTCTCCAGGCAGGAGCTGATATGTTTTATCACCAGCTTTTCAAAATACTTTGGCATTGTGGATGTAAGTGCGACAGGGTGATAGTCATTAAGGTAGGTCACCATGCTCTTCTTGGGCACCGGTATAATTGAAGCCTGCTTGAAGCAGGTGGGTACAACACAATGGCAAAGTGGGAGGTTAAAGATCTCAGTAAACACACCAGCCAGTTAATCAGCACAGGTCTTTAGTACATGGCCAGGTACCCCGTCCTTTCCAGGGATTCACCCTCCTGAAGGCAGCCTGCACATCAGCTTCAGAGACTGAGATCATTGGATCTGTCACAAGGGGGGCGCTGGTGGCGGACCCAAATGCAAGACACAGATACTGAAGTACTAGGAACTGGAGTAGGAGTGTCAAGAAGGCAAGGGAAGTCGGGAGGAAAAGATGCTGGACATGGACACAGACCCAGGATGAGATAAGGACACCGGGATTGGGCTAGGACTTGAACTGGGAGCGTAGGACCTGGACGAGGAACTTGAAACAAGGAGCCTGGACTAGGACTCCGAGCCAGAGACTGGATAGGGACCCGGAGCATGGGTCTTGACTCAGGCTCGGAATCCGGATCCAGGCGAGGACTCGGGACGAGGAACAGACGAGACACAAAAATAGTACAGGGAATATGAAGCCTTGACATGGACTGGACGAGGCTCTAGGATGAGGCTTGGACAAGGAGAGGTTCTTGGGTGCGACGAGAGACTCCAGGACGGGACAAGGTACTCCAGCACTGGGCTGGGCGTGGAACTCTGGATTCGGCTGGGCTCAGCTCTTGACTCTTGGACTGGACGAGGTACTTCTGGACTGGACATGGCTCCAGGACCCGGCTTGGCTTGGCTCTTGGATACTTGGCAGGGCTCGGTCCTTGGACTGGGCTTGGCTGGTTCTTGGGTACTTGGCGGGGCTCAGAGCCTGGATTCTTTCTTGGGCTTGGAGCCGGGACTCCTTCTTGGGGCTTGGAGCCACCGAACCCTTCTAGGACACAGGGCCAGGATGCTTTCCAGGATGCAGGGCCGGGCTCCTTTCTTGAGCGCAGCGGCTGGGATGGTTTTCAGGACGCAAGGCTGGACCCTTTTTAGGACGCAGGGCTGGGGTGGCCGCCAAGGGAACTTGCCGTGGCAACTGTCAGGGATACAGAAGGAAAGGAAGGGAACAGTCCAGCAGCCAGAGGCTGAATCCTGAAGCTATTTATGAAGTCAGCCCAAATGAGGATCAGTTGCCTCAACAGAAACTGAGGAAAATTGGAAAACCTGGAAAACCTGGAATAGGGAACGATGTACCAGACCATGAACCGGAATGCGGACTTCACGGGCCGAACTATGACAGGATCACCGAGGGACGTGGGGGGTTCACGATGATTTCTCCATGTTCTGACAGTCAAAGTGTGCATCGAGGGCACTGAACCCATCTGGAAGCAAAGCCCTACTGTCTCCCATTGTTTGATTTAAGTTTGTAGGATGTGATAGCATCCAAGCTCCACCACAGCTACCGAGCATCCCTTACTGATTCAAATTTGGTCCGGAATTTTCACTTCACCCGTGAGATGGTTTTTCGGAGATCACACCTATACCTTGTGTAGTTTTCTTGGTCTCCAGACTTGAATGCCTCTGAGCTGGCTGATCAAATCAAATCAGTGAGTATTGTGACAAGCAGCCTGGAAGTGTTTCCATGCTTCCAGCACCAACATCGTATGCCCACAACCTACTAACCTAAACCTAGGTCTTTGGAACGTGGGAGGAAACTGAAGACCCACATGGTCCTGGGAAAAATGTAAAAATCCTTACAGACAGCAGTGGGAACTGAACCCTGATCAATGATGCTGTAAAGCGATTGTGCTATCCACTACGTTACTCCAACATTAGCTGACAACTTGCTTTCCATGCAGGTACTCTGTTTCTCAGTCTATAGCTCCTCTATTTTAAACATATTGCAACTTGTCCAAAGGAGTTAACTGTGTGTCATAAAAATCTGCTGAATCTGTGATAACAATCTCTCAATGTTACAGCAATAAACATTCATAAATCTTTTGATTGCAAAGTTGATGTTACCTTTTTAATTGTCTTTGAACTTTTCTTCTCTTCTGCTTTCTAACCTAAAATTTAAGTCGATTCTCCACCCAGATTCTTCAGTTCATGATGTTCAGCTTTATCTTGGACTGTCGCCAGCCATGTTCTCATCCAAGGAGCTGCTTTGAACTTCTCAGCTTTTGTTGGGTGGTTTCTCTCTCCCTTTTGGAGGGTGTTTCCACCCCTAAGGCCATCAGCAGATTGTGTGGTGTGACCGGCGATCCAGGAGCAGTCTCTTGGAGAGTACTGCAGGCTATTGAATTCCCCCCAGGAAGATACAGCGCTACATACACACTCACTACAATACAGATCAGGAGCATAACCCTGGCTGATCTTCAACTCTCTGGTCCAAGACTGCTGAAGCAAAATGGACTTGGACTGTAACTATCCTGATTAAATCAGCTTACACAGCACAGATCAGCACTGAGCCAGGTCCCTGCAAACTAACATCACATAAACCAGGAAAACCTTCATGTCAGCACAAACAAAATGCTGAAGGAGCTCAGAAGGTCAGGAAGCATCTATGGAGAGGAATAAACAGTCAATATTTTGGGCCAAGAACTTTCATCACTTTTTAAAGGTAGTGATCGGACCACCAGACGACAACAGCACATCCTTGTTTGCGGGTTTGATGATGAGGTTGGGATTAGTGTAGAGAGAGAGAGGAGGGCCATGGAACACTGATGAAGGGTCTCGGCCTAAAACATTGACAGTCTATTCTTCTCCATCGATGCTGCCCGTCCTGCTGACTTCCTTCAGCATTTTGTGTGTGTTAATCTGGATTGCCTGCATCTCCCGAATCTGTGTTAAAAGCCTTCATGTTACTGCTTCTTACATCTTGTGGCCAGGATGTGGAATATAAATTACAAAGGGCAAATGAAAAGACATGTAAAAAGGGCAATCTTACGATAGGGTTGGGGGATTTCAAAATCCAGATCGACTGGAAAAATCAGGTTGGTGTTGGAGCCTAAGAGAGGTAAGTTGTAGAATGCCTGTCTAACAAGATGGCTTGTGAGAACAATTTGTGGTTGAGCCCACTAGGGGAAAGGCAATTTTGGATTGGGTGTTGCGTAATGAACCAGATTTGATTAGGGAGCTAAAGCTAAAATAACCCTTAGGAGGCAGTGATCATATGATAGAATTCACCCTATAGTTTGAAAGGGAGAAGTAAAGTCAGATGTATCAGTATTACAGAGGGATTTACAGAGGCATGAAAGAGGAGCTGGCCAAAGTTGATTGAAAGGGGACACTAGCTGGGATGATGACAGAACAGCAATGGCTGGAGTTTCTGGAGGCAATTCGGATGACACAGGATAGATACATCTCAAAGATGAAGAAGTATTCTAAAGGAGAGATGACACAACCGTGGCTAACAAGGGAAGTCAAAGGCAGCATTTAAAAGTAGTTTTTAAAAAACTAACAGAAGGCAACTAAACAGTCATAAAAGAGAAACAAGGAAATATGAAGGTAGCCAATAATATCAAAAGTTTTTTTCAAATATATGGAGTAAAGAGAAGCAAGAGTGGATATCAGACCACTGGAAAATAATGTTCAAGAAGTAGTAATGGGGGACAAAGAAATGGCAGGCGAACTTAATTAGTAGTCTTCACTATGTAAGGTACTAACAGTATGCAAGAATGTTAGGGGGCAGAAGGGAGTGTAGTTGCTAGTACTAAGGAGAAGCTGCTCGGGAAGCTGAAAAGTCTGAAGGTCACCTGGACCAGATGAACTATACCCCACGGTTCTGTAGGAGATAGCTAAAGAGATTATGGAGGCATCAATAATGATCTTTCAAGAATCATTTGATTCTGGAATGATTCCTGAGGACTGGAACATTGCAAATGTCACTCCACTCTTTAAGAAGGGAGGGAGGCAAAAGAAAAGAAACTATAGGCCAGTTAGCCTAACGATTGGAAAGATGTTGGAGTCCATTATTAAGGATGAGCTTTCGGGGTACTTGGAGTACATGATAAAATGGACCAAAGTCAGCAGGGCTTCCTCAAGGGGAAATCTTGCCTGACAAATCTGTTGGAATTCTTTGAGGAAATAACAGACAGGATAGACAAAGGAGGGTCAGTGGATGTTGGATTTTCAAAAGGCCTTTGACTAGGTGTTGCACATGAGGGACTTCTTTTCAAGTTACACAGTACGTCAATGAATTGGATGATGAAATTGATGGCTTGTGGCCAAGTTTGCGGGTGATACAAAGATAGGTACTTGGGAGTCCTTGTGCAGGATTCCCTAAAGGTTAACTTGCAAGTTAAGTCGGTGGTAAGGAAGGCAAATGCAATTTTAACATTCATTTCAAGAAGACAAAATATAAGAGCAAGGATGTAATGCTGAGGCTTTATAATGCATTGGTCAGACTGCACTTGGAGTATTGTGAGCAGTTTTGGGCCCCTTATCTGAGAAAAGGTGTGCTGGCATTGGAGAGTGTCCAGGGGATGTTCACAAGAATGATTCCGGGAATGAAAGGATTAACATGCAGATATGAGGAGCATTTGATGGCTCTCAGCCTGTGCTCAGTGGAGTTCAGAAGAACGAGGGATGATCTCATTGAAACCTATTGAATATTGAACAACCTTGTCAAATGCCTTACAGGTTGGGTACCCCTTATCCAAAATTCCAAAATTTGTAAACCTTGGAAGTCCAAAATGTTTTTGATGGTTCAAATGGAAAATTCCACAAGGCACTGGGAAGATTCCCAGGTAATGCATAGGTCTCTGCACACTACAGACAGTCTGAGAAGTGACCTCACATACGTAATGAGCAGAGGGTAATGAAAAATAGAAAAACACTGCATGAAGTGAAAAATGAAGATATCGATCGTGTATCGAAAGAGTAATTTGTCAGTGTTGGATATGCCACTTAACGGTATGTGATCGTGAAACAAGCAAAGATCTATTGTGATGAACTGAAAATTGAAGGTAATTGTAAATATTGAGCAGGCTGGTTGCAGAAATTTAAGAAAAGGCACGGCATTAAATTTTTAAAGATTTTAAACATTTTTAAAGATAAAGTGACTACTGATCATGAAGCAGCAGAGAAATGATGAGTCTGCAAAGATCGTCGCTGATCAAAACCTAGCCTAGCACTAGAACACGTCTACAATGCAGATTGTCTTTACTCATTACATAAAGCCTAATAAAAAGTAAAATACAAATACTATGCACTGTAACTTTTAATCATAAATGGAGACGGAAAGCCTGCTGTTGTTTGTTGTTCAACGGCTGATTCCAATATTCTTCTGATGCTGCTGTACTGCTTTTGTTACCTTGCACACATTATATTATTGGCATGTAATAATTTTTACTGTTAAGTACATACGTGTGATGAACAAGTGTAAGACAAAGACTGCTTACCGGTAGCAGTCAAATTCAGAGTCAGAAATGACGGCAATCCCAAGCTATCTCATTCTCTATTCCAAAATCCAAAACACTTGTGGCCTCAAGCATTTTGGATAAGGGGAACTCAACCTGGACTAAAATCCATGTAGACAACATCCATAGCTCTACCTTCAGCAATCATCTTCATCACCTTGTTGAAAAACTCAATCTGCTTAGTAAGATGACTGGCTCTCCCTAATTAGGCCATGGTTTTCCCAAATGCTCATAAATCCTATCCCTGAGAACTGTCTCCAGTAACTCCCCTAACACTGATGCGAGACTCACCAGACTGTAGTTTCCGGATTATCCCTGGTTGCCTTCTTGAATAACAGGACAACATTAGCTACTTGCCAGTCCTCTGAGAACTCACCTGTAGCTAGAGAGGACACAAAAGCTATTGGTCTAGCATATTAATACACTCTGCACTGATCTCCATATCCTCCAGATCATTCTCCTTGGTGAGTACTCAATAAGGGCGTCACCTGCATCCTCCACATCCAAGCAAATGTTCCCCCCCTTATCCTTGAGTGATCTTACCCTCTCCTTGATCCTGATGCATGTGTAGAATGCCCTGTGACTTTCTATAATCCTACTTGCAAGGATTTTTCATGGCCCCTCCTGGAATTCCTAATTCCCTTCTTGAATGCTTTTCTGGCTTCTTTATAATCCTCAAGGGTTCTGTTTGATTTTAGCTGCCTAAGCTTTACTTACTTTTCCTTTTTCTTTTTGACTAAATTCATCAACTCTCTCCAACTCTTACCTTGCCACCTTTGTCCTTCCGAGTGGAGCATACCTGTCCTGTAGTCTGTACAGTTAGACTTTAAACTTGCTCCACATGTCGGATGTGTACTTGCTCATAAGTTGCTGTTCTCAATTAACTCTCGTTGCTTCCTGCCTAATGCTCTCATAATTTGCCGTGCTCCAATTAAATAGTCTCCTGCAAGACCCATACTTATCCATATCTGTAGCTATCTTAAAATTTAGGGAGCAAAGCAACAGCAAAGATATAGACTTGCAGTTACCCCAAAAACTTTGCGTTTCACCCAGCATTCGACATACCACAGGCTCTCTCGCTCCCTAATAAGGGAGAAGGAGGTGTCTCCATTTTCCCAGTGAGCAGGGAGACATAACAAACAACTCAATAGTTTATGTTGTTGAAAGTCCATTACGTCGCTTTTTCCGAGCTCTGTTCCCAAAGATCTCAAAGATCCCGAGTCTTTGGGCACACAGCAGAAGATTTTATGACTCCCTTGACGACACACAGGTGTCCTGCCGTGACACCGACCCTTGATCCACCTGTCTCCAGAGCCCCGAGATCTTAGACTTCCAAATCTGAGCCGGACCCTTAGCGTGCCAAACAGCGGCCAGTCCTGAAACCCCGAGAATGGGTCCCATTCCTGCAAAGAACCATAGTCAGCATGTAACTGCAGGTCAGGATCTTCAAAACAACCCTGAAAGGGAAAAATAAAGATATTAAAGATGGAAATAGAGCTGTTTCTAAAGATGCAAGCAAAGGATTGACCGTTTAGTGCCATCTTAACTTCACTCCGCCTCCCCGAACTCCCCTTCGGAGTTCAATCCTGGTACCGGTCTGTACGTCCTCGCTGTGAAGCGCATGGATTTTCCCCGGGTGCTCCAGTTTCCCCCCACCATACAAAGATGTACTGGGCAGGTTAATGTTTACTGCCATTTATAGTAATTTTTTTTGGTATTCAGAAACTTTTCATATCATTATTTTGAAAGCGTCTTTGCTTTACAGAATAGTTTTACGTATTTGCACAGTACTGTACATCTTTTGAATATATATATTACCTGTTCTATGACTCACACATTCATTTGTTAGTTTGTTTATCTATTTATTCATTGAGATACAGTGTGGAATAAGCCCTTCCTGCCCTTCGAGCCACGCCGCCCAGCAATCCCCCAATTTAGCCCAAGCCTAATCACAGGACAATTTACAATGACCAATTAACCTACCAATTCTTAACGTGTTTGGATTGTGGGAGGAAAGTGGAACACCCAGAGCAAAGCCACACTGTCACGGGGAGAACGTATAAACTCCTTGCATGCAACGGTGGGAATTGAACCTGGGTTGCCCCTTCTGTAAAGCATGTGCTAACCACTACACTACTGGGCCTTGCATATTCAAAGAATTACTCAAAAATATTTTTCTTTTGATGAAGGGTCTCAGCCTGAAACTGGACTGTTTATTCATTTCCATAGATGCCGCCTGACTTGCTGAGTTTCTCCAGCATTTTGTGTGTATTTTCTAGGTTTATTTCCACCGATTTCCATTTGCGTATAAAAAGCATCAAACATTGCACATGTAACCTTTAATTGTTCTTTCTTAAGATAAAAGATTAGGTTTATTTGCCATATGTACATTGAAAACAGATATATGTAGTCAAACATGTTATTTGCGTCAAATCGAATCAGTGAGGATTGTGCTGGGCAGCTCACAACTGTCGCCACTCTTCCGGTGCCAAAACAGCATGCCCACAACTTTCTAAACCTAACATGGACTTCTTTGGAATATATGCCTTTACATTCACACATGTTATAGACTTTAGCTAATTCAAAAAATTAATCAAAAATTTTTCCTCCCCAACAGGGAGCAAAATGTTCCCAGTGCCAGGGTCATAGAAACAATCTGTACCTTGGGTATAAGATCCTGATGCAACAAGCCAGTGATTTATACAGTATGTTTTGTAGGTATTGTAAAATCCTTCAGCATTACATTTTTTTATGAACCAGTGAGACAGGAGTACACAGCGGTGCTCAGCTAGGTCCAAAGGCAAAACCATGGTTAATTACTCCAGAGCTCATGAAGGTGCAGTTATGTCCATATTCCAAAGGTGCTGCTGCCTAGAAAGAAACAAATTGCTTTTTCTAAAGACTGATGGTCTTACAATTTTCAGATTCAGAGTCAGATTCGTTTATTTATCACACGCACATCGAAACATACAGTGAAATGCACCATTGACGTTAACAACTAACACACCTAAGGATGTGCTGGGTTCAGCCCACAAGTGTTGCCACATATTTTGCTGGCAACGTAGCATGGCCACAATACTCGGCAGAGCTCAACAATCAATAAAAACAACAGCAAACAAGCCCCTTTCCTCCCTCCCTCACACATCGACAGTCATCCAACTCCAGGAGAGGAGAGGTCTCCGGTACCCAGTCTCCAGCTTCCAGTTTCCAGGCTTCAGTCATCAGACTTCTGGACTTTTGATCAACCTTTACGTTTCGATCTTCAATATTGACCCCTGGACCACCTAATGATGAGACCCCAAAATCCAAACTCAAACTCTGGACATGCAGACTAACCAGCCCTGACACCCTGACGCCACCTGCTCACACAGGCATCCGATCCTGGGACAGCCGGACATCCACAAATGTCCTTCGTCAGCTGGCTACATCGCTGGGCTTCAAGCATACCATATTACGAAGAAAGGAAGAGTGGAAAACTACTTGTTCTCATTCTTAACAAAGGAGGGATAGACTGAGTTATGGGAAGATAGGATAAATCGAGGGCTTTCCTCTTTGGAGCAAAGGAGGATGAAAGGTGACTTGCTAGACATGCACAAGGTGATAGGAGGCATAAACTGAGTGGACAGCCAGAGACTTTTTCCCAGGGTGGAAATGGCTAATACAAGGGGGCCTAATTTCAGGTGTCTGGAGGAAAATACAGGGGTGATGACAGAGTAGAGTCTACTACACAGAGAGTGGTGGGTGCGTGGAATGCACTGCCAGGGTTTGTGATAGAGGCAAATACATTAGGGACATTAAGCACACAGATGTAACAAGAACCTAGGGCTATGTAGGAGTGAAGGGTCAGGTTGATCTTAAAATAGGTTAAAAGGTCGGCACAACATTGTGGACTGAAGGCCTGTATTGTGCTGTAATGTTCTATGTTCTAAAGGGCCAAGAGGGAGGGATCTAAATGGATTTGGAGTTCTGGATTCAGGAGGAAGGATTGAAAAAGCAAACTATGTAACAGCAATCTGGTGCATCTGGTAGAGTCACTGCCTCACACCTCCGTGAGACAGGTTCGATCATAATCTCAGATGCTGTGTTGTCTGAAGACATACCTTTTGGGCAAGCTGCAATTGTCCTTCTTAAAACGAGCAATAACACCTAAAACCTCAACTGCGGTAAAATTCTTTAAACAAATGTCATGATGAGGCCAAAGTACTCTAGCCTAGTTACAGGTCCAGTGAAAATAATTCCTTGCTGTAGTATCACAGATACATAGGTACAGACACTGCGCAGAATATACCGTAAGTTACAGATGCATTATGCAAGACAGTGAAGAGGAAGACTGCAAAACATGACACTAGTGCAAAAAAAACACCATCGGAATCATAGTAGTGTAATTACGAATAAACCTCTCCGAGGATTGACACCTTGTCACGATGGTGTGGGTTGTGAGTTCCTGTGATCCCGAGAGCAATGCTGCATTGAGTTTAGCCGTCTGGCTCCTGGTCTGGTCACCCATGCCGGTAAGGGCAAGGGTGGAGGTTCCAGACAAAGAACGATCCAACTAAAGCCTCAACAGTGGAGCTGGTGGAAGATGATGGCAGTGAAGGTGAAGAAAGGCTGCAGAAATGGAGACCTGCACTCCATGCCATTGGACCCTGAGCCTGATCTGTCAAGGACCATATGGTGACTGCTCATGTATCAGCCTCTCCATGTTAAACAAAGTCACACACAGACATTCTCCATTCAGGGAATCTACTCTGACATCCCGGATGAGGACCCAGCATTAGACAACCCCTTAGGAGAACATCATGCTCAACTCGGGTGATCATTACTATTACCACTAATACACTTGTGCTAAATTTATTAATATCAGAAGCACAAGAAATTCTGCAGATGCTGGAAATCCAAAGCAATACATACAAAGTACTGGTGGAACTCAGCCAGTCAGGCAGCATCTGTGGAAATGAAGTACTGAAGAAGAGTCTCGGCCCGAAGCATCGACTTTTTATTCATTTCCGTAGATCAGGGATTCCCAACCTGGGGTTCGCAGACCCCTTGCTTAATGGTATTGGCCCATGGCATAAAAAGTTGTGAACCCCTGCCATGGATGCTGCCTGGCCTGCAGAGTTCCTCCAACATTTTGTGTTTATTGCTTATTAATATCAGCTTTATTATCAGCAAATCCAGAGTGGAGCCCCTATGGTGGCTGGATGTCATTGAACATCCTTCCAGCAGCTCCTGCAGCCAAGCTAGTGCCAAATGTATTGCTTCATAAGCTTTCCTTTGGACTACAGTGGTGAAGCTGAGAGGGGGATCTTGACGAATGGGCATCTCAGGACCTCCATAGGAGGATCACTCATTGTCTTACAAGACAGACGGATGCCAACCATTATTAAAAGAAGCAAAATGTGATTTAAAATGCTCCACTAGACTCCTTATTCATACGGACATCCTCCGTTGGGCTGCCCATTAAGTGCTTGGCTAAATCTTTCCTATCTTTTTGGTATATCCAATGAATGCTTTTGAATTCGCCTTTCTCACAAATCTCTTTTCAGCAGTAGAATTAGTTCTGTTCAATGTCAGAGCCTTTTTCCTAGCAATGCTACTATTTCTATTCCCCTTTCAACAATTCTCACTATCATTAGTCAGAACATTTCCACTTTTTCTAAATTTTTAATACTTCATTAAGAAGCTTGACTACTGAAATTCTATTCCTATCAAGGCTTTGCCCAATGCTTTTTTTCCCTATTCAGCACAGTCTGTTACCAGAAACATCCCCCTGAGATCTGATACCTCCAGCATGTTGGTACATCTAGATCACCCAGACTACTCGTCGTCTTCACAACTGCTATCATGAGTAGTAACTGTGTGATCTAGATGCACTGTTAGCATCGAATTTCCCCAGATGTTCAGCTTTCCTCCCACATCCTGAAGATTTGAAGATTGGTAAAGTATAAAGATTAGGTCTTTACTTGTCTCATGTACATTGAATCGTTGAAACATACAGTGAAGTGCATTGTTTGCATCAATGATAATCCAAATGTGTGCTGGGGACAGCCCGCAAATGTCACAATGCTTCTGGCACCAATGTAACACGCCCACAACTTATTAACCCATACTAATTTATGTCTTTACAATATGGGAGGAAACCAGAGCACCCAGAGTAAGCCAACACAGTGACAGGGAGAATGTATAAACTCCTTGCCATCAACAGCGAGAATTGAACCCCGATCACTAAGTGGTCACTGTCTGGTTAGTAATAGAATCCATGGAGAGTTAATGGGAGCATGGGGAGAGTAAAATAAAATGGGTTGGTGTAGGATTTATGTAAATGGGTGCTTAATAAAGAGTATAAGTGTGGGGAGAGCTGTGGCAAAGTGCCTGACGTTAATTGTACGTGGAAGCAGAGGCAGAAGCAGCAGAGGAAGAGTTCAAGGTCAGGTTGGATGCAGAATTCTTTACTGACAAAGCTGAGGCCTTTAATCACTGTTTGTTTGGGTTCAGTGAGGAGCAGGTCAGAAAGGATAGTGAAAACCTGGCAGGTGATGAGAATCAGAATCCGAATCAGTTTATTGCCAGTCTGTGAAACATACCAGAATTGATTGTGGTTTGGTGCCAAGCATAAAACAGAGAACAATACTACAACAGACAGCACAATAGCAACCAACAATTTACAAGACAATACTGCAAACAGCCATGAGCAATCAACAATTAGCAGAATGGTGACATGCACAAACGTCAATGATCAAACTTAAATAAATGTGAACATATGAACAGACACAATAATTATCAACAGAACAAGGAGAGCAGGAAAGACTGTTTAACGGATGCTGTGCAGGGACAGTGAGGGTATCATACCCGAGTGAGTTTTGTTGAGAAGCTGGATAGCTGCAGGAAAGAAGCGGTTCAGAGATGATGGGTAGTCCTGGTGGTGATGGACCTGTACTGTCTTCCTGATGGCATAAATATAGGGAGAGACAGGGTCAGAGGGAAGTAAAGGGTAAATAAATCCAAAGGAGAATTGGAATACAAGAGGTGATGAACTTACGATATGTAACATTAGAAATAAAGGGAAAAGTTCATCTCCTATAACTTCCACTGCCCCCCCCCATTAATCTATCATCTAGATCAGGGGGTCCTAACCTGCTTAATGGCAATGGTCCATGGCATAAAAACAGTTGGGAACCCCTGGTCTAGATGAATTCACCAACAGTTTATCACCATGACAACACTGACCTCACCCTCTCAGATATTCCCATTACACTCCCCTCCTCTTCTACCCTTTCTGTAACTCAGAACTATTTTGGAGCTTCTTCCTCCTTTCCTTGCAGTCATGATGAATGGTCTTGGGCTGAAACATAAACTGTTTATTCCTCTCCATAGATGCTGCCTGACCTGCTGAGTTCCTCCAACATCTTGTGTACTGTATGTGGCTGTGGATTTCCAACATCTGCAGAGTCTCCTGTTTTCAAAGCTAATTTCTCTTTTTCCTAGTTAGACCATAAGACACAGGAGCAGAATTAGGCCATTCAGCCCACTCATTCTATCATGGCTGATCCCAGATCCCACTCAACCCCGTACACCTGCCTTTCTCGCCTTCTTTCAGTTCTTTGAAATGAAACATTATCTTTCTTGCTTTTGCCATGGATGCTGCCTGATCTGCTGAGTAAAAGAAAGATTAAAAGATTAGTTTTATTTTTCACATGTACATCAAAACATACAGTGAAATGCATTATTTTCTGTTAGCGACAAACACAGCCTAAGGATGTGCTTGGGGACAGCCCGCAAGTGTCGCTATGTTTCTGGTGTCAACATCTTACTAACCCCAATTTGTATATTTTTGGAATGTGGTTCATCTGGTCTGTGCCGGGCCATTTGAACTGCCTACTCCCATCAACCTGCCCCAGGGCCATAGCCCTCCGTATCCCTACCATCCATGTACCTTTCCAAACTTCTCTTAAATGTTGAAATCGAGCTCGTATACACCACTTGTGCTGGCAGCTCATTCCACACTCTCACAACCCTCTGAGTGAAGAAGTTTCCCCTCATGTTTCCCTTAAACTTTAAACCGTTCACCCTTAACTTATGACCTACAGTGGAAAAAACCTGCTTGCATTTACCCTATCTATACCCCTCATAATTTTGTATACCTCTATCAAATCTCCTCTCAATCTCTTACATTCTAAAGAATACAGTCTTAACCTATTCAATCTTTCCTTATAACTCAGGTCCTCCAGACCCAGCAACATCCTTGTAAACTTTTTCTGTACTCTTGCAACCTTATTTACAACTTTCCTGTAGGTAAGTGACCAAAACTGCACATGATACTCCAGTCTAGGCCTCACCAACGTCGTATACAACTTCAACATAACATCCCATCTCTTGTACTCAATACTCTGATTTATGAAGGTCAATGTGACAATTAAGGATAGATTGTCTGCAAAGTCTACATCTCAGAAGAGTATGGAATGACTCATGATCAGCCCTGGTACATGAGCCAATCATGAGATGACAGCAGTAGATTTAGTGTATTCAGCTGCTTTCCAAATTCCTGTCCATACAGGGTACAAAAAAAGCACTGGCTGAATGCTGAAAGTAAATGACTGTAGCTCATTAATATGCAAATGTAATACAACCAGCATAAGAAAACAGTTGTTTTTTCCCGAGCAAATTCAACATGGGTTCATGGACCATTAAGAAATCTGATGGCGGAGGGGAAGAAGTTGTTCCTAAAATGTTGAGTGTGTGCGTTGGTTGTTAATCCAAATGCCGAGTTTCAATGTACATGAGGTCAGTAAATCAGAATCAGTAATGTAGAACACCACCCCTCCAATGTTAATTTCATCTGAAGCATTAGATTGCTTGCTCTTGATGCTTTTTGTAGAGTCCAGTGTCCTCAGGAGTCCTATGAACATACACTGCAGCCCCTAAAATCCAGAATGGGTCTTTACTCTGACAAGCTCTGTCTATACTCCGCAGGCACCAGCATACAGTATTCATCTTACTCTAGTTCCATGTTCCCAGCTTCCTGATTGATATGCACAAGTGCCTTCAGTGTGCCGTGATGTGTACGCTGCAAGGATTGATGGATTAGCTAACAGTACTTAATTTGAACAATGTGCACACTATCATCAGCAAGAAAGAATCCAATAGCTAATCTGTCACAAAGAAAATGGTTTCATTTTGGTCACGCTAAGACAAATAGACTTTTAGTTTGAGTCTTTGCTCTTTATTTTGAACTTCCACTTTGCTGTTATGTACAATTTTATGATGTGGGATTGTTATCAGTAAGAACTCTGCAAGGAGTACTGTACATACTCATAAAATTGATCATAAATTCTTTATGATTATCCTTATTATCACTCCACAAGTGTTTCCAGTTCTCCTGTGATAGTCACCTATTAAATTATATTTGCAACGTGATTGCCTTGAATGGGTCATTAGCCCAACAATATGACTTTTCCAGTGCTTGTAACTGACCAGAAGACGAGCTGCATGGTGATACAGCAATACCCAGAGTAGACTTCCCACTTGCCTGGTGTTAACTTTAGAGATCTTTAGTGCCCAAAAGCAAGTCAGCGAGGATAGTGTTGGGCAGCTCACAAGTATCATCACGCTTGCAGTCAGCAGAGCATGGCCATAGCTTACTAACCCAAAACTATATGTCTTTGGAATGTCAAGAAAACTGGAGCACCCGGAGGAAACCCACAAGGTTTCCTTGACGCTTAAGATATATCTCACTCTATATTTCCATATTTCGATGTTTCGATGCACATGTGACAAATAAAGCTAACCTTTATCCTTATGCTTGTACAAGGCCTTGGTGAGACCACACCTGGAGTATTGTGTGCAGTTTTGGTCCCCTAATCTGAGGAAAGACATCCTTGCCATAGAGGGAGTACAAAGAAGGTTCACCAGATTGATTCCTGGGATGGCAGGACTTTCATATGAAGAAAGACTGGATGAACTGGGCTTGTACTCGTTGGAATTTAGAAGATTGAGGGGGGATCTGATTGAAACGTATAAAATCCTAAAGAGATTGGACAGGCTAGATGCAGAAAGATTGTTCCCAATGTTGGGGAAGTCCAGAACGAGGGGTCACAGTTTGAGGATAAAGGGGAAGCCTTTTAGGACTGAGATTAGGAAAAACTTCTTCACACAGAGAGTGGTGAATCTGTGGAATTCTCTGCCACAGGAAACAGTTAAGGCCAGTTCATTGGCTATATTTAAGAGGGAGTTAGATATGGCCCTTGTAGCTACGGGGATCAGCGGGTATGGAGGGAAGGCTGGTGCAGGGTTCTGAGTTGGATGATCAGCCATGATGATAATAAATGATGGTGCAGGCTCGAAGGGCCGAATGGCCTACTCCTGTACCTATTTTCTATGTTTCTATCTTTCTGAAATCACTCGAGGGTTACCACCAACACAGACAACACAGAACACTCCAAAATCACTGGAAGAATAGGGAGTTTGTATATTCTCCCATGATCATGTGTATGTTTTCCCTGGGTGCTCCTGTTTCTTCACACATTCCAAAGATGTACAGGTTAGGGTTAGTGAGTTGTGGGCATGACATGTTGGCACCAAAAGCATGGCAACACATGAGGGCTGTCCCCCAGCACGATCCTCAGACTGTGTTGGTCATTGACACGAATGGTGTGTTTCAGTGTATGCTTCAATGTTTCAGTGGTCATTTGACAAGTAGACCTAATCTTATCACTAACCCTCCAAAACCTTGGTTTTCGAGAGGTATTGAAGCTCAGGTTCAGTAAAGAAAGGAGGTGCATAGCAGGTACAGGCAGAGAGGAACAAATGAGCTACTTGAGGAGTATAAGTATGCAAGAGAACACTTAAGAATGTGCACTTAAGTTTATGTCAACCTGAGTGTGTAGTGTGCTGCTGCTGCAAAAAAGCTAGCTTTCATGACATTTCTAGTACCGTGCAAAAGTCTTAGGCTCATATATGTATCTGGGGTGCCTAAAACTTTTATACAGTACTGTAGTAATTTTATATATTGCACTGTACTGCTGCCACAAAAAAAATCCATGACATACTGAATGTGAGTGATGATAAGCATGATTCTGATATGAGCCTCGATTGTGCACCGAGAATGGGAAGGGGACAAAGAGAGGAGAGTCATGGTTAGTAGAAAGGGAAGGGAGAGGGGAGGGAGCAGGAAGCATCAGAGACATATTCTGTAACAATCAATAAACCATTGTTTGGAATCAAGTGACCTTGCCTGGTGTATCAGGGCTGGGTGTGTTGGCACCTGTGGCACTCCCCGCCTTTGGCACTCCTTCTCTGCTACCTGTCCCACACCCCTCCAGTGGCTCTCCACCCTCGCCATTCCCAACATCCTTTGCTCCTGTTAGATTTACAAACTCGCTCTCTGCTCCACGTTGACAAACACAGTACAATGCAAATGTCTTAGGTACCCTCAATATATATATATATATATATATGTATATATGTGTGTGTGTGCCTAATACTTTTTCACAGTACTGTATACCCTATGCATGTGTGCCTATCACAATAATAAAGTTGAAATTACTGGTCAACAACCAGACACCCTCCAAAGCCCATCAAAACCTCCTCCTATCTGACATTCTATACATTCACCTTTCTCGTAACTTCTCGGGCCACATCTTCTCCATATTACTTTGAATATTTATAAAGTACTGCTGCCGTTAGGTAGCTCTAACAGAAGCATGCTTAATGAGAGAGCAGAGAAGGGAGAATGTCTGGAGTGGATAGGATCTTTGATTGTGATGGCTGCTTTACTGAGGCAGTGAGAAGTGTAGACCATCTATCCATAAATGATGTGCTGGGCTGTATCCCTTCAGTTTCTTGCATTCTCAGGCACAGTAGTTGCCATAACAAGCTGTTAATGTGCATACTAATCTGGAGGAATTTAGCAGGTCAGGGAGCATAAATGGACAATCGTTGTTTCAGGGCAAGATCAAAGAGTCTTACTTTCTCGGTTCAGACAAAATGAAGTTTGACTGCTCTTGATGTACACACAAAAATAATAATGACAGAAAATAAATTGGAAATTTGCAGTGTCATTCAAATGAGAACTAAAAATGGAGCAAAGTTCCGTATAATTAACAATGGTGTCAATGGCTCGATTGTGTCAACCCTGTCAATTCCTACATAATTTCTACACATTATTTTTTGATACCTACTAAGCATTTTTCTTCCTTCAGTTACTACTTCAGCAAGGACGGATTTTTATAATTTTTATGGTGGTCACTAATGAACCGATCACTTTTGCCTCGCCGAAGAATGAATGCAGAATAAATCTCAGCCACTTCAGCTATAATAACAAAACATCCCAATAATTGCCACTGTTCAAGAAAATGTCAATGTGAAATTGGTAGGATTTTCAAATGCTGCCACAGTACCAGATTGTGCCTGAGTTGCCATAGAGATTAGAATCCAAAGAGCAGAAACCTGAGTGACTTCCATTAAAAGCCCTGTATAGAACAGCATGTTATTATGATTGATTTTAGACCTCCAGGGACTTGACTACTCTGAAATGATCACCATAGCTTGTTTTGCTGTGCAGTGTGTGGCCGACATATCCAATGATATTTCCAGTGTTTTAGTGTGATTCTGCCAACCACACTGAATTTGTATGATGGCCTTCCCCTTATATTACTCTGAGCAGATGCTTATCCTGTTATTGACACTAGTATTGTGATTGTGGCAGATGACGTACATTGAATATGACAACACAACATTACAGTAAAATGGAAAGAATTTTATTTTTTGATCAATGTCCACTTGAATATAATTACCTTCCATTCTCAGAGACTTCATCATTAATCTCTCAAATGAACAGAAACTAGCCATTGTGAACCAATGGGTCAATTTTCTGAAATACTATTTAATCTTGAAATCCTTTCCCGTCTCCCTATTTTGCTCTTTGACAATTTGTAATATTCTTCCAGACGTTGTCAGGTAAAAGCACGTTTTGTAGAAAAACAGAAGTTATGATTTCCAGCATCTACAGAATCTCTTGTGTTTATAAAGTTATCATGATTTATGTCATAAACTTGAGGAGTACAGAACCTGAGGAAAAGTCTGATGCACATATATAAAACTAGGGCACCTAAGACTTTTGCACAGTACTGTACTTGTCAATGTGGAGCAGAGAGTGAGTTTGTAAATCTGGCGGGAGCAAGGGATGTTGGGACTGGAAGGGGTGGAGCACTGCAGGAGGGGACAGGTGGCAGAGAAGAATGCAGACAAACCCAGCCTTCAGGCACTAGGCAAGATCATTTGATTCCAAGCAATTGGAATGTGTTTCTGGCGCTTCCCGCTCCCTGCCTCTCCCTTCCCCTTTTCCCAACCATGATTCCCCTCTCCCTGCCCCGTTCCCACTCTCAGTCCACAATAGAGACCCATATCAGAATCAGGTTTATCACCACTCATGAAGTTTGTTTTTATTTGTGGCAATACATAAAATTACTACAGTGCTGTGCAAAAGTCTTCGGCTCCCTAGCTATATGTGTGTGCCTAAGACTTTTGCACAGCACTGTAACTTCAGAAAGTAGTGAATGCTACTCAACCCAACAAAGATAACGCCCACTTCACCATTGAGGATATTTATAAGGAGCCCTGCCTCAAGAAAGCAGTATCCGTAAGACTATAAGACAAAGGAGCAGAACTAGGCCATTCAGCCCATCGATTTTGCTCTGCCATTCTATCATAGTTCATCCTAGATCCCGCTCAACCCTATCGACCCTCCTTCTCACCATATCCTTTGATGACCTGGCCAATCAGGAAACTGTCAACTTCTGCCTTAAGACCCATGGTCTTAGTCTCCATCGCAGTCTGTGGCAGACCATGCCACAGATTCACTATTCCCTGGCTAAAAAAAAAACCCTCCTTATCTCTGTTCTTAAGGGTCACCCCTCAGTTTTGAAGCTGTGCCCTCTGTAACCATCATCAAGAGCCCCCATCATCCAGGCCAGCCTTTCTTCTCTCTACTGCCATCGGACAGGTGGTACAGGAGTCTTGGGTCCCATGCCACCAGGTTCAGGAACTGTTATCAACCTACAGCAATCAGGATTTTGAACTGGTGTGGTAACTTTGCTCACCCCAACATTGAACTGATTCCACAAACAACAGACTCACTTTCAATGACTCAACAACTCATGTTCTCAGCATTGTTTGTTGTTTATTTGCACAATTTGTCTTCTTTTGCACAGATACAGTAGGGACATTTAAGAAACTGTTAGATTTGCACTTGGATAATAGCAAAATGGACGTCCTTGTCGGAGGGAAAGGTTAGATTGATCTCAATGTAGGTTGTAAGGATGGCCAGTTCTGTGCTGAAATGTTCAATGTCCTATGATTCAAATTCAGGTTCATTTATTTATCACATGTACATTGATTTGTTGAATTATTGATGCTAAGATCTTTATATTATTGGAATATATGTTATTGTGTATTTGATTCCAGAAACATATGCCAATTAGATTCTTTATTTAAGTTTTTATTTAGTGCTAAAATGGGCATGTTGATCTCCCTGGGTAGTGTACTCCAGGTTTCTGTCGGTGTTACATCTGAGTGCCCTCCCCCAGCATGCTCAGCGGTAACATAGCAAGACCATTACTGCTTGGTGCGTTAGAGTTCAGAGTTCAATCCCGGTGTCCACTGTAAGGAGTTTGTACATTCTTCCTGTGTGCATGCAGGTTTCCTCCAGGTGCTCCAGTTTCTTCCCACGGTCCAAAGACATGGCAGTGAGCAAGTTAATTGGTCGTTGTAAATTATCCCGTGATTAACCTGAGGTTAAACCGGTGGGTTGCTGGCAGTGCAGCTCAAAGGGCGTGCTGTATCTGTCGATAAATAAATAAATGCAAAATATCGCTTGAGATTCCTCTGCCCACTGTGCAGGAGAACCTACCCACCAGTTCCTTGCTTATAAGACCTGGAGTGGTGAGGTCACCTGATTCCAGAGGATGGGAGGCAACTTCATTAGTTTACTATTGAAACCAAGAAGACTGTGTATAACACAGTGGCACTAAAACTCAGTTCTGGACTTGAATTCAGAAGCTACGTAGACTCTTCAGTACAGAAACAGTCATAACCTGTCCATGCCATTGGAAATAAATGTTTCCATTAAGCAGGTTAACCATATAACCATATAACAATTACAGCACAGAAACAGGCCATCTCGGCCCCTCTTGTCCGTGCCGAACGCTTACTCTCCCCTAGCCCCACCGACCTGCACTCAGCCCATAACCCTCCATTCCTTTCCTGTCCATATATCTATCCAATTTAACTTTAAATGACAACATCGAACCTGCCTCAACCACTTCTGCTGGAAGCTCGTTCCACACAGCTACCACTCTCTGAGTAAAGAAGTTCCCTCTCATGTTACCCCTAAACTTTTGCTCTTTAACTCTCAACTCATGTCCTCTTGTTAGAATCTCCCCCACTCTCAATGGAAAAAACCTATCCACGTCAACTCTCTCAATCCCCCTCGTAAATTTAAATACCTCTATCAAGTCCCCCCTCAACCTCTTACATTCCAAAGAATAAAGACCTAACTTGTTCAACCTTTCTCTGTAACTTAGGAGATGAAACCCAGGCAACATTCTAGTAAATCTCCTCTACTCTCTCAATTTTGTTGACATCTTTCCTATAATTTGGTGACCAGAACTGTACACAATACTCCAAATGTGGCCTTACCAATGCCTTGTACAATTTCAACATTACATCCCAACTCCTATACTCAATGCTCATATTAATAAAGGCCAGCATACCAAAAACTTTCTTCACCACCCTATCCACATGAGTTCCACCTTCATGGAACTATGCACCATTATTCCTAGATCCCCCTGTTCTACTGCATTCTTCAATGCCCTACTATTTACTATGTATGTCCTAACAAAATGTAGCACCTCACATTTATCAGCATTAAACTCCATCTCCCATCTTTCAGCCCACTCTTCTAACTGGCCTAAATCTCTCTGCAAGCTTTGAAAACCTACTTCATTATCCACAACTCCACCTATCTTAGTATCATCTGCATACTTACTATTCCAATTTATCCATCCAGATCATTATTGCATATGACAAGTAACACTGGACCCAGTACAGATCCCTGAGGCACACCACTAGTCACCGGCCTCCAATCTGACAAACAGTTATCCACCACTACTCTCTGGCATCTCCCATCCAGCCACTGACTGAATCCATTTTACTACTTCAATATTAATACCTAACAATTGAACCTTCCTAACTAACCTTCCGTGTAGAACCTTGTCAAAGGCCTTACTGAAGTCCATATAGACAACATCCACCGCTTTACCCTCGTCAACTTTCCTAGTAACCTCTTCAAAAAATTCAATAAGATTTGTCAAACATGACCTTCCACGCACAAATCCATGTTGACTGTTCCTAATCAGACCCTGTCTATCCAGATAAATATATATACCATCTCTAAGAACCCTTTTTAGACAATGGAACAACATGAGTAATACGCCAATCCTCCAGCACCATCCCCATTTCTAATGACATTTGAAATGTTTCTGTCAGAGGCCCTCCTATTTCCACATTAACTTCTCTCAAGGTCCTAGGGAATGTCCTGTCAGGACCTAGAGA
The DNA here is from genome assembly GCF_030028105.1 of Mobula birostris. Taxonomy (NCBI): domain Eukaryota; kingdom Metazoa; phylum Chordata; class Chondrichthyes; order Myliobatiformes; family Myliobatidae; genus Mobula; species Mobula birostris. Next base: position 41,873,877 of record NC_092389.1, read on the forward strand.
CTTATCCACTTTTATATTCCTTAAACGTGCCAGTACTTCCTCTTCTTTAATCATCATAGTTTCCCTAACTTCCCTACCTGTTTCCCTTATCTTACACAATTCAATATCCTTCTCCTTAGTGAATACCGAAGTAAAGAAACTGTTCAGAATCTCCCCCATCTCTTTTGGCTCCACACATAGCTGTCCACTCTGATTCTCTAAGGGACCAATTTTATCCCTCACTTGCTTTTGCTATTAATATAACTGTAGAAACCCTTTAGATATATTTTCACCTTACTTGCCAAAGCAACCTTATATCTTCTTTTAGCTTTTCTAATTTCTTTCTTAAGATTCTTTTTACATTCTTTATATTCCTCAAGCACCTCACTTACTTCATGCTGCCTATATTTATTGTAGATATCACCCTTTTGCCGAACCAAGTTTCCAATATCCCTTGAAAACCATGGCTCGCTCAAACTTTTAACCTTTCCTTTCAACCTAACGGGAACATAAAGATTCTGTACCCTCAAAATATCAACTTTAAATGACCTCCATTTCTCTATTACATCCTTCCCATAAAACAAATTGTCCCAATCCACTCCTTCTAAATCCTTTCGCATCTCCTTAATGAATTTTGCTGCTATTCTTTGGGAGAATTCCAAGCTGTATCCTTGTGGAAAGAGTTAATGCGCTTTCCTGTAATTCTTTCTTCTTCTTCTAAGCCCATCACCGTTGCTGGGGTTGCCAACAGCAGCTCGCAAGAGTCCTCTGTCCTGGGCCAGTCTTTCAAGTTGTACAGAAGGTAGATTGGCCTTAGTGGTTTCCACAGACTTGTGGTTTTCACCACGCAACTTCATACATCTTCCAGGCAAAGATCCTTCTTCTCCTAGGAATGAGGTTTTTTGGATGTCTGTCGCACTGGGTTTTTACAGGATGGGGTTGCTAGTCCGTGACCAACCCTCTTCCTTTCCCAGCCGAGTTTGGGACTGTCCATAGAAAGTTTTGCTGTTATTCGTCGGGCAAATTTTAAACCGAACCTTTGCGGGCTGAACTTTAACAAGGATGTGAGATTGCAACACTGAAATAAAGATTGAATTTCGATACAATTATATTTCAATCCCTCATGTAGTCATCGTGATTGTCAACTTCTCAAGGTTTCATACCTAGAAACCCATGCAAAGCCAATAGGTTCATTAACCTGATCTCTCTGACTAAGTAAATGCAAGTCCCATCCATCAGCTGAAGGCCTGATGTACTGTTGGCATAAGGCATTATTTAACCAATCAGCTATTCCAAACTAGATAGGTTCTGACTACAAGAATGCAAGTGTGGTTATTTTGACATCAAGCTGTCAAAAATGGAAACCACCTTTCTTAGATTTATTTTGTCAACTTTAAATTAATTAAGCTATTTTGCCTCAGCTAAACCTAACTTCAATATCAAAGAACAGATGAGTGGTTTAAAAGAACGGAGTGAAACAAGAACAACAGGAATTCTGCAGATGCTGGAAATTCAAGCAACACACATCAAAGTTGCTGGTGAACGCAGCAGGCCAGGCAGCATCTGTAGGAAGAGGTGCAGTCGACGTTTCAGGCCGAGACCCTTCGTCAGGAGGAGAGCCTGAAACATCGACTGCACCTCTTCCTACAGATGCTGCCTGGCCTGCTGCGTTCACCAGCAACTTTGATGTGTGGAGTGAAACAAGATTTGTTTGATACCTACTGGAGGACAAGAATCACGTTTTTCATGTCTGCTTCAAATTCTAAAGGCACAGAAAGTGAGAGAGAGGCTCAAAGTTTTTCGTTGTGGGCCACAAATGTCTTGGACAGGCAGCATAGCTGATACTGGTATTGGTTTATTATTGTCATATGTACCAAGATACAATGAAAAGTGCCACTCAAAAAATGTGCTAGCTGCTTCACTTTGGAAAGTCGAATTGAATACAGAATAAACGGGGTTAATGACAGGAATTTTAGCAGTGTGGAGGGATAGAGGGATCTTGTGATTCACATCTAGAGATCCCTCAAACTTGCAGCACAAGTTGATAAGATGCTTAAGAATGTCTGTGGTGTATTGGCCTTCATTAGTCAGGGGCCAGATTGAAAAGTAGTCAGGGTGAGATTGAAAAGGTCAGGATGTTGGGACTGGAGGCAAGGGATAGGCTGCTTCTCTTTGCTGCTCAGTGACATTTTACTCAATTCTGCGCTGAACTAAAGCTGTGGCCTGCTCCATCAGCAGTGATGCCTGTCTTTGTGTCTGTGGACTCAGTTTTGTATGCTATTTGCTTACATTTATTGTCTGCACAATTTGTTTTTGTCTCCCTCTCTGCACATTGGGTGTTTGATGGTCCTCTTTTTTAAAAATAGGTTTTTTTGGGTTTCTTTGTTTTGTGGCCGCCTGTAAGAAAAGAAATTTCCTGGTTGCATAATGCATTGTGTGTGTGTGTGTGTGTGTGTGTGTGTGTGTGTGTGTGTGTGTGTGGCCTCCGTCGGTCATGGTCGACCATGGGTATTGCGCCCCTGGTAGTCACTGGTTTGTCGAGCAGCATCGACAGTGGCTATTGAGGTCGATCCTGGAATGGCAGGCTCTGCCACAGTTGCTGCACGTGTAGGGTGTCGTGGAACTGTTGTCTGCTGTCCGCTGTGCCCTCCGTTTAGCTCTCCGCTCCTCAAACTGACTCAGGATCAGTGTTCCGCCTTGCTCTAGGTGTTGCTGAAGAGTACCTCGCCATTTGTTGTGGTTATCTGCTGTATCCTCCCAGCACTCTGAGTTGATTTTTAAGGCTTTCATGTCGTGCTTGCAGAGGTCCTTGAAGTGAAGCTGGGGTCTACCATCATTCCTCTTGCCTGTTGCTAGTTCTCCGTAGGGGACATCCTTCATATGACAGATGTGGCCCAGCCAGCGCAGTCTTACATACTTTGATAATAAATGAACTTTGAACTTTGATGGAGTTCAAGAGCTGTGAGGTAATGTTGCAGCTCTATAAAACTCTGATTAGATCACACTTGGAGTATTGTGTTCAGTTCTGGTTGCCTCATTACAGGATGTAGAAGCTTTAGAGAGGGTGCAGAGGGGATTTAACAGGATGCTGCCTGGAAAAGAGAGAATCAGAATCAGATTTAATATCATTGGCATATGTTGTGAAATTTGTTAACTTGGCAGCAGCAGTACATGATAAATATAGAGAAAAAATCAATTACAGTAAGGATATACTGTATATGTTATTAAATAGTTAAATTAAATAAGTCATGCAAAAACAGATAAAAGGTAGTGAGGTAGTGTTTGTGGGTTCAGTGGGGAAGAAGAGGATTGCAGAGGGGAAGAAGCTGTTCCTGAATTGCTGAGTTTGTGCTTCCTTATGGTAACAATGAGAACAGGGCATGTCCTAGGTGGTGGGGGTCCTTAATGATGGATGTCGGCTTTCTGAGCCACTGCACCGTGGAGATGTTTTGGATACTACAGAGGCTAGTACCCCTAATGCAGCTGACTAATTTTACAACTTTCTATAGCTTACTTCAATCCTATGCAGTAGCACTCCACTACCAGCCAGTCAGAAGGTTCCCCACAGTACATCTGTAAAAGTTGTTGAGTGTTTTAGGTAACAAACCACAATCTCCTCAAACTCCTAATGAAATACAGCCACTGTCTTGCCTTCTTTATCACTGTATCGATATGTTGGGACCAGGTTAGGTCCTCAGAGATCCTGAAACCCAGGAACTTGAAATTGCTCACTCTATCCATTCCTGATCCCTCTATGAGGGTTGGTATGTGTTCCTTCCTGAAGTCCACAATCAGCTCTTTTACCTTAGTGACACTGAGTGCTAGGTTGTTGCTGTGACACCACTCAACTAGCTGGTATATCTCACTCCTGTACACTATCTTGTCTTGATCTGGGATTCTACCAACAATGAATTGAATTGAATTGACTTTATTTCTTACATCCTTCACATACATGAGGAGTGAAAATCTTTACATTACATCTCTGTCTGAATGTGCAATGTGCAATCATAGTAATTTATAATAAATAGTATGTACAACAGGATAGTCAATATAACATAGAAATACAGTTATGTCAGCATGAATTAATCAGTCTGATGGCCTGGTGGAAGAAGCTGTCCCGGAGCCTGTTGGTCCTGGCTTTTATGCTGTGATACTGCTTCCTGGATGGTAGCAGCTGGAATAGATTGTGGTTGGAGTGACTTGGGTTTCCAATGATTCTTCTTTTTATACACCTGTCTTTGTAAATGTCCTGAATAGTGGGAAGTTCACATCTACAAAAGCGCTGGGCTGTCTACACCACTCTCTGCAGAGTCCTGCGATTGAGGGAATTACAGTTCCCATACCAGACAGTGATGCAGCCAGTCAGGATGCTCTCAATTGTGCCCCTGTAGAAAGTTCTTAGGATCTGGGGGCCCATACCAAACTTCCTCAACCGTCTGAGGTGAAAGAGGCTCTGTTGTGCCTTTTTCACCACACAGCTGGTGTGTACAGACCACGTGAGGTCCTCGGTGATGTGGGTGCCAAGGAACTTAAAGCTGTTCACCCTCTCAACCCCAGATGCATTGATGTCAATAAGGGTTAGCCCGTCTCTATTCCTCCTGTAATCCACAACCAGCTCCTTTTTTTAGTGTCATTGAGGGAGAAGTTGTTTTCTTGACACCACTGTGTCAGAGAGATGACTTCTTCCCTGTAGGCCACCTCGTTATTGAGGGAGAGGTTGTTTTCTTGACACCACTGTGTCAGGGTGATGATTTCTTTTCTGTAGGCTGCCTCATTATTATTTGAGATAAGGCAAGTCAATGTAGTATCATCAGCAAATTTAGTTAGCAGATTGGAGCTGTGGGTGGCGACACAGTCATGGATATACAGATAGTAGAGTAGGGGCTTAGTACATGGCCCTGAGGGGCATCGGTGTTGAGGGTCAGAGGGGCAGAGGTGAGGGAGTCCACTCTTACCACCTGCCGGTGATCTGACAGTAAGTCCAGGATCCAGCTACACAAGGCAGGGTGAAGGCCGAGGTCTCTGAGCTTCTTGCTGAGCCTGGATGGAACCATGGTGTTGAATGCTGAACTGTAGTCCAAGAACAGCATCCTCACATAAGCATCCCTCTTCTCCAGATGTGTAAGGACAATATGTAGAGCAGTGGCTATTGCGTTGTCTGTTGATCAATTGTGTAGGTAGGTGAATTGTAGGGAGTCCAGTTTGGGTGGTAGCAAGCTGCAGATGTAATCCTTGACCAGCCTCTCAAAGCATTTGCTTATTATTGAGTTGAGTGCGACAGGACCCCAGTCATTCATACATGTTACCTTGGTCTTTTTAGGTACCGGAAAAATGGTAGATATTTTGAAGCAGGAGGGCACTCTACACTGGAAGAGGGAGAGATTAAAAATGATTGTATCAGCAGCAAATTTATAGAGGGCATTTGAGCTATGCCTAGCCACACAGTCATGGGTATAGAGAGAGTAAATCACATATCCCTGAGGTGCGCCAGTGATGATTGTCAGTGAGGTGGAGATGTTATTACTAATCCACTCAGATTGTTCTCTATACATTTTTCTCTATATTTATGATGTATTTCATTGTGCTGCCGTCGCAAAGTTAACAGATTTCATGACACATGCCGCTGATATTAAACCTAATTCTAATTCTGATCCTTTCTGTAATGGTGCAACCGGGACCATAAAACCATGAGACCATAAGATATAAGAGCAGAATTAGGCCATTTGGCCCATTGAGTCTGCTCCACCATTTCATCATGGCTGATCCATTTTCCTCAGAGCCCCAATCTCCTGCTTTTTCATCATATCCCTTCATGCCCTGACCAATCAAGAATCTATCAACCTGTTCCTTAAGTATACATAAAGACTTGGCCTTCACAGCCACCAGTGGCAACAAATTCCACAGATTCATCACTCTCTGACTAAAGAAATTCCTCCTCATCTCCATTCTAAAAGGATGCTCCTTTATTTTGAGGCTGTGTCCTCTGGTCCTAGACTCTCCCACCATAGGAAACATCCTCTCCACCTCCATTCTATCAAAGCCTTTCACCATTTGATAGATTTTTGAATTCCAGTGGATAGCTGCCCAGAGCCATCAGATGCTTTTCATATGATGAGACATTCAACCCTGGAATCATTTTCATCAACTTGCTTTGAACCCTCTCCAGGACCGAATGCAACTCTGGTATTTTTGAAGGTATGTTAACAGGCAATTCCCCATTTGTTTGATATTGGTAGGATATTTCATCAGTTTTGATTAGCCTTTAGACAACTGATGGAGGAAACACGGTAAGTATATCTTCCCATTTTCCCTTGTGACAGTGTAACTGATTCCACACAGACAGACCTCAGGCAGTTCAGTGAGCTGAGAGAGTAACCATCACTAAGTCACACCCTGCTTTGTTACTAGCACCCCCTCCCCCAACACAACTTTGTTTATTTTCCGTTACAAACTCAGTAATATATATTTATCTTTTTTAGCTACACCCTGTATCTAATAAAGTAGATAAAAAATAAAGTGTATGTTTGTGGTCTTCTGCTGCTGTAGCCCATCCATTTCAAGGTTCGATGTGTTGTACATTCAGAGATGCTCTTCTGCACATCACTGTTGTAATGTGTGGTTATTTGAGTTACCGTCGCCTTCCTGTCAGCTTGAACCAGTCTGGCCATTCTCCTCTGACCTCTCTCGGTAACAAGGTGTTTTCACCCACAGAACTGCTGTGGCATGGATTTTCTTTTTTTGTTGTTGTTTTTCACACCATTCTCTGTAAACACTAGTGACTGTTGTGCATGAAAATTCCAACATTTTCTGAAATACTCAAACCATCCCGTCTGGCACCAATGGTTAAAATCACTTAGATCACATTTCTTCCACCATTCTGATGTTTGGTCTGAACAACAGTTGAACCTCTTGACTATGTCTGCATGCCTTTATGCATTGAGTTGCTGCCACATGATTGGTTGATTGGATATTTGCATTAACGAGCTGGTGTGGAGGAGTACCTAATAAAGTGGCTACTGAGTGTATCTCACTGAAGCTTAATGGTTGTGATTTGTTGGAGCTGGCATTGGGCAATGGGGCAATAGAATTTACTTTCATCTCTGCATCATACAATAGGCGAGTTTGCGATTAGAGCCAGTCGACAGGAAGAGAGAATTAACACACTGCACGTTACGAGTGACAGTAAAACAATTTGATTTATTATAACCTGTTAAATGCCACATAAAATAACGTAACGGATGTTAGCACCAAGAAAAAACTTGACTTGTAAAGATTACAAATGAGCGGGTAGCATTAACAATAAATTTTTCATTCTGAATTAAAATTCATTTGCCTCCATTTAAGAAGAAGAATACTATATTCAATTTAATCAAGATGATTAGTTTGTGATCATAAACTGTGTGACAAATTGATCAGTCTGATGTTGTCATGTAACCCCTTGTCCTGCGTGATTTAATTTTTTTAGTTGCTGCTTCTATTAAAATGGCTTGTAAGGCTTGTACAAACTTCATTATCCATATTTAAACCTCTCAACTACTCTATTGATCTATAAATTATATAGCTTGTATGAATATAAAGCAACTTTCCAAATGACTCTTAATTACTTTAATGATTTCATGCTTCCGTCTCCTTGTTGTCAGAGAAAGAACTCTGGAAAGACATACAACTTATTCACAGCAGCACCACCTGATTGCTGCTTTCAAAAACCCAGGCATATTTAATTATTTCAGAGAAAACTGAAAGGTTCAGAAAAAGTAGTCAGTTTATTCTTTCAGTACATAAGGATGAAAGCTGAAGCACTTGTTTCACCAGATCAAAGAGCTGATTAGAGAGGAAACCAGAGGTCTATGAGCAGGTTCTCATCAGGGATTCAGAAGTGGAGACTTCAGATTCCTTGGCATTATCATTTCAGAGCATCTGTTCTGGGACCAGCACGTAAGTGCCATTACAAAGAAGGCATGGCAGTGTCTCTACTTTCTCAGAGGTTTATGTAGACTCAGAATGTCATCTAAAACTTTTGATAAACTTCTATAGATGCACAGTGGAGAGCATCCTAACTGGTTACATCATGACCTGGTATGGAAACACCAATGCCCATCAATGGAAAAGCCTACAAGAAGTAGTGGATAAGCCCAGATCATTGCAGGAAAAGCCCATCCCTACCAGTGAGAACACCTGCAGGAAGTGGTGCCACAAGAGAGCAGCATCCATCAGCAATGCTCTCTTCTCGCTGCTACCATCAGGAAGGAGGAACAGGAGCCTTAGGTCCCACAGCACAAGGTTCAGAAATAGTTATTACCCTTCATCCAGAACTAGCCTGGATAGATTCACTCACCTCAACACTGAACTGATTTTTCCATAACTTATGGTCTCACTTTCAAGGACTCTACAACTCAGGTTTTCAGTATTATTTATTTACTATCACTATTTATTTTTGTTCGTATTTGCACAGCTTGTCTTCTTTTGCACATTAGTTGTTTGTCAGTCTTTATGTGAAGTTTTTAATTGATTTTATTGTCTACCTTTGTACTTAGACCTACAAGAAAATGAATCTCAGGGTTGTATATGATGACATACAAGTACTTTGATAATAAATTTACTTTGAACTTTGAACTTTGTTTCATCAATCCTACTAATGCAAGATCCATTAAGACCACAGCCTGCGTTATATAAGTACTGTGTTAGTGCTGGAGACTGGAAGTCTCTTCTTGTATGCTAAAGATGGATTCTTGAACTCATGGTCTACCTTGCCCTTTATTGTCTAACAGAGCAACACACACAAACTGGAGGAAGTCAGCTGGTTAGGTAGCATCTATGGAGTGGAAATAAGCAGTCGATGTTTTGGGCTGATACCATTCATCGGTTAACAAAAGTCCATTAGAGCAGTGGTCCCCAACCACTGAGCCGCGGACCGGTACTGGGCCGCAAAGCATGTGCTGCCGGGCTGCAAGGAAACGATATGATTTGGCGATATGAAACAATATGAGTCAGCTGCACCTTTACTCATTCCCTGTCACGCACTGTTGAACTTGAAATAACCTACCAAATCATACCAAATAGCACATAAAATCTAAAATAACACTAACATATAGTAAAAGCAGGAATGATATGATAAATACACAGCCTATATAAAGTAGAAATAATGTATGTACAATGTAGTTTCACTTAACAGAATCGGGAAGGTTAAGCCAAAACCGATTTGTAGAGAAAAAATCGGCACGTACATGCATGCGCACGTCATGTATGCGCACATCACGCATGCGCACACGGGTGCCCGCGCAAGGCTTCATGGTCATGGTAGTCTTTCTCGGGGTAAACACAAGTGTCCCGTATTTGACTGCTACTTTTGTCCCTTATTTGGGAGTCAGCCAGCCCGCAAAAATATTGTCAAATTTAAACCGGTCCGCGGTGCAAAGAAGGTTGGGGACCCCTGTATTAGAGTGTCACTGATCCGGGTTCAATTTCTTTCTGTCTGTAATGAGTTTGTATTTTCTCCCCATGACCACGTGGGTTTCCTCTGGGTGCTCTGGTTTCCTCCCACCTTCCAAAGACATACATATTGGTAGGTTAATTGGTCACGTAGAGTAATTGGGTAGTGCATGTCAGGAATTGTAAAGGAGGCTTGACCCAAGCACAAAGCAGCAGAGATGATTTAGCTGTAAATGATATTTTGCTAATAAGATTCCAAGAGTGGCCATGAAGCAAGAGAGAACAGATGCTTAACACAACAAGGTAACAAGGTAACTGAAGGCCAGGAAAAACTGGTTGAGGCTGGCTGGTTCGTATGGGTGAACAACGATTGTGGATGAGAGCTGGGTTTAAATGGGCTGCAGGTGATGAGTTGGAAACAAGTGGCAGGTGGAGACAAGGTGGTGCCTGCCTGTGCACTTGTTGGCCTGGAAGGGCCTGTTACCTCTAAATAAAATTTAAATTTAAAAAATTAGCTCTGCTGTTTCTTCAAGAATGGCAAGAAAGAAGGTTGATCAGCAGCAAAAAAGAGACGTCAGGGATTTTCTGTTCTGCAATTAACTGGATAAATTACACATTCTCTGAAAGTTTCTTCACTGTTCCTCATTAATGTTCCAGATTATTACTCTTCTTATTTGATTATAATGATAATTGCATGCTGCACATAATATAATACTAAGTTTGCTGCGTTGGTCAGACTCCCGGTTGTAAATCAGATGGCTGGATGCATCAGTCCAACAATGGATTTACAACGCATTATTTGGGCAGATTCCTTCATGTAGCCCTGAGCCAGTGGAAAAGACAGATAGCATCTTATAAGAACATAAGACATAGGAGCAGAATTAGGCCATTTGGCCCATTGAGTCTGCTCTGCTATTTCATCATGAATGATCTATTTTCCCTCTCAGCCCCAATCTCCTGCCTTCTCCCCATATCCCTTTATCCCCTGACCAATTAAGAATCTATCAACCCCTGCCTTAAAGATACTCAGTGACTTGGCCTCTACAGCCGCCTGTGGCAATGAATTTCACAGATTCACCATCCTCTGGCTAAAGAAATTCCTCCTCATCTCCATTCTAAAGGGATGTCCATCTATTCTAAGGCTGTGTCCCCTTGGCTTAGACTCCCCACCACTGGAAATATCCTCTCCACATCCACTTTATCGAGGCCTTTCAACATTCAATAGGTTTCAATGAGGTCACCCCTCATTCTTCTGAATTCCAGTGAATAGAGGCCCAGAGCCATCAAATGCTCATTGTATGACAAACCTTTCAATCCTGGAATCTTTTTTGTGAACCTCGTTTGAATCCTCTCCTTGTCAGACATTCATCATTTTCAATGGCAGCAACAGCAAGCTAACGAGGTCTCCATTTGTAGATCACCGTCCATGCTCAGCGAAGGATTGGGGTTCAGCTGTTGTATAGGCCACATCCTTGTCTTGTTAATTGGTGATAGTAGCCGCTCATTGGATACAATATTGGAGATTATTCCATCAAGACGGGTAAAGATTTGGGTCTGTTTTCTTTGGAGTTTGGAAGCTGAGTTTATTGTTATGTGCACAAGTACGGTAAGCTACAGGTACAATGAAAAATGCTTGCTGTAGGTATGGACAATACACAGAACATAGATTATATAGAAACTATACAAGACAGAAGGAAGGCAAAGAAAGACTGCAAAAGCAAGATATTAGTGCAAATAAAAAGACAAATTCAGAGACAAGTTCATAGTAGTGCAAGAGGTGGTCTGTAGACTTCCACTGAAGAGTGAAGGGTGACTTTATGAGACAAACAAGGTCCTTAGGGGCAATGAGAGGGTAGAGATTGAGAAGGTTTTACCAGCAGGAGATCCCTGCATGAAAGAAAATCGTTACAAGATTAGATGGCAATCAAATTAAGCTGAGGTACGTAAATTTAATTTGAAGCAGGCAGTGCATCCTTGGAATTTTCAAAGTTCAAAGTAAATTTCTTATCAAAATACAAATATGTCACCATATACAACCCTGAGGTTCATTTTCTCGTGGGCATTCACAGGGGAAAAAGAAATTCAATAGAATCAATGAAAACCTATACACAAAGAATGGCAAACAACCAATGTGCAAAGGAAGACAAACTATGAAAACAAAAACAAACAAAAAATAAGTAAATAACTAGACAAATAAGTAAATAAATAATACTGAGAACCTGAATGGTAGAGTCCTTGAAAGTGAGTCCATAGGTTGTGGAATCAGTTCAGTCTTGAGGTTGGAGCGATTCACTCTGGTTCAGGAGCCTAATGGTTGAAGCTAAGATGTTAGAATTATTGAAGATAGAGTGATAACAGGGAATAAAGTAGTGCACAGGGCTCATAAGTCCAAAGATAAATTATCTTGTTATTACTCTTATATAAATCCTGTATGTGATAGATGTCACTCCGAGATAGCTTCTTTAACTCCCATGTTTTGGTCATGTCCTTTGTTGAAAAAGTATTGGAAAGATATTTTTAATATTATTTCAATGGTTTTGAATATAGACTTATAACCTCACCCAATTACTGCTATTTTGGGGTTTCCAATGATAGAATCAAATCATTTAACCTCTTCAGCTCGTCGGATGATTGCATTTCTTACTTTAATGGCTAGAAGATCCATTTTGCTGAATTGGAAAGATATTAACCCTCCTACCACATTTCATTGGTTTTCTCAAACTATGTTGTGTTTAAATTTGGAAAAAATTAGAAGTATTGTTTATGACCCTTCTATTAAATTCAAAAAGACTTGGAGGCCATTTATTCCGCATTTTCATATGATGTAATTTGACCATTTCCAAACTTATTTTACTTCTCTGTAGAGTTGGTTGAGAGGAACGGAGTCGTCGACACTAAGGTTTTCCTTTTTCTCTTTTTTTTACAATGTTACAAAACAGTCCATGTCTCTTTTTTCTAGTTTATTTGATTAATTCTGTTTAGATTATTTTTTTTTGCGGGGGGGGGTTTCCCTTTTTCATGATTTTTTTTTAGATATTTTTCATTGTTTTATATTATTCATTTGTATCCTATATGATTGGGAGTTTTATGATTTAAGTGTTATTTGGCTTTATAATCACTCATGTCAATTATAACAATGTATTCCCAATAACTTTGTTATATACCATGTTATGTTTATTTTTATGAAACTAATAAAGAGATTGAAAAAGAGTGATAACATGGAATTGAGGACTGCAAGGAACTGGCACAGAGGAGGAACTGAGGCCCAGGGCTGGTCAGCCTTGATCACAGTGAATGGTGGCGAGGCTGGAGGAGCTGAGTGCCCTAATCCTGCTAATGTTTCATAGCAATCTTGTGACTGGGATTCCCTATTTTGGTAATTTATTCATAGAGTCATAGATTTACTCATAGAGTCATAGAACTCTAAAGTGCAGAAACAGGCCCTTCAGCTCATCTAGTCCATACAAACCATTAACCTGCACAGTCCCATTGACTGGCATCCAGACAATAGCCCTCCATACCCCTAACATCCATGTACCTATCCAAGCTTCTCTTAAATGTTGAAATCAAAATCGCGTCCACCACTTGTGCTGGCAGCTTGTTCCACGCTCTCACCATCCTCTGAGTGAAGAAAATCCCTCTCTATTTGTAGTGTTACCCAACCACAGTGGAAAGAGCCTGCTTGAATTTACCCTGTCTATACCCCTATAATTTTGTACACCTATATCAAATCTCCCCTCATTCTTCTATGCTCCAGGGAGCAAAGTCCTAGCCTATTCAACCTTTCCCTATAACTCGGGTCCTCAAGTCCTGGCAACATCCTTGCAAATTTTCTCTGCACTCTTTCAATCTTATTTACATCTTGTAGGCAGGTGACCAAAACTGCACACAATATTACAAATTAAGCTTCGCCAAGTGTCATACAACTTCAACATAACATTCCATCTCCTGTACTTAATACTGAAGGCCAACGTGCCAAAGGCTTTCTTTACGACCCTATCTATCTGTGATGGCACTTTCAAGAAATTGTGGATCTGTAATCCAAGATCCTTCTGTTCAACTGCACTCTCCATTGTGTTACCACTCACCGTGTAAGACCTACCCTGTTTGGTCCTCACAAACTATACCAGCTCACACTTGTCTGCTTTATATTCCAACCGCCACTCTTCAGCACATTTTCCAGCTGATCCAGATCCTGTTGTAAGCTCTGATAGGCTTCCTCACTGTTTTACTACACCCCCAATCTTGGTGTCATCTGCAAATTTACCGATCTTGTTTGCCACATTGGAGGGAGGAGAAGATGGCGGCGCGACACAGTGCACACGGCCATTCCAAATTGATATCGATATGTGTTAACTAGGGGGCCGTGCACAATCCGGATTTGATGGAGACAGCCGTGAGAAGTGCAGAGGAACATCTGGAGTAACTTCTGAAATGCCTGCTTCGCTGCCGCTGCTACTGTGCAATCGAGAATCTCTGGAGACGAAGGCGCCAAATCCTTGGCTTTGCGTATCGCCTGTTGCCGGGGCCGGGATGGAAGCACTCGGCAGAGATGGTGCTCGGTGTTGAAGAGGTGGGTCGGAGGCTCAGAGTTTTTCGGACAGACTCGAAGTCAGACTGTGGGCGGATGCTTCCAGTATGCTGCACCAGCAAGTTGGTGGCGCTGGAGGTTTACCGTCTGCGTGAGATGATGGGAATTTCGAGAGACTTTGAGACTTTTACTGTGCCATGGTCTGTTCTTATCAAATTACAGCATTGCTTTGCACTGTTGTAACTATATGTTATAATTATGTAGTTTTTGTTAGTTTTTAACTCGGTTTGTCATGAGTTTTTGTGATATCATTCTGGAAAAACATTTTATCATTTCTTAATGCATGCATTACTAAATGACAATAAAAGGGGACTGCATGTCCTCATAATCATAATCATTATCATTCAGATCGTTGATACAGATGACAGACAACAATGGACCCAGCACCAATCCCTGTGGCACTCCACTAGTCACAGGCCTCCAGTCAGAGAGGCAACCATCTGCTACCACTCTCTGGCTTCTCCCACAAAGCCAATGTCTAATTCAATTTACAATCTCATCTTGAATACCTTCTTGACCACTCTTCCATGTGGAACTATGTCAAAGGCCTTGCTAATGTCCTTATAGACAACATCCACTGCCTTGCCTTCGTAAACTTTCCTGATAACTTCCTCAAAAATCTCTATAAGATTGGTTAGACACGACCTACCACATATGAAGCCATGCTGACTATCCTTAATCAATCCATGTCTATCCAAATACTTGTATATCTGAGAATACGAATAATTTCCCGATTTATCCTGAGAGCCTTTATTCAACACTAGCAATCCTCCAATCATCCAGTACCTCACCTGTCGCTAAGAATGATTTCAATAATCCTCAGCAATTTCTGCACTAGCTTCCCACAGGGTCTGAGAGTCTGAGCGTCTGAGGACCTTGTCAGGCCCTGTGGATTTGTCCACCCTGATTTGCCTCAAGACTGGAAACACCTTTTCCTCTATAATTGGTATAGGTCCAAGACATCACTGCCACTTCTATAGATTCTGTTTCCATCTCTTAAGTAAATACAGATGCAGAAAATCAAATCAAGATCTTCTCCATCTCTTTTGGCTGCACACATCCTGGTCTTACAAAGGAACATTTTGTCCCTTGCAATCCTTTTGCTCTTAATATATCTGGAGAAGCTCTTAGGAATCTCCTTCTCATTGTTTGCTAAAGCAACCTCATGTTTTCCTTCCTGATTTTTGTCTTAAGTGTTCTCTTGCATTTCTTATGCTCTTCAAGTACTTCATTTGTTCCTACCTGCAATGCACTTCTTTTTTCCTTAACCAGGCATCAATATCTCTCGAAAACCAAGGTTCCTTAAACCTTGCCTTTTATTCTGACAGGAACATACATACCCTGTGCTCTCAAAATTTCACTTTTGAAGGCCTCCCACTTATTAAGTAAACATTTGCTAGAGAACAACCTGCCCCAATCCACACTTGCCAGATCCTTCCTGATACCATCAAAATTGACCTTTCTCCAATTTAGAATCTTATCTCAAGAACAAGACCTATCACTTTCCATAATTACCTTGAAACTAATGGCATTGTGATCACTAGATACAAAGTGTTCCCCTACACAAACTTCTGTCACCTGCTCTGTCTCATTCCCTAATAGCAGATCCAGTATCGCTCTCTCTCTCTAGTTGGGATTTCTACATACTAATTAGGGAAACTTGCCTGAATACATTTGACAAACTCTAACCCACCCAGTCCTTTTACAGTATGGGAGTCCAAGCCAACATGTGGAATGTTAAAATTACCTATTATCACAACCTTATGTTTCTTGCAACAGTCTGTGATCTCTTTTCAAATTTGCTCCTTTAAAACCTGTGGACTGCTGGGTGGTTTATAATGTCATCCTATTAATATGAAACTACCCTATCCCTCAGTTCTACCCATAAAACCTCAAAAGACGAGTTCTCCAGTCTGTCTTGACAGAGCATTGCCATGACATTTTCCCTGATTATTAATACCATCCATCCTCCTTTAATCCCTCCCACTCTGTCATATCTAAAACCCCGGAATATTGAGCGGCCAGTCCTGCCCCTCCTGCAATGAAGTCTTACTAACGGCTACAATGTCTTAATTCCCCATGCTGATCCATACCCTAAGCTCATCTGCTTCTCCTACAATACTCCTTGCATTGCACTGCAGCCCAGGACACGAGTCACACCATGATTGGCCTTTTGATTCCTGACTTTGTGACTTTCTCCGCAACCTCTCCACTATCTGTTTTGGTGCTCAGGTTCCCATTTACCTGCAATCTAGTTTAAACCCCCTGTGAAGCACGAGTAAACCTTTCCGCTAGGATATTAGTCCGCCTCCAGTTCAGGTGCAAACAGTCTCGTCTGTATCTTCCCTGGAGGAGAATCCAATGATCCAAAAATCCGAAATGGTGCTCCTACACCAACTCCTTAGCCATGTGTTAAACTGTATAATCTTCCTATTTCTGGACTCACTAGCATATGGCATGGGTAGCAATCCTGAGATCACAACCCTGGAGGTTCTCTCCTTTAACTCAGTACCTAATTCCCTGAACTCACTTTGCAGGACCTCGTCACTCATCCTACCCATGTCATTGGTACTGACGTGGACCATGACCTCTGACTGCCCACCCTCCCATTTAAGAATCCAAGATGTCCCTGGCCCAGGCACCCAGGAGGCAAGATATCATCCACAAAACCTCAAAACCTCCTGTCTGTTCTCCCTATCATTACACAATCCCCATCTGGTCACCGAATTATAGGAAAAATGTCAATAAAATTGAGAGAGTACAGAAGAGATTTACTAGGATGTTGCCTGGGTTTCATCTCCTAAGTTACAGAGAAAGGTTGAACAAGTTGGGTCTTTATTCTTTGGAGCGTAGAAGGTTGAGGGGGGACTTGATAGAGGTATTTAAAATTATGAGGGGGATAGATAGAGTTGATAGAATGGCTTTTTCCATTGAGAGTGGGGGAGATTCAAACAAGAGGACATGAGTTGAGAGTTAAAGGGCAAAAGTTTAGGGGTAACATGAGGGGGAACTTCTTTACTCAGAGAGTAGTAGCTGTGTGGAATGAACTTCCAGCAGTTGTGGTTGAGGCAGGTTCGATGTTGTTTAAAGTTAAATTGGATAGATATATGGACAGGAAAGGAATGGAGGGCTATGGGTTGAGTGCAGGTCGGTGGGACTAGGTGAGAGTAAGAGTTCAGCATGGACTAGAAGGGCCGAGATGGCCTTTTTCCATGCTGTAGTTGTTATATGGTTTATATGGTTATATGGTTTATATTACAGCTCACCTCTTCTCCCCACCTGACTGGGGTGGCTTTCCTCGGCTAGGTCATTCCTTCCCCCCAATACTATCCAAAGCATTGTTGCCTCTGAACCTATTGTTGAGGGAAAGGCCACATGGGTACTCTGCTCTGGCTGCCTATTCCCTTTCCCCTCCTGATGGTCAACCAGTTATCTGTGTCCTGCATCTTGGGTGTAACCACCTCTCTGTATGTCCTGACTATCAACCCCTCAGCCTCCCAGATTATCTGGAGTTCATCCAGTTCCAGCTCCAACTCCTTAACTCGATCAGTTAGAAGTATCTGCTCTTGCAGCTGTAGTCATCAAGGACACTGGAAGTCCCCTGCTTTCCCATATCCCGCAAGAGAACCATTCTACTATCTTGCCTGGCATCCCTGCTGCTCTAAACCTGCAATAAGAAAGAAAGAAAGAATAAGTAATGAAAGAAAAAGTCCTTTCATGGCTTGTGATATATAAGCCATGCTGCGTTCTGCCATCCATTCTAGTTTGTTCCTGTTAGTAGTGATCACTGGTGTGGAGAAATAATTCAGATCCATAAAGCTTCCTTGTTCTTTGTGGCTGTAAACATATACAACTGAAAGTGAATTTCCTGTAATGGTTAATCATTGAGAAAGCAATGATCCAGACAGAGGCTCCTATGTTTTAAAGTTTGATAATCAGCAGCTATCTTGTTTCACTGATGACAGTGATTGTGTAAACAAGAAGGTCTTAGTTTACTTTTAGGTAGCAATGCTGTGATATATAAGCACATTTGAACTGGATCTAAGATTTGTTTTAAAATTAAGTGCTTTTGAGCCATCTTTCTTTGAGTTCATAAGAAACCATGCTTATCTTTTAAAAAGACCTAAAAGACTCTTTATTAAGTATTTGGATAGACTGGGACTGCTTAGGGATAGTCAGCATGGCTTTGTGCATGGTCGTGTCTAACCGATCTTACATAGTTTTTCGAGGAGGGGGAGGGAGGGAACTTCAACTCAGATCATGAGAGGCCTGCGTCGGGCATTTTCATGCCTTACAAGGCGCAGATTGGAAGTCTATGTGGGGCGCCACTCCTCACACAGACTAGAATAATGTGTGATTAAGTGCCTTGCTCAAGGACACAAACACGCTGCCATAGCTGAGACTCGAACTAGCGACCTTCAGACTAGACGAACGCCTTAGCCACTTGGCCACATGGAAGTTGCCAGGAAAGTTGTCGAAGGCAAGGCAGTAGATGTTTCTTACTTCAGTTTGCTCTCCATATCGCACTGCCCTGGCTTGTGTATCTAGACAGCATGGACGCAACATCCGTGGTGACCCTGACCAACAGAGGCCTCAGTTAGCTGATGGAAATACATCTGAGGCCTCTGTTGTGTTGTATTTTCCAGCCACATTCCATGAAAATCACTTTGCTTTTCATAACAGTGAGTTAGGTGAACTTAGCAATTATCTAATAATGAAGACATGAGAGACTGCAGACGCCAAAATCTGAAGTGACACACAATCCACTGGAGGAACTCAGTGGGTTGAGCAGCATCTGTGAAGGGAGAGAAATACCTGTCGATGATCTGGTCCAAACCCTGTATCAGGATGTTAGAAGCAGCTTGACCTACAAGTTCCTCCAGCAGATTGTTTATTATGAAGTGAGATCTCAAGTGTACCTTTACCTGTTACTTTACTTTGCTTTATTTTATTGTCGCAAACAATTGATACTACAGCGTACAATCATCACAGCGATATTTGATTCTGCACTTCGCGCTCCCTGGAGTACAAATCGATAGTAAATATTAAGAATTTAAATTATAAATCATAAATAGAAAATAAAAAAATGGAAAGTAAGGTAGTGCAAAAAAACCGAGAGGCAGGTCTGGATATTTGGAGGGTACGGCCCAGATCCGGGTCAGGATCTGTTCAGCAGTCTTATCACAGTTGGAAAGAAGCTGTTCCCAAATCTGGCTGTACGAGTCTTCAAGCTCCTGAGTCTTCTCCCTGAGGGAAGAGGGACGAAAAGTGTGTTGGCTGGGTGGGTCGTGTCCTTGATTATCCTGGCAGCACTGCACCAACAGCATGCGGTGTACAGTGAGTCCACGGACAGAAGATTGGTTTGTGTGATGTGCTGCGCCGTGTTCACGATCTTCTGCAGCTTCTTCCAGTCTTGGACAGGACAACTTCCATACCAGGTTGTGATGCACCCTAGAAGAATGCTTTCTACGGTGCATCTACACAATCATGGGTGTACAGTGAGTACAGCAGGGGCTGAGTACACAGCCTTGTGGGGCACCGGTGCTCAGAGTGATTGTAGAGGAGAGCCTGTCCCCTATTTTTACAGCCTGGGTCCTGTCTGTGAGGAAGTTGAAGATCCAGCTGCAGATCTGAGTGCTAAGGCCCAGGTTCCGGAGCTTAGGAATCAGTTTACTTGGAATGATGGTATTAAAGGCAGAGCTGTAGTCAATGAAAAGGAGCCTTACGTATGCGTCTTTATTCTCCAGGTGTTCTAAGGAGGAATGTAGGGCCAGAGAGATGGCATCTGCTGTTGACCTGTTGCTCTGGTAGGCGAATTGCAAAGCGTCAAGGTTGCCCGGTAGGCTGTGGTTGATGTGTGCCATAACCAATCTCTCAAAGCACTTCATAGCAATTGATGTCAGAGCCACAGGTCGATAGTCATTCAGGCATGCCACCTTGCTCTTCTTCGGCACTGGGATTATCGTTGCCTTCTTAAAACACGAGGGGATCTTAGACTGAAGCAAGGAGCAGTTAAAGGTTTCAGCAAACACTCCAGCTAGCTCGCTTGCACAGGCCCAGAGAACCCGTCCCGGGACGCCATCTGGGCCCATCACCTTCCTTGGATTTATCTTCAGGAAGGCCCTTCTAACGTCCTCCTCGGTGACGATGAATCTCGATGCCACCAGGTCCGGTTCATCCGGAGGGAGCAGGACGCTCCTCTTCTGTTCGAATCTTGCGTAGAATACGTTAAGTTCGTCAGGAAGAAAAGCCCCACGGTTATTGATATTCCCAGCCTTTTCTTTGCAGCCAGTGATCTCATTTAGACCCTGCCATAGTCCACCGACATCCCTCTGGTTAGCCTGGGCTTCCAACTTGGCTCGATATTGCCTCCTGCCGCCCTTAATGGCTTTCCAGAGTTCACACCTGGATTCCGTGTAGCGACTGGTATCTCCGGACCTGAAAGCCACAGCTCTAGCCTTCAAAAGGGACTTGCCACTTTAAAGAAAACTTACAGTAGATTCTCATTATTTCAGACTTGGCCCACTGCGGTGGTCTCATCTGCCAATTTGAAGATGGAGCTCGAGAAGAATGAGGCCACGCTGCCATGAGGAGCCTGTCCTTACTGACCTGATCAGTTCCCCTCTACCACCACTCTGCTCCGTCTAGCGGAATTAGTCCTTACTCTTAATAATTTCTCCTTTGGCTCCTCCCACTTCCTCCAAACTAAAGGTGTAGCTATGGGCACCCGTATGGGTCCTAGCTATGCCTGCCTTTTTGTTGGGTTTGTGGAACAATCTATGTTCCGTGCCTATTCTGGTATCTGTCCCCCACTTTTCCTTCGCTACATCGACGACTGCATTGGCGCTGCTTCCTGAACGCATGCTGAGCTCGTTGACTTTACTAACTTTGCCTCCAACTTTCACCCTGCCCTCAAGTTTACCTGGTCCATTTCTGACACCTCCCTCCCCTTCCTAGATCTTTCTGTCTCTGTCTCTGGAGACAGCTTATCCACTGATGTCTACTATAAGCCTACTGACTCTCACAGCTATCTGGACTATTCCTCTTCTCACCCTGTCTCTTGCAAAAATGCCATCCCCTTCTTGCAATTCCTCCGTCTCCGCCACATCTGCTCTCAGGATGAGGGAGATGTCCTCCCTTTTTAAAGAAAGGGGCTTCCCTTCCTCCACCATCAACTCTGCTCTCAAACGCATCTCCCCCATTTCACGCACATCTGCTCTCACTCCATCCTCCCGCCACCCCACTAGGAATAGGGTTCCCCTGGTCCTCACCTACCACCCCACCAGCATCCGGCTCCAACATATTATTCTCCGTAACTTCCGCCACCTCCAACAGGATCCCACCACTAAGCACATCTTTCCCTCCCCACCTCTCTCTGCTTTCCACAGGAATCGCTCCCTACACGACTCCCTTGTCCATTCGACTCCCCCATCCCTCCCCACTGATCTCCCTCCTGGCACTTATCCTTGTAAGCAGAACAAGTGCTACACATGCCCTTACACTTCCTCCCTTACCACCATTCAGAGCCCCAGACAGTCCTTCCAGGTGAGACGACACTTCACCTGTGAGTCGACTGGGGTGATATACTGCGTCCGGTGCTCCCGATGTGGCCTTCTATATATTGGCGAGACCCGACACAGACTGGGAGACCACTTTGCTGAACACCTACGCTCTGTCCGCCAGAGAAAACAGGATCTCCCAGTGGCCACACATTTTAATTCCACATCCCATTCCCATTCTGACATGTCTATCCGCGGCCTCCTCTACTGTAAAGATGAAGCCACACTCAGGTTGGAGGAACAACACCTTATATTCTGTCTGGGTAGCCTCCAACCTGATGGCATGAACATCGGCTTCTCTAACTTCCGCTAATGCCCCACATCCCCCTGGTACCCCATCCGTTACTTATTTTTATACACACATTCTTTCTCTCACTCTCCTTTTTCTCCCTCTGTCCCTCTGAATATACCTCTTGCCCATCCTCTGGGACCCCCCCGCCCCCACCTTGTCTTTCTTCCCGGACCTCCTGTCCCATGATCCTCTTATATCCCTTTTGCCAATCACCTGTCCAGCTCTTGGTTCCATCCCTCCCCCTCCTGTCTTCTCCTATCAGTTTAGATCTCCCCCTCCCCCTCCCACTTTCAAATCTCTTACTAACTCTTCCTTCAGTTAATCCTGACGAAGGGTCTCGGCCTGAAACGTCAACTGTACCTCTTCCTAGAGATGCTGCCTGGCCTGCTGTGTTCACCAGCAACTTTGATGTATGTTCCTTACTGATTACAGTCTTTTGGTCAGGAAATTGCAGGGTCTGGAGTTTGGTGATGAGTTTACTTGGAATAATGTTCCAAGGACATGGGTCTGCAGAGTAGAATTTCCAATTTTATAGATGACACAAAGGCAGCAGAAATGATAACCAATGTGGAGGGGAGTTACAGACTGCAAGGGGACATAGACAGGATGGCAGAAGCAGATGGAGTTTAATATTGAGCAACTTTGGGAGTAAGAGGAATGAGTGACAATGTTAAAGAATTGTCGCTGTTCTAAATAGGGTGTAAAGATTTGGTTAAGTGTGTGCTTCAGTACTTGAACGTGACAGGGCCCACTGAGGGAATGGTTGGTGAAGCAGAAGGGATCCTGGAAGTGATTAGCAGAGAAGTCATGTGCAGAACCCAAGTTTCTGCTCAATAGAACAGTATATTATTATTTGTTACATGTACTGCCATACAAACTTCACCAACACAAGTAACTAGTTATGTGTTACCAGCCAGTTTTATTGGGAAAGAACTGATTAAGCTCTATTTTCATTCATGTTCTAAACACCTTCATATAGAGAACCTGTCAAAGTTAAACATCAATATTAAAGTAATGTATTTAAAGCAAAGTTCATTATCAAAATTCATATATGTTACCATATATTACCTTGAGATTTATTTTCTTACAGGTGTTACGTCAATGGCAACAATGAATATCAATCGAGACGGGTTATATAAAAACAACCAAACATTTATTAAACACGTATAAACGATAAGGAAAAAAAAAACACAAAGGAAAACCTCAACCGGAGATTAACAGGTACGCAGCTGTTCACCAACTCGCCACTCGGCTCTGGTTCTTAAAGCGTTAAATGCGAAAACAGTTCTTAAAGCGATACAGTCAGATATAGTTCTTAAAGCGATAACTTCGAAAGTCCAACAATTTTACACATTCAATTGGGAGAGACTTCTCTGGAGAAAGTTTTTTTCACAGACGCACCTTTACTGCTGGTTCTGTCCACAGGATTCCCGATGCCGAAAATGAATAGTTTAAATCAACTGACTTTTAATTCCTTTTAGAGAGAGAGCCTTTGTGCATGAACTCATTGTGCTATTGCAAGAGTTATCTCAATGCAGGTTCTCTCCAACGAAGACTCAATAAGGTCGATCCTTTATTAAACTGCCAACCGATGCAGACTTCTCTCGCTCCTTCACTTCGATGAATTCTTCACTCTCCCTTCAAAACTGTCAGAATTGAGTAAATTGGCACTTTCAGCCACAAATTTCCAGTTCAATAATACAAATCTTGTAAGAGAACGCGCCTTCCATTTTAAAAATGAAACTGCGTCACAAAAACAAACACAACAGAAATGGAGGCACAACACGTTCTACCTGGAAGTCTACAAACTCAAAAACTAACTGCGTCACCTGGGTCGACCCTTATATAGTCACGGGCACATGTCATCACGTGACTTCATATCGGCAGGAAAATCACATCAGGTGACCTCCAAAAGACCATTACAGCATTCTCACAAAAAAAATCTCCTTCAGCATGTAACACAGGCATTTGCAGGAAAATACAGAAACCATAGAAACTACAGCACCGAAACAGGCCTTTTGGCCCTTCTTGGCTGTGCCGAACCATTTTCTGCCTAGTCCCACATAGAAACCATAGAAACTACAGCACAGAAACAGGCCTTTTGGCCCTTCTTGGCTGAAATATAATAGAATTTATGAAAAACTATACATAAAGACTGACAAACAATCGGCCATGTGATTTACATTTTTGAAACTCTACCTTTAAATTTTAATTTATTAATTTTATTTAGAGATACATCATGATAACAGGCGCTCCTGGCACAATGAGGCCACACTGCCCAATTACACCCATGTGACAGATTTACCAAATAACCCGAATGTCTTTGGACGGCAGGTGGAAACCGATGCTCATGAAGGAAACCCATGTGGTCACAGTGGCAACGTACAAACTTTTTACAGGCAGCGCAAGAATTGAATCCAGGTCGCTGGCGACGTAAAGTGTTGTGCTAACTGCTATGCTACCTGCCTTAAACGACAGCATTCCTTAAAGTGATCACATGGATGGGATTACATACTGAACTGAGATATTTGTATAATGCGTCATGTAATTTTATTTTATTTATTTCATTCTTTTATTGTAACTTTGTTCAACCTTCATGGAACATTGGTTTGGCCGCATTTGGAATACTGCCTTATTCTAGCCAGTTAACTGTAAGAACAATGCAAGGGTTTCAGACAGGATGTACAGAAAGATTTTCTGGGATGGCCCAGCTCTAAGATGAAAGTCAAAAAGTCGAAGTAAAAGTATATTGTCATATGCACAAATATACGTGTGCACAGCTGCAATGAAAATGTCATTTGTATCACAGGTACATCGCTCAGTTAAGCAGCATTCACAAGAAAAACAAATATTAAACATAAAAAGGAGAATGTATGAGCAAAAACAAAACAAGGTCCAATTTAGTGCCAAATGATTGATGTAGTCAGAGTGTTGCTAAGCTCTAGAGATCGCAGCAGCAACCTTGCACTCAGTGTAAGACCAAAGAATTGATTGTGGACTTCAGAAAGGGTAGGACAAGGGAACACCACACCAGTCCTCATCGAGGGATCAGAAATGGAAAGAGTGAGCAATTTCAAGTTTTTGAATGTCAAAATCTCTGAGGATCTATCCTGGGTCCAGCATATCGATGCAGTTACAAAGAAAGCAAGATAGTGGCTAGACCTCATTAGGAGCTTGAGGAGATTTGGTATGTCACCAAAAACACTCAAAGTTCTACAGATGTACCATGGAGAGCATTCTAACTGGCTGCATCACCGTCTGGTATGGGAGTGGGGAGCTTTGCACAGGATCAAAATAAGCTGCAGAAAGTTGTAAACTTAGTCAGGTCCATCATGGCAATAGCCTCCATAGCATCTAGGACATCTTCAAGGAGCGATGCCTCAAAAAGGCGGCATCCATCATTAAGGAGCTCTGTCACCCAGGACATGCCCTCTTCTCATTGTTACCATCAGGGAGGAGGCACAGGAGCCTGAAGGTACACACTCAGTGATTCAGGAATAGCTTCCTACCCTCTGTCATCAGATTTCTGAATGGACATCGGGCCCATAAACACTACCGCATTATTTTTTTCTCTTTTTGCACTACTTATTTAATTACCTTTTTAATATATATATACTTACTGTAATTTATTATAATGTACTGCTGCATAATAACAAATTTCATGACATATGCCAGTGATATTAAACCTGTTTCTTATTCTGATAAGAGTGTGACGGTTGGTTACCAACTGTTTGAAGGGAAGTACTCTGGGGAAGCAGAGGCTGTTCCTCTTGGAGCAAGAGGTGAAGGGATTTATAAAAAGAAGCTGTTCCTAATTGTAGGTGGTCCAAAGGTCAGGAGGCAAAATGTAACACAAGGAAATGGGAAGGAAAGCTGTTGGTGCTGATGTTGGTTTTGATCTGGAATGGGTTCCTGTAGTGGAGTGGAAACAATGTCAATCAGGATTGTGTAGGCACATGAGAGAGTCATTTACAGAGCTCTGGGAAAAGCAGATGTATGGGACCTATGAGATTGCTCTATCAGGAACTGGCAGGACTCAGTGGGTGGAATGGTCACTTAATACGCCAACAGAAGAGAGTAAACTGAGATGGGAAAACCTACACATGCTGGAAATCCGAGCAACACACACAAAATGCTGGAGGAACACAGCGGGCCAGGCAGCATCAATGGGAAAAAGCAGAGTCTATGTTTTGGGCCGAGACCCTTCATCAGGACTAAAGAAGAAAGATGAGGGGTCAGAGTATGAAGGTGGGGGAAGCGGAGGAAGCAGTACAGGGTGATAGGTGACCGGTGAAACCGGGAGACGCGGTGGGGTGAAGTAAAGAACTGGGAAGTCGATTGGTGAAACAGATAAAGGGCTGAGGAAGGAGGTAGAAGACCATGGGAGAAAGGGTGGAGGTGATAGGTAAGTATGGAGATGAGGTGAAAGAGGGAAACAGGAATGGGAATGGTGAAGAGGGGGGCAATTACCGGAAGGCCGAGAAATTGCTATTCATGCCATCAGGTTGGAGGCTGCCTAGACAGAATATAAGGTGTTGCTCCTCTTACCTGAGTGTGGGCTCATCTCAACAGTAGAGGAGGCCATTGACCGACATATTGGAGTGGGAACGGGATGTAGAATTGAAGCGGGTGGCCACCAGGAGATCCCGCTTTTTCTGGCAGACAGGGCATCGGTGCTTGGCAAAGTGGTCTCCCAATCTATGTCGGGTCTCACTGATATACAAGAGGCCACACCAGGAGCACCAAATACAGTAAATGACCCAACAGACTTACAGGTGATGGATCGCCTTCTTGGAAGGACTGTTTCGGGTCCTGAATGGTAATGAGGGAGGAGGTATAGGGACAGGTATGGCACTCGTCCTGCTTGCAAGGATAAGTACCAGAAAGGAGATCAGTGGGTCGGGATGAATGGACAAGGGAGCCACGTAGGGAACAATCCTCGCGGAAAGCTGAAAGTGGTTGGGGGCGGGGGTGGTGGGATGTTGTGCTTGATGGTGGGATCCGATTGGAGGAGGCAGAAGTTCCAGAGAATTACAATATGTGCTGGGTGCAGCGGCTACTGGGGTGGTAGGTGAGGATAAGAGGAAACCTATCCCTGGTGGGTGGTGGGAGGATCGTGTAAGGGCAGACGTGTGTGAAATGGAAAAGATACAGGTGAGGGCAATGTTGACGGTGGTGGAAGGAAAGCCCCTTTCTTTGAGGGGATCTCATTAGTTCTAGAATGAAAAGCCTCATCCTGAGAGCAGTTGCGACAAAGGCAGAGGAATTGAGAGAAATGTATCTGCCACTACCACCACCCCAGACAGGACATTACAGGTTCCTGCCCTCTCTGTGTAAAAAAACTTGCCCCTGACATCTCTTTTGAACCTACCCCCTCTCACCTTCAATGCATGCTCTCTAGTATTAGACAGTTCAACCCTGGGAAACAGATACTCACTGTCCACTCTATCTCTGCCTCTCATAATCTTATGAACATCTATCAGATCTCCCCTCAGCTTCCTCCGCTCCAGAGAAAACACCCAAGTTTGTTCAGTCTCTGGTTATAGCAACGTATACTACACTGAGATTCACAGTAGAACAAAGAAATACTAGAGATTGAAACAAAAAACAACACACAAGCAAGGACTGACAAACAACCAGAGTGCAAAAGAAGACAAGCTGTGCAAGCAGAAAAGAATGATAATAATAAATAGTAAATACATAATACCGAGAACAGGAGTTGTTGAGTCCTTGAAAGTCAGTAGTTTATTTGGCTTGAACAAGTTTGTCGCTGCAGATTTATGCTAACAGTCTTGTTCAGTAGAACATAGGTTTAGCCTCATTGAATCAGAAGTGTCTTCATTTCTGTTCTAACACCAGAATACTCCTACACTTGAGAAAAGAGAGACAGTATTATTTTCTGACTACATAAATTCCTCACTGCTGCTTGAGTTAACATCATTGATCTGTGTGAGCAATGGGATACAAATGCATGCACATTGTGTGAAAATTAATATTTTCCATGTACTTTATTCTTCAGCTATTATTTGAGTGGGTGGTCATTTTCATATAATTCCCACACTCCATTTTTAAAGCAATGAATTGCAAGTGGTAGGATATAATGAAGTTGTTGGGTGCAGTGGGAAAAAATGCTGAATTCACAACGTAATTGTTCCTATTTTACAACATCCTCGACTGGAAGGCTTCTGATTTTACTTTTTATTTCAGTTAGGGATACAGTGTGGAACAGACCCTTCCAGCCCAGTGACCAACCGATTTAAAACTAGCCCAATCACAGGACAGAAATGACTTCTGCAAGAAAAATCTGCCAAGCGTAATCATAGTCATGGATAAGACCATGATCACCCACGTTAATATGACACAGCACATAATGATGATGATGATGAATCACAGGACAATTTACAATGACTAATTAAAGTACTAACTTCATGTCTTTAGACCGTGGGAGGAAACCGGAGCACCCGGAAGAAACATACACACACACACACACACACACACACACACACACACACACACACACACACACACACAAATAGGTGGGAATACCATATACAGAGGATGCTGGAATAGAACTCTGAACTCTTATGGCAAGCGTCATGCTACCTTGGCACCATTCAGAGTTTCCTGCTGCAACAATATTGTTACATTGCTCGAAATTCCAGATTACAGTTAAAACGTAAGTGATGATAATAGCCTTTGTGTGTGCTTCACAGCTTGGGGAGAGAGTAATGGGACTATAGCAACAGAGTCATTGAGCCTTTGAGCATAGACTTAGGCCATTCAGCCTCTCTATGAGGACCATTGCACTAATCATATTAACAGTAGCCTAGTGGTTAGTGCAACACTTTATAGCTCCAGCCATCACTGATCAGGGTTCAATTCCTCCAGTTTCTACATACTCCCCATGACTGCAAGGGTTTCCTCTGAGTGCTCCAGTTTTCTCCCACATTCTGAAGATATACAGGTTAGTAAGCATCAGTAATTTGTGGGCATGCTATGTTGGCACCAGAAGCATGATGACACTTGCGGGCTGCCCCCAGCTCATCCACGGTATGTGTTGGTTGTTAACGCAAATGACGCACTTCACTATATGTTTCAATGCACGTGTTACAAATAAAGCTAATCTTACCATTCAAATTATAACACCATCATCTCTATCCAGAATGCACTCAAGAACTTGTGGGATCAACCAGTCCCAGAACTCTGCCATTGTACCCATGGATACCATGTGATCCTTTTCCAGGCACAGCCAGGCATTGACATAACCCTGGAAGAGTGGCAGGGAATCAGCTCAGGCAGACCCTTTGACTGCCTGCTGTGTAGACCTATGGCCAGGGGCAGCTTGCTAACTTTATTTACCTGCATTTGGTCCAGTACCTTCTATGTCTCAATGTTCATCTAGATCGGAGCTCCCAACCTGGGTTCCACCAATGTCTCAGTTAATGGTAGGGGTCCATGGCATAAGAATGGTTGGGAACCTCTGGTCTAGATGTTTCTTACATGTAGTGAGAATATCACTTGCCTGAGGAATTGATGCAGTGAGGGCCTGTGACTGAGATGATTGACCTTCAACAACTACAACTATCTCAGAATCCAAATCAGAATCAGTTTTATTATCACTGATATGAAATTTGTTGTTTTGAGGCAGCAGTACAGGGCAATACATAAAAATTACTTGAAGTTAGAAAAAGAAATGCATTTAAAATAAATAAATAGTGCAAAAACAGAGAAAACTAGTGGGGTAATGTTCACGGGTTCATGGACTGTTTAGAAATCTGACAATGGACAGCCAATAAATTCGGTGGCTGTGAAAAATATGCCAGGTTGATGTGTTGCCTCTCTGGTGCTAGGGTCCAGGATGTCTCAGAGCAGCTGCAGAAGATTCTCAGGAGGGAGGGTGAGCAGCCAGCGGCTGTGTGCACATTGGCACCAATAGCACAGGTCGGAAGGAGGATGAGGTCCTGTGTACTGAGTATAGGGAGTTAGGGAAGAGACTGAAGAGCA
Source organism: Mobula birostris (assembly GCF_030028105.1). NCBI lineage: Eukaryota > Metazoa > Chordata > Chondrichthyes > Myliobatiformes > Myliobatidae > Mobula > Mobula birostris. Next base: position 41,903,731 of record NC_092389.1, read on the forward strand.
GGACCTCTAAGGTAGCAATGGTTTGATGGTTCCATTTAACATTAGAGAATGTTTACAATATACAATCTGAATTTTTTACTCTTCACAGACATCCACAAAACAGAAGAAACTCCAAAGAATGAATGACAGAAAAATATTACAACTCCAAAGTCCCCTCTCCCATGCACAAACAGCAGCAAAGTATCAACCATCCTCCCTCTCCTTCTGGATTACTCCCAGTACCATGTGTTAGTCATGGCAAGAAGTGGATAATAGTACAGATGAATGAGTGCCGAGGAACTGGTGCAGAGGGCAGGGATTCAGATTTCTGACTCATTGAGATCTCTACTGGGGAAGGTCTCACCTGTACAAAAAGGATGGGTTACACCTGAACCTGAGGTGGACCAATATCCTTGCAGGCAGGTTTGTTAGAGCTGTTGTGGAGGGTTTAAACCTGTGTTTCCCAACCTTTTTTAGCCCAAACACTTTCATACTTGCTCAACACCCCCTGAAGCACCTGCATACTTGCCAATGCCCCTCTTAGGCACAATGTACAAATACATGTCTACCATATGCTAACATGAGAAAAATGATTCTGCTTTAAATTTTTATTTGTCTTTAAACCTAACTTACACAGTACCTGTGCACTGTAAAGCAGCTTTGATAGCAATGTAATCTTTGAGCTTGATGGTTTTTAGCAAGAGTTGAAATATCTGGTTCAAGTCGTGACAGCAAAAGCCTTAAGTCCCCATGTGGTTTCTGTCTTTTGTGAGTATGTGGTTCACTGCACTGCAGCCTCTTTCAACAAGGTAGGAGGATGGAAATGCAATGAAGAGCAGTTTGGCTCTTATCCAAAAAGCAGGAAACTTCATATGACAGTGTAGCCACATACCACAAAAGCTGACATTTTAGAAAAGCATTTTTCTTCTTCATCATTCTGAATTTCAATAATTTCTTCCTGCAAATTTTCTTCTTGTTCTTCCACCTTGCAAAGAAATGGATTAATTACCCAGACCAGAATTTCCAGATTGTTCAAATCCTTGAATCAATTCTGAAAATCCTTCTTCAGTGACTGCAGGTGTAAGCAGTACTCTTGCAAATCACCATCTGTGAAAGAGAGTGCCACACTTTCCATGCAGGGAAACTGTGAGAAGATACATCTCCCAATGTTTTACTAATAGACTTCCAATTTTTCAATAAAAGTGGACACTGCACATTTTGCCTGGATTAAATTGAAACTTGCACTGCAGTTTCATATTTAGAATGGTCATTTTGGCATACAGATCAGCTAGGTATGCCACATTTCCACATAGAAGTTCAATCTTGTTTCCCAAGCTCTTGTCAATTTTGAGCAAAAATTCAACCACACTGTCAAAAAGATGAAAGAACCATTTTAAACAGCAGCTTTTTGTTAGCCAATGCACTTCAGAGTGAAGAAGCAAGCATTCAAACTCTTCATTGTTACCTTGGCATAATTGGCAAAATATTCTGCTTTAATTTTGTTGATAGCAGATATTACAAGAGTCACACTTGAAAAAAGTCACTAGCTAAGGTTTTTGGCGGTGAGATGTTGATGATGAATTACACAATGGATTGCAAGCAGACTTGGAATTTCTTTTTTCATAAATGCCACTAAACTAGCATGGCAACCTGTTATATATGGGGCTCCATCTGTTGCACAAGAAATCATGTTCCTAATTGGAATACCTTTATCCTCAATATACATTTTGAGCTTGTTATAGATTGATTCTCCATTGATATTTGTTTTTAACTTTTTACTAAAGAGAATCTCTTCATAAACTTCCATTTTGATAAACCATGCATATGCCATTAGCAATGCCTCATTATCTCACTCAGTTGCCTCATCCAGTTGTATCCCAAATTCTGGTTTTTTTGTAGCTGTGTGAAAAGTTAATACTCAATGTCTTCACTTATTTCGTTGATACAATGATTATTACTCAGAGGAACTGATTTTAAAATATTGGTCTTCATTTTGAGAACAGGGATGAGCACTTCTGATACAGTAGGCATGATCAATCTTTGACCAATTGTATGAGATTTTCCACCCTTTTCTATCATTTCACAAATGTTATAAGAAGCAATGAGACCACTATCAAAGTCATTTAAGCTTCCTTGGCAAATGACTCGAGTGTGAAACACTTTTCAAATGCTTCTTTCATCTTCTGGATCTGAGTAATACTATAAGTAGCCTTTTCAGGGTGTCTTTTACGGAAGTGTTCCTGCAATCCTGATGGTTTCATGGCTTCATTAGATAGTACCGTATTACAAGAAAGACAGATAGGGCTTTGCTGATCTGACGGGAATGGAATAAAACCACACTCCAGGCAGGTAACATTTTATTGACACACTTTCTGCAGTTTCTGTTTCTTAGGAGGATTAGAATTCAAGGCTTCACCACCTGCAGAGTCACAGAGATCGCACTATACATACTTACCCATTGTTAACAGAGCTAAATTAAAATAAAAAATTGACACAAACTGGGAATGCCTATCAGATGTTGACGACAGCAGCGAGTTGACACAGATGGTGACTGCATGCAAAGAGACGGTGAGGTGAAGATGAAGCCGATCACAAGAGCAAAAATTACGTTGACAAGGATTCAGATTGGAGTCTGACTGTCAGTCAGCGTAGAGCTGGTGTTTGGCAAGCTACCTTTATACTATTCCAGTTAGTGCAATTGACCAATCATGTGAGGTCTCATAATCCCCAAAGGTGAAAGTTCTTGACCACACATATCAGCCGAGGTCACTTTGAACAGCTCAAGAGGAATCCATGGGGTCGGCAGGTTCACTGATTGGTTCTATTTTACCGTTTGGTTCCGGCCAGCGCTGTGCAACCTGTTTTCCGTAGATCTGTAGAGAAAATTGAGAGGGTGTACTTGACTTGCCAACTGTTAAATTGCCTGAACTCGTTCTGTGCCACAAGTCAAGAAGAACTGTCGGGCACCCTGGTTGCTAATTTATGCATCCCCAATAACGTCTGTTTGGTTGGTAGGGTCGGATGAGATTGCCAAATTGGCTCCCCGCCTGCAGAGCTGTGGTTCTTCCTGTGCTCCATTGCCTCTTCCCTTTTTTTTGGAAGTGCCTGCTCTACTAACGGTCGGTCAGGTCTCGTGGCTCAAGAATCTTGAATGCTCCCTGATGACTTCTATTCCCCTAACTCCCCCTAAGGACACATGACCACCCCCTTGGGGGTGGTACCATTCCCATTGAGGATCACTAGTTTAAACTAATTAAACTAATTTGGCAGGGGGATGGGAACTGTATTAATAGGGCTAAGGACAGTGCAGTTGGTGTATAAGTTGATGCAGTGTGCAGGGAGACTGTGAGGAAGTACAGACAGATGATAGGGAAACATTGCAGTGAGTGGGATGAGTTGAAGTATAACATGAGGGCAAATTTCAAAAAGAGTGATGAATCCAGTATCAATGCACCCAGTAAACGGAATAAGGTCGGCCTTGTAGCACAGTTAGAGATTAGTATGTATGATGCTGTGAGAATCTCTGAGTCGTGGCTGAAAGAAGATCAAGGTTGGGAGCTTAACATCCAAGGATTCACATTGCAAGATGGAAGTTTTATACAGGCCGGGATGTGGGCTACAAATTGTAACAGGAGATAAACAAGACATGCAATAAGCAGAATGTTATGATAATGCAAACAACAGGAATTCTGCAGATGCTGGAAATTCAAGCAACACACATCAAAGTTGCTGGTGAATGCAGCAGGCCAGGCAGCATCTCTAGGAAGAGATACAGTCGACATTTCAGGCCGAGACCCTTCGTCAGGACTAACTGAAGGAAGAGTGAGTAAGGGATTTGAAAGTTGGAGGGGGAGGGGGAGATCCAAAATGATAGGAGAAGACAGGAGGGAGAGGGATGGAGCCAAGAGCTGGACAGGTGATTGGCAAAAGGGGATACGAGAGGATCATGGGACAGGAGGTCCGGGAAGAAAGACAAGGGGGGGGGGGGGCGGACCCAGAGGATGGGCAAGAGGTATATTCAGAGGGAAAGAGGGAGAAAAAGGAGAGTGAGAGAAAGAATGTATGCATAAAAATAAGTAACAGATGGGGTACGAGGGGGAGGTGGGGCATTAGCGGAAGTTAGAGAAGTCGATGTTCATGCCATCAGGTTGGAGGCGACCCAGACGGAATATAAGGTGTTGTTCCTCCAACCTGAGTGTGGCTTCATCTTTACAGTAGAGGAGGCCGTGGATAGACATGTCAGAATGGGAATGAGATGTGGAATTAAAATGTGTGGCCACTGGGAGATCCTGCTTTCTCTGCCGGACAGAGCGTAGATGTTCAGCAAAGCGGTCTCCCAGTCTGCGTCGTTGTATGTTATATGTTATGATAATGTCAGGTTCAATCAGGTTTGTGGGTCTGGTAAGTGATTACGCGTTCCCAAACCTGCCGTGAAGAGCATCAATCTGCAGCTTCTTCCTTTCAGCAGGGGGAGGGGATGGGGTAATGGACACCTTCGAGACAACAGAGTTCAGAGAATTCTCTGCTATGGAATTAGCAAGTTTAGGGGATAGGTCAGACAAAATGCTGGGGAGTCGTTGGCCGCGTGGTTATGGGTGTGGGGGGGGGGGGCGGGGTACCAGAGTGATCCTATCTAATAGAGAGATAGGTGCCTTAGGGAGCCCATTAATAACAGGCGATCAATAACACCATGAGAACACTGCTTATTTCCCCTGAGTAGAATGCATCATTACGGATCTGGGTAATAGCAGCTGTTAAACTTAGGTATCCTACTCTTACCGAATGGAATTTAAAACCCCGAGTGGAGGGGAGCACAGCAGAGGAGGGTACTATCAACGCCAGCGGGCTCTTATCACAAAAATATACCGCGATAGTGGTAGCCCACCAGAGAATGTTGAATTAACTTCCGGACTGGTGGGACACATGATTACTTCAGCAATATTTCTAATCAAAGGGGTCTCCTTCTTCGGTTGTCCATCGAAATCCGATGACGACGTCCACTCCTTTAACGGAGAGATCTTTGATGACTATACAGTCCTATCCTGGACCCACAAGCTCTGTTGCAGGTGGGACATGTATATGTGGTAGTGGTGGCAACCATAGCTGCATTTCTCCTGGCTCTCTTCTGCTGTCTTCTGGTTGTTCCTTCCATCTCCAGAATACGAAACCCGTCCCTACACAGCTGTCGCCAAGTGGTACGGTCAGCAGCAACCTCCTCCAGGTCCTCGGGTCTGATCTTGAACTTCCTTAAAGCATTCTTTATCTGATCCTCATAGCGCTTCTTCGGCCCTCCAGCTGAGCGTCGACCATGATGTAGCTGGCCGTATAACACTCTGCGGGGTAGCGGACATGGGGGCAACAAAGGGGTAGTGCTGTCTTTAATAGCACTCGCAGCTGGTTATCCTGTAAGTACAGTGATTCAATAGAGTATGTAGAAGAGGCTGCCCATAGACAAGTACGGAAGTTAGATAAGCAGAAGGGAAGTGGGGGATCTCGCATATCCTGTAGCGTTGCTTAAAGCTGGGGTTTCAACCCCCATCCTCGATGCAATGTGGAAATACTATCAGAGGGAGCTAGAAAGAGAGACTGTTGAGGGAGAAAGGTCATTCTTCAAGCTCTCTGCAGATAAGTTTCTTTTTGTCCTCTGCCAGATTTCTCACATTCCGTTCAGGGTTCCCCGCAAAAGATATTGGCTAACGTTCACCAGCAGTGGGAATCAGAGGGTGGTTAGTGCCTCACTGTTGTAGGGAGGGGTTCATTCGACCTGCATCCCTCTTCCCAGTTAATGAGTGTGAATGATTTGGATGCGGAGAAGCATGAGGTGTGGCCACATGCATGTGTGTGTGTGTGTGTGTGTGTGTGTGTGTGTGTGTGTGTGGCCGTGGCCTTTAAGAGCCTTATCAGTTATTCTTTGTTGCTGCTTCTCTGTGAGCAATTAACTGTCTGTTTTAAATTTTTGCAGTTCCATTGGAACTACAGCTGGGGCTTTGTGATTTGTGTTTTGTTTCCTAATCTGTTCCTTTGTTACTTGTTTGCCTATGGTTTTTATAATTAGTTTTAGGGATGACTCATTTTTCATAGTGGCCATATGTGATTTGAGTTGAAATTTGGGCAACTTTATTCTTGATATGAGATGCCCGCATTTCAAAGGGAATTAAGCGTTTGGGGAGCAAATCTTATAGTTCTATTGTTTAAAATGCAAACACAAGGAATTCTGCAGATGCTGGAAATTCAAGCAACACACATCAAAGTTGCTGGTGAATGCAGCAGGTCAGGCAGCATCTCTAGGAAGAGGTACAGTCGACTAAAAGTGGGGGACAGATACCAGAATAGGTTTGGAACATAGATTGTTCTATTGTTTTTTTTGTTTTCCAATGTCCAGTGACTAATCAGGAGTGAGTACATTTGTATCTCCCTGCATCACGGAACGACAAAGTACTGAATGCTAATTTGTGGTGGGAGATCCTGCAATAGATTCCTGTTGGTGGTGTTTGAATTTGTGCGCTGGACCAACGGGTCAGATTGCTGAATTTTGTATGAAGACTCCTTACTACATCACAGAAGGGATGCCACTCATATTGATCCCTTTGAAGACAAAGAAAAGACTGTTGGGGAAAATTATCTGGCCTCTTGGGTTTTGGCATTCAGTTTTGGGGGAACTAGGAGGGGGTAGTCAATTCCAACCAACCTTAACCCAGAGTAAAGTAACAGCCTTAAGGGGCTTGAGCCTTGATAGCCTTGGTAGAGTAAGTGTTTTGAAGGCCGGCATTTCCCTACACGCCATCTGCAGAAGTCCTGACTCTTAAGGCGATTTCCCCACCTGGCAGTGTGTTGGTGTAGGTGGCATGTTGAGTACCGGTACAAGGTGCAAGGTGGATGGCAAGTGTGAGCAGGAACAGTGTCCTGGGACAGCTGTATCTATGCCAAATGGTGTTGTGAAGATGGGCACTTGTTGGAAGCTGAATGGCACTTACTGGATATGCTGCTCCTAAGCCTACCCATTGTTCCCACAGGGTGCTGCATTTGACATGTGGTGTCGCATGTATGCCATCCCAGTGCCCTGAATAAACACCTTGCCCACACTGGCTGGTAAGAGGGCTGTTACAAAGGAAGAATGTTTTGAATGATAGCCTTTCTCAGCAAGGTACAGCCCGGCTGACCCAGGAGCTGATTTCAATAGCCTTGGATTACCTGCTTACAAAGGAAGGAGGCACGCGTACTGTTATTGGTCAAGAATGCTGCACCTACATTCCTGATGGGTTGGTGAATATCTCTCACCTAGTTGATCAGTGTATAAAATTAAGTGGGGGACCAGTTCATTGGCTATTACACTGCAGGGAGGGTCTGGTGGCCTTTTGAGGCGCAGGGAGGCTAGGGGATGACTACAGTATCCTGGGAAGTGACTATTGGGTTTACAGCACTGGGTATCATACTCACCTGGGCTCTGTATAACTTAGTTGGGAGTTTGTGAGTGTCCTACTAGTCTGAGGGTTGGATCATCACGTTCGCTACTTTTGCGAGGTGGAGTGCCCTGTGGGGTCATGCCTTATTCTGATTGTTGGAAATCCCTTCTGTTGTGATTGGTTAGTTTAGAAGCTGCAGCTGCTTTCCCCATTGGATAACTGGCTGGTGTTCAGTTTCATATACCCTGTGTATATAAAATAGCACGAGGAAGGGGCTTGCTCTCTTCTTCCATTGAGAAGGTATGCTCTGCATGCACTTTTAACTAAGGATGCTTGTTGCATATTCAGTTTTGTAATGTCTGTAACTTAGGAAACATGAATGTTTGATCAAATTTTTACTGTTTGTAAATAAATGATTCATATACCTATTCGCAGAGAGTGCTTCCTGTATCACTTGCCAGACCCACAAATCTGATTGAACATTACAGATGGGCATGGGGGATTTCAATATGCAGATAGATTGCAAAAATCAGGTTTCTGCTGGTTCCCAAGAGGAGAATTTGTGGAATACCTACGAGATGATTTTTAGAGCAGCTTGTGGTTGAGCCCACTTGGGGAAAGACAATCGTGGATTGGGTATCAATATTGTGCCGACCAAGTAACTTACTCTAGAAACTGAATTACTCCACTAAAATTACTGCCTAGAATTACTGAACTGCATAGCCCTCAATATTTCCAAGCTCCATGTACCTATTTAAGAGACTCCTAAAAGACCTTATTATATCTGCCTCCACCACCCTTGCCAGCAGTGCATTCCACGCACCCACCACTCCGTTTGGAAATATTTAACTCTGATATCTCCATTCCAAGCACCTTAAAACTCTGTCCCCTCATGTCAACCACTTCAGCCCTGGGAAAAAGTCTCTGGCTATCCACACAATCAATGGCTCTCGTCATCTTATACACCTCTATCAGGTCACCTCTCATCCTCTGTCACAAGTCCTGTCACAGGCCAAATTCACTCAACCTATTTGTCACAATGGTGCTTAGAATGGACCCAAATGCAAGACACAGCCTCTGAAGTACAAGGAACAGGACTTTATTAGAGAAGGGGTGTGACAGGATAGAGGCAAGGAGCAGGGACAAGAATGCAGACTTGGGCTAGGGAAAGCGGGACCAGGACTACAAGACAAGGCTTCGACTCAGAGCCTGAGACTGGACAAGGACCCAGAACGTGGGTCTTGCTCCGGGCTCAGACCCCAGAACCAGACAAAGACGTGACATGGCTTCAGGACAGGACGTGGCTGGAGTCCAGAGGCCTGAGCTTGGAGACAGGCTGGGGTCTTGGATCTTGAGCCTGGCTGCGCGATCCTCAGGGCCTGGCTACCTGGAGCCTGGCTGCGCGTTCCTCAGGGCCTGGCTTCCTGGAGCCTGGCTGCGTGATCTTAGTCTTGAAATGAAGAGGCTGATAACTCGGAGGCTGGACCTGAGACACCGACTGGGAACTGAACCTCAACATAGAGCCAGGACTTGTCCTTCAAAAAGCCAGGACTCATCGTTAACATGACACCAACATGAAACAGGACAGTACATAGACAGAGCCAGGACCTATACTTAGACAAGCCAGGACTCAACCTCTCCTGACCAGTGGGACAGGTCCACCTGTTGGGTAACGGCAGAACAGCCAGGCTTACCCAACAGAGTCAAGGACAAGACAAGACTGATCCCCCCGCAGGGCAACAACAAAATGGCCTGACTTACCCCACAGGGGCAAGGACAAGAGGAGACAAACACCACAGAACAACAGACAGTTCCACCTCTGCTCCAGGGAAGCTCCGAGTCTCTATTCGGCCAGCAACCTCAGCTGACTACGGAAACAGCCGGATCCCTACCTAGCTCAGAGGGGCTGGCAGCCACTCAGCTGGCCCAGGAACCAGGCGAATAGATACCGCAAAGACTACTCTAACGAGTGGCAACAAGGCTCCATGAAGCAGTTGTCCTCCACCCAGGCCTAGAGATCGCCAATGGTTTCACTAGCCTTCCATCAGCAGGTTGCTCCAAGGGGGACTGACAAGACAAACCAGCAGCTCATACTCAATCCCAAGGCTACTTATATTCCAAGCCTCAAGATGGGAATCAGGTGCCTATGCTTAACTCAATCAAACAAGGGACAGCTGGAAGACCAGGAGTCCTGAGTCCACGGACCAGACCGTGAACCAGAATGCGGACTTCACGGACCGGACCATGACAGTACCGCCCCCCTCCCCGCGATTCTATGGAAGCCTGCGGGCGACCGAAGAGGTTCTCCAGGACTACTGACGACTCAGATGGTGGGGAGGTGGGGGTGGTGAGGTTTCAACACTAGGGAATCCTGGATGGAAAGAGTTCATCTCCATTGTCTGTGTCGCTGGGTCCATGGTTGACTGGTTCGTTCTGTCACAATGAGGTGTTGAGAATGGACCCAAATGTGAGACACAGACACAGAAGTACAAGGAACAGGACTTGACTGAAGTGGGGACATGACAGGATACAGGCAAGGCGCAGGGACAAGAACGCAGATTTGGTCTAGGGAAAGCGGGTCTAGGACTAGAAACCATGGACTAGGAGACAAGGAGCAGGGACAAGAATGCAGACTTGGGCTAGAGCATGGACAAGACAGGGAACCCAGACAAGGAAATATGCACGAGGAGCCAGGGCTTAGGCTCGGAGCTAGAGAGGACAAGGACCCAGAACCTGGGTCTTGCCTCAGGCTTGGACCCCAGAACCAGACAAGGACATAACTTCAGGACAGGACATGGCTGGGGTCTTGGGTCTTGAGCTTGGCCGCAGGATTGTCGGGGCCTGGCTTCTTGGAGCTTGGCCGCGGGATCGTCAGGGCTTGGGTTCTGGCCCAAAATGTCAACTGATCTTTTCCACGGACGCTGCCTGACCTGCTGAGTTCCTCCGGCGTATTGTTGGTGGCCACGGGATCATCGGGGCTTGGGGTCTTGGAACTTGACCGCAGGATCGTCGTCTTAAAATGCAGAGGTTGATAACTCGGAGGCTGGAGCTGAGACACCGACTGGGAAATGTACATCAAAATAGATCTGGGACTTGTCCTTTGAAAATCCAGGACTCATCATTAACATGACACCAACATGAGACAGGACAGAACATAGGCACAGAGCCAGGACTTATACTTAGACAAGCCAGGACTTAACCTCTCCACACCAAGGTGGGACAGGTCCACCTGTTGGGTAACAGCAGAACAGTCAGGCTTACCCAACAGAGTCAAGGACAAGACAAGACTGATCCCCCCACAGGGCAACATCAAAACTGCCTGACTTACCCCACAGAGGCAAGGACAAGAAGAGACAAACACCAAAGAACAACAGACAGTTTCATCTCTTCTCCAGGGAAGCTCTGAGTCTCAGTTCAGCCAGCAACCTCAGCTGGCTACAGAAACAGCCAGATCCCCTACCTAGCTCAGAGTGGCTGGCAGCCACTCAGCTGGCCCAGGAAACAGCCAAATCCATATCACAAAGACTACTCCTACAAGTGGCAACTAGGCTCCATGAAGCAGTGGTCCTCCAACCAGGCCTAGAGATCACAAATGGTTTCACTGGCCTTCTATCAGCAGGTTGCTCCAAAAGGAACTGACAAGATAAACCAGCAGCCCATACTCAACCCCAAGGCTACTTATATTGCAAGCCCAAAGATGAGAATCAGGTGCCTACGATTAACTCAAACAAGGGTCAGCTGCAAGACCCGGAGTCCTGAGTCCACGGACCGGACCGTGAACCGGAATGCGGATTTCACGGACTGGAACATGACCCTATTCTCATAAGGCATGCTCTCCAATTCAGGCAACATCCTTGCAAATCTCTGCACTCTCTCTATAGTATCTGCATCCCTGTAATGAGGTGACCAGAAATGAGCACAATACTCCAAGTGGGGTCTAATTAAGGTCTTATATAGCTGTAACATTACCTCACGGCTCTTGAACTTAATCCTACAGTTGATGAATGCCAACACTCTATACACCTTCTTAACAACACTGCCAACCTGCGCAGAAGCTTTGAGTGTACTGTAGACATGGACTCCAAGATCTTTCTGCTCCTCCACAGCTTTTGGAAAATCAGACCACTCTTCGATCCTGCTCTTGCCGATGTACAGGCAGAAGCTGAAACAAAAGGCGGCCATAGTTAAAACCGTCCACTGTTGGTCCGACCAGTCGGTCTCCATGCTGCAGGACTGCTTCGATGACTGCGACTGGAACATCTTCCATGATGAGGATGTTTCCAAGTTCACTGATGGAGTCATGTGCTTCATCTGGATGTGCACCAATGATGTTGTCCCCCAGAAGTCGGTCAGGGTCTTCCCGAACCAGAAACCTTGCATGAATAGTTCCACGCGAGCAGCACTTACAGCGCGACATAGAGCTTACATCGCTGGCAATCAGCTAGAGCTCAAGAAAAGCAGCTATGATCTGCACAAAGCTATCAAGGCTGTGAAACAACAATATAAGGAGAAGATTGAATCAAGATTCACAACGAATAGCACACGTGACTTGTGGTGAGGGCTGCATACCATCGCAGACTTCAAAGCCAAACGTTGTGGTGCAGCCAACATCACGGCCTCTCTCCCAGATGATTTCAATCACTTTTAGACTAGGTTCAATGTCGCTAACTCTGAGCCTCCGAGGAAAGCCACCGCTACAACCTGCAACCTGATCATCTCTGAGGCTGAGGTACGCAGACGTTTCCAACGTGTGGACAGTCACAAGGCTGGGGACCGGACGGCATCCCAGGGCGAGTACTCAGGATGTGCGCAGCACAACTGGCAAGTGTGTTTACTGATATTTTAATCTCTCCTTCTCCTAGTGTAGAGTGCCCTCCTGCTTCAAATTATCCATCATTGTGTCTGTATCAAAAAAGATCAAGGTAACGTGCCTGGACAACTGGCGTCCTGTCGCACTCACCTCAATAATAAGCAAATGCTTTGAGAAGCTCGTCAAGGATTACATCTGCACCTTGCTACCATCCAAACTGGATCCCCTACAATTCAGCTACCGACACAACCGATCAACAGACAACGCAATAGCCATTGCTCTCCATACCGTCCTTACACATCTGGAAAAGAAGGATGCTTATGTGAGAATGCTGTTCTTGGACTACAGTTCAGCATTCAACACCATGGTTCCATCCAGGCTCGACAAGAGGCTCAGAGACCCCAGCCTTGACCCTGCCTTGTGCAACTGGATCCTGGACTTCCTGTCAGATTGCCAACAGGTGGTAAGAGTGGGCTCCCTCACCTCCAACCCTCTGACTCTCAACACAGGATCCCTCAGGGCTGTATCCTAAGCCCCCTCCTTTACTCCCTGTATACTCATGACTGTATCACCACCCACAGCTCTAATCTGCTAATTAAATTTCCGATGACACTACATTGATTGGCCTTATCTCAAACAATAACGAGGTGGCCTACAGGGAAGAAGTCATCTCTCTGACACAGTGGTGTCAAGAAAACAACCTCTCCCTCAATGACACTAAAAAAAGGAGCTGGTTGTGGATTACAGGAGGAATGGGGACAGGCTAACCCCTATTGATATCAATGGATCTGGGGTTGAGAGGGTAAACAGCTTTAAGTTCCTCGGCATCCACATCACCGAGGACCTCACGTGGTCTGTAAACACCAGCTGGGTGGTGAAAAAGGCACAACAGCACCTCTTTCACCTCAGACGGTTGAGGAAGCTTGGCATAGGTGTCCAAATTCTAAGAACTTTCTACAGAGGCACAATTGAGAGCATCCTGACTGGCTGCATCACTACTTGGTGTGGGAACTGTACTTCCCTCAATTGCAGGACTCTGCAGAGAGTGGTGCGGACAGCCCAGCACATTGTAGTTGTGAACTTCCCTCTATTCAGGACATTTACAAAGACAGGTGTGTGAAAAGAGCCGATAGAATCATTGGGTACCCGAGTCACCCCAACCACAAACTGTTCCAGCTGCTACCATCTGGATAGCGGTACCACAGCATAAAAACCAGGACCAACAGGTTGCGGGACATCTTCTTCCACCAGGCCATCAGACTGATGAACTCAGGCTGATTTGAGTGTACTCTATATTACATTGACTGTTCTATTTATTATAAATGATTATAAATTATTATTGCACGTTGCACATTTAGACAGAGACGTAATGTAACAAGATTTTTACTCCTCATGTAAGAAATAAAGTCAATTCAATTCAACACTGTCAAGAGTCTTAAGGTAAAGGAACCCTTCAGAGGTAGTGATCAAAACACGACAGACTACAACTTTGAGTTTGAGAGCAAGAAGCTGAAGTCAGATCTATCAGTAATACAGTGGAGTAAAGGGAATTACACAGGCATGAGAGAGGAGCTGGTCAAAATTGACCGGAAAGGAACACTAACAGGGATGATGGCAGAACAGCAATGGCTGAAATTACTGGGAGCAATTTGGAAGGTGTGGGATATATACATCCCAAAGAGGAAGATGGATTCTAAAGGCAGGATGAGGCAACCATTGCTGACAAGGGAAGTCAAAGACAGTATAAAAGGAAAAACAGAGCATATTATTAATTAGTGAAGTTATTAATAGAATATAATTAAAAGCAAACATTAGTGGGAAGTAAGAGAATTGGAAAGCTTTTAAAAGCCAATAGAAGGCAACTTAAAAAAATATGAAGTATGAAGATACGCAAGCCAATAATATAAAAGAGGATGCCAGAAGTTTTTTTCTGATACATAAAGAGTAAAAGAGAGGCGAGACATTAGTGCTGCAGTAACCGGGAACAAAGAAATGGCAACCAAACTTACTAAGTGTTTTGCCTCAGTCTTCACTGTGGAAGATACCAGAATAATATCAAAGATTCAAGAATGTCAGGAGCAGAAGTGAGTGTACTGGCTATTAATGAGGAGAAGGTGCTTGGGATGCTGTAAAGTCTGAAGGTAGATGAATTACCTGGGTCATATGAAATACATCCCAGAGCTCTGAAAGAGGTAGCTGAAGAGAATGTGGAGGCATTAGTAATGATCTTTCAAGAATCATTGGATTCTAGAATGAGTCTGCAGGACTGGGAAATCGCGAATGTCACTCTACTCTTTAAGAAGGGAGGGAGGCAGAAGAAAGGAAATGATAAACCAGTTAGCCTGACTTCAATGGTTGAGAAGATGTTGGAGTCTATTATTAAGGATGAGGCTTCAGAGAAGTTAGAGGCACATGATAAGTAGGCCAATGTCAGGATGGTTTCCTTCAGGGGATATTGAGGAATTAACAGGCGGGATAGACAAAGGTGAATCAGTGGATGTTGTTTACTTGGATTTTCAGAAGGCTTTTAGTAAGATGCCACACAGGAGAATGCTTGTCAAGATAGGAGTCCATGGTATTACAGGAAAGTTACTGACATGGTCAGAGCATTGACTGATTGGTAGAAGGCAGCAACTGGGAATAAAAGGATCCTTTTCTGGTTGGCTGGCAAGTGACTAGCAGCATTCTGCAGGTGTCAGTGTTAGAGTAGATGTGGAAAGGATGTTTCCCATGGTGGGGAAGTCCAGGACAAGAGGGCACAGCCTCAGGATAGAGGGCACCTTCTTATACAGAGATCTGGAGAAATATATTTGAACCTGAGCGCAGTGAATTTGTAGAATTTGTTACCACAAGCCGCTGTGGAGGCCAGTTCATTGGGTATATTTAAAGTGGAGATTGATAGGTTCTTGGTTGGCCATGGCATCAAAGGTTATGAGGAGAATACCAGGGAGTGGGACTGAGGAGGGGAGGAAAGGATCAACCATGATTGAATGATGAAGCAGCCTTGATGGGCCAAATGGCCTTATTTTGCTCCTATGTCTTATGGTCTAAATCAGCCATAATGGAATGGTGGAGTAGGCTCAATGGGCTGAATGGCCTAATTCTGCTCTTATGTCTGATTGCCTTATGGTCTAAAGAGCTGTTACCAAAATGTCAAGAGTATGTCTTCAGGCTCCTATACATCCTGCCTGATGGTAGTAATGAGAAGAGGGCATGTCCTCGGTGGTGCGTGTACTTCAAGATGGATGATGCCTTCTTGAGGCACTACCTTTTGAAGATGTCCTCGATGGTGAGGAAGCTAGTTCCCATGATGGAGCTGGCTGAATCTACAACTCTCTGCCCTTATTTTAGATCCTTTGCATTGGCGATTCCATTCCAAATGGTGATGAAACCGGTCAGAATGCCCTCCAATATACACCTTTTAAAATTTCTTTTTTTTTGTAATTTATTTTTTATTGAATTTCATCATCAAACAAACATTTCCATAAGATGTATTTCAGACACTGTACATATATATCACATAATTATATTTGTCACAAATCTCCACATAATATTTATCTGAGCTATACACTTATAGAAAGGAGAGGAAAGAAAGAACAATCGAAAGAAGAAAACTATGTACAGAGTAGGGAGTGATCTTTTTTTTACAACGTATTCATTGATTGTGAGAATAAAATCAGGCCTATGAGGTGTTATGTAGTTAAACCATTTTTCCCAGTATGAATAAAATTGTTCCAACTTATGATTAACACATGCTGTTATCTTCCCCATTTTGTAAATGTCCATTGTAATTTCCATCCATACATTTAAAGTTGGGCTCTCCTGTGATAACCATTTCCTGGTAAGGGTCTTTTTACCAGCCACCAGCAGTACATTCATTAAATATTTATCTCTTTTCAACCAATTCTTGAGGTATACACCCAAAATATATGGTCTTACTCTCTAAGGCTATTTTATATTTAAAGATGTCTTGTAGGGCATTATGTATCCCACTCCAATAGTCTTTGATAACAGGGCATTCCCAGAAAATATGATAATAGTTTGCATTTTGATTTCCACAATTTCTCCAGCAAACAGGGGGGTTACTATCTTAATGGGATTTCTGAGAGGGTGTAATAAAATATCAAGTTTTTCCACCCGAACTCCCTCCATTTCTGTGAACTGGTACACTTCCATTGATACCTCCATATTATTGTCCATTCTTCCTCAGATATTATTATCCCTCCTTTCTCCCATTTTGTTTTAATGTATAAAGTCGAATGTGTTTTAAGATTTGACAAACCCTAATACACGTTTGAAATTATTCTACTACCATTGTTTGAATTATATGCTTTTCTAAATAGCTCTATCAGACATGCACTTGCCTTGGTTACATTTTTAACCGTCCTATTAACATACTGTTGCATCTGTAAAAACCGGTAAAAGTCTTGTTTTTCTAATAAGTGTTTCTCTTTGAGCATTTCAAAACTGAACAGTGTTCTTTCTTTCATTATATTGCAAGTAGCTGTTATTCCTTTAGCTGTCCAGTCCTTAAATCTAGCATCCAGTTTATTTGGCGTAAAATCCGAGTCAGATGCACACCATTTAAGAATTGCAATGTCTCTCTCTAGTTTACATTCTTTTATAGTTTTTCATATTTTAAGAGTCCATTTCACCCACAGGTTGTCAATATTATTTATGTAACTTTGTAGGTTGTTATCAGCCAAAGTTGCTTGTATGGGGATGGAAAGTTGAAAAAAAAAAGACCCAGGCTGTAAAAATAGGGGACAAGCTCTCCTCTGCAATCACTCTGAGCACCGGTGCCCCACAAGGCTGTGTACTCCGCCCCCTGCTGTACTCACTGTACACCCATGATTGTGTAGCCAAGTTTCCATCAAACTCAATATATAAGTTTGCTGATGACACAACAATTGTAGGCCGTACCTCGGGTAATGATGAGTTTGAGTACAGAGAGGAAATTAAGAACCTGGTGGCATGGTGCAAAGACAATAATCTATCCCTCAACGTCAGCAAGACAAAGGAATTAGATGAAGGAGTAGCGGATCGCACGACCCCATTTACATCGGTGATGCGCAAGTGGAACAGGTCAAAAGGTTTAAGTTCCTCGGGCTCAATATCACAAATGACCTGGCTTGGTCCAGAGTTCACTGCCAAGAAGGCCCACCAGCGCCTTTACTTCCTGAGAAAACTAAAGAAATTTGGCCTGTCCCCTAAAACCCACACTAATTTTTATAGATGCACCGTAGAAAGCATTCTTCTAGGGTGCATCACAACCTGGTATGGAAGTTGTCCTGTCCAAGACCGAAAGAAGCTGCAGAAGATCGTGAACACGGCGCAGCACATCACACAAACCAATCTTCCGTCCTTGGACTCACTTTATACCGCACACTGTCAGAGCAGTGCTACCAGGATAATCAAGGACACGACCCACCCAGCCAACACACTTTTTGTCCCTCTTCCCTCCGGGAGAAGGCTCAGGAGCTTGAAGACTCGTACGACCAGATTTGGGAACAGTTTCTTTCCAACTGTGTTAAGACTGCTGAACGGATCCTGACCCGGATCTGGGCCGTACCCTCCAAATATCCGGACCTGCCTCTCGGTTTTTTTGCACTACAGTACTTCCCATTTTTCTATTTTTTATTTATGATTTATAATTTAAATTCTTAATATTTACTAATTTTAACTATTTTTAATATTGTTAATTTTTAATATTTGTAATCCAGGGAGCGGGAAGCGCAGAATCAAATATTGCTGTGATGATTGTACGTTCTAGTACCAATTGCTTAGCGACAATAAAGTATAAAGTATCAAAGTATCAAAAGTATCCTCTCCTCAACGTTTTTCCATATGATGGGTTGCACCAGCATATCACAGCTCTCAACTGTGCTGCAAAATAATAATCTCTAAGAGAAGGTAGGCCCCATCCCCCCTTTTCCTTGGCTAATTGCAATGTTTTGAGTGGAACCCAAGGCCTTTTACCTTGCCATATATATCTTCATAGCATCTTGTTCCATTCATTGAATTGATTTTGGTTAATCTCTATTGTTAGGGTCTAACAGTGATATAGTAGTCTGGGCAGTATATTCATTTTAATGGATTCAATCCTTGAACTGAGACCTAGAAAAGGAATTAGGTTCCATCTTGTTACATCTTCCTTAATTTTTTTATATATAGGCTGATAATTGCATTCTGATAATTTTGCCAAACCTTTTGGCATAGTGATGCCCAAATATTTGACGGACTCTGTTTGCCATGCCCAAGGATATCTACTTTCAATTTCTCTTGGTGGGCTATAGTTATATGAAAGTAGTTGGGTTTTATCTATGTTGATTTTGTATCCTGATAATTGGCCATATTGTTCAAAGGATTGCATCAATTTAGGTAAAGAGTATGTTGGTTGCCATAGATAGATCAAAATGTCATCCGCGTAACAGGCCAATTTATGCTCGTCCCTTTAATAGTAATTCCCCTGATATCTTCATTTTGTCTGATGTATTGAGCTAATGGTTCCAGCTATAATGCGAAGAGTAGCGGTGACCATGCACAACCCCATCTCGTGTCCCTTTCTAGGGTAAAACTATTTGATAAATATCCATTGATTTTAATCCTAGCAGTAGGGTTGTCATATAGTTCCTGTATAGTTTTAATAATTGTGTCATGGAAACCAAAGAAAATTCCATTTAACCAAATCAAATACCTTTTCAGCGCCCACGCTTATCACTATTGCTGTGATTTTTTTTGTATATGAAATGCGAAGTGTCCTTTGTATATTGTCTTGTGTTTGGTGTTGTTGTATAAAACCTGTCTGATCCTTATGTATCAGTATGGGTAGAAACTCTTCTAATCATTTGGCCATGATGGAGGTAAATAATCTATAATCTACATTAAGAATGGATATTGGTCTAAATGACCCACATTCCATTTTATCCTTGCCTTCTTTCGGTATAGCTGAGATTATCGCTTCCTTCCAGCTGGGTGGCATTTGTGCCTTTTTGAGAGCCCACTTCAATGTGGGAAGTAAAACAGGGATTAACTCATTTCTAAACTCTTTATAACACTCTGCCGTATATCCATCTGATCCTGGTGACTTGCTTAATTTAAGCCTACCAATTGTAGTTTTTAGTTTAGCTTCAGTTATGTCAGCAGTCATCGTTCTATTTTGTTCTTTACTTCAAATGGGTAACTCTAAAGAATTCAGGAAGGTGTCAATTTGGGTTATGCTTCCCCTTGGAACTTTGGAATATAGAGTTTTGTAAAACATTTCAAAAGCTTCTTGAATTTCACTTACCTTATTTTTTATCACTTTTGTTCTTGGATCCCTAATTCTATGAATTGTATTTTCTGCTATCTTTTTTTTCCCCACTTTCCACACCAGTATTTTCTTAGATTTAGATCCAGTTTCATAGTGTCTCTGTTTCAGAAACATTAATTTTTTTCTAATTTCTTGTGTAGCCAAACTATTAATTTCATTCCTAATTTTTTTAATTTCCTCTAGTGCAGTGGTCCCCAACCACCGGGCCGCGGACCGGTACCGGGCTGCAAAGCATGTGTTACCAGGCCGTGAGGAAACGATATGATCTAGCGATAGGAGCAGCTGCACCTTTCCTCATTCCCTATCACGCCCACCGTTGAGCTTGAACGCACGCGAGGTCATTACCCACACGTCATCCATGTCAGCGCAGGAAGGAGATCAACTCCTCGAGCTTGCAAATGACGGCGGGCTGAAAAGTATGTTTGACATAACATCTCTGCTGGCATTCTGGATTAAAGTCAAGGCTAAATATCCTGAGATAGCCACAAAAGCACTGAAAGTGTTGTTTCCATTTCCAACAACATAGCTCTGCAATGAGTGCAACGAAAACTAAATTGCGGAATAGACTGGACATAAGGAACCCCCTTCGAGTATCACTGTCTCCCACCACCCCTCAATGGCACCATCTTGTTGCAGGGAAACAAGCCTAGGGCTCCCACTGATTCAGCGATATTGGTGTGTTGCAATGATTTTATATATTCATGCGGGGAAAATATGTGCTGTGTGTTTAATATCCAAACGTTACTTAAAATGTTATGATGCTATTGACTTATAAGTTACTTATATAACCATATAACAATTACAGCACAGAAACAGGCCATCTCTGCCCTTCTAGTCCATGCCGAACGCTACTCTCACCTAGTCCCACCGACCTGCACTCAGCCCATAACCCTCCATTCCTTTCCTGTCCATATACCTATCCAATTTTTCTTTAAATGATAACATCGAATCCGATTCTGCCACTTCTACTGGAAGTTCGATCAACACTTACTTCAAGCTCCCCTGTCCTCCTCTGATAATTGACTTATCACTATATTCACGCAAGGAAAATATGCGCTGTGTGTTTAATATTAAATTCGTTAAATAAACCCTTTTAGAAATGAAATTGAGCGTATTAACCACTTATCACCTATATTCCGGTCTTGATTAACACCCCCCACAGTACAGAATCGCCAAAAACGATTTGTAGAGAAAAATCGGCAAGTACACACATGCACAAATCACGCATGCGCACACAGGTGCCCGCGCAAGGCTTCACGGTCATTGTAGTCTTTCTCAGGGTAAACACAACGTATTTGACTGCTACTCTTCTCCGTTGGCAACCCTACCACGCCCCCCCCCCCAACTGGGTCGGCCAGTCCGCAAGAATATTGTCAATAATAAACCAGTCCGCGTTGCAAAAAAGGTTGGGGACCCCTGGTCTAGTGTATCCTGTGCCACACTCAATTTGTGTTTTTTTCTAGTTCCTTCAGCTTATTTTGTAATTCCTCTAATGTTTTAACATATAACATATAACAATTACAGCACGGAAACAGGCCATCTCGGCCCTTCTAGTCCGTGTCAAACTCTTACTCTCACCTAGTCCCACCGACCTGCACTCAGCCCATAACCCTCCATTCCTTTCCTGTCCATATAGCTATACAATTTAACTTTAAATGACAACATTGAACCTGCCTCAACCACTTCTGCTGGAAGCTCGTTCCACACAGCTACCACTCTCTGAGTAAAGAAGTTCCCCCTCATGTTACCCCTAAACTTTTGCTCTTTAACTCTCAACTCATGTCCTCTTGTTTCAATCTCCCCCACTCTCAATGGAAAAAGCCTATCCACGTCAACTTTATCAATCCCCCTCATAGTTTTAAATACCTCTATCAAGTCCTCCCTCAACCTTCTACGCTCCAAAGAATAAAGACCTAACTTGTTCAACCTTTCTCTGTAACTTAGGAGATGAAACCCAGGTAACATTCTAGTAAGTCTTCTCTACACTCTCTCTATTTTGTTGACATCTTTCCTATAATTTGGTGACCAGAACTGAACACAATACTCCAAATTTGGCCTTACCAATGCCTTATACAATTTCAAAATTACATCCCAACTCTTATACTCAATGCTCTGATTAATAAAGGCCAGCATACCAAAAGCTTTCTTCACCACCCAATCCACATGAGATTCCACCTTCAGGGAACTATGCACCATTATTCCTAGATCCCCCTGTTCTACAGCATTCTTCAATGCTCCACCATTTACCACGTATGTCCTATTTTGATTAGTCCTACCAAAATGTAGCACCTCACATTTTTCAGCATTAAATTCCATCTGCCATCTTTCAGCCCACTCTTCTAACTGGCCTAAATCTCTCTGAAAGCTTTGAAAACCTGCTTCCTTATGCACAACTCCACCTATCTGAGTATCATCTGCATACTTACTCATCCAATTTACCACCCCATCATCCAGATCATTAATGTATATGACAAACAATATTGGACCTAGTACAGATCCCTGAGGCACACCGATACACACCGTCCTCCAATCTGACACACAGTTATCCACCACTACTCTCTGGCATCTCCCATCCAGCCACTGCTGAATCCATTTTACTACTTCCATATTAATGCCTAACGATTGAACCTTCCTAACTAACCTTCCGTGTGGAACCTTGTCAAAGGCCTTACTGAAGTCCATATAGACAACATCCACCGCTTTACCCTCATCAACTTTCCGAGTAACCTCATCAAAAAATTCAATAAGATTTGTCAAACATGACCTTCCATGCACAAATCCATGTTGACTGTTCCTAATCAGACCCTGTCTATCCAGATAATTATATATACCACCTCTAAGAATACTTTCCATCAATTTACCCACCACTGCTGTCAAATTCACAGGCCGATAATTGCTAAGTTTACTCTTAGAACCCTTTTTAAACAATGGAACCACATGAGCAATACGCCAATCCTCCAGCACTATCCCCGTTTCTAATGACAGTTGAAATATTTCTGTCAGAGCCCCTGCTATTTCCACACTAACTTCCCTCAGGGTCCTAGGGAATATCTTGTCCAGACCCGGAGACTTATCCACTTTTATATTTCCTTAAAAGCACCAGTACTTCCTCTTCTTTAATTGTCATACTTTCCATAACTACCCTTCTTGTTTCCTTTACCTTACACAATTCAATATCCTTCTCCTTAGTAAATACCGAAGAAAAGAAATTGTTCAAAATCTCCCCCATCTCTTTTGGCTTATTTATTTCTTATGTGAAGATATCGCTATAATTTTCCCTCTTAAGACAGCCTTCAGAGTATCCAATAGAATGGGAGGTGAAACCTCTCCAGTATCATTGAATTCTAAGTAAAGACCAATTTCTTTTTTAATTTGTTCCTTAAAATAGGGATGATTGAGTAGACTTGAATTTAGTTTCCAATAGTATTCTTTGGTTGTATGTCAAAATCAGCAGATAAATATATAGGTGCATGGTCACTTACATCTATTGTCCGAATTCCACAGGTGATTATTTTGTTTCTATCTTTTCCAAGTGTTATGAAATAGCCTATTCTTGTATATACGGAATGGGGGGCAGAATAGTGAGCGTAATCCCTTCTGTCGGGGAAAAGGTCCCTCCATATATCAATTAAACCAACATCCTCAAAAAGAGTGTTAACTTTCTTATGTAAGGACTTTGTTTCATAAGTTTTTCTATTGGAAAAGTCTAACTTTGGTTCTAATTGTAAATTTAAGTCTCCCCCACATATCAAGAGACCTTCTGTTTCTGTTACCATAATATTAGTAATTTTCTGGAAGAAACTAATATCACTTCTAGGGGGTGCATATATATTCAATAAAGTAACTGGATTTCCATCTATATTTCCCCTTACCAAAATATATCTGCCCTCCTTATCTCCCATTTCGAATACTTTTTCAAAATTTAGCTTGCTTGAGATGAGAATAGCAACCCCTCTTCTATGTCCTGATTTATATGAGGAGAAAAATAAATTAGTGAAACCCATTCTCTTTAATTTTCCATGCTCATTATCACTTAAGTGAGTTTCCTGTAAATATACTACATGGGCTTGTTCTTTTTTAATTTTTGATAGAATTTTACTGTGCTTGACTGCATTCAACAGCCCATTAACATTAAAAGAAATGAATTTTACTTTGTCCTTGGCCATGTGTATTTATCTGTTAGTATATCATTGAAATTTGCAGAATATATAACGATCTACTCCCTGAACAAATAAGAGCCAAGAAACGCGAATAATTAAAAAAAGGTAACGAAGGTGCGATTCCAAGGCTGAGGTCTCTAGTAGATGACCCTGGGTTGAGCTAGAAGAAACGTCTAGCCGTGGGAATAACCCCTCCTACCTGTAAGTTGAGGGCCCCCGCTGCAGTACCTATAAAAGTAAGTAAAAAAAAATCTATGTCCATTACACAGAAATGATTTCCCTGTGTATTCCTCCCATGTATATATTCTCATTTAGGCGGGGAAAAAGAAATGAATGAATGAATTTTTAAAAATTGAGTAATATAAAATCCACATTATAATACGTATTTCTCGAGATAGGTATACCACCATCTATTTTTGCTTCCGTTTAGTTTATCAGCACTTTTAAAGTTAGCCAAACCTTATGGCTCTTCTGGAGGAGGTGAAGGCTGCCCTCGGAGAACTGACAGTCCCTTCCTAATATCCTTCTCTCGTCCTGCTCCCGTCCCCTGCTTTCTCGGTTCTCTTACTATTTCCAGATATAAGCAGATTGGGATAACTGCTCAGCCATACTTTCCCTTGGTTTGACCACGCTAATGGACAGTCCTCTGTTGTTCATGTCTGTAGTCGCCTCTTCCACCATCTGGTATAGTCATATCCCCTCTTGGTAAAATGCCCTCAGTTTAGCAGGGTACGGGGTTTGGAATTTGATCTTTTCTTGCTTTAATATTCATTTCGCTTCGGAATATTCCTTCTGTTTCTGTAGGACCGCCGGGGGGTAATTATGATCGAAGTATATTAACTTCCCATTCCAAAAAACCCTCGTTTTACCCCGGCCCTTCGTAGAATCTCCGCCTTGCTCTTGAATCGAAGGAATTTAAGTACCATTGAGCGCGCTTTACTTTCTCTGTCTCCGGGAGGTCATGGGACGAGCGAACAATGCGCCCTCTCAATTTCAATCTCCATAGTCGGGGGAATCTCCAGCGCTTCCCGCAGCAGCTTTTCTACAAAGTCCATCATTGATAATCCCTCCGCTCCTTCGGGAACATTATAATCCTGATATTTTTCCATTGCGATCTCCCCTCCTGGTCAAGCAATTTACTTTCCTGTTGATTTAATATTTTTATCATCTTACTTAGTACCTGTTCCACGTTTTGCACGCAATCTTCCACCTTCTCAATTCGGGTCTCTGCCACCTGATTGACATTTTCTGATTGACGTCGGTGAGCTCTGACTTTATATCATTGAGTTGCTGTTTTATATCTTTTTGGATTTCCCTTATCTCTTCCAGAATCCTTATCATATTTGCCGTTTCACCTGCACGAGGCCCCACGTCAGCCTCGCCGCCACGCGCACGTGTAGGAGAGCCGCGCACTGCACCTCTCTCTTCCATAGGCTCCGCAGTGATGCTTTTTTTTATCTCCATTCTTTTTCCCCATTCTTGTCCCCCTTATCAATTCAGATATTTTTGGAAGATCTTATACTTGATGGATTAATGGGGCAAAATACGCATTTTTCCGGAGGAGCTGTTGATTTAAGCTGCCATTCTGAACGATGACGTCACCGCAACCGCACCTTTTAAAATTTCTAGTCTTTGGTGACATAGCAAACCTCCGCAAACCCCTAACGAAGATAGCTGCTGTCGTGCCTCCTTTGTAATTTATCAATCTTCCATTGTGCATGCTATAGCTCCCAACCACTTGAGAGATTTCCCCTGATAACCAATGACATCAGTCTGACCAGGGAACCTTGATTCCTTACAGGGACAGTCTCACTCACCTCACCTCTGGAGTAGAGCTCTCTGGTCCACAGTTTTTTTTAGCTGAGTTGAGATCTGAAGTTGAGTGTTGCAGGCAGTGTCTGAAATGGGTATTGTCGAATAAATACTGCGACCGTCACCATCCATCATTTTGCTGACTGGATTACAATTAGGCAGATTGGATTTGGACAGCTTCTTATAAAGGTATACAACATTATGAGGTGTATATCAAGAATGAATGCATGCAGTTTTTTCTCTCTGAGTTGAGAACTGGAGGTCATAAGGTTAGGATGAAAGGTGAAATATTTAAAGAGAATCTGAGGGGAAACCTCTTCACTCAGCGGGTGATGTGAGTATGGAACGAGCTGCCCGTGGAAGTGGAAGATGAGGGTTCAGTTGCAGGTAGGTAGGCAAAATGAGGTTGGTGCTGGATCCCCAAGAGGGGGAATTTCTAGAATGCCTATGAGATGACTTTTTAGAGCAGCTCATGGTTGATTCTACCAAGGCATCCTTTAGAGAGTTAAATTTCATTTCTACATGATTGCTATCATCTTCAATAGATTCTATTTCTAGACTTTGAAATCTATTCCTGACTTCAATTGTAAATTTTTGTCTTAAGTTTTCTTCTTTAATTAATTGCAAGTATTCAAGGGATTGTTCAGGTATTTCCTTCTTTAGTTTTTTAAAGTTTTACTTTTCCATGACATATTAATGGGTTATGGTCACTATTACAGTCTGCACCTGGATATGTTTTGCATTGAGTCACTGAGTTTCTAACTCTTTGGTTTATAGTAATAAAGTTAATTTGATTTCTGCTGTTATCACCTAGACTTTTCCAGGTCCATAAGCGTCTTCAATGGTTTTTAAAGTAGGTATTCATAATGACCTGATTATTCATCTTGCACCATTCTACCCATTTCTCACCTCTTTCATTTCTTTCCCCTAGTCCAAATTTTTATGGTATTTCCATCAGCATCTTGTCCTACTTTAGCATTTAGATTTCCCATGACAATAACAATATCTTGAGTTTTGCATCCATTCTTCGCTTGTTCAAGCTCTTCATACAATTTATCTATATCTTCATTTGTTCCATCTATTGTTGGTGCATTTACCTGTATAATTGCTAAATCAAATGGTTGTCCTCTGAATCTAACCAGGAGCACTCTTTCTGATATTGCCCAATGTCCTAAAACACTTTTTGCCATGTTTTCATCCATAAGAGTTCCTGCTCCATTAGTATGGGATGTTCCACAAGAATAAACTAGTGTTTTATTTCTAATCTGACATGTTCCAGCACCGATCCAATGAACTTCGCTAATTCCCATGATGTTAATCTTTAGTCTTTCCATTTCATTTATCACATTGTTCAATCTTCCTGCTTGATATAGGGTTCTTACATTCCAAGTGGCAATAATTTTCTTTTGCGTTATTTGAATTTTATGAGCAGTAGCTTGATGACGGTCGGGGATCCCCTGCTGACCAGAATCAACCCTACCAAAATTTAGCTCTCTAAAGTAGTGGTCACCAACCTTTTTAAGCCCAAGATCCCCTACCTCAACCTTAGTGAAAGGCAAGATCTACCTAGTAAATCGTTCAGAGAAAAAACAGCTCAGATTGTACTTCCAATTTGAGGCCTTTTATTTGGGCAAATTGTATTTGAATTACACAAAATACTTCTGTCAAACTTTCAAATTAATTCAAACGAGAAAACACTGTAACTAGCATATCAAACAGGCCATAGCTGTCTTTCTTTAAGAATATTACAATATTTCACACCTTTAATTCTAAGTTGCATTATTTAATTTTATTTCAAAATAAATGAATAAAAATTGACTGTTGCACTCATTGTGATGACTGGGGCTGAATACTTTCTGCTAGTTCCCTGAAATTTGGCTCATAACTACAGACAGCCAGTCTGAGACAGTCTGTGAGGTGTAGGGTTGCCAACTGTCCCATATTTCCCCTGCTAAGGTAGAACGTTCCTATGAAACCTTTCGTGCTGAAATGCTTTACGCTGAAGAAGCAATTACCATTAATTTATATGGAAAAAAATTTTGAGCGTTCCCAGACCCAAAAAAATAACCTACTAAATCATACCAAATAATACATAAAACCTAAAATAACAGTAACATATAGTAAAAGCAGAAATGATATGATAAATACACAGCCTATATAAAGTAGAAATAATGAAAATTAAGCCAAAACCGATTCATGGAGTAAAAAAATCGGCATATCATGCATGCGCACACAGGTGCCCGCGCAAGGCTTCATGGTCATGGTAGTCTTTCTCGGGGTAAACACAAATGTCCCGGGATTTGACTGCTACTTTTGTCCGTTATTTGGGAGTGAGAAAGTTGGCAACCCTAGTGAGGTGCCTGTCAGTAAGTCAGCTCCTGTACTTAGATTTAATCATTTTCATCTGTGAAAATGCAATTTCACATAGATAAGTTAACCTGAAGTAGGCACTGACTTTTAGTGCTATAAAACCAACGCGCACACCGCGCATTGCTGGGGCCCCATCAGTAGTAATTGCCACCAGTTTATGAATGGGGATGTCATTTTCACAGACATATTTTTTAAACTCATTGTAAATACCCTCACCCCTCGTTCTTTCCTTTAATTGCAAAAGAGTGAGGAAGTCCTCCTTTGTTGTAAAATCCTGGAAAGCCATTCTGACAAATACAACAAACTGAGCTGTTTGCATTACATCCAGGGATTCATCGAACTGTAGTGAAAAATATCCACGTCCTCTGACGGTGACTCTACCCTCCTTGTCACTGTTGCAGGGCCAAGCAGTATATTATGTATTGCGGTTGTGATGTCGTTATGGCCATTGCTTCCTTGAATAAATCGCCTCCTGTAAAAGGCTTCCTGTGTTTAGCCAAAAGGTGACTTACACGAAATGATGCTTCAATAGCAGCCTTATTTTGAGCAGCATGTTTTGTGAAAAACGATTGCTGGGCCTTCAACCCCAATTTCAGCTCCTCAACTTTCCAGGCACGAATTGCGCTCTTTGGGGGTTAGGTGTCTTTAAATTCCTGGTGGTTGGTGTTGTGGTGCCGCTCCAGATTCCCTCTTTTAGTCAGTGCTTGTGTTTGGTGGCACAACATACATACACACTTGTCTTTCACCAAGGTAAATAGAAATTCCTCTTCCCATTCTGGATGGAATTTGTATGTTTTCACCTTCTTTCATGGAGCCTCCGCTATGCTATCAGGATATCACCAGCGATTGCCGATTGCGTCGCCTCTGATCTGAGCCGACATTTACGTGCTGAACAGCACCTAATTAATTAGCTTGTTTATTTCAGCTTTTTTTCTTAAAGATGTGCTGTGTGCATCCCGACTACCGCTGCACCCCTGCCTGCTTCGCGGCCCGGAGGTTGGGGACACTGCCGTATATTGATGTTTGCGACAGTCTGTACCGTTACCTAATCTGATTGGTCACTTTGATGCAGCACAGGCTACGCTGAAAACATGGTGCATGGTGGGGGAGCTACACATATGACACTGGGCAGAAAGAACGGAACGAAACCCCCGCAATCCGGAAACAATCTCTCTTTACAACCAGCTTTTTAGTGAAAATATTGCTATAGTACCATTATCCTAATTAGTATTACTTACTTTTATAATGCTCACATTACAACAGTATTTGTGTATTTATTTTTGATTTTTCTTCGGGATCTACTGGGTAAGTCTCAAAGATCGACCGGTCAATTGCGATCGACGGGTTGGCGACCCCTACTCTAAAGGTTGCCTTGGTAGAATCAGCAAAGTCAGTGATTCCAAAAAAAGAAAAAGGACACAGAATAAATGGATGACAGATGAAGTCAAAAATCTAATGGAAGAAAGGAGATGGAAGAAAGCAAATCCTATAGAATATAAGTCCTTAGATTAAAAATTTAAAAGCTTCTGTCAAAAAGCCAAAGAAGAATGGTTAAACCAGGAATGTGAGCAAATAGAAAGAATCCCTATTACTGATCCAAAAAGGTTACATCAACAAATCAAGAATATCACTGGTAGAAAGCTTCTCTGTTCTTCAGGTGGATGTTTGAAAGCAAAGGACGGTACCATCATCATGGAAAAAGATGAGATTATGTACAGATGGACTGACTATATTCAGCAACTGTTTGAAGACGATCGAGGCGAAAAACCAGAAATTACGAAAAACATTGAAGGTCCAAGTAGTTAAAATCTGAAGTTCGTAATGCAATAAATAAGATGAAGAAAGGAAAGGCAGCAGGTCCTGATGAATTAGTAATAGAACAAATTATCGCCCTTGAAGATTATGGAATTGAAAAACTTACTGACTTAGTCAATGACATTCATGAGACTGGAATAATACCAGAAGAGATGAAAAAAATCAGTATTTATCACTCTTCCTAAGAAACCTGGAGCAATAGAATGTGAATTACATACGACCATAAGTTTAATGAGTCATATCACTAAGATACTTCTAAGAATTTTGATGACAAGAGCTGAAAGTAAGATACAAGCTGAAATAGGTAAAGAAAGGTAATGTGGTTTTGTGAAAGACAAAGGTACAAGAAACGCAATATTGATGTTAAGGACACTATCAAAACGAGCTATTCAAGTGCAAAAAGATTTGTTTGTTTGTTTTATTGACTACACAAAAGCATTTGATAAAGTGAAGTACAATAAGTTATTTGAAATATTACAGGAAACTCTAGATCTAGATTTGAAAGACCTCCACCTAATCGGAGACCTGTACTGGGAACAAGCTGCTGCTGTAAGAATAGATGGAGAAGTGAGTCAGTTTACGAAAATCAAGAGAGGCGTTAGACAAGGGTGTGTTTTCTCCCCTGATTTATTTAATGTGTACACTGAAACAATATTACAAAAAATAAGAGACATCTTGGGAATCAAAGTTGGTGGTGAAAACTTCAATAATTTCAGATATGTGGATGACACTGTGTTAATTTCAAGTACTGAGGAAGAACTACAAAACTTATTTGATATAGTTGTTGAAGAAAGTGTAAAAATGGGTCTATCTATCAATTGCAAAAAGGCAGAATGTATGGTGATATCCAAAGAGAAGGAGATTCCTATCTGCCGGCTGAGAGTAAACGGGGAAGACATAAAACAAGTACAG
The DNA here is from genome assembly GCF_030028105.1 of Mobula birostris. Lineage (NCBI taxonomy): Eukaryota > Metazoa > Chordata > Chondrichthyes > Myliobatiformes > Myliobatidae > Mobula > Mobula birostris. The sequence continues at coordinate 41,934,304 of NC_092389.1, forward strand.
GACTTCTGCTACTTTGGAAGCTGGGTGACATCAGATGGCAGATGCAACATGGACATCAAAAGAAGAATAGGGATGGCAAAAGACACCTTTACGAGAATGAAGAGTATACTGACCAACACTAAACTAGGCATGACAACCCACCTCAGAATACTGAAATGTTACGTTTATCCAGTTATGTTATATGGTTCAGAACATTGGACAATATCTAGTAACATGAGGAAACGAATTGTAGCCGCAGAGATGTGGTTTTTGAAGAGGATGAAAAGAATATCATGGACAAAACGAATATCTAACGTGGATGTCATGAACAGAGCAAACACAGAAAGAGAAATAATGTATGAGATCATGAAAAGGCAACTTAACTTCATTGGACATGTAATTAGGAAAGAGGAGTTAGAATGCACGGTAATTATGGGAAAGATTGAAGGGAAGAAAGCAAGAGGAAGACAAAGACAAATGATGATGCAGACAGCAGCCAGAGAACTGGAAATGAGTACCAATGAATTGATCCACTTGACCCGAAACAGGAGTGTGTGAATGTGGGCCATGGCAGTCAAAGCTCAAACTGGGCATGGCACCTGATGATGATGATGATGATCATGGTTGATACCACCAGGGCAGTGGTCCCCAACCACCGGGCTGCAGACTGGTACCGGACTGCAAAGATGTGTTACCGGGCTGCGAGGAAACAATATCATTTGGCAATACGAAACGATATGAGTCAGCTGCACCTTTCCTCATTCCCTGTCACGCATTATTGAACTTGAACACCGACACCCCCCCCCCCCACACTGGCTGGTCCGCAAGAATATCATCAATATTAAACCAGTCCGCAGTGCAAAAAAGGTTGGGAACCCCTGCACTAGGGGATCAGCAATTTGGATTGGGTGTTATTCAATGAACCAGAACTTATTAGAGAGCTTAAGGTAAAAGAACCCCTTGGGGGAAGTGATCACAATATGATCAAATTCACCATGAAATTTGAGAAGGAGAAGCTAAAGTCAGATGTATCAGTATTAGAGTGGAGTAAAGGGAATTACAGAGGCATGAGAGAGGAGTTGGCCACAATCGTTTGGAAAAGAACACTGGCAGGGATGATGGAAGATCAGCAATGGCTGGAATTTCTGGAAGCAATTCGGAAAGCACATGATATATGCAATTCAAAGAGGAAGAGGTATCCTAAAGGCAAGACACCACAACTGTGACTAACAAGAGAAGTCAAAGCCAACATAAAGGCCAAAGAAAGGGCATATAATAGAACAAAATTAATGGGAAGTTAGAGGATTAGGAAGATTTTAAAAACCAATAGAAGGCAACTAAAAAGTCATTAAGAAGGTAAAGATGGAATACTAGCCAATAATACTAAAGAGGATACCAAAAGTTTCTTCAGATACATAAAGTGTAAAAGAGAGGTGAGAGTGGATATCAGAGCACTGGAAAATGATGCTCGAGAGGTAGTAATGGGGACAAGGAAATGGCCAATGAACTGAATAAGTATTTTGCATCAGTCTTCACTGCGGAAGTTCCAGGTGTCAAGGGTCATGAAGTGTATGAAGTTACCATTACTAGGGGGAAGGTTCTGAGGGAAACTGAAAGGTCTGAAGGCAGATAAGTCACCTGGACCAGATGGGGTACACTCCAGGTTTCTGAAAGAGGTGGCTGAAGAGGTTGTGGAGGCTATCATAATGATCTTTGAAGAATCAGTAGATTCTGGAATGGTTCCGAAAGACTGGAAAATTGCACATGTCACTCCAGTCTTCAAGAAGGGAGGGAGGTGGAAGAAAGGGAGTTATAGGCCAGTTACTCTGACAGTGGTTGGGAAGGTGTTGGAGTCAATTTTTAAGGATGTAGTTTTGGGGTACTTGAAGGCACATGATAAAATAGGTCATAGTCAGCATGGTTTCCTTAAGGGAAAATCTTGACCTGACAAATCTGTTGGAATTCTTTTGAAGAAATAACAAGCAAGATAGACAAAGGAGAATTGGTTGATATTGTGTACTTGGATTTTCAGAAGGGATTTGACAGGGTGCCACACATGAGGCTGCTGAACAAGCTATGGGCCCATGGTATTACAGAATAGATTCTAGCATGGATAAAGTAGTGGCTGATTGGCTGGAGGCAAAGAGTGAGAATAAAGGGAACCTTTTCTGGTTGGCTGCTGATGATGAGTGGTGTTACACAAGGGTCTGTTTGGGACCAGTTCTTTTTACGTTATGTCATCCACACACTCCTCCCACTAGTCCTTCTCCCCACCTCCTACCCTATATTCCAATCTCCACTTTCGTCTCCCATCCGGAGTCCATCATCTTTAGCCCTTTGTCACTTTCACCTTTCTAACTTCTGAAACCATTCCCACTATCTCCCATCTTCTATCAGCCTGTCAACCACCCCCAACCCTCCACCACCTGAACCCATATATTGCCTGCCTGCTCCTGATCACCTTTTTATACCAACCATCCCTCATTTTCTTTTCAGTCCAGATGAAGGGTCCTGACCCAAAATGTCAACTGTCCATTTCTCTCCATAGATGTTTCCTGACATGACTCCAGAATTTTGTGTGCATGTCAGTGTAGGCGTAAACTGAATGATTACATGAAACTAGTGTTTGAAACATGTCAGTGTAGAACCAAACTGAAAGATCACATGAAGCTGATGTTCAAAATAATATGCAACTTATTAAAAAACGGGTGCAGATCTTTAGACCAGCCAAAGCTGAACTGCCTGATCTTGAATTTGGTACAGCTTTTACATTCTCAGTTGACAAGATGACTAATAAGACTACATTTTAATAAGATAATGGTGGTTACAGAAATACAGAAGGTAACAGACTGGGTCCTGATTACAGAATAAAATGATTATCTTCAGGCCTATAGTAAATGCAAATGGCACCAGCAAACAACGCAACCAACAGTGCTTCAGAAAAGAATGGCTTTGCAGTGACTAGCAGTGTGGTACTGAACTGAACTGAATTAAACTGAATACTACCGGCTTGATGTCTGATATTCTATGTGTCGTTCGCTCACTTTGTGCCATTTACGTAATTTGTTCTTTTTCCATGCGCTGGGTGTTTGAGGTTTTCTTTGAATGGGTTCCATGGTGTTTCTTTGTTTTGTGGCTGCCTGCTGGAAGACGAATTTCAGAGTTGCATTCTGTATACATACTTTGATAGTAAATGTACTTTTAATCTTTGAATCCAATTTTCTATTACAACAATGGGTGCATGCTAGAACAAAATTAGTGAAGTTCCTGAAGCTTAGGTGTTGTCACTGCTGCATTCCGTCTCTCTACTTTTTTCTGCAGTTCCTTGTTACCCCATTAGTATAATCCATAGCCTTAGTTACAAGTTAGTAGCCAACACTATTCTTTCCCCTACAATCCTGACAGACTGTTGCCTGACTAATCTGTGAAGTATAGCAGCACCTGAATAAGCCATATGCAGTATTTTATGGCTTTGATGTGATGTGTTTTGATGTTTCTTCTCTGATGCACTCAGACTCCTTTGCCTTTTTGTTGATATATATAAAGTAGAGTTCATTCCCTCTATTACTTCCCATTGATCTTAGGTTGTGAGAGCTGCGGTGGTTATCTTCCAGAATGATTCGTCTGTGGGGTTGGATTAATAATTCAGCAATGGAAATCTGAGGATGTGAATCTTTAAGAAATATTTTGGAAGCGGAACTTCATAAAACTCGTAAGTTCACAAGAAATCCTTTATTTAAGGTTAGAAACAAAGCCTGCTGTGATCTGGGTAATGTGTAATCAGTGTGGATAATGCTTAAGTTCCACAGTTTCACTGACAAAAGTCAAAGTAAATTTTCAAATCAAAGTCTGTATACTTATTGGCCACTTTATTAGATACACCTATACATTAATTACTCCTGCTTATTAAGGCAAATATCTTATCAACCAACCATGTGGCAGCAACTCAATGTATAAAAGCATGCAGACAGGGTCACAAGGTTCAGTTGTTGTTCAGACCAAACATCAGAATGGGGAAAAATGCAACCTAAAGTGACTTTGACCGTGGAATGATTGTTGATGCCAGATGAGGTGGTTTGAATACCTCAGAAACAGCTGATATCCTGGCATTTTCATGCACAAAGGTCTTTCGATTTTACAGAGAATGATGATGAGGAAAACAAACATTCAGTGGGCCTTGTTAATGAGAGAGGTCAGAAAAGAATAGCCAGACTGGTTTAAGCTGACAGGAAGGTGACACAAACTCAAATAACCATGCATTACAACAGTGGTGTGCAGAAGAGCATCTTTGAATGCACAACACAAGTATTTGGCTATAACAGCTGAAGACCACACACATACGGTCAGTGGCCACATTATTTATGGAGGGGTACCTAATAAAGTACCACTGATTTTTACATTGCAATTCATCCTGTTGACTGCAATTTTGCCCTATCAACAGCTTCTCCTTGCTGGCAGTCCCACTACATTCTGCCTCTGTTTGTAAACCAACTATTTCATCCTCAGCCTTTTCACTCCAGTTCCCCTCCTCCTGCGTAATTAGCTTAAGCTCTCCTGAACAGCTCCAGAAAAACTGCCCACATGGATATTGGACCCACTTGGGTTCAAGTGTAACCCATCCCTTTTGTACAGGTCATACCTTCCCCAGAACAGATCCCAATGATCTGTAAATCTGAACCCCTTCCCCCTGGACTAGTTCCTCAGCCACACACTCACCCGACAAACCATCCTATTCTTACCCTCACTGCCACGTGGCACAGGCAAAAATCCAGTGATTGCTACCCTGGAGGTCCTGATTTTAAGCTTTCTACCTGGCTCCCTAAAATCCCTGTTCAGGACCTTCTCACCTTTCCTGCGTATGTCATTGGTGCTCATAAGCACCAAGACTTCTGGCGGCTCACCCTCACCCTTGAGTATACCGTGGACCCGATCCGAGACATGCCTGACCCTGGCACCTGGTTGGCAACATACCATCCAGGTGTCTCTATCATGCCCACAGAATCTTGTCTCTGTTCCTCTGACTATGGAATGTCCTGTCACAACTGCAGTCCTCTTCACTTCTCTTCTGTACAACAGCATCAGTGACTGTGGCTCCCCTGGGTAGGTCATCCCTTCCAACAGTATCCAAAGTGGTATACTTATTATTGAGGGGAACAAGCACAGGAGTGCACTGACTGCCCATTTCCCTTCCTTCTCCTGACAGTCACCCAGTTACTTGCCTCTTGCAACCTAGAGTTGACTATCTCCCTGCAGCTCCTATTTATCACCTCCTCATTCTCCCATAAGGGCCGAAGGTCATCGAGCTGCAGCTCCAGTTTTATAATGCATTCTCTGAGGAGCTGCAGCTCAGTACACCTGGTGCAGATGTGGTTATCCAGGAGAGTGGAGGTATCCCAGCATACCCACATCTCACACACAGAACAAAACACTGCCCCTGGAGTCATTCTCACTGCACCATTATATCCAAACAGACATGAAATGCAGAATAAAGAAGAAAAAGAGTAACTTACCGGATACTTACCTCGCCTAAGCCTGTGACCCAAAGCCGCTCCAAACACTGGCCCACATACAGCACTGGCCGCTCGGCTTGCACTTGCTTCATTTTTATTGGCCCTTTCTAATAAATTCCGCTCAGTAATTGGTTGCAATCCATCTCCTAAAAACTGTTGCGAAGTTCTGCCTTTTTAATCTTGAGTGCAGATCTGATTGAAAAGGTCACTCTTTTCTCTTACCCCTTAGAATTCTTCTTGTATAATTGTATTCTAAATGCAATTAGAATTTATGAAACACTATACATGGAGCTGGAACTGGATGAACTCTAGGTCATTCAGGAGGCTAAAGGGGTAATGGATAGGACATAGTTACACCCAAGGTGCAGGACGACACAAGAAACTGGGTGATAAACAGGAAGGGGAAAGGGTTAAACAGCCAATGCAGAGTACCCCTGTGGCCATCCTCCTCAAAAACAAATATATCACTTTTGATACCGTGGGGGAGGGTGAGATGACCTAACTGAGGAAAGTCACAGTGTTCGGGTGTCTGGCACTGAGTCTGGCTCTGTGACTCTGAAGGGAAGGGGTGAGAAGAGGCATGCTGTGGTGATAGGAGACGCATTAGCTAAGAGAACGGACAGGAGGTTCTGTGGGCGAGAATGACATTTCGGATGGTATATTGCCTCCTGGGTGCCAGGGCCCGGGATATCAGGATATCTCGGAACAAGTCCTCAGCATTCTTAAGTGGGAAGGTGAACAGCCAGAAATCATGGTCCATGTAGGTACCAATGACATGGGTAGGACGAGTGACGAGGTTCTGCAAAGTGAGTTCAGGAAATTAGGTACTGAGTTAAAGGACAGAACCTCCAGGGCTGTGATCTCAGGATTGGTACCCATGCCATGTTCTAGTGAGGCCAGAAATAGGAAGATTATACAGTTTAACACATGGTTAACTGCTTGGTGTACGAGGGAGGGCATCAGATTTTTGGATCATTGGGCTCTCTTCCAGGGAAGGTGGGATCTGTACAGAAACATAGAAACATAGAAAATAGGTGCAGGAGTAGGCCATTCGGCCCTTCGAGCCTGCACCGCCATTTATTATGATCATGGCTGATCATCCAACTCAGAACCCTGCACCAGCCTTCCCTCCATACCCCCTGATCCCCGTAACCACAAGGGCCATATCTAAAAGATGGTTTGCACCTGAACTGGAGGGGACTAATATCCTAGTGGAAAGGTTTGCTAGTGCTGCACAGGTGGGTGTTTAAACTAGTCATAGGGAGATGGGAACCAGTGTGACAGAACAGATAGTTGTGGAAACAGGTGTTGTTAAGACCTCAGACAATGTCAGAAATCAAAAGGTTGACCATGCTGCAACTAATGTTCTGAGCTGCATATATTTCAATGCAAGAAGGATTGTAGGAAAGGCAAATGAGCTCAGGTTATGGATCAACATATGGAATTATGATATTGTAGCCAGTAGTGAGACTTGGTTGCAGGTGGGGCAGGATTGGCAGCTCAATATTTCAGAGTTCAATTGTTTTGACATGACAGAGCAGGAGGGATTATCGAGGGAGGGGTGGTGTTACTAGCCAGGGAAAATATCACTGCAGTGCTCAGTCAGGACAGACTGGAGAACTCGTCTAGTGAGGTGTGATGGGTGGAACTGAGGAATAAGAAAAGCATGACTACATTAATGGGATTATATTATAGACGACCCAACAGTCTGAGGAATGAAGAGGAACAAATTTGTAGAGAGATTGTGACTGTTGCAAGAAACATAAGGTTGTTATAGCAGGTGATTTTAACTTTCCACATATTGATTGGGTCCCTCATACTGTAAAAAGAGTAGATGGGATGGAGTTATCAAATGTGTTCAGTAAGGTTTCCTTAATCAGTACATAGAAGTCCTAATGAGAGAGTGTGTGATACTTGATCTGCTATTAGAGAATGAGACAGGGCAGGTGACAAATTTTCAGTTGGGGAATACTTTACATCTAGTGATCACAATGCCATTAGTTTCAAAGTAAATATGGAAAAGGATAGGTCTGGTCCATGGGTTGAGGTTTTTAAATTGGAGAAAGGCCAATTTTGATAGTATCAGAAATGATCTGGCAAGTGTGGAGTACAACAAGCTGTTTTCTGGCAAAGGTGTACTTGGTAAGTGAGAGGCTTTCAAAAACAAAATTCTGAGAGTACAAAGCTTGTATGTGCCTGTCAGAGTAAAAGGTAAAGGTAACAAGTTCAGGGAACCTATCTTTTCAAGAGATATTGAGGCCCTAGATATGAAAATGGAGGTGCATAGCAGGTATAGACAGATAGGAACAAATGAGGTACTTGAGAAGTATAAGAAATGCAAGAGAACACTTAAGAAAGAAATTGGGAGGCCCTTAATCGCAGGACTCTGCAGAGAGCCCAGCTCATCTGTAGTTGTGAACTTCCCATGATTCAGGACATTTACAAGGACAGGTGTGTAACAGGGACCTGCAGGATCATTGGGGACCCAAGCCATCCCAACCACAATCTATTCCAGTTGCTACCATCTGGGAAATGGTACCGCCCCATAAAAGCCAGGACCAACAGGCTCCGGGACAGATTCTTCCACCAGGCCATCAGACTGATGAAATCACGCTGACTCGAGTGCACTCTATATTACACTGTTCTATTTATTATAAATTACTATGATTACACAATATACATTTAGATGGAGACGTAACGTAAAGATTTTTGCTCCTCATGCATGTGAAGGATGTAAGAAATAAAGTCAATTCAATTCAATTCGAAAGAATACATGAGATTGCTCTAGCAGACAAGATGAAGGTGAATACTCAGGGATTCTACAGATATGTAAGAACAAAAGGATTGCAAGTGATAACATTGATCCTCTGGAAGACCAGGATGGTAATCTATGCGCGGAGCCAAAACAGATGGGAGGTCTTAAATGGATTTTGTTTTTGCATTTTTGCATCTGTATTTACTCAGGAGATTGACACAAAGTCTATAGAAGTGAGGCAATGCAGCAGTAAGTTCATGGACCCTCTACAAATTACAGAGGAGGCGGTGTTTGCTGTCTGAGGCACATTAGGTTGGGTAAACCCCCAGGGCCTGAAAAGATGTTCCCTCGGACTCTATGGGAGACAAGTGCAGAAATTGCGGGGTCTTAAACAGTGATATTTCAATCATCCATAGAGACAGGAGAGGTACCAGAGGATTGGAGGATAGCTATTGCTGATCTGCTGTTTAAGAAAGGCTCTAAAAATAAACCAGGAAATTATAGGCCAGTGAGCCTGACATCAAATGTGTGAAAGTTATTGGAAGGTGTTGTTCTATATCTTCAAAGCACTAAAGTAATTCAAACAAAGACATGGGAGTCCAAAAATGCACTCTAACTTTGAGTTTACTTTAAGCGAGGAGCATATGTATCCTGGATATATATATATATATGATTACTCAAACATTACTGAAATATTAAATACACAACACAACAACACTCTTCCCAGCTTAGCTATAAACTCCAACTCAATATAGAATGCATATCAACTGTATACACCGTATGTTATATAATACAATGACTATATAGAGACATTCACAGCAGAGCAAATTTTAGTTTGTCCCATTCAAGCCTACAGATTTAATTGCAGTGGTGGATTTTTTACTCTTATGGGATAATGTCTTTCACTCTGCTTTGCAGATAAGACCTATGGTGGTGAAACAATCTCAGGTTCTGGGGCCTCCGCCATGGTGGTTGTAGTAGTTGACTCTGAGACTGCAGGAAGTGGTTCTGATAGAGGTAGCCAACTTTATTTTCTATCAACTGACTCTGCTCTCCTTAACTGATCCATATGGTGTCTCCAGATATCAGGCCCAATCTCCACTGTGTAGGAGAGTGGTCCAGTTCTATCCTTCATCTTTCAAAGTACTCACTTTTGATCACCTCTGTAGTCCCTCGTAGGACTACTTATCCAGGAGTAAAACATTGAACTTCCCTTGTCTGAGCAGCCTTCAATTTGTCTCAGCTGTTTGTCCTGCATCCTCCTTCTGAGATTGGGTTTGAGAAGATCCAAGCGTGAACGCAAGAGGTGACCCAGGAACAGCAGAGCTGGTGGGTTGTTGCTTGAGTGCGTTGCATCGCGATTATGCAAGGAGGAAATTGGTCGGCTTCTGATTCAATGTCAGTGTAATGTGTTCTACTGACGTTCACTCTTTAGACTCTGGACAAACTTATCCATCAAGCCATTTGTAACTGGGTGGTATGGTGCTGATGTAATATGCCTTATTCCATTCCTTTTCAGAAATGACTGAAACTACTCTATAACAACTATAACCTATAGTCATTTATCACTGGCTAAGGCTACGTCCACACTAGACCGGATAATTTTGAAAATGCCGGTTTCGTGTAAAAACGATAGACGTCCACACCAGGCATTTTTGAAAATACCTCTTTCCACATTAAAATGGATATTTGGGCGAATCTCCTCCCACTGGGTATGCGCAGGAATGACAGAAAACAAGTGAAGAGGAAACGGTATACTTGGTGCGCGTTTGTCCAGTTACAGACCAGAAAAACTTAAAAGGAAATTGCCAAACGAAAGACTTGGTGCGAACACTTCTGGCCATGTTGTGACTGCATCCACTACTACCAAGAAATTTGTGCCCATGAACGGTCCAGAAAAGTTCACATGAATCCTCTGCTAGGGCATTGCAGGCCATTCCCAGGGTGGAGAGGCACGGCTCTTGGCATCCCAGACAGCGCATGGCAAGCTGCTCGATCTGCTGATCTATGCCAGGCTACCAGACAAAGCTTCAAGCCAATGCTTTCATTTTAACCCTCGTAGATGACTGTCATGAATCTCCTCAAACACTTCAGCTCTCAGCTTGGATGGTGGAACAACTCTTAATCCTTACATAAGACAACCCCTATCAAGGGCAAGTTCATCTTGGCACTGGTAACAAAGGCAAAATTGGACTTCTGTTGCACATTCCAGACATTTTGGGTGGCCATGTAGAGCTGAGACAGTGTGGGGGTCTTTTCTGGTCTCTCTTTGGATCATCTCTGCCGTAACAGGGAGACTTTCAATTTGCATGAGGGAGAATACATTAAGAGGAGAGTCTTTTTTGGTAAAGTTTTCCAGTACTTCCTTTTCTAAGGGTAAATTGGACAATCAGCATTTCCATGATTAGTTATCTTCTTAAACTCAATCTTGTAATTGTGTCCTCCAAAAAACGGAGCCCATCACTGCATTTGTGCTGCTTCTGTAAGTGGAACACCCTTCTGTGGGTTGAAACTGGATGCCAGTGGTTGATGATCAGTAATGAGGGTAAACTCTCTCCCATACAGGTACTGGTTGAAACATCTTACTCCCCAAATGAGACTCAAGACCTCTCTCTCAATCTGTGCATAATGTGTCTCTGCAGTGGTAAGGGAACGTGATGCAAATTCTATGGAGCATTCACTTCCTTTGCCTATACTGCACCTATACCATAAGGCGAGATATCACAGACAAGCTTCACTGTATGATGTGGATCATAATATGTGAGTACAGTGTCTGACATCACCATTTCCTTTACCATTTTGAAGGCCATGGTCCATTGCTATTTCTTCCTGATCTGTAGCAATGAGTTCAAGGGGTGGAGCACAGTAGCCAGGTTTGGCACAAACCTGTTATAGTAGCTGACAAATCTAAAAAGGACCACAATTGTGACATGTCCTTGGGCCTTGGGGCATCCACCACTGCTTGAATTTTCTTGACACACTGTGTAATCCTTGTGCATCAATTGCGTGGCCACAGTAGGTGGTGCTTGGTTTAAAGAATTCACACCTGTCAGGTCATGCGCTGAGCGAATAATTTTCTAATCTTTGTAACACTGTCTTGTCATCCTTATCGATAACAATGATGTCATCTAGGTAACGCTGAGTGCCTGGGCAGCCTTGCAAACAAAGTGTAGGTGCAGATGTTTATGGCCTTTTTTTTAGCTTGACCACCTCCACGTGCTGATCTATGTTTATCGCAAACTGTGTTTTTTCAGTTCGAATGTCCCACTGCACTTTAACCGGTCAGTAGCCGTCACGGGTTCGTTTTAAAAAAATACCTAATGCGGTTTTACTTCAAGTTTACTTTACGTATTATGTGATAGCATGATGATGTATGCAATTAAGGTATGTTTACATATGACCCATGATTAATGATTTAAATGAACAGGAATGCTTGATCAACATTACTTAAACATTAGTGAAATATTAAACACACAACAAAAGGTATTCTAAGGGACTAGATTTATGAGTATTTGGATAGATATGGACTGATTAGTGATTGTCAGCATGGCTTTGTGAGGGGTAGGTTGTGTGTAACCAAACTTATAGCATTTTTTGAAGAAATTACCTGGAAAGCGGATGAAGGCGAGGCAGTGGATGTTGTCTGCATGGACTTTAGCGAGGTATTTGACAAGGTGTCACAAGGGAGGCTGGTCAAGAAGGTTCAGTTGCTCGGCGTTCAAGATGAGGTAGTAAATTGGATTAGACATTGGTTTTGTGGAAGAAGCCAGAGAGTGGAAGTAGACAGTTGCCTCTCTGACCGGAGGCCTGTGACTGGTGGTGTGCGGCAGGGATCAGTGCTTGGGTCCTTTGTTGTTTGTTATCTACATCAATGATCTGGATGATAATGTGGTAAATTGGATCAGCAAATTTGCTGATGATACAAAGATTGGGGGTGTAGCGGACAGTGAGGGAGGCTATCATGGCTTGCAGAGGGATCTGGATGAGCTGGGAAAATGGACTGAAAAATGGCAGATGGAATTTAATGCAGACCAGTGTGAGGTTTTGCACCTCGTTAGGATCAAGCATGGCAGGTCTTACAGAGTGAACAACAGGGCACTGAGGAGTGTGGTAGAACAAAGGGATCTGAGAATATAGGTCTATAATTCATGGAAAGTGATGTCACAGGTAAATAGGGTCATAAAGAAAGCTTTTGGCACACTGGCCTTCATAAATCAAAGTATTGCATACAGGAGCTGGGATGTTATGTTGAAGTAGTATAACACATTGGTGAGGCCTAATTTGGAGTATTGTGTACATTTTCTGGTCACCTACCTACAGGAAAGATGTAACAAGTTTGAAACAATACAGAGAAAATTTACAAGGATGTTGCCAAGACTGGAGGACCTGAGTTATAAGGAAAGATTGAATGAGTTAGCACATTATTCCTTGTGATTAAGTTTCCATATCAGGCAGTGATGCAGCCTGTCAGGATGCTCTCAATTGTGCCCCTGTAGAAAGTTCTTAGGATTTGGGGGCGCATACCAAATTTCCTCAACCGTCTGAGGTGAAAGAGGTGCTGTTGTGCCTTTTTCACCACACAGCTGGTGTAAACAGTCCATGTGAGATCCTCAGTGATGTGGATGCTGAGGAACTTGAAGCAGTTCACCCTCTCAATCCCAGATCCATTGATGTCAATAGAGGTGAGCCTGTCTCCATTCCTCCTGTAATCCACAACCAGCTCCTTTTTTTTAATGTCATTGAGGGAGAGGTTGTTTTCTTGACACCACTGTGTCAGGGTGATGACTTCTTGCCTGTAGGGCACTTCATTATTGTTTGAGATAAGGCCAATGGATGTAGTGTCATTGGCAAATTTAATTAGCAGATTAGAGCTGTGGGTGGTGAGACAGTCATGGGTATACAGGGAGTAAAGGATGGAACAGTACACAGCCCTGAGTTGCTCCTGTGTTGAGAGTCAGAGGGTTGGAGGTGAGGGAGCCCACTCTTACCCCTGACGGTGATCTGACAGGAAGTCCAGGATCCAGCTGCACAAGGCAGGGTCAAGGCCGAGGTCTCTGAGCTTCCTGTCAAGCCTGGATGGAACTATCTTGTTGAATGCTGAACTGTAGTCCAAGAAAAGCATTCTCACATAGGCATCCTTCTTCTCCAGATGTGTAAGGATGGTATGTAGAGCAGTGGCTATTACGTCGTTTGTCAATCGGTTGTGTTGGTAGGCGAATTGTAGGGGATCCAGTTTGTGTGGTAGCAAGCTGCAGATGTAATCCTTGACCAGTTTCTCAAAGCATTTGCTTATTATTCAGGTGAATGTGACAGGATGCCAATCGTTCAGGCACGTTACCTTGATCTTTTTTGGTACAAGGACAATGGTGGATAATTTGAAGCAGGAGGGCACTCTACACTGGGAGAGGGAGAGATTAAAAATGTCAGTAAACACACCTGCCAGTTGTGCTGCGCACATCCTGAGTACTCGCCCTGGGATGCCGTCTGGTCCCGCAGCCTTGTGACTGTCCACACGTTGGAAACGTCTGCGTACCTCAGCCTCGGAGATGATCAGGTTGCAGGTTGTAGCGGTGGCTTTCCTCGGAGGCTCAGAGTTAGCGACATTGAACCTAGTCTAAAAGTGATTGAAATCATCTGGGATGTTGGCTGCACCACAACGTTTGGCTTTGAAGTCTGCAATGGTATGCAGCCCTCACCACAAGTCACGTGTGCTATTCGTTGTGAATCTTGACTCAGTCATGCCCCCGTACTGTGGTTTCACATCCTTGATAGATTTGCGCAGATCGTAGTTGATTTTCTTGAGCTCCTGCTGATTGCCGGCAATGTAAGCTCTGTCACGCGGTAAGTGCTGCTCGCACAGATCTAACGATCCAAGGATTCTGGTTTGGGAAGACCATGACCTACTTCTGGGGGACAACATCGTCGTTGTGCTTCCGGATGAAGCACGTGACTCCATTCGTGAACTCCGAGACATCCGTTGACGTCATCGAAGCAGTCCTGCAGCATGGAGACCGACTGGTCGGACCAACAGTGGACAGTTTTAACTATAGCCACCTCTTGTTTCAGCTTCTGCCTGTACGTCGGCAAAAGCAGGAGCGAAGAGTGGTCTGATTTTCCAAAAGCTAGATGAAGGAGAGCTTTCTAAGCTTTGCAGAAGGGAGTGTAGCAGTGGTCAAGTGTGTTATCTCCATGAGTGCTCACCTGGATGTGCTGACAACATTTAAGAGAAGTTTGGGTCGGTACACAGATGGTAGGGGTATAGATAGCTATGGTCCTACTGCAGGTCAATGGGACTAGGCAGTTTAAATGGTTCAGCACAAGCTAGATGGGCCAAAGGGCCTATTTATCTACTGTTCTTTTCTATGACTCCATGACTCTATAGCAGTATTGGGAGTGTGATCACTTGAGTTGAGTGCGATCTTCTCCTAAAAGGTTGTCTATTGTTTGATCTTCAGGTGGCTATTGAGGCCAGTCCCAGATCCATATATTCTAATGCAGTGTCAACTCCCAGACCTGATGATTCTCCTGCCTTCCCCACTTGCTGATTGCCACAGGTCTTAATCTGGATTCCCTTAATGAAGAGCACCTGTGCGTGACTTTGTTTAATGTGGCAAGGCTGATGCACAGGCAGCTGCACACCGTCCTTGACTGTTTGGCGTCAGGGTCCAGTGGCATTGACTGCAAGATGACTGTGGACCCTTCACTGCTGCAGCCTTCCTCCATATTCAGTGTCATCATCTTCCACCAGCTCCACTGTGAGGTCTTAGTTGAATCACTCTTTGTCTGAAACCTCTGCCTTGGCTATTGGTGACCCTATCAGGAGCTAAGTATCAAATGGCTAAACTCCAGACAAGATACCTCTTGAGATCTCAGGAACTCACAAGTCTCTGGGTGGGGGGAGGGAGGGGGGGGGAACATCGACTCAGATCATGAGAGGCCTGCGTCGGGCATTTTCATGCCTTACAAGGCGTAGATTGGAAGTCTGTGTGGGGCGCCACTCCTCGCACAGACTAGAATAATGTGTGATTAAGTTCCTTGCTCAAGGACACAAACACGCTGCCATAGCTGAGGCTCGAACTAACGACCTTCAGATCACTAGACGAATGCCTTAACCATCTGGCCATGTTCCCTCCCTCCAACCACAAGTCTCTCCACCATGACAAGGTGATGTATGTGTTACCATCTTCTTCATTTTCTTGGAGGTGTAGCCCCCCTGGCCACCCTCAGGGTCGCTCGGCTCGCTGTCGTCTAGGGAAACAGCCTCGGCCCCGCCAAACTGGGTAATTCGTTTGTGTGGATGCTGTGTGAGGTACCCCACCCCGCCCAAATAACAGACAATACACCAGATACGATTAAATGATTTACAGTTTATAGATATTACTGGAACTATATAATTAATAGAGAATAAAATATAAAAGGAAAATAAAAGGCGCCACACTTATCAAAGTTCAATCTCTTCGTGCACAAAACCGTTGGAGCTCAAGGACCTTCTTCTTCACCCTGCTACCCCCTCGGACCACCTCGACCGGCCGCCTGGGACCAACAACGGTGGTCAACCAGGCGCTCCACGCGGGTCCGTCTCCGTCTCCTCGCCGAACATCCCGCTCGGGGTCCGACCCCGTTAGCGGACATCACAGCACATCGTCCATCCTCTGTCTCGCTCTCCCGCCTTCTGCCCCAAAACCCCCTCGCAAACAGTATCTTCAAATACACCAAAACCATAACAACTATCCCAATTGGTTAATAGCACCCTCTTATCACCCTCTAAACCACAATAAGCTGCTAGCGCAAACTTTCTCAGCGTTTGAGACAACAAAGCCGCATTCCCCAGATTAACATAACAAAAACGCCATTTTAATTAGCCTTCGCAGTAACATAAAAATCGAAACCCCCTTACACTCTCCCCCCACCAAATAAAGTCATGTCCTCATGACTTCTAAATAACTCGCCACCCAGTCCTACAGACACACACCTCACACATACACAGATACACACAGTGACAGTGCTCCCCAAACAGTGGACCTTACTCCCGTCCCACGGGCGCTAAATAGGCCAACCTATCTGGGAGCTTCTTAACCCTCCGAGACCTCCGTACCCCCTCACCTAAACACACAAGGCTCAGACACTACTAGGGATACCTCGGGCCTGCTTGCCAACTCCTCTCTCACTCAGGCCACCACTACAGCTCGGAGCCCCCAGTCCCGTGTCCGGGGCCCTGCCTCTCCTCCTTCCCAATCCTGCCGTAACTCAGACTGCCCACAGCTAGCCCTCCCCACTACACCTGACTCAGTGGGAGAAGGGCCAAAGGTCTCTTCCTCAATCACGGGGAAGTTAGCGAAAGGCAGCATGTTCCACATGTGCAGCACATCATCCTTCGAATCCGTATTCTTCCTCATTCCTTCGATCGGTAGCTGCTGTTTGAGTTTCTCCAAACTGAAACATTTAGCTGGGGCTACCCCTTCAGCCTCTTGCAGTCGAGACGTCAGCTTCTTCGGGGACTCCTTCAACTCTCCCCACAGCCTCAGCAGTTCTGAATCAGGGTTCCTGGCCATCTCAATCTGGGACGCAGTTACCCCACCAGCTTCTTCCTCCCTGACCTGAAAAGCAGCAGTTAAAGGATGTTCAGCCTCCGGTTGTTTCTTCCTGAGGGCGTCTTCCAGGTCAACTTTCAGCTTTTCCACTTCATTTAAACTCGCGATAGTCACCTTCAGGTTCCTTTCAAGCGTCCGCCTCCCTTTTCCGAGATCTGTCCTCCATTTCTTTACCTCCTCGGGAGTGTAGTCAAACTCCCCTCCCTGGGCTCTCTGTTTTCTGTTGACCTTAGTCAGAACACTTCCTTGATCTTCCCCAACTTGTAAATCTTCCAATCTGTTCTGAGTGGACGTCTTGAGTTTCTGCTGATCCCTTCGAAGGTGGGTCATTGTTTCTTCTCGCTGGATTAATTCGTCAGTATATGACCGCAGTGCGGTGCAAATCCCCTCTCTTCCCTGTGTCTCATTCAGATTGACGACCTGGGTTTCCATCCCCCGGTCCACTACCGTCTGTCCCAACACCAGGAAGTTCAACTGGTATGTCAGGTCAATTTTCTCACATTGCACCAAACTCCTCCGGCCAAAAACTCCTCCACATTTGACACTTCGCTTCAGTCGCCCGGGCTCAGCCACTCGCTTCGCCTCATAGTCCCCCAGGCGAATCCAAGCTCTAGGCGGTCATCCACATACGCCAAAACTCCACACACCTTCACTTCCCCCATGGTCTTCCTCATGCCCCGCGGGAAGGATGCAGGGGCTCCGGATATGCCCTTGGGCATCTTTTCGGATCGGAAGAATCCTAGGGAACTAGTAAAGGCCATCTTCAGCTCAACAGCCGCACTCCTCGGGATCTGGCAACATCCACTCCTCAGATGCAGCACATTAAACCACGTCGCATAATCCACACACACGCTGCCTTCATCTTCCACGCCGCCAGGGTCCAGTTGCTGCGACCTCTCTCTCACTGAGGTGCCTTCAGCGGTCAGCTCCCCTCCCTCGTGGTGGTTCGGAGCATCTACTAAGAGGGTCTCACCCTCAGCTACTTTCCCCAAGCCGTACCACCGCTGGGTCTCGTTTAAATTCGGTACCGGCTCAAGGCTGCTACACACGTCCTCAGAAGCAACTCGACACGCTGGGTGCCCAGTCAATGCTCCCGTGAACTCCAGGGTCATTAATCAATCATCGTCTTCTGGATAATTACTGGCACTGGTACCCAAAATCTCCAGTGCCCTTGCAGGTGACAAGGGTAAATGCTTCAGATACCGGTTGTAAAACGAACTGTACAACAACTTGACCTGCACCCCGGGGTCTAGGATGGCTTTAGCATCGCTTCCATCTATCCATAACGACACCCTGGGGCGTGGTCCCTCTAAGCCTTTAAGAATAGGGTCTTTTCCTTTCCGAAGTTCATTGGTACATTGCTGGGAGTGCGCTCCCCCAGAGGCCCCAAGCCGTTCCCCCACTGGGCCTTCATTAAGTTTCCCGGCACCTCTCTGATCAGCTGAACAACTGATCCCCTGAAATGATCCCCCTGGCACTACAAGCAATTTAGCTGCCCTCCTAGCCAGAGAAGACACACTGAAAACTTTCCCCCCTCTTTCAAATAACTGACAGCTGTCACTACGGTGTAAGTGAACCTGACAGCTCTAACACTGTCACCAACCCGCCTACTCAAACTTTCAACCAATCCCTGTCGCTCTCCCTCAACCAAGCACTGCCACTCATCTGACAACAGAGATCCGCTCCACCCACGTCTCACACGCCTCCGCCCCTCCTGGGGTGGACACTATCCCAAATGCCAGGCGGAGCCTGCCAGAGCTAGAACATTTATTCGCAGACTCTACCTCCAAATCAGACCACTCTTTCCTCTCTCTCCCAACTGCATGGACAGCCCCGAGTGCCACCTCTAACTCGTCAATGCTAGTCTGAACTCGAACGAAGACCGCACCCACAACGCATACGGCAATCAACAGCAAATAACCCACAGAGACACACATTACAGATTTAATCAGGG
The DNA here is from genome assembly GCF_030028105.1 of Mobula birostris. Taxonomy (NCBI): domain Eukaryota; kingdom Metazoa; phylum Chordata; class Chondrichthyes; order Myliobatiformes; family Myliobatidae; genus Mobula; species Mobula birostris. Next base: position 41,953,093 of record NC_092389.1, read on the forward strand.
CACCCACACAGCATACCAACAGACTCAAGCATCCCGGACAAAGCCCCCACAGTGCAGCCCCCCTGGCCACCCTCAGGGTCGCTCGGCTCGCTGTCGTCTAGGGAAACAGCCTCGGCCCCGCCAAACTGGGTAATTCGTTTGTGTGGATGCTGTGTGAGGTACCCCACCCCGCCCAAATAACAGACAATACACCAGATACGATTAAATGATTTACAGTTTATAGATATTACTGGAACTATATAATTAAAAGAGAATAAAATATAAAAGGAAAATAAAAGGCGCCACACTTATCAAAGTTCAATCTCTTCGTGCACAAAAACCGTTGGAGCTCAAGGACCTTCTTCTTCACCCTGCGACCCCCTCGGACCACCTCGACCGGCCGCCTGGGACCAACAACGGTGGTCGACCAGACGCTCCACACGAGTCCGTCTCCGTCTCCTCGCCAAACGTCCCGCTCGGGGTCTGACCCCGTTAGCGGACTCACAGCACCTAGTCCATCCTCTGTCTCGCTCTCCCGCCTTCTGCCCCAAAACCCCGCGCATACAGTATCTTCAAATACACCAAAACCATAACAATTATCCCAATTGGTTAATAGCACCCTCTTATCACCCTCTAAACCACAATAAGCTGCTAGCGCAAACTTTCTCAGCGTTAAACACAACAAAGCCGCATTCCCCAGATTAACATAACAAAGACGCCATTTTAATTAGCCTTCGCAGTAACATAAAAATCGAAACCCCCTTACAAAGGCATTTACAAGAAAATAAAGAAATGCAATAGAATTTATTAAACATATAAATATAATCAAAGGCTGACAAACAACCAATGTGCAAAAGAAGATAAATTTTGCAAATCAAGAATAAATAATACTGATAACATAAATTGTGGTGTCCATGAAAGTGAGTTTGTAGTTTATGGAGTCAGTTCAAAGTTGTGGTGGGTAAAGTTATCCACGCCAATTTAGGAGCCTGATGGTTGTAAGGTAATAACTGGTCCTGAAGCTAGTGTTGTGGGACCTAAGGCTCCTGTACCTTCTGCGCAATGGGAGTTTCGAGAAGAGGGCATGGCCTGGATGGTGGAGTACTTGACGATGGATTCTGCTTTCTTGTGGCAGTGCTGCATGTAAGTGCACTCAGTGGTCGAGTGCTTTATCTGTGATGGACTAGGCTACATCTACCACTTTTTGTAGACATTTCCATTCCTGGGAATTGGTGTTTCCATACCAAGCAGTTAGGATACTCTCCATCGTGCATCTATACATTTGTCAAAGTTTTCAAAGTTCAAATAAAGTTCAAAGTAAATTTATTATTAAAATACATATTTCTCACGATGTACTTGTCATACGGCGGTGGCTGGGAACGGACCCAAGTGCAAGACACAGACACTAAAGTACTAGGGACAGGACTAGGATACAGGCTGAGGGCAAGGACATGGACACGAAAACCGGGAACCTGGAACAGGACTGGACAAGAGAGCTAGGAGCCCAGGCATTGGACTCCGAGCCGGAGACTGGACAAGGACCCAGTACCTGGGTCTTGCCTCTGGCTCGAACCCCAGAACTAGGCAAGGACAAAACTTGGCAGGCAGGCAAGACGAGGCTGGAGTCTTCAGGCTAGAGGCTAGAGGCTAGAGACTTGAGGCGAGGCTTGGCAGGAGGCAGGAGGCTGGAGTCTTCAGGCTTGAGGCTAGGCAGGAGGCTGGAGTCATCAGGCTTGAGGCTAGGCAGGAGGCTGGAGTCTTCAGGCTTGAGGCTAGGCAGGAGGCTGGAGTCTTCAGGCTTGAGGCTAGGCAGGAGGCTGGAGTCTTCAGGCTTGAGGCTAGGCAGGAGGCTGGAGTCTTCAGGCTTGAGGCTAGGCAGGCTCCTCCTGGGCAGGGCGTGGATCACCACCCGACAGAGGCATGGGACAGGAAGGGGCAGAACCAACCGCAGGTAACGGCAAGACGGCCTGGCTTACCCGACGGAGGCAGAGGACAGAAAGGGACAGAACCAATCACAGGTAACGGCAAGACGGCCTGGCTTACCCAACAGAGGCAAGGGACAGGAAGAGAGCTAGGTATGGGGTGACTCCAGGACAAGACTGCAGGCGAGACGAGGCGGGAGTTACCAGCAAGACAAGGCAAGGCTTCAGGCAATGCAAGGTGAGACAAGAACTTCAGGTGAGGCAAGAGTTGCTGGAAAGACAAGGCAAGGCTTCTGGCAAATCAAGGCAAGACGAGAACTTCAGGCGAGGCGAGAGTTACCGGCAAGACAAGGCAGGGCTCAGGTGAAGAAACAGGAGGCAGAGGAAAGGAGACAAGGAGTAGGACAAGAACAATCCAGCCACCATGCCCTGGTCTCTGAAGGTATTTATGCAGCCTGCCCCAACGAGCATCAACTGGCTCAATTAGAGCTCAACAAGAACAGAAACAGGGTAGACAGGAAAACCTGGAGCAAAGGTCGATGGACCGGACAGTGAACCGGAATACGGACTTCACGGACCGGACCATGACAGTACTACCTTGAGATTAGTTTTCTTACAAGCATTTGCGAGAAAATAAAGAAATACAATAGAATTTATGAAAAACTATGCATAGACGCAACAGACTTTTAACATCGTAAATCAACGAGTTGTTTGTTATCTCTCTCCTCTCACTGTGAAACAGGGATACCTCTTTTTCTCTTATTAGGGAGAGAGAGAGCCTGTGGTATGTCGAAGTACCGGGTGAACAAGTAGGCTTTGGGGTACTGAAAGTCTGTGTCTTTATTGATGCTTTGCTGCATGCCTGAGTGCTCAGTGGAGGGTGCTGATGCTTTTTTGCTAGTGGGTGGGAGTAGTTGCCTTGCTGCTGCTTGTGCATGGGAGGGGGAGCTGGGGGGGGTTGGGGTTCTAACATTTAAATGTCATTCATTCTTTGGGGCACTCCTCTGTTTTCATGGATGTTTGTGAAGAAAAAGAATTTCAGGATGTATATAGTATACATTTCCCTGACATTAAATGTACCTTTTCAAACCAAACAAAGACTGACAAACAACCAACACGCAAAAGAAGACAACCTGTGCAAATGTAAAAAAAGGAAATAATAAGAATAAAGAACTAGGTAAATAAATGGCTTTGAGAATAGGAGTTGTAGAGCCCTTGAAAGTTAGTGGAATCATTTCAGTAATGAGGTCAGTGAAGTTATCCACACTGGTTCAGGAGCAAAATGACATGCCAAATCTATGAAAACTTCCAAGAAAGTAGAGTCACTGTCATGCCTTCCTTGAGCTAGTTGCAAGATAGATCCTCTGGACTGATAATTCCAAGGTATTTAAAGTAGACCCTCTCCACCTCTGATTCCCTAATTAGGAATAGCTCATGGACCAATAGCATCTTCCTCCCGTAGTCGATAACCGGCTCTTTGGTTCCGCTGATGGCAAGTGAGAGGTTGTTGTGACCCCATTCAACCAGATGTTCAATCTCCCTGCTATGTGCCACTACCACTTTCTCAGACTTAACTTCTAAGTCATAATAGGTCATCAGCCAAAGAAAGACGTAAGTCATGAGACATTGGAACAGAATTAGCCCACTCAATCTACTGAGTGTACTCCGGTCTTCAGTCATAGTTGATCCATTATCCCTCTGAACCCCTTCTTCTGCCTTCTCCCAGTAACCTTTGACATCCTGATTAATCAAGAGCTGGGCAACCTTTGCATTAAATATACTCAATGACTTGGCCTTCACAGTCACCTGAATTCACCACATTCTGTCTAAAGAAATTCCTCCTCATCTCTCTTCTGAGTGATGGCCCTCCATTCTGAGGCTGTGCCCTCCGATGCTATAGGAAGCATTCTCTCTGTCCAGGCCTTTCAATATTCAACAGGTCTCAATAAAATTCACCCTCATTGTTCGAAACTGCAGATGTTCCACCAATGCAAGATTAATATTTACTTCTTCTATTGATGGCACACTGTCCTTCCAGAGAAGGGTGTATAAGACAACATTTACTTACAAAGACTTCTAGTGTGATAATTGCAGTCTTTCTATTTTTGGGTCTTCAAATTACAGTTTATTTTTCAGACCTGAGTGTGGCAGTCATATGACTGACATAGAATCAACCTGTTGGGAAACCAGCTACACAACTCAAATAATACCTCTCACTACCACTTGTAACTTGCTTCAGAAAGCACCACTTTACCCAGCAAGTACCTTGTACCGGAATTACCTGCTGAAGTTTCTCATGCGGGAACATGGCAAATTAAAATGATTGTGTCAAAATAACAATGGCATTGATTCAGCTTATCATACTGGCCCACAGTGTCATGACAAACTGTGTTAAGTGACATTTCTACAAAATGTGTTATAATTTAATATGTTTCAGTTTATTGTCATTCAGCCATACGCATATACATAGCTAAAGAAAACATCATTCCCCTGGGGCCAAGGTGCAAAACACAGAACATATAGTCACACACAGCATATACGCTCTGTGGCCACTTTATTATTTACCTCTTGTACCTAATAAAGTGCCCAACTGAGAGTATGATTGTGGTCTTCTGCTGCTGTAGCCCATCCACTTCACGGTCCGATGTGTTGTGTGTTTAGACATGCTCGTCTGCACACCACTGTTGCAAAACATGGTTATTTGAGTTTCTGCTGCCTTCCAATCAGCTTTAATGTTGATGGTTTTAAAATGGCAGAACTCGGATTCAGAGGGATGGCATGTTGGCGTAGCAGTTAGCACAACATTTTACAGTGCCAGCTGTAAGATTGGGCTTCCATTCCCATCACTGTCTGTAAGGAGATTGTATGTTCTCCCAGTAACTGCGAGGATTTCCTCTGCCTGCATATCTCCACAATCCAGAAATGTACAGTACTGTGCAAAGATCTTAGGCACATAAATATTTTATGTATTGCACTGTACTGCTGCAAAAAAAACAAATTTCATGACATATGTGAGTGATGATAAACCTGATTCTGATATGGGTCTCTAATGTCATCTCATGGCGGCATGATGGCGGCGCGATGCAGTGCCCGCGGCCATTCCGAATGATATCATATGTGTTAACTAGGGGCCGTGCACAATTCTGATTTGGTGGAGACAGACGTGAGAAGCACGGAGGAACATCTGGAGTAACTTCTGAAATGCCTGCTTCACTGCCGCTGCTACTGTGCGATCAAGAATCTCCGGAGGGGAAGGCCACAAATCCTCGGCTTTGCCTATTGCCTGTTGCCGGGGCCGGGGTCGAAGCGCTCGGCAGAGATGGTGCTTGGTGCTCGGTGTCAGAGGGCTGGTCGGAGGCTCGGAGTTTTCGGATGGACTCGGAGTCGGACTGTGGTCGGATGCTTCCAGGATGCTGCATCGACAAGTTTGCGGTGCTGGAGGTTCACCGTCTGCGTGAGATGATGGGACTTTCAAGAGACTTTGAGACTTTTTACCGTGCCCATGCTCTGTTTTTATCGAATTACAGTATTGCTTTGCACTGTTGTAACTATAGGTTATAATTAACTATAGGTTATGTGGTTTTTGTCAGTTTTTCAGTCGGTTTGTCTTGTGTTTCTGTGATGTTATTCTGGAGAAACATTGTACCATTTTTTAATGCATGCATTACTAAGTGACAATAAAAGACGACTGTGTGTCCTCATAATCTAATCTAATGTGGACTGAGAGTGGGAAAGGGGGCAGGGAGAGGGGAATCATGTTGGGAAAAGGGGAAGGGAGAGGGGAAGGAGCGGGAAGCAACAGAAAGACATCTGTAATGATCAATAAACTAATATGACCTTGCCTGGTGTCTCAGGGCTGGATGTGTCTACACCCATGCCAACCCCTGGCCTGGCACTCCTTCTCTGCCATCTATCCCACACCCCTCCCGCAGCACTCAGCCCTCATCATTCCCAATATTCTTTGCTCCCGCCAGAAATAAGAACCCACTCTCCACTCGATATTGACAATTAAAGTACTGTGCAAAAGTCTTAGGCACCCTAGCTAAATGTACGTGCGTATGACTTTTGCACAGTACTGTACGACATAAGGTTAGTAAGTTGTGGGATGCCATGTTGGCACCGGAAGTGTGGCAACACTTTGCAGACTGCCCCCAGCACATCCCAAATGTGTTGATCAGTGACACAAAGATGCAATTGACTGGATGTTTCGATATTTTGATGTGCACGCGACAAATGAAGGCAATATTTGTTTCTTTCAGACTCTGACCACTTTATTGTCATCTATACCAGGGTGCAATAAAATTACTTGTTCGGGTGGAGCTCCCAGAGGAAGCAGGATGCTTGGTGATACAACAGAAGTACATTGACAAGTTCAAAACAGTGCAATGGGTGCATAGACAACAGTGCGAACTACAGTAATACAAATAGAAATGCAGGGGAGAGGGATGTGAAGAGGTGATTGGTTCAGACATTTGATATCAGTGGGGAAGAAGCTGTTCTCAAGTCTGGTTGCCCAGGATTTTATTATCCTCTATCTTCTGTCATTGTTGGATATGATGGACAGCCAATCAATCATCATTAGCCACAAGGAAAAAAGAAAAAGGAATGGGCAGGGTGACAGGCGTACTTGACCTTCCCCTCTCCTGGTCTTGAACTTTCGCTCAACCCCCTCCCCCTTTCATTCTTATTCTGGCTTCTGCTCTCTTCCCCTCCAGAGACACTGTCTGACCTGCTTCGTTCCTCCAGCATTTTGTGCATATTGCTCAAAATTTCAATCTACAGAATCTCTTGCCCTACAGTTCACCTTCCAGGAGCAATGCATTGTGACGATGGACCACACTGGGATCACACTGAAATACCGTGAGCTGCTGCCTGATGATAGCAGGAGGCATGGACACTCAAGGAAAAATGGCATTTTGTACCAGGGGAGAAGGATGATGTGTTCCTGTCCAGTCAAAGTCACGCACAGTGGAAACAGCCAAAATAATAGTTGTTCTGCTTCATTTTGTTTACAGTTAGGACCATTAGGAAATAGAATTCAGTAACTGGAATTGATTTATTATTTTTGCATTTACTGCGGTACAGTGAAAAGCTTTATTTTGCATACAGATTGTTTCATTACAACAGTACATTGAAGTAATACAAGTGAAAACAATAATTGAATGCAGAATAGAATATTACAGAGAAAGTGCAGTGCAGGGAGACAGTAAGGTGAAAGGTCATAATGAGGGAGATAATAAATAATGAGGTGGTGAAGTTTCATCTCACCTTATTGGACTTGATCTCCTTAAACATGTGGGTGCCTGAAAGGTGTTTTCCGACTGGTCAGGCAGCATCTGTGGAGAGAGGATCAGAACTGCCATTTGAGAGGGTGTTTGACATTTGATAGAGTAGACAGGCAGTATCTTTTTTTCCCAGTGCTGAAATATCTGACACCAAAGGGCACATATTTAAGATGAGTGTCACAATGGTGGGGCATTGGGAGCAAGGGTGGACCCAAATGCAAGACACATCTTGTGAGGTTACTTAAATTTAGTTTATTGTTCGAAACCAGGAGAGCAAGGCAGGAGTAGGAATAGCGAACTGGACAAGGACTGAGGACTGGGACCAAGGGTCTGGGCTAGGACTCAGAATCGGCTCCCAGAACTAGAGGAGACGTGAAGATGCTACAGTATGGACTCCGAGCCCAAGACTGGGCAAGGACCCAGTACCTGGGTCTTGCCTCGGGCTCGGACCCCAGAACCAAGCAAGGACATGACATGGGCTAGGGAGAGGAGGAACATGGGAACACAGAGCCTCGGTCTCGGGAGCAGGTACATGGAACCATGGACACATACACAGATCACAGAGTCGGGACCCCTCCTTGGGTACAGGACATAGGGCCAGGACTCATGACCCTCCGTGGGGCAACTGCAAGACGGCCTGACTTACCCCACGGAGGCGAGGACAAGACGAGACAAGACATGACTCCCCACGGGGCAACAGCAAGACGGCCTGACTTACCCCACGGAGGCGAGGACAAGACAAGACAAGACATGACTCCCTGCGGGGCAATGGCAAGACGGCCTGACTTGCCCCACGGAGGCGAGGACAAGACAAGACAAGACCAACACGAATGAACACCAGACAGTACCTATCTAGCTCCGGCGATGGAACTAGACCGAAGTGCAGGCGGGGGCTGCAGACGAGGGCTAGAGGCAAGAGGGCAGAGAAGGGATTCAGACGAGGGGGTAGGACAGGAATCACAGACTGCCAGGGCCAGGACTAGACTCAGAACTGGAAGACGCCAGGGACAGGACTTGACATGGTACTTGAACGCTGCCAGGGCCAGGATGTGGACGTGGTACTTGGATGCCACCGGAGCCAGGATGTGGTACTTGGAGCCTCCGGGTAGTGGCAAGCTCTCGACTCGGCCCGGGAACAGTAGACAGCAGCTCTTGATTCTCTCTGGCGGGTTAATTGACGGACCCACCTCGGTGAGGAAACTTTGCAGGCTCGCTTCGGCGAGGTAACCGGACAGGGTTGCTCCGTTGAGGAAAGGTGAATTACCGGCACTTGCTTCGGCAGAGACTAGGCTTGGTCCGGCCAGATGACATTGGCATGCCGTGACTTCGCAGACGCTCCCGCGCCGAACAGCTGAAAGCCGGAGACTATAAACTACCGGTTCAGCTGAGTGTTAATTGCCTCTAATCACCAAAGTCAAGGGACACGGGAAAACAGGGAATCAACAGTCCGGATCGTAACATAAACAAGCTAAATTTAAAGGGACCCCGATCCGGACCATAACAATGAGAGGGCGTAAATTCAAAGGAGATGTGCAGGACAGTGTGCAGGCAGAGCAGATTAACTTAGTTGGCTACTTGATTACTATTGTCATTAGTTTGGTATAACATTGTGGGCTGAATGCCTGTTCCTGCCCTATCTATACTGTTCTACATTTGATGGCCACTTTATTAGGTACACCTGTACACCTGATTGTTAATACAAATATCTAACCAGCCAATCACTTGGCAGCAACTCGATGCATAAAACCATGTAGACATGTTCAAGAGGTTCAGTTGTTGTTCAGCCCAAACATCAGAATGCGGAAGAAATGTAAACACAAAATACTCTGCAGATGCTGGGGGTCAAAGCAACACTCACAACACACTGGAGGAACTCAGCAGGTCGGGCAGCATCCGTGGAAAAGATCAGTCGACGTTTCGGGCCAGAACCCTTCGTCAGGACTGTAGGGGGAAGGGGCAGAGGCCCTATTAAGAAGGTGGGGGGAGGGTGGGAAGGAGAAGGCTGGTAGGTTCCAGGTGAAAAACCAGTAAGGGGAAAGATAAAGGAGTGGGGGAGCGGAAGCAGGGAGGTGATAGGCAGGAAAGGTGAAGAAGGAATAGGGGAAAACACAATGGGTAGTAGAAGGAGGCAGAACCATGAGGGAGGTGATAGGGAGCTGGGAGAGAGGACAGAGTGAAATAGGGATAGGGGAAGGGGGGGGCAGGAAATTACCGGATGTTGGAGAATTCTATGAACTCGCACATTATCCTCCGCAACTTCTGCCACCTTCAACAGGACCCCACCACTAAGCACATCTTTCCCTCTCCACCCCTCTCCGCTTTCCGCAGGGATCATTCCCTCCGCGACTCCCTGGTCCACACATCCCTCCCCACGGATCTCCCACCCGGCACTTATCCCTGTAATCGTAAGTGATACACCTCCTCTCTTGATACCATTCAGGGCTCCAAACGATCCTTCCAGGTGAGGCAACACTTCACTTGTGAGTCTGTTGGGGTCACCTATTGCATCCGGTGCTCCTGGTGCGGCCTCCTCTACGTCGGTGAAACCCGTTGCAGATTGGGGGACCGCTTTGTCGAGCACCTCCGCTCCGTCCGCCAAAACAGACAGGATCTCCCAGTTGCCACCCACTTCAACTCTGCTTCCCACTCCCATTCAGATATGTCCATACATGGCCTCCTCTACTGCCATGATGAGGCTAAACTCAGGTTGGAGGAGCAACACCTCATATACTGTCTAGGTAGTCTCCAGACCCTTGGTATGAACGTAGAATTCTCCAACTTCCGGTAATTCCCTCCCCCTCCCTTCCCGCATCCCTATTTCACTCTGCCCCCTCCCCCAGCTGCCTATCACCTCCCTGCCTCCCTTTCCCCACCCCTTTATCTTTCCCCTTACTGGTTTTTCACCTGGAATCTACCAGCCTTCTCCTTCCCACCCTCCCCCCACCTTCTTTATAGGGCCTCTGCCCCTTCCCTCTGCAGTCCTGACGAAGGGTTCCAGCCCGAAACATTGACTGATCTTTTCCACGGATGCTGCCTGACCTGCTGAGTTCCTCCAGCGTGTTGTGAGTGTTAGGGTAGAAATGTGACCTAAGTGATTTTGACCATGGAATGATTGTTGGTGAAGATGGGGTGGTTTGACTATCTCAGAAACTGCTGACTTCCTGGGATTTTCACGCACAACAGTTACAGAGAATGGTGTGAAAAACAGAAAACATCCAGTGAGTGGCAGTTCTATGGTCAAGAGTGCCTTGTTAATGAGAGAGGTCAGAGGAAAATATCCATTCTGGCTGAAACTAACAGGAAGGCCACAGTAACGCAAATAACCACGTGTTACAACAGTGGTGCATCTCTAAATGCACAACACATCGAACATTAATGTGGATGGACTGCAGCAGCAGAAGACCATACGAGCTTCCAGTCCTGTAACTAATAAGTTGGCCACTGACTGCAATATGAAATTAGTTGGCGAAAGAACCTCAAGTGGCAATGAGTGCTTGCAGTTTGGAACAGACTCCCAGGAAAAGCGATACAGATAGATACCATTATGGCATTCAATACCTGATTAGGTATCCAAAACAGAGGAAAAATGTGGAACAATGGGAAAAGCCTTGGCCCGGAGGAACATTGTTTTGATTGGTGGTATACAGACAGCAAAGTGCTGTGCAAAAGTCTTAGGAGCATATGTGTATAGCTAGGGTGCCGAAGGCTTTTGCACAGTATTGTATGTTACAGAGAACATACACTCTTCTTGGCCCTACCATCAGGGAGGACATACAAGAGCCTGAAGACTTACACTCAATGATTCAAGAATAGCTTTTTCCTTGTAACAAATTTGTAAATTTTCAAGACCCAGTAACATCTTTGTAAATTTTCTCTTTCAATCCTGTTGATATCTTTCCTGTAGGTAGGTGACTGGACTGCACACAATTCTCCAAATTTGGTCTTACCAATGTCTTATACAACTTTAACATAACATCTCAACTCCCGCACTTTAATTTATGAAGGCAATGTGGCAAAAGCTCTTTTTATGACTCTATCAACCTGTGACACTACTTCTAAGAAATTTATGATCTCTACTCCCAGATCCCTCAGCGTCCTATTGCACATTGTGTAAGTCTAACCCTACCTTGTCCTCCCAAAGTGCAATAACTCATGCTTCCCTGCATTAAATTTCATCTGCCGGTTTTCAGCCTATTTTTCCAGCTGCTCGAGATCCCGCAGCAACATTTGATAGCCTTACCTGCTGTCCATTATGCCCCCACATTATTGCCCAGATCATTAATATAGATGACAAACAACGCTGGGCCCAGCACCGATCCCTGTGGCACACCACGAGACACAGGCGTCCAGTCAGAGAGGCAATCAGCTCTGGCTTCTCCCACAACATAGTGGTATTAGACCTCTGACTTGTTGACTTGTTTGATCAGGCCCCATCAACAGTCAAAGCAATTTACAACAGAGACAATCTTCTCACCTCACCCTTACAGCCAACATTTCAATGTGGGATCCAGCTCCGAGTAAACACGTTGTTTACAACAGTCATGTGCAAGTGATGTAGCCACACGTGTGATGTAAACACAAGTTTACCCAGAAGGGACTGATAAAAATGCATTTTTAATGATAGTAAGACTTGTGACTTTCTGCATTTCGTAAGAAAGTAACAGAACAAACACTGTGTCACAGTGTGCGCTGGCAGACGACTGAACCCAGGTGAAGAGGAATGACAGAGTCCCATGTAGAGACAGAAACAAGAGTTTATTCATAGGAACTCCAACTGAACGTCAGTGGCTTGACCGAGTGACAACGCAAGACAAATCGTTCTCAAAACACACACAGGGACCCCAGAAAAGTGCTAATCGGGAGTCTGCTTTAAATAACCACAGTTGGCTGACAACCCGTGCCAGTTACAATAAACTGGACAAGATTAAACAGAAAGCACATGGCCTTAACGGCTCTAGATAAGACAATAATGAACGATGTTAAGACCGGTAGGTGCACAGGCCGGCAGGTTTATGACACACTGTTGTGTTGCAAACCCAGCACTGACAGAGACCAGTTTCAGGAATGAACAAGCAATGTTTGTCTTGGAAAATCCTTTCCTGACGGTAAGTTGATTTACACTTCTCAGCAATGCCTTCAGACAATGGTATTTACTCTTCTGTATTGACTGGTGGCTTATTAAAATGTTCCTTAAAAGCTTGGAAAGACAGAAAATATAATTACATAAATACAAATGAAACTCTTCCATGGGCACACAGCGTTCATCTCATTGTTCTGCTGGGGTTCAAAATGATCTAAATTACTAATTTGTCCCACTGTCAGAGTCACGAGGTTCTACTCTTATCCTATCTAATTTCTCATTGACATCAATAACATAACCATGAAGACTTTCATTATTCTCATAACTACTTTTCCTGAAAATGCATCTCAAGGTATGCTCACAGTGGCCACTTTATTAGGTACATTTGTACCCCCGCTCATTAATGCAAATATCTAATCAGCCAAGAATCAGAGGAGAATGGCCAGACTGGTTCAAGCTGACAGGAAGTCAACAGTAACTCAAATAACCACACATTACAGCAGTGGTGTGCAGAAGAGCATCTCTGAACGCACAACACATTGAACCTTGAAGTGTTTGGGCTACAGCAGCAGAGGATGTTAGTGGTGCTAATAGATGTGCTAATAAACTCACCACTGAGTGTATGTACTTTGATAATTAATTGACTTTGACTTTGTAAAGACCATTAATATATCTAGTGAGGATGGTCTCAGTGGTTTAACAGTTGTATAATTATAATAATCATTAAAACCATCTAGACCACCGCACTAAAATCTTTAATTCTTTTAAAACCTGAAATAAAATAACTTAAATAACTAACTAAAGCTACCCTACCCAGCTATTTTTGGTTGAAATAAAATGTTCATCCATGTTCTGAAGCCCCCAATATCTCCTGGAGAGAGGTCCAGTGAATACAGCAGGTTTATGAGAAATGTATGTAGTCCTCCTGCCAATTCACTACAGTAAATACCATTGTCTGAAGACATTGCTCAAAAGTGTAAATCAACTTACTATCAGAAAAAGTTTTTCCAAGATAAACATTGTTTGCTCTTGACTGAAAATGGGCCTCTGCCAGTGCTGAGTTTGCATCAAAACAATGCTTGTTCTGTTATTTTCTTACTCAACACAATAAGTCACAAGTTTTGTTAGCATTAAGAATTTCATATTTAACAAGGGCCTTCTGCTGCCCTTGGGTAGGAGTGGCACTTTCTATGATCAGAGATGAGTCTGCCCTTTTAACACAGACAAACACAGACCAAGATGTTGCCCGAGGCTCAACTAAAGCATAAAGCTGCAGTAGATTAATTTGTCCTGAAGATCAGGATTGGTTCCTTGATGTTTCAGTGATGTTGAAAGCAAGTTGATGTTGGCTAATGAGAAGTAAAATAGCTCCAACCTTAAACGTTGTCATATCCTTTAGAGTTCCACTTATCCCCTTATTATAGACAACTGGGAGGACTGGTTTTCACAATATGTTTTATCAAAATATCTTATTTTTTTATTCAGAGATTCAGCACAGTAAATGAGCCTTCTGACCCGATGAACCCATGCTGTCCAATTACACCCATGTGACCAAGTAACCTCCTAACCTGTACATTTTGGAATGTGGGAGGAAACTGGAGCACCCAGAGGTCAATGGGGACAGCATACAGACAGTGATAGAATTGAAACCGGGTCATTGGCTCTGCAATACCCAATTGAAGGAATTGTAAATTCACAATATCCCAGAGAAGCAAAAATAAAATTTCTCGGCCCCAGAAATCTCAAAGCTAGAGAGCTCTGGAAACACTCGGTAGATCAGACAGCCTCTGTGGGGAGTGAAACATTAATTCTGTTCCTCTCTCCACAGATATTGCTTGACCAGTGGGAAATATAACTTCATCCTGTAATGTGGAGGCAGATTCGAGGATCCAATAAGTGAAACAGAAGACAGAGATTGTGAATGAGCACATTAATTACTTATTTAAAAGTGAACAGTGAAACATGAAACCGGGTGTCTACATAAGTAAGTGCTCACCTAACTATCCTAAACTACACAGAACTTCTATACTGCACATATAGCTTAATGAATACTCCATCAAATCTCCCCAAATTATAAAACTGAAGAATGAAGCATGTTCATACGACAATGAATACTTAACCAAACAAACGGGGAGGGTGGAAGCTGTTTATGTCTGCAACATTCTTTCTCAATGGTCCCTTAAGCGCTGGTTGTGACTTTAGCCTGAAGTGGACCATGGTGACAATGGAAAGAGAGACCAAGCCTTTTACACGTGCTATTCTTATACCCCTGAAGCACCTGGACCTGAAACCGTTGCCATGGTGCACAATCCAACCAAAGGGAAAGTGCGGCTGCATCCTTTAAACGGGCCAATCAATGAGCAACACAGCAGAAGTGGCTTTCAACTGGCAAAGAAGCCAAACCCCCACAAGACACGTCCTATGCTTCAGTCTGAGTGCTTTCATCAGAACTGTGCAGGAGAGGTAACAAACTTGTTTTCGGAGAGTGAGGGAGAACTGAATAGAACAAATGGAATAATTCGGAAAGGATGTGAGCAAATAGCAACTTGATGCTTTGTTGTCTGTGTCACATGTGGTGAACAGCAAGGCTGTGGAATATTCTAATGTACGAAGGAGAAGAGAAAAACTGTGCCAAGATCATAAAAGATTGACAGGCAGGTATGGCCAGGTTCACGAGTCTACAAGACGAGAACATGCCCAGAAACACAACAAGATTTTGATCTCAAAGCTTATGTTGAACACAAACAGAACACTAACTCGCCATCTCTTTTCCGATTCCCAGAATCGTACAATATACACTCAGCAGCCACTTTATTAGGTACCTCCAGTACCCAATAAAGTGGTCACTCAGTGTATGTTCATGGTCTTCTGCTGCTGTAGCCCATCCATTTCAAGGCTGTGCGTTGATGTGTTGTGCGTTCAGAGATGTTCTTTGCACACCACTGGGGTGTATGGGGTGTCAGGGAGGGGTACCACCTCTGGTGAGGGAACATGTTGCATCCTTTTCAAGGCAGTTAGTCCACCTTTGGTCCCCACCTGGCACTCAGCTCTCACCTGTGGCTCCCCGTAGCTGTTTGCATGTGACAGCGGCCACACCCCGGGCAACGGCTTCGACAAGCCGGCTAAACCAGGTGAGAGTAGCCGACGGGTCTCAAACCCTCGGTGAGATAGGGAGTTGTCTATCCCAGCATGTGAAGACAGACTCCGGCAGATTGAGCGGACAAGACCAGTGGAAGGTCCAATGGTCAAGAAGGTGGTCTCTGCAAGCGTCGTGGAACGTGTAGAGCAGGACAAGACACAGAAGACGTCCTGGTCATCCACTGCGCCTAGTCCCATCTCCAGCCGTCTCGACTCTTGTCTTGCCACTGGATCCAGATGGGAATTGGGAAGAGAGAGTGAGGCAAACGCTGCACAACTCTCCCTCACTTAAATCCAAATCATGCGCTAGTCTCAACACCATCATAATGGTGTCGAGGTCCTCATTGACAATGATGGACAAATACATTTGAGTTACTGTCACCTTCCTGTCAGCTTGAACCATTTTGGCCATTCTCCTCTGACCTCTCTCATTAACAAGGCATTGTCATCCAAAGATCTTCTGCTCACTGGATGCTTTTTTGTTTTTGACACCATATCTGTAAACTCTAGAGTCTGTTGTGTGTGAAAACACCTACAGATCAGCAGTTTCTGCGATACTCAAACCATCCCATCTCGCGAACATTCCATGGCCAAAGTCACTTAGGTCACATTTCTTCCCCATTCTGATGTTTGGTCTGAACAACAACTGAACCTCCTGACCACATCTGCATACTTTTGTGCATTGAGTTGGCTGATTACCACATGATTGGCTGATTAGATATTTGCATTAATGAGTAGGGGTACAAATATACCTAATAAAGTGGCCACTGTGTACATACCTTGAGATGCCTTTTCAGGAAAAGTAATTATGAGAATAATGAAAGTCTTAATGGTTGTGTTATTGATGTCAATGAGAAATTAGAAAGGATAAGAGTAGAACCTCATGACTCTGACAGTGGGACAAATTAGTAATTTAGATCATTTTGAACCCCAGCAGGACAAGAAGGTGAACGCTGTGTTCCCAAGGAAGAGTTTCATTGGTATTTTATGTAATTATATTTTCTGTCTTTCCAAGCTTTTAAGGAACATTTTAATAAGCCACCAGTCAATACAGAAGAGTGAATACCATTGTCTGAAGACATTGCTGAGAAGTGTAAATCAACTTAAGGCTGATTTATACTTGTGCATCAAATGTATGTCGTAGTTACGGCGTAGCCGCGTACCCTACACTGTACTCTACGCCGAACCCTACATTGTAGCCTAACGTGCACCTCTCCCAAAATGTAACAACGCATCGCGGTGACACAGACCGAACAACTGTGATTGGTCCGCTTGGAAGCATCACATTTCCTCCTACGCTGCAATAGCTTCCCATTGGGCGACTGAAGGGCAGAGAAGGAACTCTGGCTGCAATGCTTTCCATAAAGCTTTACAGACCTCCGGAATTATGGAGGACCCTGTGCTTGACACCAGTTTGTAGCTAGCTGCTACAACCTGTTGACTTCCATCTGAAGCTAAAACTCGAATGGTGATTGCCGGTCTCTGAGTATACTGTGCGTACAATTATACATAGAACATAGAACACAGAATAGTACAGCACAGTACAGGCCCTTTGGCCCACAATGTTGTGCCAACCCTCAGACCCTGCCTCCCATATAACCCCCCACCTTAAATTCCTCCATATACCTGTCTAGTAATCTCTTAAACTTCTCTAGTGTATCTGCCTCCACCACTGACTCAGGCAGTGCATTCCATGCACCAACCACTCTCTGAGTAAAAAATCTTCCTCTAATATCCCCCTTGAACTTCCCACCCCTTACCTTAAAGCCATGTCCTCTTATATTGAGCAGTGGTACCCTGGGGAACAGGCGCTGGCTATCCACTCTATCTATTCCTCTTATTATCTTGTACACCTCTATCATGTCTCCTCTCATCTTCCTTCTCTCCAAAGAGTAAAGCCCTAGCTCCCTTAATCTCTGATCATAATCCATACTCTCTAAACCAGGCAGCATCCTGGTAAATCTCCTCTGTACCCTTTCCAATGCTTCCACATCCTTCCTATAGTGAAGCGACCAGAACTGGACACAGTACTCCAAGTGTGGCCTAACCAGAGTTTTATAGAGCTGCATCATTACATCACGACTCTTAAACTCTATCCCTCGACTTATGAAAGCTAACACCCCATAAGCTTTCTTAACTACCCTATCCACCTGTGAGGCAACTTTCAGGGATCTGAGAACATGTACCCCGAGATCCCTCTGCTCCTCCACACTACCAAGTATCCTGCCATTTACTTTGTACTCTGCCTTGGAGCTTGTCCTTCCAAAGTGTACCACCTCACACTTCTCTGGGTTGAACTCCATCTGCCACTTCTCAGCCCACTTCTGCATCCCATCAATGTCTCTCTGCAATCTTCGACAATCCTCTACACTATCTACAACACCACCAACCTTTGTGTCGTCTGCAAACTTGCCAACCCACCCTTCTACCCCAACATCCAGGTCATTAATAAAAATCACGAAAAGTAGAGGTCCCAGAACAGATCCTTGTAGGACACCACTAGTCACAATCCTCCAATCTGAATGTACTCCCTCCACCATGACCCTCTGCCTTCCACAGGCAAGCCAATTCTGAATCTACCTGGCCAAACTTCCCTGGATCCCATGCCTTCTGACTTTCTGAATAAGCCTACAGTGTGGAACCTTGTCAAATGCCTTACTAAAATCCATATAGATCACATCCACTGCACTACCCTCATCTATATGCCTGGTCACCTCCTCAAAGAACTCTATCAGGCTTGTTAGACATGATCTGCCCTTCACAAAGCGATGCTGACTGTTCCTGATCAGACCATGATTCTCTAAATGCCCATAGATCTTATCTCTAAGAATCTTTTCCAACAGCTTTCCCACCACAGACGTAAGGCTCACTGGTCTATAATTACCCGGACTATCCCTACTACCTTTTTTGAACAAGGGGACAGCATTCACCTCCCTCCAATCCTCCAGTACCATTCCCGTGGACAACGCGGACATGAAGATCCTAGCCAGAGGCTCAGCAATCTCTTCCCTCACCTCGTGGAGCAGCCTGGGGAATATTCCTTCAGGCCCCGGGGACTTATCCATCCTAATGTAGTTTAACAACTCCAACACCTCCTCTCCCTTAATATCAACATGCTCCAGAACAGCAACCTTACTCATATTGTCCTCACCTTCATCAAGTTCCCTCTCATTGATGAATACCGAAGAGAAGAATTCATTGAGGACCTCGCTCACTTCCACAGCCTCCAGGCACATCTTCCCACCTTTATCGCTAATCGGTCCTACCTTCACTCCTGTCAACCTTTTTTTCTTCACATAATTGAAGAATGCCTTGGGGTTTTCCTTTACCCTACTCACCAAGGCCTTCTCATGCCCCCTTCTTGCTCTTCTCAGCCCCTTCTTAAGCTCCTTTCTTGCTTCCCTATATTCCTCAATAGACCCATCTGATCCTTGCTTCCCAAACCTCATGTATGCTGCCTTCTTCCACCTGACTAGATTTTCCACCTCACTTGTCATCCATGGTTCCTTCACCCTATAATTCTTTATCTTCCTCACCGGGACAAATTTATCCCCAACATCTTGCAAGAGATCTTAGAGATCTGCAAGAGATAATAGTATCCCTGACCAGTTATGCCACCCCTCCTCCCCTTTCCCCCCCTCTATCCCTTTTAAAGCACTGAAATCCAGGAATATTGAGAATCCATTCCTGCCCTGGTGCTAGCCAAGTCTCTGTAATGGCCACTACCTCATAATTGCATGTATGTATCCAAGCTCTCAGTTCATCAACTTTGTTCCTGATGCTTCTTGCATTGAGGTACACACATTTCAGCCCTTCTACCTTATTATCTTTACATCATTTATTCTGCTTCTCTTTCCTCAAAGCCTCTCTATATGTTAGATCTGGCTTTACTCCATGCACTTCTTTCACTGCTCTATCGCTCTGGGTCCCATCCCCCTTGCAAATTAGTTTAAACCCTCCCGAACCATGCTAGCAAACCTACCTGCAAGGATATTGCTCCCCCTCAAGTTCAGGTGCAACCCATCCAATCTGTACAGGTCCCACCTTCCCCAGAAGAGATCCCAATGGTCCAAAAATCTAAAACCCTGCTCCCTGCACCAACTCCTCAGCCACGCATTCAACTGCCATCTCCTCCAATTTTTACCATCACTGTCACTTAGCACTGGCAGCAATCCTGAGAACGTCACCCTTGAGGTCCTGTTCTTCAGCCTTCTGCCCAGTTCCCGAAACTCACACTTCAGGACCTCATCCCTCTTTCTGCCTGTGTCATTGGTACCAACATGTATCACAATTTCTGGTTGCTTTCCCTCTCGTACCAGAATGTTGTGCACCCGGTCAGAGACGTCCCGGACCCTGGCACCCGGGAGGCAACAAACCATGCGGGTGTCCTTCTCACATCCACAAAATCTCCTGTCTGCTCCCCTGACTATCGAGTCTCCAATGACAACAGCTCTCCTCTTCTCCGTCCCACCCTTCTGCGCCACCGGGTCAGACTCAGTGCCAGAGGCCCTGCCACCGTGGCTCACACCTGGTCGGTCGTCCCCGCCAACAGTATCCAGGACGATAAACTTATTATTCAGGGGAATGGCTACAGGGGTGCTCTGCACTACCTGTCTGCTCACCTTCACTTTCCCTCCTCTGACTGCAAAATAAGTGGTTGGAGACGATGAACCAAACCGTCAAATCTACCTGCCGACATCCGAAAATATTTGAAATGCATTTCCTCGTCCATGTCTCTCAGTGGCCAGACAAGCACAGAAAATTCACCCTCCTTCAATTTCAGTCGCCATTGTTTGAAGTTTGAGTTTCTTCGTGTTGAGTTTCGACACGAAGAAACTCAACACAGTGGCATAGAAACCCCAGCATCAATTAGCGTTTTGACGGTGAATTGCAGAGTGACGCAGACACACCAACACACAAGTATAAATGCTCACAACGGCATAGCCCACTTGCGTAGGTTATGGCGTAAGCTAGTATGCACAAGTACAAATCAGCCTTTACTGTCAGGAAAGGGTATCCAAGACAAACATTGCTTGTTCATTCCTGAAACTGGTCTCTGTCAGTGCTGGGTTTGCAACACAACAGTGTGTCATAAACCTGCCGGCCTGTGCACCTACCGGTCTTAACATCGTTCATTATTGTCTTATCTAGAGCCGTTAAGGCCATGTGCTTTCTGTTTAATCTTGTCCAGTTTATTGTAACTGGCACGGGTTGTCAGCCAACTGTGGTTATTTAAAGCAGACTCCCGATTAGCACTTTTCTGGGGTCCCTGTGTGTGTTTTGAGAACGATTTGTCTTGCGTTGTCACTCGGTCAAGCCACTGACGTTCAGTTGGAGTTCCTATGAATAAACTCTTGTTTCTGTCTCTACATGGGACTCTGTCATTCCTCTTCACCTGGGTTCAGTCGTCTGCCAGCGCACACTGTGACACAGTGTTTGTTCTGTTACTTTCTTACGAAATGCAGAAAGTCACAAGTCTTACTATCATTAAAAATGCATTTTTATCAGTCCCTTCTGGGTAAACTTGTGTTTACATCACACGTGTGGCTACATCACTTGCACATGACTGTTGTAAACAACGTGTTTACTCGGAGCTGGATCCCACATTGAAATGTTGGCTGTAAGGGTGAGGTGAGAAGATTGTCTCTGTTGTAAATTGCTTTGACTGTTGATGGGGCCTGATCAAACAAGTCAACAAGTCAGAGGTCTAATACCACTATGTTGTGGGAGAAGCCAGAGCTGATTGCCTCTCTGACTGGACGCCTGTGTCTCGTGGTGTGCCACAGGGATCGGTGCTGGGCCCAGCGTTGTTTGTCATCTATATTAATGATCTGGGCAATAATGTGGGGGCATAATGGACAGCAGGTAAGGCTATCAAATGTTGCTGCGGGATCTCGAGCAGCTGGAAAAATAGGCTGAAAACCGGCAGATGAAATTTAATGCAGGGAAGCATGAGTTATTGCACTTTGGGAGGACAAGGTAGGGTTAGACTTACACAATGTGCAATAGGACGCTGAGGGATCTGGGAGTAGAGATCATAAATTTCTTAGAAGTAGTGTCACAGGTTGATAGAGTCATAAAAAGAGCTTTTGCCACATTGCCTTCATAAATTAAAGTGCGGGAGTTGAGATGTTATGTTAAAGTTGTATAAGACATTGGTAAGACCAAATTTGGAGAATTGTGTGCAGTCCAGTCACCTACCTACAGGAAAGATATCAACAGGATTGAAAGAGAAAATTTACAAAGATGTTACTGGGTCTTGAAAATTTACAAATTTGTTACAAGGAAAAAGCTATTCTTGAATCATTGAGTGTAAGTCTTCAGGCTCTTGTATGTCCTCCCTGATGGTAGGGCCAAGAAGAGTGTATGTTCTCTGTAACATACAATACTGTGCAAAAGCCTTCGGCACCCTAGCTATACACATATGCTCCTAAGACTTTTGCACAGCACTTTGCTGTCTGTATACCACCAATCAAAACAATGTTCCTCCGGGCCAAGGCTTTTCCCATTGTTCCACATTTTTCCTCTGTTTTGGATACCTAATCAGGTATTGAATGCCATAATGGTATCTATCTGTATCGCTTTTCCTGGGAGTCTGTTCCAAACTGCAAGCACTCATTGCCACTTGAGGTTCTTTCGCCAACTAATTTCATATTGCAGTCAGTGGCCAACTTATTAGTTACAGGACTGGAAGCTCGTATGGTCTTCTGCTGCTGCAGTCCATCCACATTAATGTTCGATGTGTTGTGCATTTAGAGATGCACCACTGTTGTAACACGTGGTTATTTGCGTTACTGTGGCCTTCCTGTTAGTTTCAGCCAGAATGGATATTTTCCTCTGACCTCTCTCATTAACAAGGCACTCTTGACCATAGAACTGCCACTCACTGGATGTTTTCTGTTTTTCACACCATTCTCTGTAACTGTTGTGCGTGAAAATCCCAGGAAGTCAGCAGTTTCTGAGATAGTCAAACCACCCCATCTTCACCAACAATCATTCCATGGTCAAAATCACTTAGGTCACATTTCTTCCCCATTCTGATGTTTGGTCTGAATAACAATTGAATCTCTTGACCATGTCTGTATGCTGCCATGTAATTGGCTGATTAGATATTTGGATTAATGAGCACGTGTACAGATTTACCTAATAAAGTGGCCACTGAGTGTATATTGCTTTGTTCTTGTCCTCTCCTACAATGGGAATAGTTTCTCTCTCTTTGCTCTGTTGAGAGACTTCGTGATCTTCAACATCTCCATCAATTCTCCTAGCAATTTCCTCTGTTTCAAGCAGAAGATACCCACTTTCTCCTGTCTACCTACAACACCTAAGTCCCTCATGCCTGGAATGATTTCAGAAAACTGTTTTTGCATTTTCCTCAAAGTCTTCACATCTTTCCTGAAGAGTGGTCACAGAACTGGTCAAAATAATTCAGTAGTGGCCACACCAGTGTTTTACAAACCTATGCTTTTGTATTCAGTTTCTCTACTTTCAAAGCCCAATCCTTTATATTTTAACCTCTTCCTAAATATGTTCTCTCACTTTCTTCGAACTAAGCATATCCCCCAAGTCTCTATTTCCTTTTTGAATTGTATCCCCTCATTTATATTCACTCTTCATGGCATCAAAGATCATCTGCCACCTACCGGCCCACTTCCCCCAACCTCTCCATATCTCCCTGAAGTCTATAAGCACCTTCTTCACAGTTCATGTTTTGTGTCATGTGTATATTCAGAAATATTGCCTTGTTTTTTGCTATTGATACTTCTTGAGAAAAGCAAAGGAAAAAGGCATTGTGATACTGAGGTCTTTTTAGAATTATCACAAGTTTTACCTTGATGGTATTTTTTTTAACTGAATCCAGCAATCCATGGTGTGTGTTTTAATCACTGTTTGCAAACTTGATCTTATTTAAAGGGTCCTAATGAAAGTTCTCAGCCTAAAACATCAACTCTCTATTCCTCTCCATAGATGCTTTCTGTTGAGTTCCTCCAGAATATATCTTATGACTGTAATTTATAATTTGTTTATAATTATGTATTGCAATGTACGCTGCCACATAACAACACATTTCATGACATATACCGGTGATATTGAACCTGATTCAGGACCGGGAATTTTTAGCATTTGCTTACACGGCAAAACTTTAAATGCGTCTTTTGTATTCAGGGGAGCCCTTGTATATTCAAGTTCCAAGAGAATTTAATTCTCTCCAGAACTTCAGAACTGTAGAAATGATCTTTACATTCCAATCCTCCATCCTTCTACAAACAAGGCTTTGTCACTGAAGCGTAATGTTATTTCTATATTCTCTTCTTATTTGGTTTGGCTAAGTTATTGCCTCTGAATTCCAAATCATTGAGTTGCTATGATGTGGGATATGTTGATTGAAAAGGTGGTGTCGGCAGAAAAGTGTTCTTTGAATGCATATTCTGGACGACCTTTGCAGGTCTCTGAAAGCAGGCAATATTACTTAGTAATATAGGGTTTCCCTTGCTCCTGAAGATGATCCAAAGTGCAGGTTTGTTTCGCTATTGGGTGGAAGGCATTGAGATCTCACTGACTGGAAGAGATGTCATGTTTGGAACTGATCAATAGTCATAGAGTCTTAGAACACTACTGCTCTGAAGCAGGCCATTCAGCCCATCTAGTCTCAGCAGAACTATTATTCTGCCTAGTTCCATTGAACTGCACCCAGACCATAGCTCTATATACCTCTCCCATCTACGCATCTATTCAAACTTCTTTTAAAAGTTGAAGTCAAACCAGCATCCACCACTTGCGCTGGCAGCTCGTTCCACACTGTCACCACTCTCTAAGTGAAGAAGATCCCCCTCCATGTTCTCCTTAAATATTTCACATTTCACCTTTACCCATGACTTCTAGTTCGAGTCTCACCTGACCTCAATGGAAAAAGTCAGCTTGCATTTACCCTATCTAAACTCTTCCATAATTTTGTACACCTCTATCAAATCCCGCCCCCCCCACCCTCAGTATCCTACACTCCAGGGATAAAGTCCTAACATATTCAACCTTCCACTGTAACTCAGTCCTGAAGTTGTGGCAACATCTTTGTAAATTTTCTCTGCACCGTTTCTATTTTATTGATAGCTTTCATGTAGGTAAGTGACAAGCATGGGAAGTAAAAACATTGACACACTGTAGCTGTGAATTCAGAAGTGATTCATTGATTAGATTTCTTTATTCAGATTTATTTATCACATGAACACACAGTGAAATGCGTTTTCACATTAACAACTAACACAACCCAAGGATGTGTTGGGGGCAGCCCGCAAGTGTTGCCACCAATTCCGGTGCCATCATAACGTGCCCGCCATGTTCCATAGAGCCACCCAAGCTGCAACAACAGCAGCAAAAAAAAACAAAACAGAACAATAACAGCAAAACAAGTCCCTTCACACCCTCTCTCTCTCTCACTCTCACACACACACTTCCAACCCAGGGCAGGCCACCTCTGGGCCTCCGATCTCCAGTCATTGACCCCAGAAAATCAGACTTGTGGACATAGGGCCTCCAACCTCCAGACCTTGGCCTGGACTCACAGACTCGTAGACATCGGGCCTCCGATCACCAGGCAAGCTGGCCCAGGAGCTTTGACCTTTGGGTCTCAACCTCCAGACTCACCAACTTCAGTATCTGACCTTTGGGCAAAACAAGCCCCACTTCCACCCTTCCCACTCACACACAAAGAGGTAGGCCCTCAACCCCAGGACAGGCTGCTTCCGGACCTCCAGTCCTTGACCCATTGTGAACTTGTTTTTTGATTAGCTCCCTTTATGGTAAAACTGCTGACACGTAGGTTTTTCATTTCTGTAGTGCATTTCGTCACCTCTGAACATGGTAACATTTCCTCCATTCCAGCAGTGACTACACTTCAAAGAACTTAATTGGCTGAAGTATTTAGTTCTGCAGTTGCTGTTGTGATGTAAAAAATGTGGTATTCAGTTAGCACCCAACCACAAACAACAAAGTGATACTGACCAGAACATCTGTCAATCAGGAGGTATTTATTTATCAGTGGGGCCTCGCTAGTGTAGTGGGCAGCCAGTAGCATAGCAGTTAAGGCCTATTTATACCTCTGCGTCAAATCTATGCTGTAGGTATGGCATAGCCGCATACCTATGCCATACCCTACGCCGTAGCCTGACGTTCAACTCCCCAAAAATGTAACTACGCGTCACAGCGATGCAGACCACAACAAATGTGATTGGTCCACTTGGTAGCATCACATTTCCTCCTACGCTGCAATAGCTTCCCATTGGGCGACTGAAGGGCAGGGAAGGAACTCCGGCTGCAATGCTTTCAATAAAGCTTTACAGACCTCCGAAATTATGGAGGACCCTGTGCTTGACGCCAGTTTGTAGCTAGCTGCTACAACCTGTTGACTTCCACCTGAAGCTAAAACTCGAATGGTGGTTGCCAGTCTCTGAGTATACTGTGCGTACACCAATGCGAAATAAATGGTTGGAGACGATGAACCAAATCGTCAAATCTACCTGCCGACACCCGAAAATATTTGAAATGCATTTCCTCACCCATGTCTCTCAGTGGCCAGACAAGCACAGAAAATTCACCCTCCTTCAGTTTTAGTCGCCATTGTTTGAAGTTTGAGTTTCTTCGTGTTGAACACAGTGGCATAGAAACCCCACCGCCCACTAGCGTTTTGGCGGTGAATTGCAGAGCAATGCAGACACACCAACGCACAAGTATAAATGCTCATAATGGCATAGACCACTTGTGTAGGCTGCAGCATAAGCTAGAATGCACAAATATAAATCAGCCTTTAGAGCCATGTATTACATTCGCCCCATGACTGAGTGAATTTCCTTCAGGTGCTGCAGATTCCTTCCACATCCTGAAGATGTACAGGTTAAAATTAGTAAGTTGTGGACATGCTTTGCTGGTGCTGGAA